>NC_090444.1:1099733814-1100358814 GCF_031143425.1 Pleurodeles waltl | reverse complement strand
TGAAGACTTTCACCATCTTGAAAATGCCCAGATCAGGTAGGATTGGCCCTGGGAACGTTTAACCATTGGTTAGAGTATGCCCAGGAGTCAGCTAGTTCCAGGCATAAATGTGGCACCTCCAAGCACCCATTTCAGAACACTTCTGGACCTGTAAAACATCAGGAGAGTGGACTGGACCTGCTCCCTCTTGCAACCTGGAGGAAGAAGCGGACTCAAAGGTTCAGTTGGCTGACTTCCTGTATGGCTATCAGGAGAGAACCAGCAGTAAGAGGCCATTTTTCTGGAAGTACCCAACTGTCCAATGCAACTGGACCTGGCCCTGCTGAGTCTCTAAGCTTATCTCCTGAGTACCTGGGGCCTTCACTCTCACACAAAACACCACCCTGTCCTATATCACTAATAAATCCACACATCACCAACACAACACAAATCCACATTATACATAACTTTAATGCATTCAGTAACACACTTCCTGTTCATACAAAACACCAGCTCTGCCGTTTACTTGATCTTAACAGACCCCTTTCTGCCACCACCAAACCTATACTTAGCCTTCTATCATATCACCCACCAACACCCTGTTCCTCTTTTTACCAAAAACACACACCCAAACAATCCTTTTACTCCACTTAATCACACAGACTACTTCTTCAGCTATCAAATCAAACTTGTTTTGGACACCCAAGCCCTTAATAAAATTAAAAAGAGGGTGCCGCCTGCCTCTCCCTGCAGCCCCGGGGACCCCCACCTGCTTGGGGCCTGAATGAAATGTACTTTGGAGGGGCACACTTGCCCCCCCTGCAGCCCTTGGAACCACCACCTCCCAGGGGCATTAAAGAAGTTTGGTGCAGGGAGGGCAGTGCCGTCTGCCCCCACAGACCTCGGGGTCCACTACCTTCCCAGGGCTATTGTATGTTGAAGGTGGGCCACAAGGCCCCATTAATGGAGCCACTGATGGCCCTAGGGACCGCCACCCCCCAGGGCTGGCTCCTCCTATGTCCCGAGGTGCCAAACCCCGGGTCATAGCTGTTTCTGTGGCTTGGTGGCAGGTTTGAAGCTGCCACCAAGCCACTGCAAACACTCTGGTCTGATTAACAGCTCTCCCTTCATCAGAGCAGAGATTTCCTCTGTCTGCCTGCCTGTGGAGATGCGGGCAGGCAGCTAGAAGAAAGAATTGCTTTTCCATGCAGGGAGCTGCATGTCCAGTAGCTCCCTGTATGGAAAAGCAATGGGACGCGGAGGAGGCCAGGTGAGTGCTACAAATCACTCTAATTAAAAAAAGGGCATAGTTACAAGCCCCTTGCGCCCCGTAGCATGGCTAAAGCATCATTTTTCATTTTTTATATGCTATGGCGGCGCTAAGCAGTCACCCGCACTGCATCATATTTACAAAGTGGCGCAATGCTAGCAGGTTGAAAAGCAGCTGCTATGCGGGAAGACCTAATTCTGTCTCTTCTGCGATCCAAACTACTGTAGCTGCCTGCAAAAGTGCAATGCAGCTGTTGGGTCCGACGCAGACTTCCTCATCTGGGACGGGACGCCTGGGAAGGTATCCTGGAAGGTGGGGCCTTCTTGCCAGCACCCCCTGCAGTACCTGGAGGTTGTCTCCTCGACCTGGGGGAATCTCTTCTGATGAAAGGAAGGCTCGTCATCTCACACCCGCATGGATGGGGCGGCACAGGTTTTTGCAGTACTCTGGCATCCTCAGGAGCTGCAGCGGGGACGGCAACAGGTTGGGTCCAGCATGATCTGCGACTTCTGCCTTTACTCCCCGAGAGCTTCTGTTGCCTTAGCGATGCAGCGGGCCATGTGATGAGGGTTTTCCTCAGTGCAGAGACTCTGTGGAAAGAATTCCAGGGGCACAGCACTCGCTGGACTACAATCAGCACTCACCACATGCTAGTCCTGGCACACGAGGCAACCATGAAGCGCTCATTAGGCGCTGGGCACAAAGGCCAAGAGCGGGAAACAGCTTTCACCATGCGTTAGATTATGGAATGAGGGGACAGTGTAAAGCTCTCCTCAAGTACTGAGAGTGAAAATGAAGCACTCAGCATGCACTAGTTTGAAGGGGTGGAGGCAGAGTGTCATAAACACTGCTTCCCCACATGTTGGCTTTTAAAAGCACAGGGCAGGCCTCCAAGGCCTGGGAGAACACTGAGAGGGGGCACAAGGCAGACAGCAGTGGGCAGGTAGACAAGCATAACCAGTCCAGCAGTTCTGATGGCGATCTAGCTAGGCAGTGTCACAGTGTCCTTGCAGAACAGAGTCAGGGAGCAGCTGGCAGCAGGGCAACAAGCAGAAAAGCAATACAGTGATTCCTTTATGCCACCTACCAAGTAGTGGCTAGCAGGCCAACATCAGAAGAGCAGTCCAGATGAATCTCTTGTGCAGTGCAGAAGTTATAACAGAGGTTCAGTCCCAGTTCCAAAAGTGCTCTGACAACCTGGAGTCAGAGCCCTTGGACTTATACTCAAAAGTGTCTTCAAAGGAACCCTTTGAAGTGTAACATAACCACTTTCATCCCAGTACTGGCTCCAGACATCAGTAGGGGGTAAATCATCCCTTTGTATGAGGGCAGGGCACAGGCTATTGAAATGTAAGGTGTGAACAACCTCTCTGAGCCCAGGAAGACTATCAGTATGCAGATGGATGCAGATACCTATCTGGTCACACCGAGACCCTCCTATGTTGTGGCTGTCCAGAAACAATGCAAAACATGTAGGTGTCACTCTGCCCTAGACGTGGACTGGAGTCAGGCTGCAAAACACTAGTTATAAGCACAGGGAAATGCCTATTTTCTAAAAGTGGCATTTCTAAAATAGTAATGTAAATCCAACTACACCATAAGCAGGATTGCCCACTACCATTCCAAACATGGCAACGCTACTCCCTTCAGATCAGAAATTACCACTTAAGGATATATAAGGAAATTCCCAAAGCTAACCTGTAAGAGGAGCAGCCCTCACAGTAGTGAAAAAGAAATAGGCTGTTTGTCACTACTAGGACACACAAAACATAAAAGTACATGTCCTACCTTTTACATACACAGCACCCTGCCCATAGGATTACATAGGGCCTACCTTAACGGTGATGCAGATGTAGTAAAAGGGGAATTTAGGCCTTGGCAAGTAATGTGAAATACCAAGTCAATGTGGCAGTAAACTGCTCATGCAAGCCCTGCAGTGGCAGGTCTTAGACAGGTTTGAACGGCTACTTCTATGGGTGGCACAATCAGCAATGCAGGCCTACTAGTAGCATTTAATTTACAGCCCCTGGGTATATGGTATACCACTTTGCAAGGGACTTACAGGTAAATTTAAAATGCCAACAGGTGTAAGCCAATTATACCATGTTTTAGGGGAGAGAGCACATGCACTTTAGCACTAATTGGCAGTGGTAAAGTGTCCCAGAGTCCTAAAGTCAACAAAAAGAGGGTCAGAAAAAATAGGAGTAAAAAGGCAAAATGTTTGGGAATAACCCTGCAGAAAGGGAGATTTCCAGCAGATGCTAATCACTGTTTTCCTTTCATTCTTTAAAAACTCATATCTCTAGTTTCCCTTGTTGGATATTTTGTCATTTTGTGTCATGCTTATCAAATGTTACTGTATTTTTAACTTGTGATTTTTATTGTTTTGCATTTTTACTTAATTTATGTTTTAGTACTGCATAAATATTTTACACCTTGCTCTAAGTTAAGCTTGTTCTCCTCTGCCATAGCTTCCTGGGGGTTGAGCGCAGGTTATTTGGTGACAGAGCTCACACTGGCAGAGTTTGTGATTGTTTCATGAGGAGGGTAGTTGCTCACCCCAAATAATAATCCAATTTTTTACAACCCTGTGCATTCTCCCTTCTTGACACAAGTCTGGGCAGTGCAGGCAACCTTGTCAGTGTTGCTGGGTGCTGTATGAGCAACGAGCCCAGCTGTTCCTGTAGCACCGCTGGTGCTCCATTGTCAGATTCCACTGCCAGTGTGACAGACAATGACCTGGTTGAAATCTGTAATATGTGAAGTGTGCTCAAGGACATAAATAGTATAGCTCGAAATCATGTGCTTCATGTCACATGTGGGAGAATGGTGTCATCAGTATCTCCCACTTAAACCATGTCTGCTTGCCTGCCCATGCCAATTTGATCATAATTTAACTTAGTATATGAAAAAACGTATTTTTCAGAGGAATGGTGAGGTTCACAAAATAGCACAATAGCTTCGGAAGAATAACCATCTTAACTAGCCGTATGTGCCCTGCCAGCAATAGTGGGAGGGTAGTCCAGCATTTCACCTGCATCTCTAGTCTGGAGGAGATCACAGCATAGGTCTCCTGGGTATTTGGGTCTTCATCATATGAGACCCCAGTCAATAAGTAGATAATGGAGTTCTTGCAATACTCCAGTAGGAAGTTGGACACAAATCGCCTCTTGCTAACAGGAAGCAGAAATATTTGTGATTTACTCTAGTTGACACTAGTACCTGATACAGCAATAATTTGTATAAATGTCCACATAATTGGTTTAAGGCGCACACAGGAACCTCTAAGGTACAGAGTAATGTTATCTGCATAGAGAGAAATCAAAAGTTGGTATACCAAATCCTGAACTCAGAAACGTTTGCCAAAGCCTGGCAGTAGAATCTCAACTGCTATGGCAAAAACAACAGGAAAAATGGAGATAACCTTGACAGATAGCACCCTGTTTACGTTGACATGCTTCACTGGCCCAGAGTAACTGAAGTACACAAGTGAGTGGTGGATGGAATGCTTGAATTAATCTGTCGCTGGTAATTGCTCAGGGCCTCATCCCAGTCCATCGCTATTTTGCACACCTTGCTACCTCATTGTGGACCCATCCATATGCAAATAAGCATTGACTCTACTCCAAGAGGAACAGGCCAACCTGAACTGCCAGGCCAGTTCCTCACTGAATCGTAACACAAACAACTCACAGTCGGTTTCGCCCTGAGGTAGTCCTGTTCTATAAAGTATGGTGAAGAGGTCATATGCACTGGTAGTAGGGGTGCTGGGGGTGCTGCAGTACCCCAAAAATAACTGAAGTTCAGAACATGTATGTGCAATAAAGATGCCTTTAAATGTTGTTTTTATCTGAATATATTTGCTGTGCTTCAAAGGGGTCAAATGTCAGACAATAAGTTCTGGCAAATGGCTGTTTATTTTTTTAACATGAACACCGGTGTCTACTTTAACTGCAAAGCGATATGATTTTGCAAAGTGAAGTATTTGGCAATTTTGTAGATGTCTTTTTTCCTAAAACATAATAAAATTCAAATACCTGTAAATTAAGTGTACAAATGTTTTAGCCTAGATCAGCAGTTCAGAAAGCACAAATGAAGCACAATTGCTTTGTATATCTGAAGTGTGATGAAAACAAAGATTTTAAAATAAATCTAGACATTATTCAAAATCCAGATTTCCACACATTATCACATGTGTGCTTTTTTGCAGTAAAAACTTGTATGTCTGGGCAAATTTAGTGGCCATTTCAATGGAAAGAGTGCTGTGTGCAAATGACAGCGTTCTATCACACCATTCTTTAATAATATATTTATGACAGTGTTGTCCAAAAATCACCACAAGCTACACACTACACCCTTGCCACTGCCTTCAATTTCAATTTCTACACTTGTTCTTTGTGCGTGAGGCTTGGAACTTTCACTATGACTTTAGTGATGTAATGCTAATGGCAGCAGCCTCATTCTGGAAATTGTTCCAGCACCACTGGAGTAGGTAATCTCACTCCAAAGAATGGAACGTCTTAGTGGCATCTAGAAACACCACTGCCACCTTGGGCTTTAGCTTGAGGTAGTGCATTAGGGCGAACAGCATATGTAAATTGTGAGCAGTTGAACTACCAGGAAATAAGACTACCTGGTCGTGGAGGACCAGGTCAGGGAAAAATGGGAGTAGGGGGTAAGAAGGGAGTTTGGCCAATATTTTTTTGTTGCATTTTATGAGTGATAGTGTCCCATTGGATTGACATTTGTCAGCTGCTTTCTCTAGTTTTAGTAGTGCAACCAGTAATGCTTCCCTGTGCCCACTTTGTGCTTCTTCATATAGGACAAGCAGATACACAACCAAAATCTCCCAACCCTGGGCCCTGGCCAGATGGCCTGCTCCTGATAACTGCCTTTCTCTACTCTGAGCAGTCAGCTGAGGAACCCACAGTGTGTCACTCGACACGCCTGGGTGGTATACCCAGATAGCTTTCCATCTGATATTCCACAGGCCCAACCTCGGAGAAGGATAAGCCGCAGTAATTATCTGCAAATGCGTAAAGGATGGGGTTAGCTTCATATGAGTGTTAACGGTCCTGTGTACTTATTCTTCTTAAGTTGTTTGCAGCCAATGGTTGCTTTATCAAGATGGCCATTCTTTTCCACTGGCTGTTCCCCTCTTCGTATGTTGGGTCTTGGGCATATTTGCCCCTGTGTTTCCTTTCTTTCTCAGCCTGTTCATTGTACTCTTAAAATTGTGCTTCTGGTTGTTTTCCAGCACTCCATGTCTTCACTGCCGGTTAAGTCTGACTACCAACATTTTATCTCAGATTCAAGTTTGCTTAGGTGAAGCGGTTTTAGGATGCCATCATTTAAAACTAAATGCAAAAAGAACAGGTGATGGACGGAATGCTGAACAAAGTGCTTTAATACATTTACTAGTCAGACTAAGAGTGCTGCATTCTTTGCATTCTTTAGCCTTGTCCCCTCTTAGTTTGAAGCTAAACAAAACAGCAAGGTAGAGCATTGTGTATTAAATACCCTCCTGGGACAGCTTCTGTTTGGGTGGAATACACATTCTCCTTGCCTCTTGCATTGTCGCTGTGAAGCCAGGGAATTGTGTGATCGACTTTGTTATCTAAAATCACTGTGCTTTTCACAAACCAGGTGCCAGACCGTATCCTTGTCTCTGAGGTTGCGAAATGTAGCAGTTGTTGGTTGGGCGGGTACCCCAGCTGGGATCTGGAGCCTAGCATCCTATGATCTTGCTTCACGTTTGGCAGCTGGAGAATGATTCTGCCCCAATCAAGAACATCAGCATTTTCTCAATGTGGTTTCTGGAACTCAAAGTATTTGTAGCTTGTTGCATCTTGATCTCGCTTTCAGTTTTTCATTTTTGAAGCTATAATCTGCAGGACTATTTTCATGTTGAACAGTTTTTGTGTTTCTTGGCAGGGCCAGCCACTGCTTCCAGGGTGTGATGTTCTGCCAGCTACGAGGGGGTGGCCTCACTTTTACAGTTTAATGCGTCTATTTTATCATTAAATGAAGTGAGACTGTGCTGAATGGCTCTCAGCAAGGACCTGACATCTTCAGTGCCTGAACCACTAGCACTGGCTGCTGTCCCTGAAGCACCACTCATCTCTGCGAGCCTGGTGCTCTACTGTGCTTCAAACTTAAGTTTGGCATCTGCCTTCCCCATGACCATGTGCGATACATGGTCTAAGTGAAGGATCCCCAAGATATGAATTTCTGTCCCCAGGAGCACTTTTGCCCTAAGCCCAATTGGACACGAGGCAAGGGTTCCTCCCAACAACAAGTCCTGGTTTCCCTATGGGATCCTCTCAGGACCCTGTGAATGTCCAGCCTCCACACCCCAGCTTATTCAGATGTGAAATGATGAAGGCAGTCAGAAAATGCTTGAGTCCAACCCAACGTGCCGGCAGCCCAGTTAGGCTACCATGTTGATTTGTTAGGCCCAAGCAGGGCCAGCCATCCTATTTCACCATTCCCCCAGGAACTCACCCACTTTTCTGTCAATAGCCCTGCCCTACTTTGATACTGCTGCAAATTGACAGGTAGGGTACAAGCAGGCCCTAACTCCTCAAAACCCATTTACGATTTAGGACTACCCGAGATGTGATCCCATTTCTCTTTTGGGGCTGTATTGATGCCCACACCTGATGTTGATGTCCTCTCCATGGGGCTCTCACAACACTGACCAGTCTTCCCCCAGCCCCTGTCGAACACAGCTGACAGGGCCTCCACCTGCAGATGCACATCACTAGCCTTAGTCAAGGATTTCCGGTGTGATGTGGGGGTGCCATAAAGTACTCTCTCATTTGCCCTTTTGGATGAAGTGATGGGCCCAGGAGGTACAATGCAATTGCTTGTGGTTGTGTGTGGGTCAACTCTCATCAGCTGCCTGCGATGCCGGGCTCCCTGTGGCCACTGCTGCAGCTCAGGGCCTTCAGCGAGCGCTGGGCAGGTTCCCACTTCCACAGGAGTGTACCCTACCCTTTGGGGTCTTCAGCCATTTAACCAGTGTCTTTCGGCACTGAGGCTAGGCCCTAGTGGCGCTCCTGATTAGCAGCAAGTTACTTTATTTCAGATGCTAATTTGTCCCATTATCGGAAGCAGGGTTTAGCCACAGTTTCCATGCATCAATTTCCCATTTGATGGGCTGTTGTTATAGGATTTTGTTTGACTGTGCCTTTAGGCTGCCAGAGCCACACTACAGTGTGGTGATCTTGCTGGCTGACACTCTGAAGCTCGCCACACCCAATTTCCTTCTACCTTGGGCGATATAGGTAGCAAATTTGCCATCTGTGACTGGTTTCGATTTGGGCTATTAGCTCAAGTGCTTGAAGTGTCAAGTTGTCATCACCTCAGAGTGCATTATTTTTAGGCCAGATGCTGCAAACTATTATAATACCATGTAAGGAAATATTGAGTCTAAAACTGAGGTGTTCTCACTTAAAGAAAAACATATAACTTATTTTCTGTAAATTCCAGTTCTGGAATTTGTATTATAAATCATATATAAACGACGCCTCGTCAGGGGTAGTGAGCGCTATATAAAATACTACTATTACAATAAATAACTCCAGATCTCACAAAAGAAATTTACAAGTGTAAGAAACACCATCATTTAATTGGTGGTGGTATTTTACCTAGCTTAATGCGGTACCTATTTCCATCTTTTGTTTTACTTTTGCCCATCTCTATGACACCTCTCATTCATCTGACTGCTAGCGTCTGGTCTTATTCACAGAGGCATCTTGTATATAAACTAGTACTTCTGCAAGTACTCCTATCTTCGTGAGTTACCTCCAAAATATCTAAAATGGTTATATAATGAGAATGAGGACTATGCTGTCTATGCGCTTTCACTAACAGTGAAAAAAAATGTTTTGAATCAATTCACATAGACTTGCAAGAGTATGCCTGTAGTACTACTTCCAATACTCATAGAATCATTTACAAGAAGCTGACACATCGTCGTCGATGCACCAGATTTCTTGCACCTGCCGCACAATCCCTAACGACACAATGGATGCACTATATTTACAATACAGAGCTCTATGGCGCACGTTTTCACAGATGCGTTAGAAATTCAGACGCATCTGTTGGCGCTAAAGTGACTCATTGGTGGAATTGCGTCCTTAAACTGATGCAACTCAGCAATGCGAGGAGAGTCTAGAAAAAGCCCTGCGACAATTTTATGCCTGTTCTGAGCAGGATGTTAAATTTTGCCGCAGTGAAGTTGTAGAGTGATGCAGTGAAAAGTTGTTAATTTCATTGTGTTAGTTCTACATGGCTTTTTCTGTGGGAACGCCTACCCCACATATATTATACCTTGAGCAGGTATAATGTGAAACAGAGCTTTACAAACTGACACATTCGGCATAATACGTCAGTCTGTAAATATGGAGCAGTGTAGTGCATTTCTAGTGCTGCCGGTGTCTAAACAAATTACGCAGCGACGGCGCAAGGGACTTGTAAATAAGGCCCCCAATGTTTAATTTGTAAAAAAAAAAAAAGAGTTCCGCAGCTGAAGCTCTACTCAGAAGCCTGTGGCCAATGTAGCTAAACATGCGCTGCATACCACACTGGTACTCTTAAGTTCACCTCATGCCTCTTTAATGCATTTTACTTCCTGCCGCTTTACCTCACTTTTGCAGAATCCTGCTTGCTCCCCCTGTGTCGGTTTGCCATCCTTCTCTTCATCCCTCTTTCTGATCTGTTTTACTTTCTCTTGCGCTCGGTAAATATTTGATTCGGAAAAAATAAGTGCCTGTGGCTCCCACCGGGTCAAATTAAGCACTGCCTGTACTCATAAATGCCTATGATAGTCTGCCACTATATATGCTGTATATAAATTCTGTAGTATCTTTCCTCCCTAAATTTGCACCTCCGCTTCAAAGCACTACAGGAATGAGCCCTATGTTTAAGCTTTTAAGGGCACTGATCAACTCACTAAGCCATGGGGCACGTTCCTAGAATCCAAAATATGACCATCACATACTACACCCAAGTAGGATCGATTTAAATGTTTCTTTATGTTGACATTTGTTATGTTCTTATTAAGACTCTTGGGTGCATTACTTCTTTAAGCGATCGCTATTTATAAATTTTGATTTTTAGTTCGTCTTGCCCAGGGTCCAAAAGTTAAGCCCTCCCTGATGACATCTGAATTCTTTTTTTTTTTGCAGTTTTATATAGCGCGAATTCGTCCCGAAGGTATTGGAGCGCTTTACTTGAGCACCAGTTGCATTAGTCCTTCCGTTGGTTTGTACGGGGTAGTCAGTACAGAATACGGGCCGCACGGGGAATCTATCAAGCAGTTAAAGACTTGAGTTAGATTTCAGCACTGTATTGTCCTGGGGAGCAGGCTGCTGGGGTTTCTTTCTAAAGAGGAGGAGGGGAAGTCTGCAGACACATGGGGAAGAAAGTCACTCGGGGCCAGACTTTAATGGCCAATTCACATCCTCCCCCATTAGCATCTCAAAGAAAATCCACTTGTTGTTTTGACTGAAAGGAGGAACTTCACTTTTGTTGCCGAAGAAACTTACAAGTAATTTTCAAGTGTCCATTTCATCAGATAAAAGAGAACAGAAAGTAACAGGCTGGAGAAAAGTGTGTCCCTCCACAGGCATGCAAATGTCGCTTGCTGCTGAAGATCACACAACATGGGCCCAAGGGAATCCGTCAGTTCCACTCACACAGACGTGGCCCTCACTTCCTGCCTGCCTTCTTTCTAGCAAGCAACGTTTAGTGGTCGATTTGTGCACAGGCACAAGACAGCCTTGCAAAAATCACTGAGGTAGCACAACATGAATCACAACTAAGGATCTGCAGAGGTGGGGCCACTTTGTGACCTGATGTCATCAAAGAGTCTGTAAAGAAATATGTATATATTTCACTGACAAAAAACATAGGTCAAAGTGAGGTTATAGTTAGGTGAAAATGTCAATTACAAATAAAAATGTAAAGTAGAAAAAACACTGGGATACCCCAGTTATACTCAACTGAGTTAACTGTAACTTTTCTGGGTAAGGATCTTCTTTTATGGTGTAATTCCGTTCAGGTGTTTTGGCTGAAGCACTGTTCTAAAATCCTTATGGAATTTGCAGGGGGGAAATTGTATTTGAGACCTCCCTTTTTCTCAGCCCCTGCTTGAGGGATCACTCAAAAAATTTCCAAGAAGGAGTTTAGAGGAATGAGCTTTTTTCAGAAAGGTTTGTGAAGATTCAGCAAACGGCACCAAAGTTAGTAACAAAACAAATATTTCCTATGGTAACTCAACCTACTTATTGTTTGAAAGAAATTCATATGGCCAGCCACCAAGTAACATAAACTTCAGAAATTTGGGAAGTTGCAAAGTTCACAAATCTACCAGCAGAAAGAAAACATCTGAAGGCCCTGCTTACAATACCGGGTATTTGTCTGAGTACACACAGTGCCATATTTGTTTACGATAATCCTACCCTATTGCTGGACAGTTTGTAAGCAGAAATATATTTTTCTGTTTTTTTGTTTTGTATTTTAGTATAGTGCAAAATTAATTAATAATTGAAAGTGTTGTACAATAGTCAGGGCCACTATAATTATCCAACTCTGTAGCAGCTGTCTTTTTTGCATAATTATATATGTACCACAGTTACCGCATAACTCAGCACCTGCTGCATAAATTGCAGACCAACAAAAATCTGCTTAGCTCCATCAGAAGTTACAGAGGAAAAACGCCACGTGTGTCACTTAGTAGCAGACCCTTTGTAAAGGGTAACTATTGATGTTTTAGTTTTGGTTTCCTGTATTGTGGTGTCAAACAGATTACAAGGAGGGGAAGTGCTTGCCCAGAGATTATTAATGTGTGTTAAAATTACAAATTAATGACATTATGCTGCCATATTATGTCATTTGTTTTGCCACACAATTTAGTGAGCTCTGCCACATAATTTGGTGCGATGCTGCCATGCAGTTCCTTTAGCCCTGTCTGTAGGTCTTTGAAGTGGTTACCTTTAGGATCATAGGAAGGTTCAGATTTAGATCAAGAGCATATCACACATGATGCGAATTTTAACCCAGTCTTGACCTCCCTTCAACAGAGACATCTTCCACCAGCTAACCAAGTCACTTGATTGCAAATGTAAAAATATAAAAAAAATAAAAAGACTCTGTATCGTACTTTATATAACTGTGTCATGTTCATATTGCTACCATAACCACCAACCCCATCACACCCACATTACTGTAAAATGGCCTCTATCAAACCACACACATACGGCTCTATGGACAGCACCTCATATTTTATATAACACTGCTACAAGACATAGCTTTTCTGTAAATTGCTCTTTTGCCTCTTGAAGCTACGTTAAATACCTTAAATGGCAGGGTGTTGCGAGACCCTTTAACAGTTACATGGAGGCAACAAAAAGTAGATGTTTGGAATGCCGAAAGTTGTAACTAAGAGGTTAATAATTTTAGGAGCATCAACTGAAATTGGTGAAAAGATTTTGCTTTTCACTGACACTTCTCTCCTACAAAAGGACAGTTATTTTATAGAGCTTATATTCAGAAGAACATTGTTGGGAAAAATTAATTCTATGGAATTAGAGAGGTGAAAGTAAAATAAAGAACCACCTCAGTTATAAACCATGGAAAGTGGCCTTTAATGCGAGAAATCAACTCCCATTGTTTGGGAGTGTCTGGGGGAAATTCATAAGTTGTCATGAAACACAACTGCCAGATGAGCTTTTAAAAAGATTCATAACATTTCTATTTCTTCATGTATTGCTTTTACAATATATTTTAGTATAGTTAAACTTTGGTTTATAGTACATTTTACCCATTTCTGAAAACGATCATACAATATAATAAAACATAAAACGAAATAATATTGAGTGGATAGCTATGCTGTGCTGCAAGAGCCTGTGATACAGCTCTATCCAATATGGCCACATCTTTTGGGACTCCTCCAGCTTTACTTTGGTCCAGTCTCAGAACAGTTATCAAAAGTCTGCTGCTTCGGTTTCAGAGCAGCTTTTAACCCTTTAACTATCAGACAACGGATATGCATTTCTCCAGTGGATAGTAACGTTAGCGCTCTTGATTCCTTGTGTCATTTTGCCATCACAGTCCATGAGCTATAGTCAAAAACGTTTCAGGCTTAGATCTCAAAAATCTCTCATCCTTTTATAGGCAATGGGCCCGATTCACAAAGCCATTTCGACCATCAACCTATGGTTACAGCCAAAAATTGTTAATTTACTCCTGTTGGGTATCCACAAACAGATACATGCATTTTTTCTACAACATAATTGTGTAAAACGATTGCTTACAGTTACATAGGTGTAAATCATATGTTAGGGATGGGAAGTGTGCATTTCAAGACAGGGGTTGTCTTGTGAGTGTGTAAAAGCCCACAAACTGGTGAGCTAGTGGACATTCACAAACATCTCTCGGATCATTTCCCATCAGGGAAATCACTGAATATTTGCTTCTGGAAGAACGCTGTAGTAAAACCCCCATGCAAGGGACAAAATATTTTTCCTTCAAGGAAAAAACAATAGAAAATCTGCAATTGCACAGCAGGGATAGCTCCTAGTGTACAATTAGATATTAGGGAAAATGCAACTATAACAATGTCAGGTGACAGTTCCAGTAGTATGAGTAATACTTTCAATCTCTATGAATTTTAAAAATTAATAGCTCTTCACTCCTGTAGGAATACTATTATAGCTGCCAATTTACTACTTTTTCTCCAGCTAAGGTAGATAGTTTGGAAGCATATACAGGGATGAAGAGTTAACCAGAACTATGCACTCGCTATCATGCTCTACAAATGAAAGGGAATGTCATGCTCGCAGGCTTTGCCCTGTTTTGGTGCTGTCATCTACTCTTGATCACCACCCAGTTTGTGCATTGAGGCAGCCCCTATGCAATTAATGATCTGAGTAAACATTGATTTATTTACAAAGGTTTATAACAAAAAGAGTATACAGAAAATATATTGTGTCATGTAAGCAACACCATAAATCCATTTAAGTTAGAAATTTAAAAAAATAACGTTCAAGCAGGGTCAGTTTTCCCCGTGTAATTTCCCATAGGGATTTTAGACACAACTACAGCCTGAAAAGTTGAACAGAATTACTCTGTATTTGGCAGAAAGCTGGCTCTTGATCCTCAAAGGTCTTGTTTTGTAATTTGGTGTAAATCCCTTCAGTACTTTTGGAGTTATTAAAAGAAGAAATGTAGGAATCTCTGGAAACGGACGCTTCACAGATCCACTGGCGGAGGATTCACGGATCAGAAGGAAAAGCAAGGCCCTGCTTGCCTTGCCTCAGCCTAAGAGGAAAGTAGTAGCTGCCATTTTCTTTCTCTCATCAGGGCAGGGGGATAATGAAAATAATAAAAAAATAGCATAAGGGGCCAGCATAGAGGTATTCTGACACCACAGGAGAGATTGAGGAGTCCAGGAAGGAAATTGCCCACATTTTTTGGGCCAATTCCCGGATCCACTGCAGCACTCAGAGCTGCTCCTCAGTGTAAACTCTTGAAGAATCGATGGATCCAAATGAAATAAAAATAAAAAAAAGCCACTAATGCACCAAAAGCAGCATGGGGTTGGGTGCATTTGGGGGCGGGAGGGGGCTGCAGGGTCTGGCCACGCATGGTCTTAACGTTTTGTAATTAGAAGTTACTTTACGTTAAAAAAACATACAAATTCACTCAAAAAAAAGGTTACATGGATGTTATAGTTAGGATGGCGTTTTACCCATCCAAAACCATACAGACTCAGCAGTTATAGTTTTATGTATAGCTATACTTATCTGAAGAAAGTATAACTTGTGCTGTTGAGTAACCTTTGGCTACAAGTTATAGTTTCATAACATAAGTATAACTATAACTGCTGAATTCCTATTGGTCTGTATGTGTAAAGCATCAATCTAACTATAACGTCCCTATAATTTTTGTTATTTTTTTTCCAAGGAAAATAATTAGAGTTATTTCAAGTAACTATAACTCGTGCTCTGAGGTAACTATACTGTAACGTTGCGCCCCGCAAGGCACAGTTTTCTCATCAATAATATTACAGCAAATGTTACAGTAATATTATCAATGATTATCAATGATGAAGATGTCATGAGTACTGTAATATCTGGGGTTATTAGGAATGCATGGCGAGGGTGCGAATTATAGTTACCTTAGGGTGCGAGTTATAGTTACTTGAAATAACTATAACTATAACAGCTGAATTTCTATGGTTTTGTACATTTAAAATGTGAGCCTTACTATAATGCCCCAGTAGCCTTTGTTTTTTCAGTGAATCTCTGTTTTTTTATCATTCTATTTCCTAACAATAACGTCCCTGCAACCTTTGTTTTTTCAGTGCAGTTCTATGTTTTTTTAAACATAAAGTAATTTTAATTACTATGGCCCTCATTACGAACATGGCGGTATAATGACAGCGCCATATTACGACCAAGGCAGTCGTGCCACGGTCGGACAGCCAGCACCGCCAGGATTAGTCATCCCAGTGGTCTGGCGGTCATGGAGGTCCTAATCTGCTAGGGCAGCGCTGCGTGCGGTGCTGCCCTGGGGATTATGACTTTGTTCTCCGCCAGCAATTCCATGGTGGTAGTACTGCCATGAGAAGGCTGGCGGAGAACAGGTGCAGGGGGCCCCAGATGGCCCCCGCACTGCCCATGCACTTGGCATGGGCAGTACAGGGGCACCCCGGGCCAGCACCGTTGCAATGTTCACTATTTGCTTTGCAGACAGTGAACACTGCCAGGATACTGGTGCACCCTGACCACTAGAGTATTGCCGCCAGCTCTATACGAGCCAGAGACACTGCTGTAGGCCATTTCAACGCTAGGCCAGCGGGCAGGCAGAAACGAGGTTCCCGCCCGCTGATCCAGCAGGAAACTCGTAATGGGCCCAGCGGGGAGGCAGCCAAAATGGCGGCAACCTCCCCGTCACAATATTGGCGGATGGGCTTTTCCGTCCACCGAAATTTTAATGAGGCCCTATATGTTAATCCATCCACTGGTGAAGTTAGCTGCAGGGCCCACCCATGTGCTGCGCACGGCCTGCTGCCAGGCCCTTCAACCAACCCCCTTTAACCAATCAACCAACCCTTCGACAGTGCGCAGTAGGGGTTGCCCACAGGGCCTGCGACCAACCCCCCTATAATCACCCAACGCCATTCATGCATGGCCTTTAGCCGTGCACAGCGGGGGTGGCTGCAGGGCCGGGCCTGCTGCCAGGCCCTGTAGCCTACCCCACTGCACTCATGAAGTGCTTCTTTGTTTGATGGAGATGTGAGCATAATCCTGTGCATCAAGAATGTGTCTCCAAAATCTGTTGGAAATGCGCTTGAGGTGGTCCTCTAACTAAGCTGTCCATATTCCTTTGAAAATGGGTGGAAGGCGTTGCATATCACTAATGTATATGGGGCAGGGACTAAAGGGTGGGGCTTTTAGGCCTCTTTACATACTTGTAGCTTTTAAAAGGGATAAGACAATCTCTGGTCTCAGCATCAGATGACAAGAATGAACCCACTCGTCACAGTCACTACATGAGATATTGCACTTAAAAAAAAGCAAGGATGCAAACACCTCCTTCAAGGTTTAGAGATATATTTTCGCAGTGGAAATGTAGAAAAAACATGGTTGCTTTGCCTTGGCCATGCGCATGAAGTTAGGATGGTTAGAACTTTAAAAAGTGGAGCTTCAATTTGAGCACTGCTTTGTGCTAGAATGAGTCCTGCACTGCATATTTATCTGACATGAATAAGCAGAGCAAGATTCTTTTTTTTTAATTGTTGAAGACCGCAAAGGGAGCCTCAAGGACCCTGCGGTCTGAGCCGGCTCTTCATCTGCTGCGGGAACCGGCATTGCTGCTGCAAGCAAAGAGCTGCTAAAAAATGCAGCTCCCTGCATGCAGGATCGATTATTTCATCTCTTTCCCTGCCCGCATGACAGCAGATGAAAATTCTACTCCCAGCAAGCGGGAGCAGTTTTAATGCTCCAGCTTGCTGGGGGCAGAGATTTGCTTGCTTTTGCTTGGTGGGAGGTGTCACAGCTCCTGCCAAGCAAAAAGAAACAGCTACCCCCGAGGGTGGGTAGCAGGAGCCGGCCCTGGGAAGATGGCGGTCCCCAGGGCCATATATGGCTCCAGGAAGGGGGCCCGTATCCCTCCTCCTATGTGATACATGGGCCAGCCCAACCCTTGAAGCAGAGTCCCAAAATGGCTGGCAACACTTCCTGGTTGAAGTTTTGGTAGCCAATGAAATCTCAGCACAAGATTGGGACTGTTTACAAAGTATTTGTGCTTCTAGATATAAAAATTTGGATTTCCTTTAATATTTTGACAACTACTGAACGGATTTACATCAAATAACAAAAAGCATGATCTCGGACCAAAAGCTACCTTATGCCAAATATGGAGCAATTCTGTCTAGTGGTTCGGGCTGCAGGCATGTCTAAAGAGTCTATGGGAATTAACATAGGGAACACACTTTTTCTGACACCCCCATATCTCTGACCCCGCTTGATGGATCACTCCAAAACTTTTCATGCACAACAATGCCCCAACTTGATACTTTTGTGAAGATTCTTCAAACTGTGCCAAAGATATAGCCAATTCAAAAATGTTTTTTCTATGAAAACTAGGTCCTAACTATACCTACTGGTGACCGCCAGTAGGTAATGTAATATATGTATATACATATATATGTATAAATATATATATATACATATATATACATATATATATATATGTGTGTATATATATATATTTATTTATATATATATAACGTATATATATATATATATATATACTTTTGCATGATAAAGGCATGTGTGGTATAGGTATGCATTGTATTGTCATACAACCCCTACACAGATCATAAACCTATGTTCTTTTATCCCCATCATCTGCACAGACCTTATCGATCACCTACACTGCAAAACTCATGGTATATCTTGCGTATACATGAAGGGAGTACCAAAATGTTAATCTGCAGAAATAAAGTCCATTTCTTCAGATTTTTTTAAGCTGTTATCTCAAATTTGTCACCCAATGTCTCTCGAGGAACATATGTTTATCCTCTTCCCCCTTGTCACATTTAGTGCTTTCTGGCATCCTCGGTATAATGTCCGCCCCAGGAAAAAGAAACAACTAAATAAATAGATAAACAGTGTGCTACGTGTTTGTGTGTATGCAGCTCATCTGAATAAAGCGTGCCGCCCGCCGCAAAGCTTACAAGCGCTGTACTGACCGTGAATGCGGTATAAGGCAAACAGTGCGAGTGAAGGGGCTTCTCTGCGCCAGCTGCTGTGTACTCTACTCTCCAAGCTCCGAATCTCACCGCTTTCTTCTCCGTTTGTTTTTCTCGGTTTGGTGCAATGCCCCGGTCAGGCTGCTGGAGAAAAACAGCCTCTTTGCTGACTTTGAAGACGAGAACACTGTCCATGATCTGGTCAGTAATGTGATGCTGTGTTTGTGCTTTTGATGTTTCCTGGTTTGAAACGGCACAATGTTTTAGAATTTGCTTTTTCTTTTAAAAAAGTTTTCGAAAAATAAGAACACATTGATGGTGTATTTTTTGTACATTTAAAATACGCTTTACTGCACATTTTTAGTACGCGCATGCTGCCTCACCAATTTACAGCAGTTTGGGAACGAAGAGTTGACATGTTTGTTGTATACAAAGTAGGAAGTAGTCTGATTTGCTTCACAACACAGTTTAAAGTTTCATGTCACATGTTTCACAGATTGATTTTGCAACCAGAGAAACTGAAAAACATATTTTACACAGATACCTACCTCATATCTCTTGTCAAAGCACGTAATATTGGCATAAAATTCAGAAATGTTAGCTATTTACATCCCCTGTACTGAGCATGCCAAATGGCCAAGGAACATTCGCACAAGAAATGAGCAAGGACATGCTGAATAGAGAGTTGCATGCTTATAGAACCAGCAATCGGGAAAGCGCTTCCCGCAATGTCCATGCACGGGCCCCACATGTCCTCCACCAATCACATCCCCAACCCTGATGAAGAGGTTTGAGATACATTAAAGGAAATTGTTCTACCTCATAAAAACTCATCTTTTAGGTGAAATTATCACCACCATGCTTAACAGCCTATATGCAAAAAAGAGAGGGTGTGGCGAGAGAAGCCATTGTTTTCATGGCCCAGTGCTACTACTGCTGCTAGAGGAAAAAGAACAAAAAAGGTCACTGGGTGCAGAGTGGGTCTAAAAATCCTCAAACTTCTTCCTCCTGTGGGTAAAAAAAAACTCCTGGCCAGAAGAGGCACCTGGGGGGAGGTGTCTGGTCTAAATCTCGTTTTTCAAGACAGGGAGAGCAGAGTTACCTCCTTATCTCGATCCCCACTCCCTTTACGAAGTGTAATTAAATGCACCCATCCACGATTCACAGGGATGGAGGCACCTGCCAAGACATCTGTATGAGGTAGAGAACAAGTTGCAACCCCAGGCGATGGCCGTTGGCATCAGTGATATATTCAGCCTACAGCACTTATATCCTGAGGGGCTGAATCCATTCCAGGTTTTCAGGATGAGCATCAAAGTAAAAATGTTCCATTTAGATCCATGGCATGTAAATTTATCTTAGGTAAATATCTCGAAAAGCTAGCATGGAACCAGCCAACATGGACCACTGTTGGAGACCAGTGAGCTGAGGTTCATTTTCATCCTGTTTTCTCCCACTGTCACTCTCTTCCAGCATTCCTTCTCCTTTCTCTTGCTCTGCATAAAAGTCTAAAGATCAAAAATAAACTCAAGTCCCCAAAAACAGGACCAGTGCCCATCACGTGCAACCATTGGCACAACTTAAGACCTGCTCTTTCCACTGAGAAGGATTCCTTTCTACCTCTTTACAAGTGTGTAGTGCTCTGCTAAACTGTGCTTCAATTTTTCCTAAAAGTGTGGAGTTCACCTGTGGTGTGTGACAATGAGTGGAGATGCAAAGAGCAGATTAATCCCTGCTACAAGTCATGGTTGACCTTGATTTAGGGGATGTATTGTGACACCAACATCAAGGGGCTAAAGATTTTACTTTCTATTCTCCTGGGCAAAGATGGTACACTTGCAATAATTTCTTCTTAATACCACGGTGTCTGTTGCAGCTGATTATCTCTATGGACATCAATACACAGATGCTATCAGACCTCACCATGGTGTGTATGGTCTTCGATCCTTCAGTACATCCACCCCTCCTAGGTCTTGGGTGATGAATGAGGTGGCTCTGTGAGACCTGGTGATGATGGAAAAAACTCAAGAGGCCCTAACACATTTTCAAGAGAATTACACAAACGAGGTTACTTTGAACTCCATCTGGGACACAGCAAAAGCTGTAATATGGGGAGAGCTCATATCCCACATCACTCTATTTGAACAACTAGTGATACAAAAGAAGAAGCATTTAGAGGCAAACTTTAAACGCTTAGAGACTCAGCACAAACAAAACTCACAGTGGATGTACAGAGCATTGCATAATGTGAGGGACGAACTGTAACAATGCGTGATGGAGCAACAAAATGCCTTTATTAATGTTGGACCTGGCCCCTTTTGCAGGATTATCCCCAAATGTTTTGCCTTCTTCCTGTTATTGTTTCTGACCTGGTTTTGTTGGCTTGAAGATTATCTGCACTTTACCACTGCTAACAAGTGCTAACGTGCATATTCTCTCTGTCTAAAATGTATTGGCAGTCGGTTTCTCCATGATTGGCATATTTGGTTTACTAGTAAGTCCCTAGTAAAGTGCACAGTGTGTGCCCAGGGCCTGTAAGTGAAATGCTACTAGTGGGCCTGCAGCACTGATTGTGCCACCCACACGAGAAGCCCTGTGTACATCTCAGACCTGCCACTGCAGCGTATGTGTGGGCAGTTTTAAACTACTATCTCAACCTGGCAAGTGCACCCACTTGCCAGGCCCAAACCTTCCTTTTTACCATATGTAAGTCACCCCCAAGATAGGGACAAGGCAGTCCCATGGGCAAAACTGACACATCGCCTTTCCTGCGAGGAAAGAATCAAGGCATCACCTCCCCTGCCAGTAAGGCACCGACGCATCGCCTCTCCTGCGAGGAAAGAATCAACGCATCACCTCCACTGCACAGTAAGGAACCAACACATTGCTTAGCTTTTCGGCATCTTATCTCTCCTGTGGCCTGCATTGTCTTTGTTTTTGATGCATCCCAGGCAATTTGTGCTAAAAAGATACAACCACTGGATTAAGACTCATTGAAGTGATATCTTTGCTCATGTATGTTGGATTTTTGTCATTTTTAGACTTGTTTTATTCAGATAAATATTGGCTTTTTTTTTAAACTGGTGTGGAGTCCTTTTGTGTGTGTGTGTGTTTGGGTACAGATACATTATACATTGCCCCTGCGATAAGCCAGACTGCTTGTGCCAATCTTCCAAGGGGGTGAGCAGGGGTTATCTTAGCTGTGTGACTCCCTTATCCTGACTAGAGTGGGGGTCCCTTCTTCGACAAGGTGTAAACCACTGCCAACTAGAGACCCCATTTCTAATATTTAAGCAGACATATTATGAAACGGCGACAAAGATGTGTTGTGTAGCCATTTTAGTTATAGCTCCATGCACATTATTTTAACACACTAGGCCGCTGTGCACTTTAACCTAGATATATTTTATTCAGCTTTGCATTGTTATTTTTACAATAACCATTTTTACGGTCTTGTTTTATTTTCATCTGTATAACTGTTTTTGCCTAGCCCAGTACTCTGTTCTCAAACAAGACATTTCGGATCACTCTGTGCTTCATTCAAGGCTACCGTTCGGTACATTGCTGATGAACGTGGTAGAAGTTTAGTCTCCAACATTCTTAGAAAATACACATCCTTACGTAGGGACATTTTCTCAGAACATCAGCTGTGTTGCAGTCTCCCACACCGCGGACGATCCTGCTGCTCAAAATCCAGTAGTCTCATTAGAATAGTGAGAGCCTATGCAACAATGAAAGGTTATTGGCATATAAACTCAAACAGCTACAGACAAGAAATTTCATCCCAGAAATTAGGAACAGCACAGGCATAAACCACACTGAAACTCAAAACATGTTGAACGCATTCTCTGATTTGTATAGCGCCCCATTAATTGAATCCGATCTCCAACCGGAAACTCACGACAGCTATCTTGAACTCTTCACCTGTTCATTAGAAAGAGATGATTGTTCCATTGGAGGAGGACATAACAAGTGAAGAAGTACTCAAAGCCCTTATGGTTCATCCACCTCCTTTTATAAGATTTATGCTAATCTTCTAGCATGACTCTTGGCAAAAGTCTTCAATCACAACTTGAATAAAGGAATAACAACATATTCCATACTAGAATCGCAACTCAGCTCCTATGAAAGCTTCAGAAGGAGCCGCAATCTTGCTCTTTGTACACATCTGTTGTTCTCCTGATCATAGCTGTAAAGATATTTACATCCATTCTTGTATCCAGATTACACACAATATGACCCAGGTTGATCTTCCCACATCAATGTGGTTTTCGAAAGAACTAACAGGCAAAAGACAACACTAGACTAGTGGCATTAATGGAGATTGCAGATCACTCCAAACTGCTGATACTGCTTCTCTCGCTGGGTGCGGAGAAGGCCTCAACAGGGTCAACTGGGTCTCAATATGTGAATCTTAGAGAAAATACGTTTTGGTCCCCAAATTGAAACTGGTTTCTAGCCAGTCATAAAAGACCAGAGACACAGATTAGTGTGAACAGAGAATGCAAACCAAAACTTCCCCTTTATAATGGGGCACACACCAGGGATGCCGCCTTTCACCCTTGAAGTTCGCCTTCTCCATGGAGCACTGGGTGCAGAAAACCCAGAATAACTGTGCTATAAGAGGGCTATCAGTGGCAAACCAAGACTTTAAATTAGCACTTCATGTAGATGGCATCCTTTGAATTTTAACTGCCTCATCATCACCATAACTTCTTTTAACCCCTTAGCTGCTCAGCCTTTCCCCCTTGGAATGTTAAGCTCTTTTTTGGCTATTTGGCTAAGTTTGTGCTTAGGCCTCTTTAGCTTTGCTTCACATAATGTATCCATGTGATGTTTGAGTCTTTCTTTAGAACATCCTGAGGATTTTAAAGGTACCCAGGGTTTGTGGATTCCCCCAGAGGTGACAGAGAAAATAGCCAAAATATAGCTAACTTTGTTTGGGGGGGAGGGGCAATTTTGGGTTGGCAGAAATAGGAAGAAAGTGCTCCATAAAAAGTGGTCTGTGTTTTTTCCCTCAAAATGGCATAAATGAAAGGTTTGCTGTGCTAAATTTACCATCTTCCCAGCTTTCAGGTACATGCAGAGCTAAATCAAAGAAACCATTTTTTATCTACAGTTTTGGCGTTTTTCAAAGAAATAGCTCACTTTTCCTAATTTTATGCTTTCAACCTACTTCCAGTTTTTTGGTGGAAATTGGTGTGAAACCCATGGATGATCCAAGAAAGCTAGAAATTTGGGAAAAGTAAACAAAATTCTGAATTCAGCAAGGGTTCGTTTGTCTAGATCCCTCAAGCTTTTCCCAAAGAAGCTAAGTGCTAAAATAAAAATAAAAAAAACAACATTTAAAATGAATAGGAAATAACAGCAATTTGAGACAATGTTCTGATCTGTAGCTTCTTGTCATAATGGGAGATTAGAAAAGCAATATACCATTATGTCCTCTGGACCCTTCTAGTTAGGAGGATATATATGGTTAGTAGGTTCTCTAAGAAACCAAGGTACACAGAACCACCAAATGAGCTGCACCTTACAATGGATTTTCATTGTGTACCGATTATACAGAAATTCATATGGTAAAATATAAAATTTGAAAAATGGCTATGAAGGAAACCTACATATTTCAGAAATCTCCACCAAATACTGAGTTTAGGAGCAGTGGTCATTTGGTACATCTCTGAATTTGTGGGTACCCATAAGAGCATGTGATTCAGAGGGCATTTTTTCAAACTTTAAGCTAGAAAAATAGAGCAGAAGAAAGTAAAACATCATTTACGTTTTGTTGCTTTAATCTCTCAACTGCTGTCCTCCAGACCCCCAAGTGCTGAGCTCTTTTTTGGCTATTTGAGGTAATTTGTGCTTAGGGCTCTATACTTTTTTTCAACATAAGTACCCAAGGTATCCAGATCTAGGTATAATGGTTTTGCATTGTGTATTGAGTATAGACCAATTCATATGGTAAAATATGTAGAGTAAAAAATGGGTATCAAGGAAACCTACATATTTCAGAAATGGGCATGTGTGGTGGAGTTTAGAAGAAGTGGTTATTTGTATATCTATGAATTTGTGAGTACCCATACTACCATATGATGTAGAGGGTATTTTTCAAAATGTATTCTTTCTTACACACTGGCTTACATTTAGAAGGCATAAATGCATATAAATTCAATTGATATTCATACATTTTCTAATAATCTGTGTTCCCCCAAGTTTCCTGATAAAAATGGTACCTCACTTGTGCGGGTGGCCAACTGCCTGTGACAAAAAAGAGCCCAAAAGCAACATGGACACATCACATTTTTTCACTGAAAACTGACACTTTTTTTGGCAATATGTATACCTGTGGATTTTTGGCCCAAGCTCATCAAGCACAAAGGGAAGCCTAGAAAACCTCCACATTTTTTAAAAACTAGATAAACTGAGAAATACAGGTTGGGGTGACATGTGTGGCTCTCTCCAGTGTTTCTTACTCAGAAGCCCTTGCAAAACTCCAACTTTGATTAAAAACACATTTTCCCATATTTTGATGATGACACAACTTTCCTACCACTTAGCATTTCCCCATGTGCCCGTAAAAAATGGTACCTCACTTGTATGGTCCCAGAACTCAACATGGACACATTAACTTTTTCCACTGAAAGCTGACATTTTTTGCAATGTGCATAGCTGTGGATTTTCGGTCCTAGCTATGATGGCTCCTAGGGAAACCTAGAAAACCTAGACATTTTTTTAAGCTACACACCTGGGCGAATCTTGTGTGGGGTGCATAGCTCTTTTATGCAGAAATCCTTTCAAATCTCAAACGTTGACTAAAAACAAATTTTCCCCCCATTTCTGTGGTGGAATGTTCCGGAATCTGCTGTAAGCCACTCATTTCCTACCACCTAGCATTCCCCCAATTGTTTCAGTACCCCACTTCTGTGGGTGGGTTAGTGCCTACAACAGGAAAGTGGCAAAAACACAACATGTCACAAAAAGTCTCTGATTTGGCAATGGGGGTGGCTGCTGGTTTTGGTCCAGGGAATCAATGGCCACCAAAGGAAATCTACCAAACCCTGGAATGGAAGGGGACTTAGGAAACATTTTTTAGAAGATCTTAGTGCTCATATGATGATAAACCTGCAGGCTTTCTTCTATGTAATAAAAGGTGCCCAGATTGCTCATAAAAGTGTTTATTAGATGTGCATTGAAGTGATTCATTTAATAGAAAAAAAGGGCTACGTGTATGTTCAACAGTGCCAATGACACTGTTTGCGATTCGCAAGGAGGTCGCAAATGCCCTACCTCATGAATATTCATGGTAGCAATTTGTGAGCCCCTTGGGAATGGCTGCCCTCACAGGGATGGTGGCCTGCTGGAGACAGCAGACCACCATGTCTGTGACTGCTTTTAAATAAAGAAGTTTTTTTTAAAAATGCAAACCGTTTTCCTTAAAGGAAAATGAGATGCATTTCAAAAACAAAAAATGAAACATTTTTGTTTTCTTTTTTCAGTGCCATTCACAAACCCGTTTGCAAATGGGTTAGCACCAGTGTGACACTGGTGCTAACTGCAATTGTCCTGCAACCGCATTTGCGGTCACAAAACAATCATACATGGGACTGCGACTTGCAATTAGGAAGAGAACACCCCTTCCTAATTTCGACTCGCAATCCCTTTTTGCGATTCGGTAAATAGTTTACCGAATCGCAAAAATGGGTTCCAACATACCGAAGTGCATTTTGCACATCGAAAACGGCCCGATTCGCTGTTTGCAATGTGCAAAATGCTACGCACATGTAGCCCAAAGTGTTTTTAAATAGCACTTCCTACCACCCATCTGCCATTTCTAAGCAGTGTAAATAAGACTTCACTATTACCTAATTTAATGGTGCTCAATTTACTGACCTCATAAGGATGGAAGCCACCTTTCCCAGGCCTCCTCATCTGACCGATCAGGTCAATGAAAGTACTGTAGTGTTTCATGAGTGCCAATTCACAGTGGCCTTTCACAGCTTATGATTTCTTCACAATCTTAAGTTAAAATTGGAGAGGAGGGAACAACACCACAACACCGTTGCTGTGTGGAAAAGGCTGCTTTATTGGAACAGGTGCACTTACAATCTTGTAAACCTTGGCCTCTGCCTTACAAAACTAAAACCTCACTAGACATCAAAACGCCTATCCAAGTTATCCTTCCCCCTCCCCTGTCCTACCCCCTCCCTATAACCTTGTCCTGCCTTCCCTTTTTCCCCTCATGCCTACCTATTCCCCGTCATACCCGCTTCTTCTACTAATGAATGCTAATGTCAGTCTCCCTGCCTGTCCGTCACGACCTACTGCTGTTTCCCCCCCTTAATACCTACATTTTCCTGCCATCTTCACCATCCACACATGTTTTGTTACCTGTAAGAAAACTCTCTCTGCCTCCGACAGCACCTGTCCCAAGCGACAAACTATATACCCAGACCTACCGTGCACTGGTTCCAAACCAAAAGCTCTGGCCCAAAACGAACAGCAACAACACAGCCCATGGAAAAAACTGCTTTGAGGGAGCGAGGGAGGGCATCTGAAAGCCCCCTACAATGAAAGGACTGGCCGCCGTGTCACCTATCAACAAAATGGTGGCCAGGACTTAAAATGTCCAGTTATATACCCCCACCCCACGCCCATCCAAAAAAGCCCAAAAGTCACCCAACTATGCCGTGGGCCATACCACCCTCCCCAGGGCGTCATTGGAGAGGAGGGAATGACACCACAACACCGTTGCTGTGTGGAAAAGGCCGCTTTACTGGAACCCCCTGCCTAAACCTTGCGCAGCATCCCCCTCAACATCTCCTTGAGTTGTAAAAGATAGAGCTCCATTCCCATGAAGGATAAATGGACCCCATCATCCCTGAAAAATTCCACATCCTCGAAACGCAAATCCTTATGTTCCATGTATGTAATCCCTTTTTCAAGACAAAAACTCTTCATTTCCTTGTTAATCTTGCGCCTGCCCTCTAAATACACCCCAGCTTTCTCGCTCCCCGCCAAACCCGACGTGGAACAAAACCTGTGAAAACCACATGGCAGCCGCTCCACTGAGCAGAAATGACCTGCAGATCCTTCTTCATCTCCTTCAGAAGATCTAGACCCGTTTTCACCACCAAATCATTCTCTCCCAAATGTAAGCACAACACGTCCAGACATCATCCCCTTACAGAAGACCCTTGCAGACAAGGTACTAGCTCCCCCCACCTTTATACCCCCTTTACCAATCCATCGGACATGATACCGGTCTAAATCAAACCCCAAATTCTCCCCTATGGCCGTCCTGCATGCCTGGCACTGTGCCCATTTGATAAATGAGTGTATGACGACCCAAATAGCAATGTAATCCGCTTCAGGGCCTGCTACCACACCTGCAAAGGAAAAAACAGAAAATTAGCCTCCATACCCCCCTCTTTTTTTTTATTTTTTTATATTCCTTCCCTCTCACATACCTCCTGAAACAATCTAACTTCCACCTTCCCAACGCCATCAGCTCCTCCCTGTTCCAACCCTTATGCCCCGCTTCCGTAGCTACCCCGATCCTAAAGGAATGAGTCCCGAATTGACGGGCGTCCTGACCGATAGCTGCCAGCCCTTTTCGCATAACTGCCAACAACTGAGATGCTGAGACCCTACTCCCGTCACTGTGTGTAAACACCGCTCCAGGTCGATTGCCAGCCTCCTTCCTCCACTTGCGTCCCAGAATCAAAGGGCAAATCGAGACGTCAGAGTAGCATCTGAGGAATACCACCACCCCTGAACCCGACTAATCAGTCTTTGAATGCCTGATTCGCAAGGCCACACCATAGCCCCCAAACTGCACTTCTGTCCACTCTGTGCCCGACTTCCTCAGCGAGCCCAGCAGCTCAGAGACCCAGAGAGCATCAAAAAGCAACCAAGACATGATAGTCCGCAAAAGGAGAGTTTTGCTGCTGTTAAAGCACATGGACCCCAAGATACCTGACAAACTCTTTAACAAGCGTAATGACAACGGCTGCCTAATGCATCCCCTCTTGCCCCTACCCTTGCTCAACCTTCCAAAATCCTTTGACCGAGCTCATCCCCCGATGACGGGTATCCCCAAAGAAGTTTACCCATGAAACCCAACGCTGCTAGCTTATCTGCTATAGTGACCATGGACTGTCCTCTGTCTATCAGAGACATAATAAAGTGGACCACATCTTCTACCGAGTCTGCATGTCTTACCCTCCTCCAGGCACCAGTACATATAAACTCCTCCCAAGCCTTCATATATGTCCGTCGCGTGGATGGCGCCAGCGAATTCATTACCAGTCGAAGCATCCTCGAGTGCCTATTTGCCATAGAGTTTCCGGTATGGCCATCCTGCACACGTCCATGCCCGTGACTAACCCATGGAACCGATCCCACTGCGAACGAGACAAAGCATCCGCAATGTCATTGTTCACTCCTGGAACATGCCGCACACGAAACAAAATGTCATTTTTTAAGCACTGTAGCACAAAAAAACGAAGCAACTGAAGTGCCTGGACCTCCCGTGCCGACTGCCTGTTGACTAACTGCACCACTACCATGTTGTCCACACGAAACAACACTCGTTTATGCTGCCAGGTGCTCCCCCACAGGCACACTGCTCCCACCAGCCGAAAAAGCTCCAAAAAGGCTATACAGCGTCCACCATTCTTCCATTCAGGAGGCCACTCCTCCGCACACCATCGACCCTCCCCGTAAATACCGAAGCCTGCTGATCCTGCCGCATCAGAAAATATCTGAACGTCCCACTCCCAATCCTGCCAGGCCTTCAGCGGTATCCCGTTAAATGACTCCTGAAATGTGTTCCACATCCGCAGGTCCTCCCGCACACCCGCCTTGAGGCGCACATGATGGTGGGGCAACGACTTTCCCGCTATCGCCAAAACCAACCACCTATAAAAAGTCCTCCCTGCGCGCACCACCCTACTTGCAAAATTAATGTGACCCAGCAAAACCTGGACCGCCGTCACTGTCACTTTGCTCTTGCCCAACACACCATAAATCCGCTGCATCATGTCCACCTTCTTGTCGTCCAGCAGCCGAGCTGTCCCTGACACGGTGTGTTACTCAATACCAAGGAACGACAGCGCCGTACATGGCCCCACTGTCTTCTCGGGAACCAAGGGCACACCAAGGTCCCCCATGATTTCCTGGAACTGCTGTAAAACTTCTGCACACCGCAGAGTGCGAGCTGGTGCCGCAAAGAAGAAGTCATCAAGATAATGCGTCACGTGGACATGGCCCAACGCCTGCGTAAAAATCCATTGCAAGCATGTGCTGAAGCATTCAAACAGCGCACAAGAACTTGAACAACCCATGGGGAGCGCTTTGTCCACATACCAGGACCTTTGAAACTGTATTCCCAGCAACTCGAAGTCATCCGGGTGAACCGGGAGCAGCCGGAAGGCCGACTTGATATCTGTCTTTGCCATCAACGCTCCGAGCCCCAAATCTTCCACCATATCAACTGCAACATCGACTGATTCATATGACACTTTCGCCACATCAGCCAGAATATAATCATTGACCGACAACCCCTCCGGCCACGACAAATGATGAATCAATCGAAATTGCCCTTTTTCTTTCTTGGGTACCACACCAATAGGAGACACCATCAAGTTCTGCATCAGCCAATCTGAAAAAGGGCCAGCCATGCGACCTTCCCCCCACCTCCTTGTCCAGCTTGCGCCCCACAAAGTCCTCCTTCCTGCGTACCGACTGAATGTTCTCTGCCCACTGACGCAACCGGGGACCCTCAGAGCCCAAACGGCACCCCTGCAAAAATCCCTGTATCAGAACGTCAGCGTCCGCAGGTTTGTCATACTCCTGCAACCAAAATGCTAGTCTGTCCACCTTAACCGGAGTATGCCCCTTTTCCCGTAACACCTTTCCTGAATCTCTGTCCGTCGCGACCCCCGGATTCTGATTGCTGATCACCCCATGAGGCCTGACCTTGTGCCGAACTGGCACTTGTAGAGTTTTGCTGCCCGGAACAGTGGATGAGGGGTGATGCCCTGCACACTTGGAGCACTCATGGTGAAATTTACAGTACTCCCAATAACAGATTCCCTTGTTATAGTCCCAGCAAGCACCTGTTCACCCCCTGCCAGCTGTGTTTGGACTCGACTGACTTGTGCCCCTGGTCCCCACCCCTTGGGTGAGGCGCTCCCGAAACGGCCAGCAAGTAATGGGCAACCCGCTGGCCATAAATACGGTCTTATTGAATTTTGCCAGGCCCATGGTATGTTGCCAAAGGTCCGCATCTATCTCCCCCCACAACCTGTGAGTCCACGGCCATCCTTGCCCTGAACTCCTCGTCATATTGTCGCCATGCATACCCACCATAGTTGATTTGCGCCTTCCAAATAATGTCCATGTACTTAAAAAGAGCCACCGACCGCTCTGGAAAACGCTTGCAGTATACACTAGCGAAAATCAAAAAGGCCGCCATCCAATTCTCAATGTTAACTGTCACTTTTGGCCGTTTTGAGAGCTCCCACTCTTCCTCTTTGTAGCCCTCCTTCACCCGAACCTCTTTATGAAGCAGCTTTAAAATCTCGACATACTCTCCCTTCCAAATTTTCTCCTTGGTCGCCTGTATCAAATGAGCCCCCAACGGCTTAGCAGTGCCCATGTAAGGTAATTTCACGCGTTTGGACACCAGCTCCTCCTCCTTGTCCCCTTTTTTACTGTCCTGCGGTCGTCAGTGAGAGATTGTCACGATGTGTTGTGTATACTGATGCACCCTGTGTAGCGCTGTCACCCTTTCCTAGTCCAGCCGCCCCACCCTTGGTCGCAACCCCGCATCAAGCACTTACACACCCCAGACTAAATGCCCCACGCCCTTTGTTCCCTCTTTAGCTTCTATTGCTGCAGACACCATATTTCCTTGCCAACTCCTTACCTGGAGACAACAATGGTGGCCGCTCCTGTGCCTTCCACTCCTCCAGACGGGATCCATGCAATCCTACACCAGCAGACCGGACCCTCAACTTCTTCTCTTTCTGAAATGACTTATTTACAGGATTAGCAGCGGTGGCCCCCCACCCCTACTGCTCCCCCACCATTCCTCTTCCTCCCAACCAGCTCCCCTTCCTCAATACTACTCTCCTCCCAATCCTGTTCCTCGTCATCCACCCGAGCCCCTTGCCCATGTGTCCCAACTGTCAAAACACACTGCTGCCGTCCACCAGACCAGGCAGCTTCTGATGCAGACTCGCGCGACTCCCACTGTATACCTGACGGGCCCGGACGCTGCTCCCTAGGAACGGCGACGTCGGCGGGCACAAAACCCATCCCACTACACCTTTCCCTGGGAGCATCCGCAGCCTCTTGCCTCCCGTCTCAACCTCCTGCTGATGACATCCAGCCGGCCACCCCGGGCCCCGCCTTCTCTTCTTGCCAGGGTCCTCAAACCGCGACCTGCTCGCCTTGTTCATCGCTTCCAACTTCCTCCTCATCCTGCCAATGAAGGTCCGATGTGCCGGGTTGAAAAAAGCCCTCCTCAACATACCTGTCTGCTAACTCACCCTCCCCTTCGACCCCCCCATAAACCAACAGCTCTGACTCCCCACCTACCCCCAACCTCTCCACCCTTCCGCCTTACCGCCTGTGTACCATACACTTACAGCGGAAACCTAAGTGTGGGGGAAGGGGAGGGTCCCTGACTTCCTTTGACCCCACTCCCTCAACTTCGCTGCTACCCTTGCTCTCACTACTACTCCACTGTAATGTAGTAGGCCATTTTTTGGAAAGAGGCACCTGTAGGCCCCTCGCTCGCTGCGGCACACCTCCTTGTTCTTCGGCCCCCCTTGTTCCCCCTTCCCACCTCGCCCTGTCTCCAGACCGAGGCCCCCGTGCATGTGCCTGCCCTAACCCCAGCCAGGCCGTCGCGCTTGCCAACCCTTGGTAAGTCTATCTCCTCCTCCACCTCCCCTCTGCGCCTCCTTGCCTCTGCAGGGGCCCGCCGGGACAAGCCCATTCTCCCTGTGTTCCCCAAGCCCCTCCCCTTGTCCTTTCCTCTCTGTCCCATGCTCGACATGCCAGCCACGCCCATGCCTCTTTTCTGGGCGCTGCCTGCAGTCAGCGCTCCTTGCCTGGACCGGCAGGCGAGCCGAGGCTTCCCCGGCGTGTCTGCATTAAGCGGCAACCCTCTCGCCATGCTCACAGCAGAATGCCGCGCCCCCCCTCCAACGGACCATCCCACTGCCCGCCCGCCCCCTCTCACCTGCACCGGCTTGGAACCAGACCACAGCTGCGAGCAATCAAATACCGCCGCCGCGACACCGGCGATGCCTTACGGGCCGGGCCAAGGGGCCAAGCGCCTCTTGCCTAACTAAGTCCATGCGCCTGGCCTTCGCGAGGAGGGCCAGCACCCACTTCACGCATTCGTCCGCCATCCTACATGCCGATACAAAGGTAAAGCAAGTTAAACTGTCCCTAGCTATTTTTCCTGCCCTGCCTTGCCTCCGTCTTTTCTATTTTGGGTTTTTTTTTTGGGGGGGGGGATTGCCGACCCAACCAGCGCCAAACGCGATCTGAAAGCCCCCTACAATGAAAGGACCGGCTACCGTGTCACCTATCGACAAAATGGTGGCTGGGACTTAAAATGTCCGGTTATATACCCCCCACCCCACACCCAACCAAAAAAGCCCAAAAGCCACCCAACTATGCCGTGGGCCATACCACCCTCCCCAAAGACCCCGGGGGGGAGACCTCATTCTTCGGCTGATCCCCTCCAGGGTCCCATTGTAAAATGCATCATTTGTCACTATTTTATTTCAAAATGCTAACAAGAGTGAACTCCACAGATCTCCCTTTGAGGAACGCAGGCTCAGTCGCTCACTGCAATCTGACTTCAGGCTTTGTCTATGCAGACATACCTGGCGCAAGTATAGTGAATTGAGCAGTGACAGTGCGGGAAGGAGACAGCAACCTGTTAAGAATTGGTCACCTGCATCTATTTTTGCTTTTACAACTGAAACACTGTTTACTGTGCTGCCTTTACGAAAGCAACACAGTAGTATAGTGAAGAAAGAAGAAATGCATTACTGCCCACAGAACTCTATGTAAACATAAAAATACTCTCTTTACACCCACTATTTCTATATCAATTGAGAGCCATAGAACAAACAACTTGCTGTTGCTTGATTTGTTGATGAAATGGCTGATTCTTTCAGAGGCAAATCCAACTTAAAAGACCACATGTTCACCTTTTACCTTGCACAGGTACTTTCCTTAATTGTCAAACTAATTCAGTCAGGATCATTTAGGTCAATGAGCTAAAAACCATTTGCAGTTTTTGGATTTTGGACTCCCTTTTGCTTTCATTTTGGTTATGCTGCGCAGTAACTGTATCATTTTTTATCCCTTACCCGAAACTCTGTTTTTAATTATGCCCAATTCAGTATGATTTGTTTATTTTTCCTAACAAATTCAGGGCTGAATAGTCACTATCACTTTGCTACATCATTTATTTAAGATAGATACAGAGAAAGACCTTGTCGGTACCGCACTGAATTATTTTGTGAGGAACCTGTATTCCTTTAAGGGACCCAATACATAACTCAATAATACATTCAAAAAGATTTTTTCACAAATGAAGCAAAGAAAAAAAACACCAGGACAGAAATTACTGCACAAAGCATGTACATTTATCCAAGGTACATGAAACAATATATGTATATGTCAAATGAAGGTTGCTTCAACAAGTGCAAAATGGGACACCATGGAGGTTATTAAACTTATTGAGGATTATCCATTCGTCCTGTCTCAACAGATGCTGGTGACAATGGATATAACATCATTGTGCACCAACAATCTCCGAGAACCGGCCCTGGAAATCATTAGAGGAGTACATGACAGGAGCGATCATCCTATGGAGGTTCCGACTAACTTCAATGTCGACCTCCTGTAGAAACGTTTATATATTTTGAGGCAACTACTATTATCAGGCCAAGCGAGTCATGATGGGGGCTGCCTTTGCTCCAGACCTGGCAATTTGGTAAATGGATCATTAAGAGAACTTGCATATCTACAATGCAGCTCATCCTTTCACTACCAATATCACCTTATGGAAGCGCCATATAGATGATATACTCATGATCAGGACAGGAAGTGAATCCGATCTTGATCTGTTTCATGAGTGGCTTAAAGACAGATCAGAGGATATAAAATTTACTAGACCCCAGAGCATGTGTTGGGTCCCTTAAAAGAATATAGGCCCATGTTTATACTTTTTTAGCGCTGCATTTGTATAATTTTTTGACGCAAAAGCAGCGCAAACTTACAAAATACAATTGTATTTTGTAAGTTTGCGCCACTTTTGCATCAAAAATCAGCACAAATGCGGCTTTAAAAAAGTATAAATATGGGCCTTAGTTCCCTCACGAAATGTGAGCAATACCGACATGGCCTTTCTCTGTGTGTATCATAAGCTTCCCAGGCCCTGAGGTTCAATGTGTAACCTCATTAGAATGTAATTGAGAACAGGTGCATACCTGCGAAGGTTTGACAATGACTTTGATTGTAATATTAGTAATTTACCTCACTGTAACCCTTGTCTACACTGAGACATGTCAGATAAGGAAACTCTCTTATAGTGACTAATATATAAACAAACTCACAATGGGTCAAGCTAGTGTGAGTTTTTTTAATACTGCCATCCTAGCGCTGGACAGCACCCTTAATGAGAAATTAAACAAACTGGAAAAACTAGAAAATAAATTGATTAAAACAAGCTAACCAGTTACTTCCAATCCAACATCATACCAGTAGGGTTGCAGGTTAAGAATGAGCTTGCCATCTTTGTAGATGATCCGAGGTTTAGGGAAATCTTCAGTTTCATAGCCAACTGCTTGTGCCACTGGATGGTGGGGGCATAGATACTGCCTTAGAATACATGCACAAATTGATTAAGAAAATCGCAGACCTTAAGAAGGAGATCCTTGATGATAATGCTTTGATAAATGTGAAAGAGGCTCTTGAAAAACTTGAGAAGACAATACACAATTTTGACACAGTCACACAAAATAGGAAACAGGGCAAATTGGTGCAAGACATTAGGGTGTATTACAGAAAAAGTTATCTACCCTTACAAGAGGATTATTACAAACGGGACAGCCAAGAGAGGTACATTATCAGGTGGATACCTTTTGCTAAGAAATACACAAACGTTTCAGAATCTTCAGGCAGTATCACCTAAGATAGTGATCGTGAACAACCTAGCACTAGTACAGCATCACATAATCAAGGTTACCCAGCGCAACAACATGGGACTTTTTAGGGGACAGACAATGGGTCCTACACAGGGGATGAGGGCAGGATCAGGATTCGTATGGAGAAAGGGGCAGAGACCAAGGGCGGAGCAGAGGGAGGAACAGGGAACGCAGTGTGGTCTGATTCTTTCCGCAAGAGAGCCAATGGAAAATTCAAAACAGGGGACAGCATTACAGATGGTAGGGACTTAGAATATACAAGACAGGGTAAGCCAGTCTAACCCCATCATTAACCTCTCAGACCACCCACTATCCTTTGTCCCTACTACATTGCCAATCTCCTTCAACATCAAGATGGAGTTACACCAGTTGTTTTGCAGTACAACTGAGATATTAGTTTGATAAAGTTACATCTGTGATCATGTAAATGGCAACTGGTTTGAGAACACCCTGTACATACATTCCACCTGCACACCTGAAGTCCCCTAAAAGTCTGGCTTTTGAGCAGGATATGCTTTGTGATGTCCTAATTCTTCTGTCCCAAATGTAGTATATCAAATACAACCCTAGTAAAGTAGACAGACCGGCCTTGGAAACACTGAAGAAAAACGATAAGATAGTAATCAAGGCAGCTGACAAAAGGGGAGCCATTGTTCTGCAAAATACTGGGGACTACAAGACAGAAATATTGGCACAACTAGAGGTCCAGGGCCATTATCAAAAACTATGGAGGATCCCGTCCGCCAAAGTGGACAAATTAATCAAAGAGGTAATTGATAAGGGACTCTTGGAGGGTTTTCTCAGTGTACTGGAATATGTTTATCTTAAAAAGTCCTTGTATGCATACAATATATACATTACCCAAAATTCATATGCAGACCCCTTCCGAAACCCTTATGTAAATATATAGACATCTTTCTTAAGCCTTGGGTCCAAACCAGACTGTCCTATCTGAAGAGCACTATGGATATTAATAAACTCATTGAGGATTATCCATTCAACATGTTTCAAGTGTTGCTGGTGACAATGGATATAGCATCATTGTATACCAGCTTTCCTCAAGAACTGGCCCTGGAAATCATTAGAAGTTTACCTAACAGGTGATATCATCCTATGGAGGTTCCAACTAACTTTATTGTCAACCTCCTGACAATAGCCATGACTAGAAACTTCTTTTTTTTTCAAGGTGACTACTGTTATCAGACCAAGGGAGTCGCAATGCGGGCTGCATTTGCCCCAGACCTGGCAATTTTGTACATGGATCATTATGACTACTTGTATATTTATAAAGCAGCTAGTCCTTTCACTACCAATATCACCTTATGGAAGTGCTATAAAGATGACATACTCATGATTTGGTCAGGGAGTGACTCCAATCTTGAACTCTTTCATGAGTGGCTTAACAACAGATGGGAGGATATAAAGTTTACTAGATCTCAGAGTAGACAAGAGATCAACTTCCTAGACCTTACTATTAAGGCTGACGAGGGCAGGCTCTATACTACACTGTAATGAAAAGAGACTGAACGCAATACCCTGCTGAGGTACTCTATCCAACATCCCAGAAACCTGCGAGAAAATTTCCCATAAGGACAACTTTTACATATTAGGATGAATTACCTTCATAGGGAGGACTTCTTCAAGGAACCCAACACCTTGTTGGCCAAGTTGCAGAAGCAGGGATACCCAAAGGGACTAGTTAAGTGAATGCGCAAACAAACATAGTACTGTCCCAAAAAGACTCTGCTGGAACCCCAAGAGAGAGAGCAGACAGCCCCCATGAGAGTATGATCTGTGTGACCACCTTTTGTAACAAAAGTAATAACATAAAAAAGATAATCAAAAACGCTGGAGGCTTGTCTCAGATTAACTTTACCTGCAGGAGAAACCAATGTATGCTTTCAAAAAAGGAAAGAGAGTCAAAGATCATGTGGTGAGTGCTTTGCTCAAATCACAGACCAATGTTGATCTACTTTCACACTGGAATTTTAACCACATTATAGACCACTTCAGTTGTGGTCTCACATTGACGTTGAAGGATTTTACACATATTGGCCGTAAATTCATTGTTAAGAGCCATACAAATTGTTACAGAGTGGATGTTATTTACATCATAAAATGTCCTTGTGATCAATGGTATGTATGTCAGACATGGCAGAAAGTTAAGGTAAGAATATTACAACATTAAAGTAGGATACACTGTAAGGTACAGGGTTCCCCTGTAGCTGAACATTTTGCTACACTGAACCACTTGTTTGAGGCGATCTGTAGTAGAAAAGGTTACCATCAACCAAAGGGGTGGGGAAATAATTAACATCCTTAACATGCAAGAATGCAGGTGGATACATTTCCTTGATACAGTGGCCAATACACTGAATGAATTTGAGGAAATTGCTAGTCATGTGGCCACATTAAATAATGTCTAAGGAACTATGACCTCTACTGACTTGATCTGTTTATTCTGGATAATATAGGTGTTAATCACTGTGCCTAATCACATTGCATGACCTAATTCCCTGTAATTTTACAATTCAGTCTTTTGATTCTTTGTGGGTGTCTATCTAGAAATTGTGTGTGCCAATCAGAAGGTCTGTCGATATGTACTCTATTTGTCTCTCCAAGTATTATGGGGTTATTACCCCAAGCACCTCTTTCTGCTTGTGTAATGGTAATATTAGATGTGTCGACTGTATCCCCATAAGATGGCACCCCTCATGATGCCTACTCAAGAGATGCCGTAATCAATACTGGTGACAAGAGAATTTCAGGTTATATGTGACCCCTTTTTATGAGTGGATAACATGCTGAATTATTACTTTTTTTTGTTAACAATACGTTTTGGACTGTAAGATGATGTATGGCAATGAAGATGATTTATGGTAATGTATTGACCAAGGATATCATGTACTGCAGTGTTTACATCGTTGGTAAAGTTCTGTGAGGGGAATCCTTGAGTCTCCATATAACTACATGAGCATACTTAACAATTTAATTGCAAGGACTACTGTCCCATATACAATTGCTTCTTGCCCATTCTGTAATACTAGACCGTGAACATTCATCGCAGCCATATTGAAAGGAAATCTGTGCACCGTGACTCAGTGTGCACAATTACGTAAGCATACTTAACTCCATGAATTAGTTTGAATTTCTCCAACAGTATTGATGGAACTGTGGTCCAAGACACAATAGTTTTTTGTTAACTATTTGAAACAGCTTGGACTTTTTCCAAAATGATCATATGGACGATCATTTTTTGTTCTTTACCAACACTAGACCACGAACACCCATTGCGGCCATCTTTGAAGGATGTCTTCACGTCCTGCATTAGCAAGCATGTTGGCATCACACTTGTTGCATTCTTTATCTTAAAGGGGAGTAGCATGCGTTGTTAGCGCTCCGATGTTTTCGCAGTGAGCGACTGCTGTGGGTGAGTTTCCCTGCCCACTTTGATACTGCTGATTTTAACTATTTTTAACAGAGATTAGATAAAATTAACCTATAGATGTTACTTTACTTAGTGCAGTGTCTTTCACTTTTGTATCCCATTCCAGTCCAGTTCATTCCAGTTCGAAGTTAATAGAAGGGTGCCCCGGTTCCCTACCTGTTTGTGTTTCCCCAACAGTCTGCTGTGTATTTTTGTTTAGGGAGGAGTCTTGGGGACAGTGATCCACGTTTTCCATGCAATCAGAGCTAGCTGGTATTGAGGTGAGTGGATTTTCACCCTCACTTCTTCTTTGTTTGTGTGTTAGATGACATTGTGGTACTGAATATTGAGGCAACTCGTTTTACATGCAGATATTGATAGGACAAGCAGGCTGCCATCCTGTACTTCTGTAATTTTCTCTTTCGGACGTTTTATCACGGGTCAGCCTTTTTAACCTAAACCTGTCTCAATAGGTTCCCCCCCACCCATGACCTGATGAAGACCATCCCCGATGGTTTTACTCAACCACCCAGTTTAAAGGGTTAAAACGTCAACATTCTTTAGTTTACTGGACAAAGGCTCATTCTCCCCCAGGGGACTTCTAAGTAATCGTCCCCATTACCCTCTGTGAATTGGATAAGAAATGAACAGAGCCGGTAGGTGGCTTGAACTGCGTTTCTAAGTCTATGTTTTTTTTTTATCTTCTTTTGTTCAGTCACCTTAATCTTTCACGGGTCACATATGTCACATTTTTGCACTTTTTGGAGCAACCTTCATTTATCATGTACATAGATTGTTTCATGTACGCTGGATAAATATACATACTTTGTTAAGTAATTTCTGTCCTGATGTGTTTTTCTTTGTTTCCCTTTTGAAAAATAGTTTTCTTTTTCAAATGTATTTTTGAGTTATGTATTGGGTTCCTTAAAGGAATATAAGCCCCTCACAAAATAATTGTGTGCAATACCGATGATCTGTATGTATCATATGCTATCCGGGCCCTGAGGTTCACTGAGTAACCCCATTAGATTGTAAACATCGTTTATTTAAGCAAGATTTCCATAACCTGAGAGTAATAAAAGTTATTAATTATCCACCTGCAGTTATGGGCCCGAGCAACAGGATAGAAAACCTATATTAGATCCGAGGAAAAGATTCTCAAAGAAGATCAATTCACTTCCAGTCAACGAATATGATGTATTCGATTTGACAACCATAATTGATACAGCCACAGCCGACACGTTATCTGCAATATCGTCCCTTCTTCAGGGCTGATGACTTTTAATCAATATCACGCCTTCGTACAAATGATCCATTTGAAAGCTTCTGTAGCGCAAACATCAATATCTCAGAAGAAATATCTAACTTAAAAGTCATCAGCCCTGAAGAAACGACAGTATTCATTGATTGGAAGTGAACTCATAGTCTTTGAAAGTCTTTTCCTGCGTTCCAGTACAGTTTTTCCATGTGGACACAGTACTGGTTGGGGAATCAGTGATCTGCTGGGCAGCAATCTAGGGCAATAAGGCAATTGGCACTCCATAACACCGATTTCCTACAACATTGGAGTGTGTAGTGGAAGCAGTGCTGTCTCTCACCGGAGCAACACATGTTCGGGAGGGATGTAACAATAAAAGACTCTTCAGCCACTGTGTCGTACCTTAGTTCAGTTTCCAATGAAGCTTCTGCCAGCAAAACGTTGTCAGGCTTCACCCCCTGCTTTTTTGATGGGGAATGCGAGTTTGAATGCCTCAGAGCAGGTAAAAAAAGATACTGGCTCGGTTTGTAAATGTTTACTGCTGCCTCAAGAAATCTGGGCCTATACAAGAGGCAGAGGATACTCTAATGGGTTAGAAAACAAGTAAACACCAGGGAACTTTTACAGTAAAGTATGATGCTAGAATAGGAGATGTGAAGGAGAGTCATATCAGAAAAACTCCAAGCTCATTAAAGAGCATATCAAACCCTTAAACTCTTAGATATGTTGATTATAGAAAAAAAATTCACAGTGCAATAAACCTAACAACCATTATATAGGAGGATTAGGAAAGTTGATCCCACAGGAATGGGGACAAGTGAAAGGCTGGGAAGATGTTACACTGCTCATGCCACTATGATACATTTGCATAAATACAAACATGTTAATCCATGTATATATGACTGTGCCAATAAATTATTAACATTACTTAAGAATTTATGCCGTGCCCCTGGTGCCACTTGTTATAGGTGGCTTACATGTAAAGTAGAGGGTAATTCAATATTTATTGCATGTTTAGGGAGGGGGAATTTGGTATACAAATCACATTCTCATAATGATGGCCCCACAGGAAAACTGAACCGTCAACACTTGTTTTTGAACATTGACATATTGTCTGTATTTGGGTTTGTATTATTTCCAGCTATAGAGGCTTATGTGCTGTATTGTACCTAAACCTTTTTCATTTTTATTACTCATTTCTAAATAGTCACAGTTTGTGAGGGGCACCATATTTCAGCTCACTCCTCTACTGCCTCTTTTTATATATGTTTACGGTCATAACTTTGCAATATTTGCTGAAAAAACCATTAAATGTTTCTTGTTTTGCAGAAGTTCTTTTAAAAAATACAAAAATGATCTTGCAATGGATATCACATGTTGCTGTGATACTTAGAAATGTAGATTCACATGAAATACTAGCTGACTGCTGAGTCTTGTCAAAATAACGTCCATAAAATCATTTAGGGCCACATGTACAAAGCACTTTTTCTAATCGCAAACAGGCCGATTCACAGAATCGGCCCGTTTGCAACTAGAAAAATGCTTTTTGGGATGTACAAACCCCAAACTGCGATTCGGTAACTTGTTACCAAATCGCAATTTGGGTTTTGCGATTCGGTATTAGGAAGGGGAGTGTTCAGGGCATCCCTTCCTAATACCGAATCTAAATGGTATGTATGATTGTTTTGTGACCATAAATGTGGTCGCAAAACAATCGCAATTAGCACCACGGGACCCTTTCTCCTTTGTGAATGCATACAAAAACGTTTTTTAAGAGCAGGCAGTGGTCCCACGGACCACTGCCTATTCTTCAAAAATGAAACTGAAACTTTTCATTTTTTTCTTTTTAAATGCAGCCTGTTTTCCTTTAAGGGAAACAGGCTGTGTTTAAAAATAAAAAAGATTGCTTTATTTAAAAGCAATCACAGACATGGTGGTCTGCTGACACCATTGCGACGTACCTCATTAATATTAATGAGTCAGGTCTATTTGTGACCCACCGGGAATAGCAAAAGAATCTCAGTCGAGTTTCTTACATTTGGAATTGAGATTCCCTAATTGCGATTTGCATGGAATCGCAATTAGGAAATTGCAATGCCAAATATTTGTGCATGTGGCCCTTAATGTTTTTAAGTTATTACCACCGGAAGTGATACCACTCTTGCTGTCTATGTACCAGTACAGACAGGTGCCTTCATGAACACAGCTAAAGGACTGCCTTATGTAATCAATGAACAAAGAAAAAGAGTAGGTGCTATTCAAGCCTGCCACATCTTCCATGGCCGATCCATGTGTCAGTTGCAGCAGAAAATGACATATTACCTAAAGAAAAACATTCAGTGCTGCCCAGCTCCAACACTTTACCTACATGAGCAACAGCAGTATCAACATTGAAAAGTGTGTATTTGATATTTGAGACGTAAATGTGTGTATTTTTAGAACTCATAAGCTGATGTTTGTGGAGAAATGGTTGAATTTTTAAATATATTTAAAGCGGATATTCGAGCAATAAATCAAGCTGCGTTGTGGAGACTTATTACAATTGTTACTACCGGGCAGCCAGAGGAACTGCACCTAGGGCTGTGATATATTATCCATGTAGAGGCATTCCACATTCACATGGCTTTTTCTACATGATTTCTGGCAGCCATGCCTGATGAATTGAGCTGATGATTGCTTCTTGTAATCTTGTAAATGGTGAAAATGATTGTAATCTTGTCCAAAGAGATCACTATTACACTAGTTATATTAGTAGCTCAAGATGATTTTTATTAGCTACGAGTAGCTCTTATTGCAGAAAAAGCTGGAGACCTCTGACTTGCAACAAAATATTGCCACCACTCCTACCACGCCACAGCACAAAACTTCTCCGTACTCATGCCACAAACAGAAGAACATTACATAGAAGGAGAACAAATAGTTGGTTCCCTGTCCCCAGACTTCACTCCCTCAAAGGCCCGTACCTCCCCACATTACATAAAATGTCAAGGAAAAGTGAAGCACTCAAGCCTAGGCCCAGCACACAGAAAGAGTAACATGGGACACAAAATGGCCTACAGGCTGAACACTAGGCTGGGATTTGCACTACTGAGCCTGCTATATCCCTTGCCTTATGTCAGCAACAAGCGGAATATATTAACTTGGAATTAAAACATACATCGTGGCTGTCCACAACATATCTCCCCCAAACCTTTATCCCTGACTTATGCCAGAAAATTACACAGAAATATTTGGTGCTCTTCTTCCCTCCATCCCATAGACTCACTGTCATTCTACCCTCCTGTGGCAGACACATTTTCCAATACTTACAATGACCTTGTACAAACGTGTCAGTTGGAATTTCGTTTGACATTTAGCTCAGAAAGGCATACTGGTTATACCTTCTTATTACAAACACATGTATTTATGTATGTAGATATATATATATATATATATATATATATTACCAACTGGCAGTCGCCAGTAGGTAGTTATAGTTAGGACCTAGTTTCTATAGAAAAAGCTTTTTTGGCACGGTTTGATGAATCTTCACAAACCTTTCCAAAAAACTACAACACTCACTTCAGCGTCTGTATGGAAAGTTTTGGGGTGACCCGTCAAGTGGGGACCGAGAAAAAGGGGGGGGGTCCTAAAACGCTTTTTCCTCATTCATTTTTCCATACGGATTTTGAACAGGAAGAGCAGCCGAACTACTGGATGGATTTACACCAAATGGGGCAGAAAGCTAGGTGCTGGTCCAGAAGGCGACCTTTTTGTGATTTGGTGTGAATCCATTCAGTGGTTCTCTAGTTATTAACTGAACACCAAATTTGTATATATAGGGATGCGGATCCTTCTCGGATCCTCCTTGGATCCTGGGGAAATCAAGGCCCTGATTGGCTGGCCACAACCTGACAGAAATATTAAGGTGTGCTTTAAAAAAACATCGAAATTCACTGAAAAAACAAAGGTTTTCTAGTTATTAAATGAAAAAAAATGTGTATACATAGGGATGCGGATCCTTCTTGGATCCTCCTTGGATTCTGGGGAAAAGCAAGGCCCTGATTAGCTGGCCGCAACCTGACAGAAATATTAAGGTGTGCATTAAAAAAAACATAGAAATTCACTGTAAAAACAAGGTTACAGGGACATTATAGTTAGGTTGATGTTTTACCCATGCAAAACCACAGAAATTCAGCAGTTATAGTTATACTTATTTGAAGAAACTATAACTTGTGTCGGAAAACTTTGGGCAACAAGTTATATTTTCTTAACCTAAGTATGGCTTTTGAGAGCAAAAAGAACTTGCCTGATTTTGAGAAGAACTGTAGGGGAACAATGCAGAACAGTGGATGTCGCTAGATAATCCAGCTGTTACAGTGTCAAAATCGTCAACGGCCAGACATACAAGACAGGGAGTGAAAGTTGAAATAAGGTTTAGTCTGTAAAATATAGTGCCTGCACATCTCAAAGATGTTGTCCATTTATGGGTAAAAATAGTTACTGCAACTTTTAGTGAAAAATAAAGTTTACAATCCGTATTTTATACTGAAAATTCTTCACTAAATGGTTCTGTTTGAAGAAATTTCAGCAAACTATACATTTATGTAAAAATGTTTGGGTTTGGAAATCATTTATCGTGAATTCAGTTTCTTTGGAGAAAAAGGCAAACTCAATTTTAACATCCAGGAGCTTGTAAAAAACAACAACTTTTGATCTAATTCTTGCACTTTAATTTCAGGTGGCTTATCTATTTCCGGAAGTTGAAGCAAAGACTACAGAACAGACAAAGCGCTCCCCCAAAATGAGGCAATTTCCACAGGTCTCTGAGAGTTATGTTTCAGAAAAAATCCAGGAAAAATCAGAACAGACGGTCTCTGAAAGTGAAAAATCTATTGAAAAGTGAGTATATATTTTTTCAATCTGCTAGCAGCATAAGTAAAATAAAAATTGAACAAATACAACCTATGTCAGTACCCACATTGAATTAAGCGATGTCCAAGTGATGTTATGCTTAAGTTTGTGTACCTGATGAATTTAGAAGGCTAGAAGCGTGATCCTGTGATCCTTCCTTACTATTTACTTCCTTAATGCCTAAAGTTTATTTTCCACAGTGTGCAGTCTGCTCAATACCAACACAAGGATCTATTGTGCATGTAGCACAGACAAAAAAGGATAACATACAGTTGTCCTTTGCTCCCTGCTGAGGACTAAAGGAGACCAGTGGTCTTCTTGTCTGATGAAGAGGTGGCTGCACATTCTTTGTGCTGTTGTGTGCCTCCAACATTATCACCTACCAACAACATTTCAATCACTCTGAGCAGTGTAAAAGGCAAAGCAAAGAGTCCACTGGGCCCAGAAATTTTTAAATTTGGGATCTGATCTTTGTGATTCGAACTGGGGGTGCAGGAACTAATTGTGGATTATCTGAGGTATTGGGGAGGTAGATGAGATGTTGTGTGTGTACTGACAAAAGCCCTATAAGCAGTGTAAGCTAAGCAAATAATTTCCCAGGTGCTGGGGCATTGCCAGATTTGCACCAAATTTACAGGTTTGTATTTCATAGTGCAGCAGCAGAACCAGTGTGTCAGAATAGTTTGAGGAAGAGGAGAATTTCACCACAGGGTGCCTGTGGACTGTTATGCATTGTCATTCTCATGGACCTATGTGTGAGGAAGTAGACATGGTCCATAGTTTTTTGTTCTAAATATTTTATTAACATTTTAAGCAAAACAATTAAATCAAAACAACACAAGATGTTGGTACATGCCAGTTTGGAATGAACATAGGAGCACAATAATCACAACGCTGTGATAATGAAAATATTGGGAGTGTCAAAGGATCGTATGCCAGTGATGTTGATTTGGTGGGAGGGAACTAAATATTTGATCACAAAACTACAGCTCTTAAGGCAGCTAGGAGTGGTCTATTCCTAGAAGACATTAGATCTGTGGTTGGCTCCTAGGCAATCGGCATAGGGTACAAAACTAGAGATATAAGAAACATAGCATAACATAACAAGAAACCAAAGCAAAAGTACTAAAATGAAGTGAGTGAATAGATGGAGGTAGAAGTGTGGGGCGGAAGCAGTGGAGAAGGTGGGGGAGTCATGTGGGTTGAAGGTAAGGTGTCATAGCCCAGGTTGCACATGAAGCCCGTGGCCATGAGATGGGGTCTGGAAGTTCCCTCATTGTGTAGGTAAGTTGTGAATATAGGCGTCTACATTGTGACGTAGTGAGGTTGCCTTTGTTAAGAGATTGGGATATGAGTGTGCTTCTAAGATAAGTGACCCATGACCCCATGTATTATAGAAGACATTGTTAATGGGTTTCCAGTCAATCAAGATGACCTTGAGGGAAATGGTAAGTAACCGATCTAATAAAGCAAGGTCCAATTTTAATAGTTATTTTGGTGGCTTGGCTGAGTGTGGACCAAGAATTATCAATGTGAAGCTGATTTTGTATATTTTGTTGAATTGGGAGGAAATGTCTGACCAGAAGGAAACAGGCAAGGGCATGAGAGGAGCATATGTTTAGCCTCGCCAGGTGACGATTTACAGGCCCATCATGTGTCGGTGTCTATAAATTTTAGTCTGAAGAGTTTAGTGGGTGTCCAGTATAGGAAGTGGGCAGCAAAGTGCTTTGTTTGCCTCAGAGAGGTGATTAGTTTATTTTGGAGGCAGATTTTCGACCAAGCCTCCTCTCTAATAGGTATGGAATTTTTGGATGAAAGGTATGATCACCGTTTATTCAGTAGTGGGGGGTTACAGGTAGGATTGACAGTAATGAGTGATTTATAGATCTTGGATGCAGAATGGCTGCATAACAGTATAAGTTGTATCTTACTAGAGAGAGTCAATTTCTGAAGTGGATCTAGCTTGGTCGCTTTCACTTTAATCAGTAGGAACTCATAAAAATCCATATTTGAGAGATCATGTTTGGTCTGAAGGTTTGCGAAAGACAAGATCCGATAGCAGTGAGATGCCTTTGGTCGCCCATATCAAACTTTTGGGTGATGAGTTAGTAGTTGGAAGCCTCTTATTGTTCCGTGACGAAAGGGAGAGAGATTTATGTTTGTTGGATGCCAGGGATTTATCCACAGACAGTAAAGCTGAAATTGTGCCTTGAAAGATCTTTATAGAATGTGGGTAAGATTGATGAGTCAGAGGTGGCCATTATGACATTGTCGGTCAGGTGACCGCCATGCCTGCAATGGTGGCAGTACCACCGCTAGTCCGGCGGTAATGACCTCCAAATAATGACCATGGCGGTGATCCCTCCAATAGACAGCCAATGTACCACCCCAACCCCCAGTGTGGTCTGACCACTGAACACAGCGGTAGCAATCTCCAGCCAGGCGGAAGACAAGGATCCGCCCACCATAATATGACATAGCACACTGCCCGGATTTCTGGGGCGGAAGCAATGCCACCAAAAGCCTGGGGGAAACACATCATATAGAAGGAGACATTCACCTCCATGGACACAGAGGAGTCCGCGGCCGCCATGGAACCTGAATTGGAAGTCTTCCCAATGCTGTACCACGCCATAGCCATTCTGGAGCACTAACGCCGATGAAGTCAACTATGGTGAGTACAGCCGTCTAGCACACAAACGGTAGGGAGAGAGGGAGGGGATAGTGACACACACACGCACAACACACACCATACACACACACCACACACCCAGAACCATCTGTAGAGTAAATCAACAGTAACAGGACCCAGGAGCAAAGAAAGCAGGGACATATACCTCTGTTCCAATCACTGTAATCCAGTTGGATGAAGAGTCCAAAACCACAAAAGTACAGAAATGCATATTTACATGCAGGGCCATTGGCCAGTCCAAAGTCTGAAAATGCCCACAGGGCAAAGTCCAAGGCCCAACTTGACACCTGACAACATCGGGACTCTACTGTGCAGGGGCATCATGTTGGAAATAGGCAGGCACTCCAGGGGATTGGGAGGGCTTCTTTTGTGAGGGGGGGTCCTTCGGTTTGGGTTTGGGACGGGTGGGTCTTTAGCCTTCCGACTTGGGGGCGGAGGAGTGGCATGGGGTGGGGGCCTGGAGTTCCGTTCATGTGCCCCTTAATGGCAGCTGAAGTCTGAAGGGGTGGAACAGGGCTAGATTTGGTGCTGGAGGTACTGGGCTAGGGGGGTGGGAATTTTCTCTTACGGGCATGATGGGGGAGGGGTAGGAAAGAAGTCAAGGCAGGAAAGGAAAATATTCTTAGGACCAGTGGGGCAGGCTGTGGGAGGATGTATGGGAGTGGAGGTAGAGGGAGTGGCTGTAGGAGGAGGAGGTGTGCTGGACTTGGATGCAGGTGCATGGACAGTGTGCGTGTGTGAGGTGGCTGGCTGTTGGGGGTCTGAGTGCGAGCGTTTGTGTGTCTTTGGGGGGGCAGACAAGGTGGGGGAGGTCAAACAGGACGTGTGGATGGATGTTGTGATGGTGTCTGAAAGTGAGGTGGGTGTGCTGCATGAGGTGATGATGGTGGTGGTGGTGACTGCGCATGTGGTGTGGGGGTTGCATGTCTGCGGGTCTGCTATTGTGGTGGCTGTGGGCAAGGCTGTGCAGGTGGCAGGTTCTGGGACTGTTGATGCTGTGCATGCAGGAGTGGGTGCTGATGTGACTGTGAGGGACGAGGAGGAGGGGGAGACAGTGGAGGCAGTGGATGAAGCTGGGTGTGCATCTGTGTGTTGGCTGTTTGAGTGTTTGTGGACTGAAGTGTGCTGCCTGTGTTTGTCAGTGCAAGTTTTGTCTGTTGCTTTGGGTGCATGCTTGTTAGAATGTGTGCATGGGATGGGCTTGGGGAGAGGAGACTGGGACTGGGAAGTGGTAGTTGGAGGGGGGACAGAAGAAACAGGGACACTGGCTGCTGTCGTAGAATAGGACAGAGCCTGAAACGATCTCTGTAGGGTTGCCAAGCTACTGTGAATGCCGTCCAGGAAGGCATTGCATTGCTGCATCTGGGATGCCAGCCCCTGGGTGGCATTCACTATGGTTGACTACCCTACAGAGATGGATCTCAGGAGGTCAATAGCACCAACAGCACAGATGGCATACAGAACACTATCACTCACTGAGACTAAGCATGGGCAGTATGGACCACACTGGCATACCGTTGGCTAGGTATACAGCAGGTAGGAGCCAAACACTGCCATCTGTTGACTAACTAAGCCCTGTCTGACATGGAAGGCCAGCTAGCTAGCTATCACAAATATGCATTACAACCAAAATACCTGAGCTGGACCACGCAGCAATATCTAAACTGGCATATTGGGGCATCCACTGACTGGAGCCCTGTACCCAAATCCCATGCCATGCAACAAATGATGGTTGTCACACACACTCTACTCACCCCCTTGTGCCTGCTGTGATGCCCTCAAGCTCCCATCCAGCTCTGGGTAGGCCACCGCCAATATGCAGGCCCTTAGGGGGATGAGGTTCCTTCGGAGGCCGTCCCCAGCTGGGTCTCTGCGGTCTTCCGGGCCCAATGTCTCAGGTCCTCCCACCGTTTGCTGCAGTTGGTGCTCTGCTGGCTATGGTCCCCCAGGGTCCTCACGTCCTTGACGATGGCACGCTACAACCCCTTCTTCTGATGGGTGCTGACCTGCAGAGGAAACACAGACAGAGGGACACCATGAACCAGACAATCCAGCCTGTCACACATATGGCCTACATACTGCATTTGCCCCTCATGAGGCACACACATGACCCGTACCTCTGCATTAACACTACCACAAGCCATACACCCCCAAATGACACACTGCAGCACACACATCTACATGCAGCCATGTCGCATGCAACTTACCCATGATGTACTCTCCTGTTGGTCTGGAGGCCCATACAACTGCCCATACAGGGGTAGGACCCCATCCACGATCCTCTCCAAATCCTCCGACGTCAAGGATAGGGCCCTTTCCCCTGTAGCACGGGCCATGGCAGGTACCAGACACAGGCCACAGCAGCACATGCAGTGGAGATGTAATCCTGTGGAAAGTCAGGAATCAAGTGAAGTAGTAGGAAGAAAATGGCAGTCACGTCAGCGGCGGTGAACACCGCCACCCCCTACATTGGTCATCATTGGTTCCTATACTCCATAGAGCCCCATGTTAGCCAATGAGGTATTGCAAGACGGTGCAGACTATCTCCCGCGGGACGCTGAACGCCGGCGGAGTGAAGTCACTTCCACCTGTCCCTGCATATAGGACAGGCGGATACCATTTTTTTATGCTAGCACACATATATTGATTTAAATGTGCATCATTAGGTGTTGACTGTACACACCTACACAATTTCAGTGTCCAACATACAAACATGCTCTGTGTACACTGATGTTGTGTGTTCATTGTTCCTGTTGTCAGTCCCTTCTTAATTTTGGGTCACTTAGGTGCCAACCACTGCGGAGGAATAGGAAGAGGAGGTAAGCACCCGTGTACAGACTCCTTGTGGACTTGGCTACACTGGAGGACCGGCACATCATACTCACCTATCGTCTGGACAGGGCCACAATTATAGAGCTGTGTGCCCAATTGGAGCCTGATCTGTTACCTTCTATCCGTTGCACCACAGTAATATCCCCCTTGTGCAGGTACTATCAGTGCTCCATTTCCTGGCAACAGGCTCTTACCAGGTGACAGTGGGCTTGGCTGCAGGAATGTCACAGCCAATATTCTCTATTGTGCTTGCAAGGGTTTTGGCTGCCTTGCTCACACACATGTGCAGCTACATCGCATTCCCCCAGGTAGATGAATTGCCCACTGTGAGGGCTGGGATGTATGCAGTGGGCACATACCACATGTGACTGGGGCCACTTACGGGACCCATATTGTCTTAGTTCCCCCAGTGCCAATGAACAGGTGTACAGGAATAGGGAGAGTTTCCACTTACACAATGTCCAGATGGTGTGCCTTGCTGACCAGTACATCTCCCAAGTCACTGAAAAGTATCCTGGGTCGGTGCTTGATGCCTTTGTTCTGAGGAATACCAGCGCCCCACACAGATGGCACAACTACAGAGGCACAGAGTGTGGCTTATAGGTGAGCTTTAGTCCCCACCCAATGTATGTCAGTGTAAGCCTTCAGGAGTCATACCCCATGCCAATGTGCAAGGCTAATGTGTGTCCCTCACTTTTTCCAGGTGACTCCGGCTACCCAAACCTGTCCTGGCTCTTGACCCCTGTTAGGAATCTGAGAACAGGTGGCTAAGAATAGGTATAATGATGCTCATGGGCAAACCAGGAGGATTGTTGAAAGGACCTTTGGTCTCCTGAAGGCCAGGTTCAGGTGCCTCCATCTCACAGGTGGATCCTTATGCTACTCCCCTAAGAAGGTCTGCAAGATTGTTGTTGTGTGCTGCATGTTGCACAATTTGACCCTCAGACGCCATGTGCTCAGCTGCAGGAGAAGAGGGGTGACAATGCATCTGTGGCAGCAGTGGACAGTGACGACAGTGATGAGGAGAGGAGGAAGAGGAGGAGGATGTGGACAACAGGACACATATTATACAGCAGTACATCCAATGACAATAAAGTAAAACTGTTGAAATAAACATTTCTCCATTTAAGTGTTGTGCTGTGTGGCTGTAGCATAATGGCAGTAACTACCTCTGCATCCCAACTGACTGTCACCGATGCCTTCCCTTATTGCAGATGTTGGTGTGGTTACAACACTGTAATACTGTGATGTGTACAGACTGCTGAGACACATATGTAGGTTGGAACAACATTTAACAGGACATTTTCACAGGACCATGCAGTTCAATACATTGTACATTACCTTCAGATAAAGCACTATTATTCAAGTTGTGTCCAAGGGTGCTTATTAATGAATCAGGTATACAATGCAAAGGGGGGCGTGGCCAACATGGCGGCCAGAGCGGTCGCATAAAACACAGCTCCACTCTCGGCCCCAATAAAAATCCTTTACAAGACGCCTACGTTATCTAAAAAACGGTAGGCGCCGAACGTGCTGCCATCGGAACCCCCTGGCGGCTCTCAAACACACCCTGGATGCCCCTTAGAGGCGGTGTCGTGACTGCGGAGTCAGGCGCGGAGACCAATCGCTAAGACAGGCAGCGTGGCCACGCGAGGAGCCGGACTCTGCGGCTCCAGCACCCCGGACGGAGGTGGAGCTGAAACGAGGACAGAGCCCGCGTGCGGGCTAAGGGAACTAGCGAGGAGGCAGCAGCGGCAGCGTGGGATCCGAGAGACAGGTGAAAGCTCCCGGGGACGGCGAGGCGAGACCTCGGAGGCCTCCCGGTCAGGCCATAGTGGCCTAAGATGGCGGACCCGTCCCCGACCAGCTAATACACACGGGGCCTGGCCTAGCAAGAGCATCAACTGGCGGCATTTACTTACCGGCGTCCTCACGGGCGGCATATCCGGCCCATGGTTGGTAGCAGCGGCGTAGTGCGTACATAGAGGCAGGCAAGAGGGGCCCGAGCTACACACCAAATATTCAACGCTTGTAAAAGTTCTTCACTCTGCGGACCATAACTGCGTGCCCTATCGGCGGCACTGACCGGGTCGCAGGGCCCCCCAAAGCACATCAGACACCACACAGGTGACTAGAAGACACAATAACTATCCCGCTACGCACCGTGGCTGTTCACATTAAGCTACGCACCAAATATTCAACGCTTGTAAATAACCTACACTTCGTGGAGTACAACTGCGAGCCCTTTCGCCGGCATTGATCGGACCCCAGGGCCCCACAACGTATAACAGACACCACACAAGTGCCCAGAAGACGCACTAACTGTCCCATAGCAGCGGGCTGTCCGGTAGGGCACCATACAGTGTACTGTGGCCGCCCACATCAGGCAGCTTCCAACAACTACCACTCGCTACAAAATAAAAGTACACCGTATGTGCAACATTCAACAGCATCAAAAATTCTACGAGGGATAGGCCAGACCACCATTGCTGAAGCAAACCTGAATGCAACGGAGCCAGAAAAACACCGACGAACTCAATTAATACTGCTCTAAGATCGACCTATAAGTGCTGCGCCAACTTACCCGCAACAAATCAAACTATACTCGCACCATTAATGGGCAAACCAAAGACCCCGCGAGCGCCACCAAGCAACATGGAATCAAACGAGCCTACTCCGCCGCCGAAGCCCTCGGTCACACACCAGGCACTCCAGAAGCTTGAGACAACCCTACAGTCGCACACTACGCAATTCGAGAAAATACTACAAGCCATCCTGGATACCAAATCTACATTAGAGGCAAAAATAGGAACGATCACGGAAGATGTTAACCTTCTACGCACGGACCAAAAAGCATTGGCGGAAAGAGTAACAACGATCGAAGAAGAAACGGCACGGTTACCGCCATCGATAAATGACCTTCAACAACAACTAATGACAGTAACAACGGAAGTCGAAGCCCTGAATCGCAGGGCCGAGGACGCTGAGGGCAGATCACGCTGGAACAATGTCCGATTCGTGGGATTTCTAGAACGGGCAGAAGAACCCAGCGCATAACTATTTATTGAGCAATGGCTAACGAACACAATACTACAAAATAGTATCCCAATTTATTTTTCAGTGGAACGAGCACATAGAGTGCCCGGAAGAACCCCCCCCTCCAGGGGCCCAGCCCCGTCCGCTTATTGCAAGACTCCTTAACTTCCGTGATAGAGACCTTATCCTGCAACTGTTCCAAAAATCAGGCCCTGTAAGCTTCGAAAATGCAGAAATCACAGCCTATCCAGATTTCACTGCGGAAGTGCAGAAGAAACGCAACTCCTTTTTTAAGGTCAAGGAAAGACTGCGTGAACATAACATAAAATATGCCCTTCTGTTCCCTGCAAAATTGCGTATCCAAAGTGACAATCGCACTCTCTTCTTCACTACTCCTGAGGACGCCTGGACTTGGCTACACGCTAAAGGCCTAGCCGACCAAACAAATTTGGGAATCACAGCGGAAAAATGGTCATCACCTAAGTCTAGGCGCAAGCCTCGAAGGAAACAGGACGTTAAACCTTCACCTGAACAGTCCCAAGCAGAACGCTCTTCATTACTACAGGCCACAACACGCTTCATCAACACGTCTCCAGCGTCCCAGTCTATCCAAAATGAAGGCGAGCCAGACCTCTAAACACAATATGATTCCACAGACTCCAACCGCGGCCCTAATCTAACCCCGCGTACGGCAGATGACATTTGCTAAACAAGTAGATCCAGAATAACTTTACAATCAGGAACAGTCTTCCTCACAGAGTAAAAAGCCCACCTAGCCTGATGACTAGCAAAGAGGTGGAGAATTACCAAACCTGGAGACCAGCCAGGATCGCGGACCCGCAGCCGCCGGGGGTACCCGAGAGGACGCACCAGTACCAGGAGCAGAGCGGGCCGAGAAGCTCGCCGACTTGGATACATTTACCCACAGCGCCCCCCACTCCATATGGACAGGTTCTTTAAGAAGGCAGACACATGCTTTATTCCAGCCGTGTTGTATGCACAGTTACAGTTATATATAGTTGTTGTTTTAAATTTTACTAGATGTGATTTACTCAAGGCACATATCGTAATCCATGATTGTAGCAATAGGCGTTGTAAACAATCCCACAACACAAATGTCGTACTCGTTACCACAGTTGGTAACACCCTAACCATAAAACACAATTGGGAATGCTGGGTAGGGCACAACACACAGACAATATATCCCCCAAACTCAACAAAACAACACACATACCATGGCACACCAACATAACTTAAACACTCCGCAATATAAAATAATCACATGGAACATCAGGGGCATGGCAGCTATACGTAAACGGCAACAAATTCATGCATATCTTAAGAGACACCGGATACACATAGCCATGCTGCAGGAGACTCACCTCAACGGGGCCTTGCTAGAAAACCTACGCGCAAATTGGCGGGGCCAAATATATGGTACCATTTTCTCATCCTACGCTCGTGGGGTGGCGATATGGATCGCACCAGGGGTTCCGTTCGTAATGTCCCGCACGCAGATTGATCCAAACGGAAGGTATGTGATACTGGAGGGGGAACTAGATGGTCACCCATTAGCACTAGTTGCTCTATACACCCCGAACACAGGCCAACGCAAATTTTTATGGACACTTAACAACAGCAAACTCAGAGATCCATCTGAGCCTAGTATATGGGGTGGGGATTTTAATTCGGTGCTAGACATACACATGGATCGATCAATCCCCCCACTGATCACTGCCCCAGCCAGACGCACAACTGCCGACCTAGTAGAATGGGCTACAAATAATGGCTTGAAAGAAATATGGAGGGCGGGACATCCCACGCACCGCGAATACTCTTACTACTCATCAGTACATAAAATACACACAAGAATAGACATGCTATTCGCAACGCCTGCCATAATTCATAAAATAAATAAATCAGAATACCTAGCTCGCACTATCTCGGACCACAATCCACTGCATGCCACAATAAGATGGGGACGCACACATACCCGTATTCCAACTTGGCGCTTACAATCAGAATCCCTCACAGGCCCCCCTTCAAAGCAGAGTTATCCAAATGCTTATCAATTTTTTTTACGTTAAACAAAGATACCGCCTCAACACGCGCTACTGAATGGGATGCCCATAAAGCTGTGACCCGTGGCCACTGCTTAGCGGCCACAGTAGGAGTCAGAAAAGAGCTCACTAAAGAACTACAGGAATTAGAAATTAAAATGCGTAGGGCGGAAGTTGAGCTCTCAATAAACCCATCCTCACTGCAAACACCCAGTGATCTCCGTGCAAACTACAAAGAAACAGACACCAGACAATGCAAACATGATTATAGACACCTACAGGCGAGACAACATGCAGAGGGCGACAGATCAGGAAAATGATTAGCTTGGTTGGTCCGTCAACCAATGCAGGCAGCACCTACAGGAGCGATTAAACTTCACACAGGCCTTGTTGTCAATACCCAAGTCGAAATTAACACAGCCTTCCATACGTACTATTGTACTCTTTACCAAACCTCTAATCCTCCTCCTAAACAACAGCTTTCTACTTTACTAACAATGATTCCCCAAAACCCACACATAATAAGCAACTCAGAAATGCTAGACGGCCCTATCACAATAGAAGAGCTACGAAAGGCTCTTTCGCAAATGGCAAGCAACAAGGCCCCTGGCCCTGACGGATTGCCAGTGGAATACTATAAATCATACCCTAACCATTTATTACAACCCCTCCTTGAGGTGTTTAATGAAGTCCACAGCAGAAAGCAACTCCCAGATTCCATGTGAGAAGCACTAATAGCCATGCTCCCAAAACCAGGCCGTGACCCTTTAGACGTCAGGTCATACAGACCCCTCTCGCTTATTAACTCTGACTGTAAACTCCTAGGGAAGATCCTAGCAAATAGACTACTCCCTTTCCTACCAGAGCTGATACACCCAGATCAATCCGGGTTCATACCAGGCAGAAGTACCTTTTTAAATATTATAAGACTGATTCGTTTAATGCATGGCACCAACGGGGTGGAAGCAGTAGCTATGTCCCTGGACATAGAAAAAGCTTTTGACACACTCAGCTGGGAGTATCTCTACCGTACATTAGAAGCATTTGGGTTCCAGTGTGGCTTCATAAACTGGATTAGGACGTTATATCACAAGCCCATAGCACGTGTCAAAACAGGTCAAATTATATCCGAAGAACTTCCAATAGGCAGAGGCACCCGGCAAGGCTGCCCGCTGTCCCCCCTATTACTTGCTATTGCAATGGAACCACTGACAATCAGACTCCGTAAAGACGCTCACAAATGGGGCATACCAGAAGCGGACCAACATCACATTGTGTCACTATACGCCGACGATGCCCTAATCTCCCTACGCCAACACACAACATCTATCACAGAAATAATGCTAATACTAGATAGCTTTGCACGGGTTTCGGGATTACATATAAATTGGTCCAAATCATGTATCTTCCCCCTAGCACCCATACCAAATGAACAGCACATCAGTTTACCCCAATATCAGTTACCCTGGGCTACCTCAACCTTTAAGTTATTAGGCGTACAGATCTACCACTCTATGAAAGACCTAAAGGAGGGCAATCTAGACCGTCTGCTTAGATCCACCCAGAGCTCCCTGACATTCTGGACATCGCTCCCACTATCCCCCATGGGCCGTACCGCAAAAGCTAAAATGCTAATCCTACCGCGTTTCCTGTACTATTTCACAGCCCTCCCGCTGACCTTACCACGCACATTCTTCCATAAACTGCATTCCCTTCTAACTGAATTACTATGGGGCAGAGATAGACGAAGGGTATCACTGGCTATTGCACAACACCCACAAGTGGAAGGTGGTTTGGGTATGCCAAACCTGGAACTATACTATGCAGCGGCCCAACTGCAGTGGATAGCTTCATGGTTCAACAACTCAACGTCCCCAGAAAGCGTAGCAATGAATGGATACACAACATCGCAAACGATATTAACAACATTGTTAGCGGGCTCCCCTTCCCCGCCCAGTAGATCCCCAATATTGGAAGCTGCTAAATTTTGCTGGAAAAGATATGTCCAGGGCAAGTCCAACCTTCCCCCATACTCACCTACAATACCTCTATCCCAGATCCCGAAAATACAGAATCTAACACTTCACCATGATATACGGGAAACTACAACTCTAAATGTGGGTGACCTATATTCTGACTCCCATATGAAAACTTTTGCGGAACAGGCGGCGATAGGAGTAATGCACACCGGAGCTTTTTTAATGTATGGGGCCATCACCAAACTGATACGTAGCCTGTGGGGCAATAGTAACAATGAACTCAACGAATCCGGGTTGCTCACAACACTCCTGACAATAGGAAACACTATGGGCACTATTTCAATGATATACAAAGCCCTAACAGCAAATGCCCGCATAGACTTAACACCAGCTAAATCTCGATGGGACACCGCCCTAGCTGATCCAATCTCCCAAAAAACATGGGAATCATTCTTGCCACGGTCAAAACGGTATCACGAAACACCAGACTGAGATACACTCAATTTAACTATATTCATCAGACGTACTTATCCCCTGCACGCATCAACAGAATTTAACCTAATGCCAAATCGGAATTTCCTAGATGTGCCGCATCCACTGCCAATTTCTACCACATGGTCTGGGAATGCTCCTCAATAAATGCAAGCTGGCAGAGAATCACAGAAACTACCTCAGAGGTTGCTGATCATGCACTCACCCCCTCCCCAGAATCATGTCTCCTAGGAATCCGCCACCGCACCAAAGGTGACAAACACGAACACAAATTCATAGATTTGGCATTTGTAGTGTACAAACGCTTGATCGCTATACATTGGAAGGCGCCCCAAACCCCTCCTTACATCACCTGGCTGCGTGACCTATACAACCGTACACAAGCAGAAGCCCACACACTGAAACAAGTACAACAGACGGGCCAGCCACAAGAAGGAGTCGAAATATGGGATAGCTTCGTGGTTAAAATAGAAACTAGAGACGACATGTTCCCCCCATGACTCCCTATACTTCCTTCACTAATAGCGCTCACATTAGAACATCCAATGGTCACATAACCTAAAGAACTAGCTAGATTCCCCAAGACAGTATGGCCATAAACTCCTCCAAACGAACATGCATATGCCAGGCCCACTCAAAAAACAGGCACCTTTATTTAAAATCTGTACCCACATCAGATGTGCACCTCCACCCCCCCAGGCACCCCAACGACAATTCTAATGTTCAAACGCCATTATGCACACATGCAAAAAGATACAACCAGAGTGATCACAGTTATATAATGTATAGTTCCTATTTTTTTTTCTTCTTTTCTTGTTTCTTTTTTGTTACTTTTTTGCTCTCTCTTTCTACTCGATGCACATCATTAAAAGCGTCTTGTTGTCTACAAAGCTATATGAGCTAAGAAGCCGCATACTCCTTTGAAACAACTGTATTGCATTGACAGTTTCTATATCTTGCTTAATAAACAGATTTTTTTTAAAAAAAGGTATACAATGCAAAGTGCAATAGAGTGGGATGATGATTGGGAAAAGTCCAGTGAAGCCGGCCAATCTTTTTGTTGAACAGGTCCAGTGTCCAAGGGGCCATAGGAAGGGGAGCAATGGCAGTTCAAAGTGGACAATGTGACACAGTGGAACACAAGGGGGATGTTCTGGAGTGGCTCATTTCCTAGCGGTGGTCTTGGTCTTGGCAACTGTCTCTGGTGTCTGTCTGGGGAACGTATGCGGGGTGGTTCATCTTCTGCAGGGGGAGGGGTGCTGGTGGCCTGTGAGTCCTGTGGCAGGGCCTCCTGACCACTAGCTGCAGCAGATGTTGATGGCTGCTGGGTGGAGTGGCTAGTGGAAGTGGCCCGCTGGTGTGCTCTGTTCTCCCGCATGTTGTTGACCATGTCACCCAGCACCCCTACAGTGAAGGCCATTTTGGTATTTAGGCCCTGCAACTGCTGCATTTCTTCCTGGTGGTGTACCCCCTGCAGCCGCTGGTTCTCCTGATGTTGATCACCTGACCCATCCTGTCCTGGGATTGTTGTTATGCCCCCAGGACATTTGTGAGTGCCTCCTGGACAGTCGGTTCCCTAGGCCTGTCCTCCCCCTGGCACACAGCTGTCCTCAGAGTGTCCCTGGTCCCCTGTGCCTGTGTCCCCTGAACAGTGTGCCCACTCCCACTGACACTGTGTTGCCTGTGTGGTGTGGACTCAGGTCTCTGTATAGGTGGGCACCCTCCTGATTGACGTGTCCTGGGGACAGAGGCCTGAGGGTGTTGGCTGGCTCCTGTGGTGTTAGATTCTGAGGAGGGACTCAATGGTGGACTGGCTGTTTGATGGGGTAGCTGACTAACCAGTGGTCCCAGATGGGCCAGGGAGTTCATCCAGATCCAGAGCTTCTGAGTTGCTGTCATCACTGGAGGCATCTTCTGGTGGGGGACTGGGTAGCCATGGCATCCCCTCGCTGCTGACATTGGCTGGGGCACCTGTGGGGATGTAAGTGATGTATTATGGTACGTCAGTGACATATTCTGCATTTCTAGCTTTCCTAATGTTATTGCTGTTGTCCTCCCACCTTTGGTTGTGTATGGTGATGGATTGTGAGATTGTTAGTTCTCCATGCTGTGCATGCACTCATGGTGGGTGTGCATGCAGAGCCGGAAGGGACATGCATGAATTGGGTATGGCATGCAGTGCTTGCTATTTAGGTGTGGTAAATGGGGTTGTGCACTGTGTGGGATAGGGTGGGGTGATGGGAGGCAGGGGGAGGGGTCGTGGTGGCATGCAGGTATGGGGGGTGATAAGTAGGACATGTTGACTCACCTGGGTCCAGTTCTCCAGCTACTCCTGTGAGTCCCTCAGGATGCAGTATTGCCAAGACTTGCTCCTCCCATGCTGTCAGCTGTGGGGGAGGAGGTGGGTTCCACCGCCAGTCCTCCTGATGGCGAGGTGGTGCCTTGATGCAATGGAACGCACCTTCCCCCGTAGGTCATTCCACCTCTTCCGAATGTCGTCCCTTCTGCGTGGATGTTGTCCCATGGCGTTCACCCTGTTCACGATTCTCCACTATAGCTCCATCTTCCTGGCAATGGAGATCTGCTGTAACTATGCTCCAAACAGTTGAGGCTCTACCCTGAATATTTCTTCCACCATGACCCACAACTCCTCATCAGTGAACCGGGGGTGCCTTTGTGGGGACATGGGTGTTGTGTAGTGTGTATGCTGTGCAGAGGGTGATGTGTGAAGTGGTGGGGTATGTGGTGCATGACGGATGAATGGGTAATTGTGATATGTGTGTGCAGTTCTCTCTGGCATTGCCCTGGCAAAGTGTTGCAGTCTTCTCATGTTTGCAAAGGATTTTGGGTGACGTGGGGTGTGTTTTATAGTGCTGTTGGTGGGTGTGTGGGGTGTGTGTATTTGTGTCAGGTGTGGGTTTTTTGTTCTGGCCAATGTTGTCTTGTTTTGCTTTTGGGTGGCCATATCCACCACAGTGGTGTGCACCGCCAATGGTTTACCACAGCTGAATGTCCGCTGTAATGATTCGTGGGTCATTATGTGGAGGGCATTGTTTTGGTGGCGTAACGGTATGGTTTATCACGTTCAGTGGGTCTGGCCGATTTGTGGTTGTGGCTGTTTTCTTTCGGTTTTGTGTGTATGTGTCCTAATCTGGCAGACGGATGTTCGCCTCCGTGGTGGTATGTTGGCGGCAGTCACCGTGGCAGTATTCAGAATTTAACGCCAATCTCATAATGAGGGCCATAGTCAGGTTTCGCAATTAAGTACAATGGGTGACTGATTGACATTTCAACATCGAGCTCTGATGGTTTTCCTAAGAGAATCAGTTTAAAACCAGCATGCACCTTGTGCGTTCAAGATTGCCATTTGGTACAACACCCAATTAAGGAAATTGCAAACACCAAGGCCCATATTTATACTTTTTGACGCAAACCAGCGCCAGCGCAGGTTTGCATGAAAAAGTTTACCGCCGTCTAACGCCATTCCAACGCGCCAGCCAGGTGCCTTATTTATGGAATGACGTTAGCCGGCGCTGCGGCCTGGTTAGAGTCAAAATAAATTACTCTAACCGGCCAGCGCAGGCGTAGGGAAGAATGGGGGTTGTGCGTCAAAGAATGGTGCAAGTCAGGTTAGAGTAAAAAATCTTGCCTCTAACCTGAATTGCACCATTTTTTGACGCACAACCCCCATTGAAATGACTCCTGTCTTAGCAAAGACAGGAGTCATGCCCCCTGCCCAATGGCCATTCCCAGGAGAATTCTGTCCCCTGGGCATGGCCACTGGGCACAGTGGCATGTAGGGGGGCCCACATTAGGCCCCCCTATGCCACTTAAAAGACAAAAAAAAAATTATACTTACCTCTACTTACCTGTACTTACCTGGGATGGGTCACCCCATCCATGGGTGTCCTCCAGGGGTGGGAGAGGGTGGCAGGGGGTGTCCCTGCGTGCAGGGAAGGGCACCTGTGGATTGCTTCTATGGTCGGAGACCATGGAAATGAGCTCACAGGTCCCTTAACGCCTGCCCTCACCCAAGCGTTAAAAAACAGCACACATCAGGCTGGGCGCCATTTTTTAAGGACCGCCCCCTCCTGTGCGTCAAAATGTCAAAATGACGCGGGAGAATACATAAGGTGCAGATGCTTAAAAGTCATTTTTTGCATGGGAACGCCTACCTTGCATATCATTAACGCAAGGCGGTTTCCCGCATCCAGAAAATGACGCACACTGCTGAATTTTGACATTCGCGGGGTTGGGCGTCAAAGTATAAATCTGGTGTTAGGTTTGCACCGAATTTGCGTCAAAAAGTTTGGCGCAAATTCGGCGCAAACAGAGTATAAATATGCCCCTAAGTACCAATGGCTTGCATCCTAGTGCAGTTATTGCAAGCGCAGCGGTGAGCTAGGTAGGGTCCTTTTTAGGTTATGTCCTTGAGAAGATCCCTCTAGTCATGTAGGAGAGATGTGCTTAAAAAATTGGACTCATCTCTTCGGTTGACAAAAGGCAGTGGTACATGCCTTTTATTGTCAGCAAGCACACTAAATCAGGCTAAAATGGCCTCAATTATTGCAACTTCCCATTGACCACACTACCAAATGTAGATTCTAATTGTGTTATCAGATGATCTCTGAAGGTTGATGACACCATCTCTAACTTACCTTGTGAAAAACCCTGGTGTGATTGGCTTGTCAATTGAACTTTTCAAATACTTAATGCCCAAAGTAGGTTCTTCTTTTAGAGATATGTTTGGGAAGACACAAGAAAACAGCATCCTCCACCCCGGATCTGAGGGAATTATTACAGTCCTACTAAACTAGAAAAGCCGGTAGATCAATGTACCTCTTCTAGGCCTATATCCCAAATCAATCTAGAAGCCAAGATCCTTACCAAAGTCCTAGACAAACTGCTTCTCTCCTGTATCTAATACTTTGATCACGAAGACCAAAGCAGATTTGTGCCTAGCCGCTCTACCAGACCTAATAGATGTTTGCACAACACACCCACTTTCAATTCACCTGACCGAGCCGCTGATATATTCACTAGATTTTCAGAAGGAAGTAGATTTGGTCAACCGAAACTACCTCTTTGTGGTTGTCTAAAGGATGGAGTTTGGTTTTCAATTCCTACGGTAAACTGATTTGTCCTATTTGAAATGGGTGTGTGGCCAAAAACAGTTTTTATGCCCCACTCCCCCCTCCCCCCACACACACACAACCCCTCACCATCCCACCCATGGCCAGACAGGGAGTTTGCCATCAATTGCTCCTTAGGAGGGCAGAAAGTCCACTACACACCAGGGACTTCAAAATCGTGCCAAAACAAAAAAAAGAGAGGGTGCGGCCTAACCTACATTGAGCCATAACCCCTACCCCAGAAGGGGCAATTGTGTCTTTTTGCAGGAAAGAGGTTTGTCAAATGGGAAGAATGCCCCAAATCTGCTGCCTGAGGGGAAGGAAGCCCACGTGACACCAGGGATAATGCTTTTTAGCAAAAGAAAGTGGTGCAGGTGTTGCACTCTGGCATTGGTCACACCCTCACCCTTGAAATAGGAACAAACCAGTATTTTTGCCTCCCTAGGAGCAGATGGGAGGTTTGTCCCAATTTTCCTCATGGGCCAGAAAGCCCACTGTATGCAGGAATATCTATTTTTAATAAAATAATGGAGTGGATCTGGTCTGTTCTAACATCCCCCTGCCCCCACCCCTAAAGCCTCCACAATCTTTCTGCTCCACTGCAGACAAAGAAATCCCATCCACACTGGCAAACGAGAGAACATATGATTCTTCTGGGTTCAATTTGTACATATGGGTCAGGAGAGTGCGGTGAACTCTCAGTCTTTTTTCACTTCTAATTCTGAATGGCTGACCTTTTTGGGCTTGGGTACGCTGCCACCTAGGAAAACTGACCAGACCTGGCAGTTCTGAAAACTTGATACCCGGGGGAGTCCAGGGAGTTGGGCTTCTTTTGGATCCCACAACATTTTCTTACCCACAATGCCCTGTAAATCTCAAAATTTGACCAAAAACACACACTTTCCTCACATGTTTGTGAGGAAAACGACTGGAATCTGTGGGGAGCCACAAATTGCCTACCACCCAGAATTCTCCCTAGTCTCCAAATAACAATGGTACCTCACTTGTGTGAGTGGGCAAAGAGACCTTGGCACAATAGGCCCTAAAGCGCTATGAGGAGAGATCAATGATAGGGGTAGCTGTAGGATTCGTTGCCGTGCTTGCCCACCACCCATGCAAACCTATGAACCACACACATCTTTTTTAAACTATACTACTAGGGAAGTCTAGGGTAGTGTGCCTTGTGTGGATCACTTGAGATGTTCTTACCCACAATCCCCCATAAATATGAAGCTATGCCTGAAATCACACATTTTCCTTATATTTTCTCATACCTTTGTGATAACAACTTCCAGAATCCATAAGAATCAACAAAAATCCTACTACCTAGCATAATCGCACTTGTGCCAATAAAAACGCTGTGCCACTAGTGTTGCTGGGCCTAGTGCCCACGACAGGAACGGATCAAACCAAGGTCAATGGGTTTCCCCACTCAGAGTTTTACATTTTCAAGGGTTTCTGGGTAAAATTATCTAGTGAGACCCATACAAGTCATGTACCCCTATACTCTCCTGTTTGTCTAGTTGTGCAGGTTTGCTAGGTTTCCCTAGGTGTCGGCTGAGCTAGAACTGAAAATTCACAGTTACCCACTTTGCAAAAAAAAGGGTTAGTTTTGAGTGGAAAAAATGTGATGTATCCATGTTGTGTTTTTGGCTCTTTCCTGTTACACACAAGTGAAACACCATTTTTATCGAGAGACTTAGGGGAATGCTGGGTGGAAGGAAGATTGTGGCTTCCCACAGATTGAAAAACTTTACATCACACAAATGTGAAGAAAATGTGTTTTTTAGTGAAGTATGACATTTGCAAGGGATTCTGTGTAAAACTGTCTGGTGAGAGCTACACAAGTCACTCCTTCCTGGATTCCGCCAGGTGTCTGGTTTCCAAAAATGTGAAAGTTCCCTAGGTTTCCATAGGTGCCCGCTGAGCTATGGCCCAAAATCCATATCTACCTACTTTGCAAAAAGAGGGTCAGTTTTGAGTGGAAAAATGTGATGTATCCATGTTGCATTTTGGACTGTTTCCTGTTGCTGACACTAGGCGTACCCACACAAATGAAGTACCATTTTTATTGGGAGACTTAGGGGAACACAGAATAGTAGAACATTTGTTATTACCAATTGGATTTTGCTGTATTTGTGCCTTCCAAATGTAAGCCAGTGTGTAAGAAAGAATACATTTTGAAAAATACCTTTTAAATGATATGCTAGTATGGGTACCCACGAATTCAGAGATATACAAATAACCACTGCTTCTTTCTCATGGCCATTTCAGAAATACATAGGTTTCCTTGATATTCATTTTTCACTCCACATATTTCCCCATATGAATTGGTCTATGCTCAATACACAAAGAAAAACCCATTGTATAGTGCAGCTCTGGGAAAAAAGTGGAAAAAAGTTATAGAGCCCTAAGCGCATATTACACCAATTAGTTCAGCACTTGGTGGGGAGGACCAGCAGTTGAGGGATTAAAGCAACAAAAATAAAATGTTGCTTTTCTTTCATCTGCTCTTTTTTCCTAGTTGAAAGTGAGTAGTGCGCTGACCAGATTATTTTGCATTCCTTAAAATAATTATAGAAAAGTTAGATTATTTCTGCATGTTTCTACACATTCTAAACTACTGCAGCTTTTGTGTGTTTTAAACTGACTTGTATTGAACTGTTACTAATATCGTTTTGCAAAAAAGATCGAACAGGTTTTTAATGTGGTTAATTTTGCCAAAAAAGTTTTTATTTTTATTCTTCATGTTTGCAAACATGCTTTCTCTTTCATGTGAAAGAGCTACGCACCAAGGCTTTAAGCGTTTTGTGGGAAAGGTGATGGTGTCGCCATTTATTACAGTGGATAAAGTACCCCCTGGCGTACATGATAAGAATATTGAAAATCACCTCAGAGTTCCATAACCATATAAACAAACATGGCCTTCTACCTTGTTCCTTTACAAGGTTATGGCACTCCCCTTAATGTCTTGCAATATCCTTATCATATATGGCAGTGGGTGCTTTATCCCTTATTTAATCAGTGACTTGTGACCCACACAGTCGCCAATTATAAAGAAAAGACATCAGAACTCAAGTGCAATAACATTGCAGTCGAGGTCTGATGTCGCAATGCCTGCTGTCAGAGCTAGCAGGTGAGGTGGAAGGCAGGTCAGGTCACGGAACATAACTGAAGCAGCTGTTTTTAGAATGAAAACTGGATGTTGCTTGTCTTTCTTCTAACTTATATTTCTAGCTTACAATGACAAGCAGAGAGAACATGTTTATTTTTTGCACGCCTGAAATAGAGGAACGCTAGAATCTTACTGCATGTTATTACACATTCTGAGCCTCTGCATCTTTTTGTCTTTTCCTTCTTTTTTGTTTTTGAAAAAGCTGACTCGTACTGAACTGTTTCTGATGTATGTGTGCAATAGGTTTTGATGTGTTTAATTTTGCACTAGAGGTTTTATTTTTATCTTTCGTGTTTGCAAACATGCTCACTCATTCATATAAAAGAGCTACACACCAAGGCCCATATTTATACTTTTTTTAGCATCGCATTTGAGCCACTTTTTGACACCAAAGCGGCGCAAACTTTCAAAATACAATTGCATTTTGTAAGTTTGCGTCGCTTTTGCATTAGAAAACGATGCAAATGTGGCGCTAAAAAAGTATAAATATGGGCCCAAGTTTTTTTATGTGGTTTGTGGGAAAGGTGATGGTGTGACCATGTATTATATGGAATAAAGTACTCCCTGGCATACATGATAAGAAAATTGCAAGACACCTTGGAGTTCCATAACTTTATCAAGGAACTTGGCCTTCGGCCTTGTTCCTCTACTACTGGGTTAATGAACTGCTCTGTGACTTTGAGTATCCTTATAATGTACAGCAGGAGGTATTCTATCCCTTATATAGTAAATTATTTATAGACTAATGAAATATACAAATCTTTCTGGGTATTTGAACACTAGTTATTTAAATCAGAGCAGAACCTTAAATTGACACAATTTCTTCTCAAGATATTACATTGGCTTTGTACAGTATTCCTAAAGTTTCTATAATTTCTGTCCTTGGGATGAATACATTTGAGTTGGCATGTTCTTCATCAATACTAATTAAGGATTTTCCAATAAAACAACATCATTTGCCTGCAGAATTTCCCATAAAAATGTTCACTGTACTTAAAAACAACAACATCCATCCCTCTATCATTATGTGTCTCTTGGTAGCTTGGTCCATGGCCTGCTCCTCTTCTCACTCTACACCCCATCCTCAGCAATATTATACCTTCATTTGGCTTCCTCTATCACCTCCTTTCTAGCAACATTCAAATATTTGTCTCCTTTCCTACTTTTACACTAGTCAGAGATCTCATATTGGCTCACTGCGATCAGACACTCAATGGCATTATTGTCATTCATGCTAAACTCCTCAAGTATTGAGGTCCAATACTTTCCTTCATCAACAACACACATCTCTATTATTAACTACTTCCACTTTCCCCTTGACTCTCTAGCACTTGTCTCCCCAGCCAGAAACCCTGGGTTCTCCTCTGCTCATCAACAACAAGCATTGACAAAGCCAGTAGGTGTCGCCTACAAGAGCTCTTGGCCTTGGCAATGGTTACCAACCAGATATTTCACAGGTTTCCACAGCTGATTCTGGGAGTAAGACAGGCAGTCACTGGAAAAGGGCAGAAACAGAAAGGTATGGTTATTAAGCAAACTAAAGAATGTCACTAAAATTGGGGAAGAGTTCCTCTCATATGATCCGTCATAGAAAGAAAGAAATATAAATGTTTCAGCAGTGCACAATGCTTGGAATAGTGACCCTGCAAATCACCTGATCAGCATTCGTGCAGTGGACTACTTGTTCACTGCTCATTTAATAACCCTCTGGCAGCAAAGGTGGCTTTGTGTCCAAAAACGAGTTGGGCTCTGTTTAAGAATTCTCTCCAGTACCTTCTGTTCAACTCCTCCAACTCCCAGCTGAACCGTTTGATGAATACTTGCAAGAGCAGGGCGTGGGCATGAATTTACAAGCTATGCCCTCTCTGACAGATGTGCACGTGTGACCAAAGTAGTGGTAACAGCAGAACACCAAGAATGTATATGTGAGCTCGTATCTGCAGACGTAGCAACACTGCACTGCAGCTCAAAATGTTTACTGTTCATGGTTTAGGCTATTGCAGTATTTTTGTATTGTGATTTAAATGAGATCTGCTGGCTTTCTTGCAGACGGAACCCGTATTCTAATCCCAGCTTGAGCACTTGACCAAAGCATTGTGTATTTATCTGTCACTCAAATTGGAAATAATTGTAATGAAAATACGTAAACAACTGTACACTGTATGTCCAGTACTGCTCCAACTACATACTCCCCATCAACCCATCCTGACTCAAGCAGACACCATACTTTTACGGCAGCATGCTCCTGCATCAATAAAAAGCTTTCAAAAACTATTTTCTGTCCATCCGGCATAGGTTTACGCTATGTAACACCTAAAGTAAGCTACAAAGAGGCGCACGTTCCATAAGCTCACAGTTCTGAGGGCTTCCTTATTCTGACCATTCTGAGACTAGTTTTCCTTAATGTTGCGATCTTTGATTCAATCTAATCTTTCAAATTTGAAAACATTCACTACTATGGACAAGTGCTCAGAATACTGAAACCGCTCAAATCAATATGTCCTTTGTAGGATGTTAATCAAGTTTAATACACTCTAACATAACAAAACACGTACGGTAAACAATGCACTGACCGGAAGTAAAGAAGGTAGTCTTGTCTTTTTGTGCTGACAGCAAGTTTCACTCTGAGACTTGTAGTTTTGGTTTCAGCAGTAGGTAGGGGATTAATAATCTCGCACATAAAACAATCTACCCTGGTAAAAGGACAGGTCTGACTGATGGCTTTAATCATGCCGGTGCTAAAGGGGGTATTTTAGTGCATCTAAGGAGTCTTGGTGTAAAAATGACGTGGACTGTTGTCAGTGCAGCATCCTAAAACAGGTGATTGGCAACACAAGCGAAAATGTCAATCTTGGAACCCAGGCAGGAGCAGCAGAGATGTATAAATCCACTATATACACGTAAATGATACCTGTACAAGAGGGGGTTTGAAAAATGATAACATTTTGAAGTAAACAAACAAAAAAAAACACTACTATGAAGTGGCTCCACACAAATAGAACAAAAACTGGCAGGTATGGCTAGGGTTTGTGGTACTGCATCTGCAGGGGCTACACAGATTCATTCCACTGTTACTCTATGTATGCTTTAACCAGGTGCTACCAGACTTTGTTCTGTCCTAAAGGGGCCCCTTAAGTTCATGCAACATCCACACCAACTACTCACCCTCGCTTCTAAGCTGCATGCTGGTACGAGTTCTAATCATACCACTCCTTCCCCATCAGAGGCGGCTGCCGTGGAGAGGTACATTCTGAGGAGGGCTCAGCAGTGATGGCCTCCTCTTCAAATGAAACAGCAGCCGTTGTCTCCAGCTCTCGCGCACAGCTCCTGGCGCAGCTCAGTCAGGAAGACTCCAAGCTGGTACAGACCGTGGAGCTGGCGATGTGCAGGGGAATGAGAGAAAGCTGTAGCATATGTAGAGCTGCTGTTGGTACCACTAGCTAAGCACCAGTGTGGTCAGATGGAAGCAGGCCTCTATTCTAAAGTGTTTCCACCCCACCTCAATATTATTGCGGGTGGGAGAGGCAGGCAGTGTGAAGAAGGTGGGTAGGGGGAGAACAGTTGGCAACTGCGACTTACACAACAAAGCAATCTAACGAAGAATGCACCAACGAAGAGGAGGGGGGGGTATAGTACCTCAATCTCATCATGAGCAGCGGACAGACACCAAAAGACATGATCCATGCTCCATTGAAGGGACAAAGAGGGAGTGAAATCTGCACATTGAGCAATGAGAAATGAGTAGCATAATGGGTGGGCTAAAAGTCCCTTGAAGCTCCTCTCTGAAGCAATTGCGGGAGGCCCTTTTGCTTCCACTCAGCCAGAAAGGCTTCTCTGCCATGTGTCCCCAGCACCATGAGCCCGGCTGAAAGTCAGGGAGAGGATACCAGCCATCTCATGGATTAGTTACTTTATATCTGCTTCCCCCCCATCCAGGCCTAAACTGCAAGACAGCGCCTGATATTTGACCTCGGTCTTTGAACACCTAGCAAATGTGGCGAGACAAGAAAAAGATTTACAGGACTGTTTATTACAGAAAAGAGTTTGTGGAACAATACTGTAAACATGGCTTTCAACTGGGAAGGAACAAAGTCAAACTGTGGAGCCTAATCCAAATAAACCCGTCAAATGAAAAGCCACAAAACATGAGTTACAAACCACATAGCCGATAGCAAGGGATCAGCAGGTTGCATTCCAAGGTCAACTTTCTGAAACTCCACAAAATGTATTTTTCATACCTAGACAGCTGCGCTGTCTGGTAGGCTGTGACCTAAAACCGGGAGCCCTAATTACCAACACAGCAACAGCAGCACACTTTCAATTACTGAACATACATATGATAAAACATCTCCAAAGGGCTTCACTACACCTCTGGGCCGCACCAAAAATAGGTCATTACGTGGCACAACTGTTCTTCAAAACACTAACCAAGGCTGGTGCAGACAAGAAAACAAGTATGTAAATTAATATTGGGAAGAACAAATAACAGCTTCCAAACGTGTTACTCCTTTAGATCAATTAGTAGCTATGAAAGTATGCAGACTGCAGAGACATAATGCACCGTGATAAGAATGGAAGTTGAATACGTGGCATTCTCCCAAACAATTGGTAATAGTTACTCCTGTTATTACTGGATTTGGCAAGAAAGGTAAATTATGTTACCCTCCTAATAATATGGCTGTAGCTACTTCTCAGACCCTGCAAAGGTGCATTAATTACAGATGTTCACGTATTTGCGGCTACACTATAAAATCAAGAACTCGATTTCACTTAAAATTCCAAACTTTTTTTTTTTGCAGTTTAATAACGACAAAAGATAAAATATGTCCTTCGAAGGCAATGGTCAGTGTACCCCTCACGATGGAAGAGGTCGTTAGGAAGAATCCTATTATGGTATGTATAGTTATGCTGCTTCAATCACTGGAACATAATGTGCTGTCAGTTTTTTTTCCGCAGTAACTCGCAGCCCATGACTCTCTCATCAGAACTTTCCACATATGTTTCCTCAAAGTACACAAGTCAGCCTGTACCACAAATCTCTAAACTGGCTTTTATATGTCGGATTTAACTCTTGATAAGAAACAATAATTGATCGGCCGGGTCCTGTGCTCTTAACAAAATCTTGGATTACGAAGGAATGGACACTCTATTCCTCCAGGCTATATAATCACTCTTCAACACTTAGTCAGAAGAAAGGAGGTTGGTCTGGCTATTGAATAGAAACACATAACCGGTCCAATAATGCAGAGACTTTGCTGGTATACGCTGATTTTCCAATCAAGTGCCTGTAAATGTATTTCTGCTTTATCATCCCAGCTTTGTAGCATGCACAACTTGGTAGCTCAGTTACCACTAACCACAGAATTAACCACATTGTAGGTGATTGTAATTATTGGGTGGAAGACCTTTGTCACACTGAAATGGCTATGGTGCCACTGTATGGTGCAAGGCCCACATTAAGGTCTATACGTTAGGCCTCATGAACAGCTCAGATACGTACATCTATTTTGACTGGCTGATCTGACCAGCACATGATTTAATTCACCCTGAAATGTTTGGCCCATGTCAGAAGGCAAAGGAATATGCATCATGATGAAAGGTCCTCATCCTATATTGATTAACAGACTAGATGGGCAAGCTGTCTTTTTACAGCTGGGGGGCATACATTCTCAAGATCTTTAGTGACCTATGACTCCTTTCCATGAGGGTGTACGTGACCACTGAATAAACTTGGTGATGGATTAAATATCCTTAAACTTTAAATTAGAAGATTGGAGGCAGTCAGGCACTGTATAAGACTGAATGATTTACCACTGAAGTTAAAATATCCAACGCTGAAAATAGAAATCTAATGGTTACATTAGTCTACCATCCTCTAAGATTGGGAGAATTTTCATCGTACTGAGCAGTAGCTTCACTCTTCTGCCAGAGTCCATTCACAAATGTAGTCTAAAAAAGAAGTTCACAAGCCCCAGCTAGATCCAGTTCCAGCTTCTGTTTTTCAAAACCCTTGGCGCATCCCCACCTGTCTCGTGGTGTGTCAGGTAACTGGTCTACCACTCTAGCAAGCAACTTGGTACCTGATCACTTATGTGGGCTGTTAAGACATCGTTATGTAAAAAAACCTCAGTCTGGCCCGAGTGACTTTGCTGTCTAAGGACATATCCGAAATCTCCCTTATATAGCTAGACCACTGGAAAAGGCAGTACATACAGGTACACACCTTATTTTGAGTCAAATTACATTATTTATCCGTGCCAGCCCTTGAATAGGTATTAAGAGCCTCATTATGAGTCTAGCGGTCCAAAGCCCGGACTGCCAGACCCGTGGAGAGGAAACCGCAGTGCAGCTGGAGGTCTCCTCCACCCTCCCCGGCCCTTTTACAAGTTTTCCAATGGGCTGACTGGCAGAAACATCTAAAATCAGTGGCAACCATACGGCGGCACTGGCCTTGGCTCCTCAGGGAGCTGAGGCCAATGTTGTTTGCCAGAGGGTGCCCCCAGCACCCTCAGAGATCGCACTGTCTGCCGTAGCAGACAGTGCGCATTCCAAGGGTGCTGGGCAGGGGGGTCCATGCATTGCCTACGACATGGTCATGGGCGGTGCAGGGGTCCCCTGTGGACCCCAGCACTGGGTTTCTGCCAGCCATTCCATGGCTGAGTCACCTGGCGGAAACTGGACTCATGATCAGTGCAGTGGCGCTGAACTCAGTGCTGACGTGGCTGAGCAAGACTCAGACTGCCGTCAACCTGACCGGTACTATGTTCCTGGCGCGGACGGTGGTCTGCTGGCGGTCCGACCACAACCGCAGAGAAAGCTGTATCTTTGAAATCGACACAGCTTTTACCCAATGTGAGTAATTTTAATATTGCTCCATTCCTAAACTAATTCAAACGAAATTAGGTCAAATCCCCTCCAGAGGAACAAGATATGGTACAGCTCACATTCATACTTTGCATCTAAGACACCAAAACTCAATGACTAAACAAAGGTTTAGTTGATTCTGTATTTTGATTTCGCCATGTAATTGCTTGAAATAGTTCACCTCGCCTTGGCAGTGAGCATGTAAACACAATAGGCCAGAAAGACAGCAACATCCATTAAGAGTTTCTGAAAAGTCGCAGCCGAACTGAAGAGCTTTTCTTATGGATTAGGTACAGGAGCGGAGAGAAGGCGCTAGTTGTAGAGCTGCAGAAAAGTATTATTTTGCGCCCACACAGCATCACTTTTCAACCCCTGCCACCACTTTAGGAGAAAGCATTCAGCACCGTGTTCTCGCAATTTACTGCAATTGCCATATTTTTTAAAATGCTTATCCATTTCTTTTCTAGGAAGCTAAACGGGCAAGCAGCAACTGGACCAATTATGCCAAGAAAGAGCATGGAGCCTGCGACAGGCCTGTAAAAAGCACTGGCGAGGACCAGCCTCTTCAGCGCAGCTATTAAATCAAGTATTCAGTCCTCATGCCCGGCCGTCTTAACTGCAAACGCCACGAGAAAAGAAATATCTCACTTAGGGATTCTTTAAACGCAATTTAGTTTTCATGCAGGTATTAATGTAACTTGTTGATGCTTCTTTTGCTAATACTCCTTTCTATCTGTTAGTCAGTGAGTAAAGAAGACTTTTCCACAGTCTTCTATGTCGCCCAAGAAAATGTCCAGTTTAACCTGATCGTTACAGTTGCAAAACTACTGTTGCTCTTTACAAAGTTTTTTTTCGCAACATAGTAAATCAGATAAATAAACAGATCTAATTCTGCTCCCTCACTGGAAACATTCGAGTTTGTTGTTTCAAATCTTACATTTTACATTTAGAGGCATTAAGCTGTAATGTCATAAACAGTGCGGTGACCTCTGCAGAAAGCATTATTTTAGAGACAGAAAAAGATAGTTTTGTCTCCAAAGTCCGCAACTGTTTCACACTAGATGGATCAGTGGAATATCTCATACCTCACACCCCCTCCAGTTTCCTACAATACAATTTCAAAAGGTAGGCAAGAAGGGGCTGGTGCCAAGAGATTCCTTTTGCGAGTATCATGACCAGCCGCGATCCGGCCTTTGAGGCTGAGGAGCCACGCCCCCACCTTTTGCCCCTCAAGAAGAGTGTCTGTCAGGCTGAGCTAAGGTAAGCCTGATAGACATTCTTCATTTTCAGATCAGGCCGCCAGGAACTAGACATGCGCTATTTGTGCAGGCTCCTGGCTGCCTGAGCTGCACGTGGGCGGGCTGAAGAAGTCACAGCCCTGTGGGCGTAACCTCTTCAGCCTAGCAAAGGTGCTTCGAGGTCCTCCCCCTCATGACAAGGGGGAACATCACTGAATGCTTCGGACCTGGGTGCTTCAGTTTTAAGCCCAGAGGTGCCCAGGGCCGAATGTCCATCAGTGACCCCTCATCACAGAGTGGGGTGGGGCGCTGACCCCATCTCTCTCTGACAAATTGGGACTGCTGCCTTCCTTCATCCGCTTACCTTAGGTTAGCCAGTGAGGGAAAGCAGCAGTCCCAATTCTCCTGGGACCTACGAGGCAGACCTGAAGGGAAGTGTGTGTGTTTGTGGTTTTTTTTTAATGAATGTTTGTTGAGTGTGTGCATGTATGTTTGAATATTTGATAATGAGTGTTGTGAATGGATGTGTGCGCACACATATGTGAATGAATGAGTGTGAGTGTGCATGTGTGCCTATGTGTCCTGCCCGCCTCACCTCCTAAAATTTCCAGCCACTACTGACCATGACAAATATTGCAAGGATAGAGAGTAGCTGTTGGGCAAGGTACTGGGAGTGAATAATTAATTGAAATCTTTGGGCCAAGACACAGGTACATATGCATTTTTGTAAGTGAATTTAGAAGGGGGCAGGAAACCCTGATTCAAATACATCTATGTCAACAAAAATGGCTGCCGAAATCTATAAAAGATTGGTTGTAAGGTCAGTCCTAGAGGAAGAGATAATAAACAACACAAATATTCGACATGCTTTACAGGGGCAAACAAGATGTATGCTTTCCAAGTATACAATCCAACATCATGACTGGTTCACTGCTCTCTCAAATAACAAGACATTTTGATTCAACTTGGGAAACACCAGCAATTACAATGTTCCCTATGGACTGGTAAAGCAGAGAACATATTGAGGCGGTTTACTGTGTTTTCAAAGTGTGAGGATCTGCTGGACCACACATTGTTTACCTTGTAGAAAGCTCAGATTCTGCCATTTGATATTTCTCATCTGCATCAATAGTCACGTTAATGTGTTGCGTATCACAGAAGCCAGATTCCAAAAGTATCTTCCAATGGGGGACTTACAAAATAAGAATAGCAGATACAGAATGATGGTAACAATTGTAACGTCTTTTGTATGTTTGTTTTAAGTTGGCGTGATTATGGAGTTGTTTTTAATGCAATTAACCTATACCCCCCGTGCAAGTAGATAGGATTTTTCAATGCTTGTTAAAAAATACTATGATGATGGAGCTAAACTATACCACATTTAAAAGTTTTTTCTAACCTCATAAAGTGAAAAAGAGTGGTCACCATGCAGAACATTCTAACCAACATGAGTGCCTACTATAGTATCCTGGCAAAAGAGGTATATTATGTTTCATTTCATGACGTCAGAGCACCAGGTGAAGCCATATGTGGCTGTGTGACATCAAATATGGGGGACCTGAAGAAGGTGTTTGAGTCGACTTGGAGCACAGGTGAGGGATTGTACACTTTCTAGAATTTGTCTCGCCTGGAAGAATCTGCAGCTAGAAGGATCCATTTAAATTCCCAGATGCACTTCTTCCAGCCTTGTCAATGCAGAGTCCTGAACTATCCAAAGACATGTAGGTAAACATCTATCACTCAGCTCAGCAAGTATTTATAAAATGTAACCCAGGTGGACTATTATGAAGAGTGAAAAACAGTTTGCTTACCTTCAGTAACACGAATACTGGCATTTGACTCAGCCTAACTGCAGATTCGTTACCTTGTGAATTCCCCCAGGTGCTAGATTGGATCCTGAAACTATTAATAGGGATTCCTTTGTGCGTTAACAGGTGGCATTGTGCAGCTCTACATGGAGTTCTTCACTTCTGAATGTGAAGTTGGGGCAACCTCCTCAACGTGCTGATGTCAATTTCTTTCTGAACTTGGTTTGCTTCATTGGATGCTAAGTCAATGGAACAAGAAGTGCAGTGTGCAGATGTTTCAAACCCGAGATCTTATTAATTGATTGTATGAATGCATTCCACAGAACGGGAGAAGGGTGGGTCGGTGAGGAATCTGCAGGTAGACAGAGTATCTACTAGTAAAGGTGTTACCAAAGGTAAGTAACTTGCTGTACTGACAGAGACCTCTAAATGAAGATTCTTCACCTTGTGAATAGTTACCAAAGCAGGACCCCTCCTCCCCCCTGTATGTGGTGGGTCTGTGAATTGCTCATACCAGGGAATCCTGCAGGAACAATATGGCAAAGTGCCCATCACTCCAGACTTGGTAGTCCAGGCAGTAGTGCTCTGTGAACATGCTGACAGACACCCACATGGCAACCTGGCAAATGTCCATGAATGACGCATGGCCTGCCAGCGCAGTAGTAGCAGTCTTTGCTCTGGTGGCAATAGCAGATCTTTATGCATAGGACAATCCATTGCAAGATGGTCTTCTTCTGTACCGCCATTCTCTTTTACGGTCTGGAGAAACCAACACACAGCTGGTCATCTTGCTAGTCTTCTCTGGTTCTATCTATGTGGAAACTAACAGCCCTCTTAAGGTCAATTTGGTGAAATTGTTCCTCCTCCTTAGAGGGGTGAGGTAGTGTATAGAATGCCAACATAGTAATAAATTTTGCGGTGTAGAAGGGTGTAACAACCCTCAGTAGAAAAGATGACAATCTAAAGTACTAGTTTGTCCAGATAGGACAAAGTGTGTGGTTGTTGGACACACAATGCCTGGAGTTCACTCGTTTAGCCGCTTTGATTGGGACAAGCAATGTCTTGATGGTTAAGAGGCATAAGTGACAACAGTGCATGGGTTCAATTGGTGTGCACATCAAAAAAGTAAGAGTCTGACTGCAGCATCACAAAAGGTGTTGGTGGAAACATATAGGTCAGTCCCTCCAAAAAACGAATCACAAAAGTTGACTTAGAGAGGGGAAGTTGATCTGGTAACCATAAAAAGGCTGAAAAGGCCAACAAAAACCTTTAACTGTGTCCACAGCAAGGACTTGCTGGGTCAATGAAAGACCTGACAGAAGGATGTCTGATTAATTTTCTTGCAATGGTTGAACATGATTGGTAAAACACAAAGTAACAAACTTCTTCCAGTGCCATAAACATACAGACTTAGTGGAAGGGTGTCTGAATGCCAGAATAACAAAAACAACGTCAGGAGGAAGACTGAAAGCCGTCAACTGCCGCTACTCAGTTTACACAAATGGAGGTTATGCAGACTCGGGTGCAAGACCCAACTGCACTGTCGCAACTGAAGGTTCTTTGAAGGGGCAGCCAGTTGGTAGGACAAATGCTCACTGCCAAATGTTCTGGGTACCCCACTCTCCTTCGCTCAACTAGGATGACTTAGGCCTAGTCTTTCCAGCTTTTTTTCAGCACTCTGGGCAGTGGTATTCAGGTTTACTTGAATCCCAATCCCCAATGCAGATAGATGTCATCTCCTAGGTAGAACTGCCTTGGGAACTCCAAATTGCAAATGTTTGGTAACTGGGTGTTCTTTGTGGTGGCAAATATATCGACCCAGGGTTCTTCCCACTGCTGCAGAGCCTACTTGTGCCACCGGCCATGGTCCGCAAGCAGGATGCAGAGGGCCAAGAGGCCCTGAAATCTCAGAGCCGCTGTCACCAAGATCCAGGTTGAACTATCAGTTTCATAATATGAATGTACTGTACTCTCTAGGTGGAGTGATAGCTCGAAAAAGCACTGTATTCGGAATGGCTCTAATGAAGCGGAGTTGCTGAGAAAGAGTCAGGTGTGACTTCAGCACATTAATGAAGTAATACAACAATGTTAACTGATTGGCCGTCATCTGCAGGTCATTTGCAACTGTTTGAGGCAAGCCCACCTCGAGTAGCCAGTCGTCAAGGTATGGGAAGACTGGCATTCCCAACTACCACAGATGGGCAACGATCATCACCTTTGTGAATACCTGAGGAGCACTGGTAGGACCAAAGGGGAACATATGGAACTGAACGTCCTCCTGACCTACCCAAAACCGCAGGTATCATCTGTAAGACTGCAGGACACAGATGTGAAAATGTGTGTCCTAAAGGTCTAGTGCCACCATCCAGCCTCCTGGATACAGGGCAGAGAGAAGTTGGGCACAGGGCGAGCATCTAAAACTTGTCCTTTCTAAGGAAGAAGGGTGGATGCCTCCGTCCCTCTTCGGGACCTGGAAATATTGGAAATGACTGCCAGTCCTGATCTCTGGTGCGGCACGCTCTCCGTTCTCCATTGGCCAATTGTGTCTGAATCTCTTCCCAGAGTATGGACAAGTGGTCCTCCAGGAGGTGTTGCTGTGTGGGTGGCATGTCCAATGGATTGGGCAGAATGGATAGGGTTTAATCACCCTCTAAAATCTGAAGCACCCAATTGGTTTGATGTGATGCTCCGCCATCTGGGGAGGGGAAAGGTGACCAGACCTCCTACTGGCTGATTGTGAGGCATTAAGGAGAGATTAAAGTGGGTTTTAAGCAGCGTCTGCAAGAGGTGCAGGTTTGTGATCTGGGTAGAGCATTGCCACTGTGTGCCTGAACATTGTTGTCTGGCTCCACAGCCTCAAACCTGAAAGCGCTAGGAGGTGCGTGACTGCTGAGACTCATATTGTCGGGCCTCTACAGATATCTTCTGCCAAAGCCTCAAATATGGTGTTGTTTTTTAGGGAACTGCCAGGATGGCTGAACTAGACCCAGAGTGCGATCAGAGGCTTTGCTCTCTGTAAATTGTTTGAGGGCCAAATCAGCCTTCACCCTAACAGCTTTTGAGCCATCCTTCGCTATGCCTTTTAGAAATTAATGGGCGTTCGATGAGAAGACCGTGGAGTGGATCGAGGTGTGGCAGCCAGCTGGTGCCAACTGCCCTACCCAGGCAGTGAGCAGATGGTATATTTTGCAGCATCTTGGCCACTATGGATCAGACATTGTAGGCTATGGCTGCCATCCCCGTGGACAGCTGGCAAAAAAAACACCACTCCCTCCCACATGGCACCCATATACCATCCAAGGAGGCACGAGGTGTAGGAGGATCACAAGATTGGTACTGTAAAAACATGTTTCACAAAACTTTCTATCTGTTTGGATTCCCTGTCAGGTAAACATGCTTCTACCACCAGACTTTCTGGGAAGTGATGATACGCTAGGAGGTCTGGGTCCATGAGAGTAAGTCTGAGCCACCTTGCCTCCTGTCTGCTGACCAGTGGGCAAGATCCTGGTTTTATCCAGGTTCATACAAGCATGTCTACCGGGGCCTCATTGAAAGGAAGCAGAGTTTCGTAAGTGGTAGCTGCTGGGTTAAGAACCTCTGTCTACACATTAGTCTTTACCTCTTAAGTTGGTAGGTTGAGAACTTTCACCACCCCCTAATGACTGTTGCCAAGGAGGCAGACTCCTCAGTGGCCATAGGTTTAGGTGAGTTGAATTCAATGGTTGGGGAGGTATCCAACCTACTGACATCTGGCATGTCCTCTAAAACATTGCCCTCATCATAAAATGCACCCCCTTCATCATCATGATCATAAAACTGCTGATCTACAACAAAAAAGGTGACATAATGTGGTTTGAGGACATGGAGGTCAAACTTTGACATCTGATAAAATTGTTTTGGTGACATCAGTCTCGAAGCCAGGGACTGCATAAGACATTGCACCAGTCCTAGAGCTGGTGGTGCCGTGCCAGAAGGTAGCTCAGACCTTGGGTGGAGGTTGAGTGGTGCGGTCAGTGTCTGGGACAGATCCACCAACTGTCCTTTGACAGGCTGCCACCTCAAATCCTTGGTGCTCCAGGGGGATCAGGTGTAGTATAGAAAATGACTGCTGTGGCCTCTTTCAGATGCCACAGCTTGTCTGTTGTGGCTGTCTGCTGAGGAAGAATGAGGTCAAGCAGAAGTGCTTGTGGAGCTTGCTCCCTTGAGCAGCTCGTGTGTTTATAACAGAGTAATGGGATTGAGAACCATGCTTTAATTTGTGTGTTTTTTGTATTTCTTTGACCTGCCACAAGTCGAGAATCTCAGGATCGGTCCTGGGAGTGAGACTGTGCACGTGATTAGGTCCAGGACTGCTTCTAGAACTTCTTCCAGAGTTTGGTGTGTTTCATAACACGGTCTTGACTTGCCTTACGGTTAACTTTAGCACATCACCACCATGCCTTTGTATCTTGTGTGGAGCTAAGGTACCACAGGCAGACCTCATGTGTTTCTGTCAACAATAGAGGTCTGTGACAATCACAACATGGTTTAAACCCTGTACGTTTGGGTCCCATACCTAAATAGTGCATGAATTTCGCTGGAAAAACACTTTTTCTGAAGAAAGGTTCTGTCAAGTGACAGTGCTACTAGCTCTGCGTCCTTGTTGGTAGATGCAGAAAGAAATTAACTGTGGAACATAGAGGTGACTGTCTTATAGTGGCCCTCAATGTCACATCCGGAACAGAAGGACCTGGATCTTTCTGGATCCAGTCTGGCACCTGACAATATTTGCAAGGTGAAAAATTTGCAGTTAGAAGTCTTTATAAGAATAACATACTTGAGCTACCCAACCTACTAATGTGTTTTATCACTACATGTGATGGGAGTGCAGTGATGCTGCAAATGCAACACTTTTCAGGGGGGGGGTGAGAGAATTTCAATTTGACTGGTTGAAACTTAATTAAATAGGAGCCAACAACTTCATGGAATGGTTGAGTCTTCTTTGAGAAAGGCCAGGTGTAAAATTACATATTGCACACACTGTCCTGATTTGCACAGCAGAACACATATTTTAAACATACCAAGTGCAGACCAGGTTAGTGTGCTCAGTTATTGTAAATAAAGGTCCTGTCCCTAGTGTAGGTGGGAACTTGTCAGTGCACCACAGAGAGCCACATGGAAAGACAGACTGTCAATTTTAAACCACCTTGCAACGCAGATGGACTGGACTGAGATGAAGCAGAGGACTGGGACCCATGAAAGTAGATGCGGCATGTGACTGGACCCACCTGGGGGGTATACGTAGGGAGTTCCTTGGCACGCCATGCCCTCTTCCGAGTAATGCCCTCAAGAGATACACTGTGTGCCACATCCTATGTCGTGCATTTTCAGTGCATCTACTAATCCCCTTTTCCGCTGTCACTGGAAGTTTCATATTATGTAGACCTGTAGAGGTTTTGACGTCGAAGCTATACTAAATTCCACCTTGCAGTTAAAATGATCATAGAAGTTCTTAGTGAGGAGAACCATCTGCTGTGGTATACCATAGACTTTAAGTATACGCTAGAGGCTGTTACAGTGAATACTGTCAAAAGATTTCGCACAATCAATGAAGCTGATGTATAGTTGTCTATGCTACTCCGTGCACTGCTGTATCGTGTTGCATAGAGTAAGGAGCTGAGCACACCCCTAATCCTTAGGGAACCAAGTTTGTTTTTTATTTTACCGATTGTCCACAGCATCAGAAATGCGCTCTATAATTTCCGCCAGGATTTTACTTAGCATTGACGGAAGGGTGATTCCGTGGCATTTGACAGTTGGCTAATGTTTCCTTCTTTGAAATCTTGACAATGCTGCATTGGTTTCAGTCATCTGGAACTTTTTCCATCCCAAACTGATGTAGACAGTGGTTGGTGGATCTTGGCCGATGTTTCAGAGTTTTCTTCAAATTTCTGTGGTCATATCCAAGACTGTGTTTGCTTCTTGGATGTCCACTTCGATGTTTGGTACTCATCTGCTCAAGACTTCTTTGAAGTGCTTGGCAAAGTGTGCTTCCTGCTCTTTCTCTGTTTGGAGTAGTCTGCCCTACTTGTCCATGACAGGGGAGGTGTATGTTGCAAGTGATTTACCACAGACTATCCTCGTGATCTTGAAGGGCTGCCCCTGTTTTCTTCTACTGGTTGCCTCCTCTACTTGGCTACTAGGGGGACCCAAGTATGCCTGCTTGTCTGCTTCTTCATTCTTTTGACTTCTCTGTCTGCTATGTTCTGTGCTTGTATTTCTCCTGCAGCCTCTCTGATTTGGCCTTTATGGGTTTCTCTTTTGTTGCCCTCCTGTCCTGCCCTTTTCGCTAGCCATGTGTCTTGCCGTATCCATTCTTTCCCCAGCTGGCATTTGTTGGTACAATATGTTGACTGTTTCCTCTGCATCATTTGTTGCATTGGAGAATAGTGTTGATATGTCTGCCTGTTAACCTGGCTATCATAAGTACTGTTGACTGTCTTCCACTCAATTAGGCATTTCTCTGTCCCTTTGCTTAGGATGACAGCCATACCTTTGTAATGTTGGTGATTGGCCCTTCTCAAGTACAGTACCTTCTGTCAGGTAGTGGTTTTCAATCTGCCTGATCTGGTTCACTTGCCTTTGCTGACTTCCAGAATGTGTAGGTTGTAGCATTTCATCTCAGGTGTTACTTGAGCCAGCTTTCCTGTGTCATACATCGTCTGTATGTTTTAGAGTCTGATCTTGCACTTGGCACTCAGAATGTCTGTCATCCTGTAAGTAGTGTTCTTGCTGCTTTGACAAATGTCAATCATGATTAGACTCTTGAAATCCTTTATGCTCAGACGATTTAGGGGTACGTGATACCGTTTCCATAACAAATGCTTTTTATGAGACAAGGTTGTTAGCTTTGTGTCCAACCCACAGCCTTGAGGATCACTAGACCACGCTTCATCTAATCTCTACACTGAAAAAGTCAGTAGAACTTTGACTAATCTGCCACTCATCTCAACCTTGTTGAAGCATGTTGGAAAGTTGGAAATGAACATCTTTTGTGTGATGTATCCCCAGACTTATGAGTTAACAGTTATTTCCTGGTCAAGTAGCTCTGTGCACTTTTTCCTTGCTAACCAGTGGTAAAGGGCCTGTGCTTCCCCCTTATAATATGAGAAAACTGGCATGTCCCTAATTGCCTGAAATAATCTGTAAACCCCTAGTATATTGTACAAAGTGTACCCTGGGATTACAAATTAAATATCGCAGTGGGCTGTAGCACCTATTATGCCACCCACAGTGGCAGTGCAACCACGTCTCCAGGTCTATCATTTGTAGCCTGGCTGATGCAGTTTTAAACTGTATATTCAAACTGTCAAAACCACCCCCTTTGACAGGTCTAAACCTTCCTTTCAAATATTAAGGGCCTGATTTAAATGTTGGCAGTGTAACTGGCAAGCTGTGTCGATGGTATATTCCTATTCCTCCTCCTGCTCCTCCTCTCCCCCCCCCCCCAATCCACCAACTAAGGAGTGGGGGATCAGACCGCCACTTTTTCCTTGACAGTGAGGCGCATCTAAATCTGCAAGGCAGGAGGACTGGCTGAGGTCCCACCAGCATCGCGTTTTCCCTTTCCAGCCATCAACACGGCTGAAGTTCCTTGGCGGACACAGCAGTTCGGACGCAGTCTTTCATCTGTGGGACTGCCAACATCTAAATATGGCAGGCAGATCATTGCAGTGGAGGGTGGGTTTACAGTCAAAAAGTTAACGGCAGGACCAGTAGCGCCAACATTTAAATCAGGCCCATAGTCACCCCCTAATTAGGCCTCTCTGCCCCTAAGGCAGGGTGCATGGTATTTGAAAGTAGGACATTAAAACATTTAATGTTAAACATTTCATTAAAGTGAGAATGCCCTTAAAGCTAGTTTCACTGTAGCATGGTTGGCTGTTCCATAGGAAAACACTGAATTACACTTTTACCTGTAAGAAAGCTAATTTTGATTTGAAAGCAGCTAGAAATATAAATCAAAAACTCTGTTTTTTTTTTTTTTTACAAAAGTTATTTCAGATCCAATTTAAAGGTAAAATTGAATTCGTAAAACCTATTAACGAAACGGTAACCTTTTCCCTAACTAAAGCCCCTGAACGCCCCTTTGAATTTGTTCTCCCACTTCTACCAGTTAATAATTAGCATTTGAATAGGTGTGAAAGAAGTATGAGCTTGATTCCAGGACAAGGGCAAAAGGTCTTGGGTGTGGGGAGGTGTTGTGCCCTCGACATTATGACCTGTCAGTCAGACCCAGTAAACTGAATAACTTCAAAGAGGCTTACTCCCATCACAAGCAGATGTAGCTAAATAACCTGGCCTGCACCCTTCTTTTGTTCTGGCAGCCAAACTGGCCCCAATTACAGTGGGCCTCTTGTTGATATCACAGTGTCAATTCCTTCAAGGGGGGTCAAGACCTGCTTGACAGGTCTGCAGGGTTTTTTACATACAATGCTTGGAATGCCCTTCACAAGGCAAGAGCCAGGTGCCAAAACAATTGTGTACCCACTGCTGCAGATAAACCCTGTTTTTTTCCTACCAGACTTCATCCTCTGGGTTTTTAGGGGGTACAGATACTGGCTCAACCTGCATTTTGGTGTTAGATGAGGGAGGACACTATAATTACCTTAGTAACCGCATTTCAGACACTTTTTGGACCTATGGAAGAACAGAAAAGGACTGAACCTGCTGTCTGAGACCTAAGAGGAGCCTAAAAAACTGTACCGGTTTTCTCTCTTGTACACAAGATAGAAAGTGTACTCCAAGATCATAAGGCTGACCTCCTGTTAAAGGTACAGGGACACAACAATCTACAAAAGGCCTTTTTCTGCAACTGCTCAGCTGACCAGTGACAACTGGACCAGGACAGGACCCTTCTGTGGCCCTCTCCCTGCCACCCTCTGAATCTCGATGTGCCTCCCCTGAGGTGCTGGCGGGGCATTAGAAGTATACCCCTGTGACTGATTGGGACTTAAAGGACTAAAGTAAGAAGGTAAATTCTTTAATTAGGATGAACATGCTAAGTGTATCCAACCCACACGCCATCACAGTCAGAGTTCAATTGCTCCTAGGTCCTGTTCTTCTCCAATCTTCACAACTTTGTGCTTCGTGGCACTATTTTTACTTAAAAGCTTAACAATTCATATTTACAGTTTCCCCTAATTTTTGTCATTTTGGTGTCACTTTTCTATGAAACTTTACTCTGTTTCTAATTCATTTTGGGATTTTTATTGGTTTATATTTCAACATTATTATGGTCATAGAGACAATGTGGAAACTATTTATGCAGTACTAAGTTCAGGTCGTCGTCTGACCTGTGCCATAGATACCAGGAGGCTGAGCCAGGTTAATTTAGCAGCTTTTAGGATTCATTTTGGCAAGGCTTGTGACAACTCGAGGTGAGAACTTAACCCCTCAACTACCAATCCAAATTCCTACACTTTACATTTATCATCACCTGAAGATGGGAGACTACTGGAGAATGTTTTTGTCCAAGCAACCATCCTAAACTGAGACACAAGGATGGAGACTTTATAATGGCAAGTTCCCAATGCTTGTTCAAATATAACACTGCAGAGATGTGGTTCATTAGGATACAGTCTCACCCCCCCCTCTCGGATAAGAAGAAGAAGAAAAAAAAAGTATTTCAGTCTCAGAAAACGGCCTTTTTGTCCTCAATGATTAATTTGCAGTTTTCTGTCTCATACTAAATCTGCCCCAAAAGTGAGGCAAACACCGGTGCAAAGTGTTGTTTTGGGATTTACGTTCCACCCCAAATCCTGATTTGTATTGGAAAGTAGCACTAAAGCAATGCAAAGCAGCGATTTGAGCTACTTTGCATTAAGGGGCCACTACATGGGTGGTACATGGTGTTCCCATGCAACCAACCATGGATTTCGATACAAAGCCATCTACAACACAAACAAAATGGTAGAGGACTTTGCATGTGTGCTGCACTGTGCAATAAACATACAACGTGGAAAAAGTGTTGAACTATGTGTAAGCATAGTAATGTGAACTGGAAGGGAACTAAGTACCAGAAGCAATTTTAGGGTACAATGTTAAGGGCGCAGGCTTTAGGTTACATTATTAAGGTAAGAGGGTACGTCCTACAAACGACTGTAAACTGTCTTACGACGAATGCTTCGCTTAGACCCAGGAACACCAATGGCAGCTCTGACATCAAAACTGGGCATGGCCAAACTAGAAACTCCTACAGCCCTTAGCCCCATCTGCTGCAGGATCTGTATATGGGTCAACTTTGACCTGGTTGTATTTCAGAAGGCTTTCCAAGATTTGCGAAGAAGTGAAAAATCTTTTGTTATCATGGTTTGAGCACATCAAGAACATTCTTAAGGCAATATGGAAGTGATCAATTTCAACAGAAACCTGAGCAGATGAATAAGGATGCTTTACAAATTGTTAAAAAAAAAAAAAGCAAATTGGGGGCAATGATAAGTCAGAGGATCACGTCAGGACAATGAGCTTTACATCAATACGATCTTCCCTGTAGAAAAAATAACACTATGGGGGTCATTACGACCCTGGCGGAAGGCAGAGAACCAGCGGTAAGACCGCCAACAGGCTGCCGGTCTCCCTTCATGGAATTATGACCATGGCGGTTACCGCCATGGTCATCCGCAGGTTCTCCGTTCCGCCCCACACAGGGCGGAGACGACCGCCGGGCTGGATACCTGGGTCTCCAGCCCGGCGGCCGTCACTATACTGCCGGCGGTATTTTGACCCGGCTTACCGCCGCGGATTTCCTGCGGTTTGAACCGCCATGAAATCCATGGCGGTAAGCACTATCAGTGCCAGGGAATTCCTTCCCTGGCACTGAAAGGGGTCTCCCCCACCCCCACCCCGACCCCGACTCCCTCCCCTATACTCCCCACTAGCCCTGCCACCCCCCAAAGGTGGCAGGGCCCCCCTCTCCACCCCAACCCCCAACATCACATCACTCATACACACACGCACGCAGGCACCACCTACACACTCACACGCCAACATATATGCCGACATACACACACACAAGCAGACACGCACACCCACATTCAAACATTCACGCACACATCCATACTGACATACCCACAGACATACACGCACTCATTCCCATACACACAACACCCCTGCAAGCATACACGCACTCACACAACCCCTCTACATACACAGACGCACACCCCCATGCACCCACACAACACCCCTCCACCCCCTCACCTAACGGACGATCGACTTACCAGGCCGTCGATCCTGCGGGAGGGGACGGGAGCCATGGGGGCAGCTCCGCCGACACCACACCGCCAACAGAACACCGCCGCGCCGAATCACAGGATGTGATTCGCTGGGCGGTGTTCTGTTGGCGTGGCGGTGGAGGTGGAGCAACCTCCACTTCCCTGCCGCCCGCCAGTATGCCTGTTGGCAGCTCTCCGTCAGAAAAACGACAGAGGGCAGCCAACATTCATAATACGCCGAGCGGCAAACCGCCACTACTGGCGGTTTTCCGCACGGCGGTCCCTCTGCGGTCTTGTTAAAAAACCACAGAGGTTGTAATGACCCCCTATATCTTACATTCAGACTGGGCACTTTGCAGGTTTTGTTGTTCACTAAAAATGGTTTAAGTCTTTGGATAACAACTCCAACACTTGCAACTTTTTATTGGGAGGTTCATTTTATGCTATTCTGTACCAATTCACTGAGTTGGAATGTATTTTTTTACATCCTTTTTCCAAAATACAACTTACGGCGCTACAGGGAAGCCCTGGAGGGTTGTTACAGGACAGACGTGAAGGAAATCTAACCTGCATAGCAGCATACATCAATTCGTCACAGAAAGCAACAAGATCCCAAAAGCAGGACCTCTAAGTAGTTGGATGGAACTAGTTCAGCACTATTGTTATGAGCTGTCCTGGCTACGGCGGCTCTTACATACTCATTAGTAATATTTACCACAGTGGTGTTCATATTTCCTGGGTGGTAAAATCTTGCATGTATTTTAACCCCTTTTGTATGCAATATCTTAAGGTGGTTGAACATCTGTATTGTGATAATTGTAGGAATCATTATTTGCATTTTTTTAAATTATATCCCCTGTTTTATTACATGGCTGTTTATGAGTGAAACAATAAAGGACCTTTGACTTTTGTAAACATACGGGGTGGAAAACGTTTTGAACTATGTCTATGGATAATATTGTGTACTGGAAGAGTATCAAATACTAGGAGCAATATTAGGGTATAATGTTATGGGTATAGGCTTTAGGTTACATTATTAAGGTTACAAGGTTGAGAATAAAGGTTAAGGGTACAAGTTGCATGGCTAAAAGTAGAGGGCTTAAGAATATATAGTTAATATATAAAAAAGTGTAACTATGATGTAGTGACTTCCGATATACTCTCTGATATATTGACATGCAATCTTTTTATCGGTTCAGTGCGGTGTTGAAATGGATCTCAGAATGGATCTTATGTATGTTCAATAGTTGGAACCCGCTGCAGTTGCCGTTTTGATTATGTAGGATTATGTTTTCTAGTATGGGCTGAAGAGAACCGCAAGGTTGTAGCAGAAGGGATACATTTCTGTGTCAGATACAAAGTGAATTTGGTCTATTAGAGAAGGTGCTGGTGAGGTAGGAAAGTATAGGATCTCTGTTTTTGAGAAATTCAGCATGAACAACCACTGAGCTAAACAATGAGAAAAGAGTTATTTACCTGTGCCGCCAGTTCTCCAGCACTGGTATCTTTCATATATTCACATGCAACCGTCCCTCCATGCTTAAATCACTCTACATCGTCAGGCTGGGAAACATATTTTAAACAGCAGTAAACAGTGCTAAAATGGCATTAGACCTCAGCAACAATTTTTGTATAGTAGCACATCCACCGCATTAAAATAAACAGAACTTCAGCCAATGAGATAGAAGTGCTAGCTTTCCTTTATCCCCCAGAGACCACAACAGCTGTTTTCATAGCATAAATTTGGAATAGAGTACACAATACATGAGCCTCTGACAAGGAGGAGGGAGGGCTGCATGGGAATATATGATACCATTGCTGGAGAACTGCTGGAGTTACGGGTAAGTACCCTTTCCAGCATTAGATATTTCAAACATGCACATGCCTGAATCAAAATAGTAATCAGTGCATGCCAATTATAATAAAGTGGGACGCGGACATACCTTTACTGGACCAGGTCAGGAAAGTCTGCCTGTCCCACTGTAGAGGCCCCTTCTGTGTTCACATACCAGACAGTAGAGTGCAGTAGTCACAGTTATGCTCCTGGCGGAATGCGCCCACACTTTTCCCTAAAGCGGAAACTTGGCTCTGCTGGGGTATAAGGTGGTGTAGTCTGACAGCCAACATGCTATCCCTGCTTAAACAGGAGTTGACCTTTCCAGGCTAGTAGGGCACAAACAACTGGTTCGAAGAAAGGCTGTCCTTTGTTTTGTTCATAAAAAAAACCTAGAGGCGTGCCTAAGGGCGTCAAGATGGCGGACGCACTCTAGGAGTGCCCCAGACCCCTCTGTCATCCGCCCTGTTAGGCTGGCCGCCCCCAAGACGTTCCTGTGCCCCGGGCGGCGTTCCGTCTGTCGAGGAGCAGGGGAGGCGAACAGTGGGCCGGGGTCCCTCGCAGGGGGCCCGGGCGTGTGTCTGTTTTTTCGGCCCGGGGCTGCTGGGGAGGCCCGAGAGATCGCAGCACCCCTGCTGTGATGTGGCGACCCTCGGGCGGTGCACGGGAGCCACGGCACCCCTTGTCTACAGGGCGCTGAGAAACAGAAAGAGAGAGGAAGCCGAGGCAGCCACTTGCCTCCCCCAGCCGGGGGAGGTGGTTAGGAGTCCTGTTGGGGCCGGGGGCGCAGTCGGTGCCGCAGCCAGGGTGCGGGAGTTTTGGAGACAGAGGGGCAGCGGCACGCGCCACGTGTGTTGTCGGGTCCCGCCAATTGGCTTGCCGGGCCTCGTGGCCGCGCCGGTGAGTCAGGCAGGCGGCCCCCCAAGGAGTGGGGGGCTCTTTGAATACGGTGGCCGGGGGAGGGGCTCGGAGGACAGCGCCGGCTCCTGGGCGTCCCCCAAGCAGTGGGAAGAGGCAGCAGCGGGCCAGGGGGGCGCCTGGGCCCCCCTCCCCATTCATCCTTCTTTTTCTCCCCCCCCCCACCCCTCCTGGAGTGTGCACTGGGGCTGGCGCCAGGGTTGGGGGCTGTGTGAGGCCTGAGGAGTGGGGTCCGTGCTGCGAGACACGGTCAGGCTGCAGGCGGTTCAACTTCTGGCGTGGCCTTGCCAGAGGAGGGCCTCGCTGCGGGAGTGGTGGAGGACAGGCGAAGTGAGGCAGCGGCAGCAGCAGGTTTTGGCCAGGTCCCAGGACCAGGGGACTTTTGGGCCCGCAGCTGGGCCGGAAGGATGGAGTAGAGGCGCCGCAATCGGACAGCGGATCGGCTGCTGCGCCCCGATGACACCGGTGTGGAGTGAGGCGCAGAGGTGAGCGGAGCTGCTGGCGCAGCGAGATGAGAGACGCAGCGGTTGACGGTGAGCTGGGTCGGGACCTGCGCCTGCTGGATTGGCGCCAGAGAGGGGTGGAGTAGGCCGCCGTGTAGGCCGCGGCGGCCCGGACCGACCTGGAGTGGTTAGCTGACTCCCGAGGGTGAGCGGCCATCGGCCGGGCGAACAACTTTGGAGGCCCCTGGTGAGTCGGGCCTGACTCGGTGAAGGCCACGGGGCTCCGTCTCGAGGTCCTAGACAGAGATCGGTGTGTTTCAAAGCCACTGACTCGGAGACGACGATGGGGAAGGACAAAGCAAGTAAACAGCCTCCGGCATCCCAGCAGCGTATTGACCATTTTGCCAAGCTGACCCCTTCGCGGGAGGTGTGCACTCGCCCCCCGAGACAACCGCGACAGATGGGGTCCATACTATCCTACAAGCCATCCAATCCTCGCAGTTGGCGGTCGAGACCAAGGTCGGAGAGGTTCGAGAGGACGTGGGCCTGCTGCGGCAAGACCTGCGAGCCGCTGTGGGTTGTATCAAGGAGGTGGAAGACCGAGTTTCCCAGGCCGAAGATGAGATCGCAGATGTTAGTTAAAGTGGCACAGTTGCAAACGCGTACTGGCGAGCTGCACCACAGAGCGGAAGACACGGAAAATCGAGCCAGACGCGGAAAATCGAGCCAGACGCAACAACCTGCGTTATGTGGGCTTTCCTGAAGATGCAGAGGCAGGGCGCGCAGTTGACTTCTTGGAGAGTTGGATAAAGTCATGGGTCCCTGCCCAGAAACTCTCCCCCTGTTTCGCCATTTAACGCGCGCACAGGGCCCTGGCGCCCCAGCCCCCGCCAGGAGGTCCGATGATCGCACGTTTCCTCAACTTCAGAGATCGAGACGTCATCCTCCGTGAGGCAAGGGCGCAACCGGACCTTCATTGGGACAATCATAAGATCCTCATATTTCCTGACTACACCCAGGAGGTGAAGGTCAGGAGGCGTTCATATGAAGGGGTCAAACAGAAGCTCCGGGCCATGCAGCAGACCTACATGCTCCTTTTCCCAGCTCGTCTCAAGGTTCTCCACAATGGAAAATCCTTCTTCTTCTAGTCACCGGAGGCGGCTTGGGACTGGCTTTCAGAGGAGCACCGAGTGGCCCAGAAGAGCTCCTCTGGGTCGATCGGGGAGAGGCGGGTGCCCGCTCCCAGTGGCTCCCACCGGGGCCGGGGGGGCGCAGGCGGAGCCAGTCTCGCAGGAGGAGGCAGAGCGGCCCGCGTGGAGGGTCGACGGAGGACGACCGGGCGGGCCTCAGCCAGCCAGTGGAAGGGCTACACCGGAGGTCCTCAGAAGCGAGGGTCGGGTGCAGGCCCAGGAGGGCGAGCGCCTCAGCCAGACCTCTCAGATTTCTTGTGGCTGATCTCTTGGGGCTCTGTCCCGGCAGAGAGAGTCTGGGTGTCGATGGCTGTACGACATTGGATTTGGGGCGGCTGAGGGCCGTATTGCAATTCTCGGACATACAGGAGGGGTCCACCACTCCATGCTTATGAATAACAACCTGTATTTACAGTTTTGTGTGACAGATGCTTCGGGATTGGAAGTATGGGGTGGGGGGCAGTTGGGGGGCAAGGGAAGAATGTTCCTACATTGTTTACTACGGTTGGGCACATATAGGGCCTGATTTTGACCCTGGCGGACGGCGGAGGCCGTCCGCCAAGGTACCGCCGCTGAATGACCGCACCGCGGTCAAAAGACCGCGGCGGCCATTTAGACATTTCCTCTGGGCTGGCGGGCGCTCTCCAAAAGAGCGCCCGCCGGCCCAGAGGAAATGCCCCTGCAACGAGGACGCCGGCTCAGAATTGAGCCGGCGTAGTTGCAGGGGTGCGACGGGTGCAGTTTGCACCCGTCGCGTATTTCAGTGTCTGCTTAGCAGACACTGAAATACTTTGCGGGGCCCTCTTACGGGGGCCCCTGCCGTGCCCATGCCATTGGCATGGGCACGGCAGGGGCCCCCAGGGCGAACCGCCAGGAACAGGATGGCGGTAGGGGGTGTCAGAATCCCCCATGGCGGTGCAGCAAGCTGCGCTGCCATGGGGGATTCTAAGGGCAGCGGTAAACCGGCGGGAGACCGCCGGTTTGCCTCTTCTGACCGCGGCTGAACCGCCGCAGTCAGAATGCCCTGCAGGGCACTGCCGGCCTGTCGGCGGTGCTCCCGCCGACCCTGGCCCCGGCGGTCTTAGACCGCCGGGGTCAGAATGACCCCCATAATGTTTTTTCATGTTTGGTCCACTGGTCACAAAGAGAGGTTAAGGCAGGGGCACTGCACGGGAAGCAATCACATAGGTATCTACACTGGATCAGTCTAAACGGGTCCTCTGCTGGAATGTGAATGGGCTCTTAGATAAAATTAAATGGTCAGCGGTGTTTTCCTCCATCCGCAGGTCTACCCCATCTGTGATTATGCTCCAGGAAACTCATCTGTTGGGTAGAATCCCTTGGGGAGGTGGTGGCAGCACTTCCACCAGGTCTGACCGTGTTGGGTGGGGACTAACTCTGTCGTGGACACTGAGGTTGATGTCACGGGGCCCCCGTCCTTGAGTCGCAGAATGGGGTCGTCAGGTTTGCAAAGATGGATGGATGGTCTAGGTCTTTGGGATGTGTGGCGGGTTTGGCACCCCATTTTGCGGCAGTACACGCATACTTCGGCGGCACACCACACGCACGCGCAAATTGATCTCTTTCTAGCACCCGCCCTCGATGTACCCCGATTCACGGGCGTGGAGATCCTTCCGAACGGGGTATCGGATCATGCACCGCTCCTCCTTCGTTTAGACAGAGGGAGTCCTGGAAATCGACCGGTGTGGCGACTCAACGCCTGGTGTCTGCAGGACGGCGAGTATGCCCAGGTATTGGGTGACCAGCTCGCGGCGTTTTTTTTAGCATAACCTGGGATCCGTGGCGTCGCTGGGCATTCTTTGGGGGGCCTGTAAGGCCACAGTTAGGGGGCACGCTAGGCAGCTCCTCCGAACAAGGGAACGGGCACGTAACCATAGAATAGCGATACTTGAGGCGCGCCTGGAAGGCCAACTTGACTGGTCGGCGGGGACGGAGGTGGCGCGGCAGTTGGCCGGGTGTACGGGTGGGGAGACAAGAACGGCAAGCTCCTGCATTGGATCGCCACCAGAACGATGGTTGACAGGGTGGTCCCGGAGATCGTCAACGAATCGAGCGCTGTCTTGCGGACCCCGCGGACAATTGCACAGAGCTTTACTGCCTATTACCGGAGACTCTATGAGGTAAGGCCCAGACCTCTTGCTGAGACTGAGGCCCCATTGTTGATGGAGGTGACCCTCCCACTATCACCGACGCGGAGAGGCGTGAACTTGATGAGCCCCTCAGTCTAGAGGAGGTAAACACAGCAATGATGGAGCTGGCGACGGGGAAGACGCCCGGACGGGTTCCCTGCTGAGTTTTTCACGAGGTTCCGAGAGACGTTAGGCCCCCACCTCCTGTCAATGCATGAGGAGGCCAAAGACAGATGGGCCTTCCCATCGGACTTGGACGAGGCCACTATCGTGGTGATCCCAAAGCCTAGGCCCCCCTCGCGGGATTGCTCAGCCTACCGCCCCATATCGCTCCTCAACACGGAGCTTAAGATTTTCTCTACAATATTGGCCCAGAGATTGAAAAGGGTGCTGCCCGTTTTGGTTCACCCGGACCAGTGTGGTTTCATGCCCTCCAGAAGTACTCGTCACTGTATCAGGCGTTTGCATGTAGCCCTGGCCCACAGGGCTCTTCTTACTCCTCCACTGGCGCTCCTGCTGGTGGACTTTGAAAAGACATTCAACACGGTAGATTGGTCATACCTATGTGGTGTCCTTGCGAGGATGGGTCTCGGGCCACGGTTCCGTGCGTTAGTGGGCCACCTTTATTCTACCCCGTCAGCCCGGGTGCAGGTCAATGGGGTGGTCTCGGATCAGTTCCCTATCTGCAGGGGGGGACCCGCCAGGGTTGTCTCCTCTGCCCGCATCTCTTCGGCTCGGCGATGGGGCTGCTGGCGAAACTAATTCAGGAGGATCCCTTGGTCGAGGGATGGTCGTGGCCTACCGGGAGGGAGGACCATATTGTGTTGTACGCGGATGATGTCCTTTTGTACATGGCTAACCCGGCCAGTAGTGGCCCCAGGGTGATGCAGCTTCTGGGGCTGTTTGCGGAAGCGTCAGGCCTTGTGGTTAACCCTAGCAAATCTTTATTGATCCCGCTCAACCACTCTAGGGATTGCTATGATTGGCAGTACAGCATTCCTATCAAACGAAACAGCTTCCGGTACTTGGGGATTCATGTAGCTCTGTTGCCGGAGCTGGCGTGGGCCCTGAATGTCAAGCCTCTGGTCAGGCGGGTCAGGGAGGACCTCCAGAGATGGAGATCCCTTCCGCTCAATACCCTCGGACGGATCGCGCTATGTAAGATGATGGTCCCCCCCCCCGGTTTCTTTACCTACTACAAAACTTCCCTTATCATGTACCCAAACGGTGGTTCGCCGACATGGACGCAGCGGCACAACAGTTATTGTGGCACGGGTCCCGTCCGCACGTGGCGCTTTGGGTCTGTCAGCGGGATGTCTACGTGGGCGGTGTCCAACCTTCACCTTCATCACTTGGCAATGCACCTGCTGGTAATTAACGGCTGGCTGGGGGTGGGTGGCCGGACCCCGCCTATCAGCTGGAGCTCCTGTCCATTAGTTTCCCTGACTTGTTTGGGATGCTCCTTGGGGCCCCTATGTCCCGTGTGATTCCTCAGTTGACAAGGGTGGTGCTTATAGAGTGGAGGACGGCACATCGCGTCGGGGTGGTGGCGTCGGCTTACCCAACAAACTCCATTGTGGCAGGGTGCTTGGCTGAGGGAGGTCTCGCGCTCCAGGGGTTCCATAGGTGGGATCTTATTGGTATATCGGTACTCGGAGACATCTGGGCGGGCACGCTCATGCCCTTCCAGGAACTTCAACAGCAATTCTCGCTCAGTCAGACCCAGTTCCATAAATACTTGCAGCTCCGTCACGCCCTTCACGTGCACCTTTGGGCGGGGTCGGTTCTCCCAGAATTTAGTCCTGTGGAAACCAAGACACTTATGGGACACCTTGGGAAAGGGGGGGTGTCGCGTATATACTGCAGGTTGACTACTAATATATTGCAGCCACTTGACACGCTTCGTGCTAGATGGGAACACTGGGTGGGTCCGATGACGGAGAAGGATTGGAGAGACGCCCTGATGGCTCTGAGACTGTTGACTATGTCCTCACGATTGAGACTGGTGCAGACTTATTTTCTTCATGCAGCGTATCTCTCGCCTGGAAGGCTGCACGCGGCCAGCCTTAGGCAGCAGGCGGAGTGCCCACGGTGTGTGAGCCAGTCTGCAGACTTTTTCCATATGGTGTGGACATGCCCCGAGATCGTTGTCTACTGGCGTGCAGTGTTAGTGGAGGTGTCCAGGGTGTTGCGGGAGGAGATGGAGCCCGTCCCCATACCGGTCCTGCTGGGAGTTCTCAAGGGAGTGGGCTCCAGCAGGGCAGAACACACTTTTGTAGGGATGGCTTGTTTGGTGACCAAAAGGGACATTGCCTCGGGCTGGAGAGCGGAGTCGGCCCCTACGCTTGCGAAGTGGCGCCGAGGGATGGGCTGGTGCGCCTCTCAAGAAAAACTGGTGTACGAAGCACGGGGCTGTCCGGCTAAATATGAGCAGGTGTGGGGGAGATGGACGGGATCCTGGGAGGAGGACCTGGGGTGTGGTCCCTAGGCATGAGCGGGAGGTAGCACACCCAAGTCTTTATGCAGAATATATGGGGATTGTAAGCCCAGTGCAAACGATCTATCTGTGTAGTGCTCATCTAGAGGAAGTGCATTGTGGCCAGTGGTGTTCTGCCGTGTTGGATTTTTGTTCAGTAATAAAATCAATAAAGCTGTTTTATTTAAATAAATAAAAAACTCATGCATCTGCGCATATCTAAGTGCAATGATCTATCAGCTGACGGGGATTTGAGAAGAATGAGCACAGTATAACAGGTTCATTTAAATGGGATTCAATAGGGACTCTGGGTATAAATTTAGTGTTGGTTCGCGAGGTAACTTTGTTCCTTGTAAATCTAAGAAAGGGCTCTTTCACTCTAAAACCCTTCATCTCTCCTACTCTTCTTTTCGATGTAAGAGCTAAGAGAAGCACTGGCTTCCAAGAAAATTACTTTAGTTTTGCCTTGTGGATCAGCTTGAAGTGGGGGAGCATCAGCTGGCTCACAACATTGTTAAGCTTCCATGAAACCGGAGACTGCCGTACTGGATGAAATGTTCTAGAAGTCCTTTCATAAACAGGTTTATGATCCTTTGAGAACAGAATAGGAGAAGTCTTCTTCTGAATCTACATGTAGCAGCTACATAGACTCATTCTGATGAGTATGCAAGACCATTCATGGCTAGGTCCAACAATTATAAAAGTTTTGTTGGGGCTGCTTATTGCCTTTCAAGAAGACACAAAATCACTTTCACCTGATATTTTAGGCCTCCTTGTTGCTGGCGCTTCTGTATGCGCTATGATGTTCCTGCATTCCAGTGACTGATTCAAGTGACCAAACTGAAGTGGTCAGATCCAATGCTGCCAGGATTAGGGACATGAGGATGTGATGGAGTATCTCTCCGTTGTGTCTGGAGAGGAGCTTGCAGTACACTTTCAGTGACATTACCAGGACTGCAGATAGCTTCAGGAGTTTGTTGTACAAGTACTGGTGTGGCCATGTCAAGGCAATGAGAATCAGGGTAAATTGATCTGCCTTAGCCCTCCTTTTTACCCTGGGGATCAAAGATTTTGGACCATTTGGTAGAAAAAGCATTGTCCTTGGTTTCTGATTGCCAAAACCTGCTGACATAGCACCGGCATTTTTTGTAGTGCACTTGCTACTGGTGAAGCTCCCAGTCTGACAACTGACATAGGGTGTCTGTCCAATCATTCTGGCATCCTTGCAAATGATCCAGAGAAATGTCAACAGGATGAAAAATGGCCCAGTCCTATAGCAGTTGCACCTCTTCCAAGAGAGGACAGAATCCCACTACTCCTTGCTTGATGTAAAACATTGATGTTATGTTGAGTAAAGCTTGACTTGTCAGTCTCAGAAGGAATCCTTTTTGGTCCAGTTGTATGGCACGAAGCTCTAGGATATTGGTATGCAGCATCTTTACTATGTCTGATCAGAAGCCACTGGTTGACAGGTCCTGCATGTGAGCTCCCAAGCTGCCCATGGACGCATCTATCATTTGTACTACTCTTTCTTTTTAAGGATGGAAAGAGAGGTCTGCATTGAGATTTGTGGGACTATTCACCATAGCAAACCCTGCTCCCGCCTTCTTATAACTAAGACCATATTGTCCTGTGAACTATTTACTGGTTTCCTTGTTGATTGCCTAGTTCTTGCTAGACATGTCTAAGTCAGAGCCATGCAAAAGGGTATGAGGCCTATGCAGGATGACATCAGGCCCAGCAGAGATTTGTATTGCATGACTGTAAGTTATTGCCTGTTAGAGAGGCTCTCTGCAATGGCTTGGAGCTTCATGACTCTTCCCCGCAAGGAAAATACCTTTCCCAGCTGCGTGTCCAGTATTGCTCCAAAGAACTGAAGCCTAATGTGGGGTTCCATAGAGAATTTCACAATGTTTAGAGTCAGTCCCAACCTGTGAAACAGGCCACCGTAAAAGCCTTTGCCTCCTCCCTTGACGGAGCTTTGACAAGCCAGTATTCTAACTATGAGTACACCTGGTGATCCAGTTGCCTGAGTCACTTGGTAAATATCTGCCCAACTGAGGGCGAATGTAAGCACCTTGAATTGGTAGTGCTGTCCTGCCACTGAAAACTGGAGGTATATCCTGTGCTTCCAGTATCTAAAGACATGGAAATAGGCATCTTGTAGATCCAGCTAGGTTGGGTAATCTCCCTCCTGGATCATCATGTTGGCTTATTTTAGCATAACCATAGCTTTTTCTGTAACTTTCAGTATTCTGAGATCTTGAATTGATCTACATTGTCTTCTTCTTTATCAGAAATAATCTCAAATGAAATCCCTGGTTTCTCTGCAATCTCCCGGCCGTTTCTGTCACTTCCTTAAGGAGGAGATTTTCCTGTTGTAAATCCTCCAAGTGAAGATGTTTCTTCTTGGGAGGGCTGACTGACGGTTTCTGTGCGAATGCCAACGTGTCTTGAGAGTACAGTCTGCTGCATCCGTCTGTCTGATGTTATGGACTTCCATGCAGGGCAAAAAAGGGTAATTCTCCTCCCACCTGCTTAGACTGGTAGAGTCTAGCTCTCTTCTGGTTGTCACTAGAGCGCGAATGAGACACTCTTTTTCCGTTCATATGATCTGGCATACCCTTGCCTTTGTTTCCAGATGGGTGTGTACCCCTGGTCATATCCAGTAGTTAGGAGTAATATGGTTATGCCTGACCTCCATACTGATTGAAACATCCCCTGCAAGCATAGGATATTTGTGAGCAGCAGAAAGTGGCTGAGGTGGGACATAGATACTGCAGTACACCAAGGGATTTACCAGATCTGACCAGTTCTTAATGTTTTGTAGGGTAATATCCACATTCTAACTGACGAAACCTGCATTGGACACGCATACTGGAGGTTAAAAAATGGCCGCAGATGTTATTGCTCCTCTTTGACAATTGCCTTTGCAGTTTCTTTGTTGTCTTCCAGGATGAGGTTAAGTTGCGGTGAGGTGTCATGTCACATCTGGCAGTCATAATGGCCTTAATATTGCAAATGCCTTAGCAGCTTTAATAAATGGCACTGCCATCCAACAAACTAACTTTGTAGATCAAATTATTTGTCGGCTGCCTTGGTCTGAGGCACTGATGATGAAGTGATCTGGTTCTTTCACCTGCACTGGGGAGGGGAGTATATGACAGTCTGGTTTTGGATGGCAAGTAAAGCAGGCAGGCACTGAATCTGGGGCCCTGTACTTTTTCTTCTGTCAAGGTACCACCACTCAAACATTAGCTAATTGGTTCATCAATTTTACGCCTTCTGACCAGACAAAGTCCAGTATGGGTATGGATCATATTGTCTTATGTGGCTGTTCTTTAAAGTCAAAAATAGATCCTTGCTGCTTCACCCAAGCCATTGGTAAATTCAACTTTTTGGCACCTCTTTCCATGAGAGCATGAAACTGGACTATGTCATCCATGGCAAATCTGGTTGGGTGGGTGGGCGATTAGTCATCCGCTATGGCTATGAAGTTGTCATCCATTTCCACTATATCTCGGTCAACTCTCTGTGGAAGTTCACCTTCTTCCACTTCTATATCCAAATACACAGAATGTGAAGAGTCTTTTTGTAGGGCTTGGTGGGACAAGCGGTTGGTTGACAAGCGGTGTCTATTCTAGGTGCAGGTGAAGATGTAGGTGGTCGAGGAAGCAGCAGTATAGTAGGTAAGGCAAGTGTTGAGGGCAGGGTGGGCATAGGTTGCCCAGCATGATGCTGAGGAATTAACCTTTGAAATGGCATCCATCATCTGCTGCAAAGTGGACAAATACTACACACCTGCAAGAACTACGGCTCGCTAAATGTAACGAGGAGGACCATAAAAGCAAGAAAGGTTGTCAGCTGACAAAGTCTACAACTGATACTCATACTCCTGTCATATTTCCTTTCAATACAGGGCTTTCTCAAACTCAATGATGTAATGCACATCTAGTTGTATAGGACTGTAGGTAGTCTTCAAGGCATCTTGGTCACTGAGATCTGCCTTTTGTCCAGAATCTGGGTGGGCAAGCCAGTGGTCTTCTTGATGGGTGAAAAGGTAGCTGCAGGAAAGCCCATTTTGAATAGTGCCATCAATGGCAACATACTTGATGGTGGAAAGAGGGACATCTTTAAAGTGGTCCTAGACAAGGTCACAGTTAACAGTGCTTGTCCAATAAGTGGCAATGGGAATTCTGGTGACCACAAGTCTTTTCTTCACTGATGAGGATGACTTATAAGTCACCGGTGAGGATGCAGCTGGACTACACCATAGGAATTGTAATTTTGCACTATTTCTTGTATAGTCCTTCCTGTAGTGTATTAAAGGAAACTCATTGTTTTACCCCCATGAAGAGATGGCTGCAGGTGCTTTGGATAAAACATCCAGATATGTAGCTTTTTTTTGCACTGTCTTCATGGAAGTGCTTGGTGGAGCATTTTTCACAGAAACATCCCCAAACGAGGGTCAACTCCCTCATAAGAGGAATATTTGTTCTTCTTCGCCCAAAAATACAGTGCCAAAACCTATCTGTCAGAGTTTTCAAAAGAAAAAGTCATACAAATGTCACAGCATGAAGCCTTTTGCTCTGAGTAAAGGCAAGAAATAAACCATTCATGTGGATCATCAATATAGATCTGTATCACTCCACAGGTAGACCCTAAAAAGATGGCTTACTCTGAAAGTGGAAGTTAGGACTCATTCAGCCCCACAGTAGACCAGAAACGTAACAAGATAAGGTCAGAATTTAGAGCAGGGCTCTCCTCACATACATGCTTTATGATTAGGAGCAATGGTGGTTTATAAGGGGAGTAGGAGCTAATACTGCCACCCCAATGACTGAAGTTCAGACTTTTTCAAATTATGTGAATATGCTTCTAAACAGCTGTTGAGATCTACGGCCATTTTAACATTGTTGACTGCTATTTGTAGTTACAGGGGATTCCCAGCCTAACATCAGGAAATTATTGAAACATGTGAACCTAGGAAAGGTTCAATGCTGGCAAACAGATAACAGCAATACCATCGAAGACACCAGAATGAAGCAGGGGTGGAAAAGTAGGGCAGGAAAAAAAAAGTTGTTTGTCACCATTTTAAAGAAGGTATGAGACCCCAAATGATGATGTATGGTGAGAAAATGGGGAAGGTCCAATACAGAACCCTGTGGTACACCTATCCTAAGCATGGTGAGTGCTGATATTGTGACAACTGCAAAACTGTGTTAAGACAGAAAAGAATCAAGCAATTCATGAACTAAGTCTGAGATTCATAGTGAGTTAAGACAGAATTGCAGTGTTAGATGGTCAATCGTGTATAAGGCAGTAGATATGTTGCAATAGTATGAGGCTAGAGGAAAAGTGATTATGATGAGCAGGAGTGATAAATTTGAACGCATATAATAAATATGGCTTCCGTCGAGTGGCGGGAGCTGAACCAGATGGCAGCAGATTAAATACACTACTAGAGGATAGAGCATAAGACAGTTGCGGACTTTGGAGAACAAGCACTGTCAAAGCCAATAGGTCTCACTGATGTGCGAGCTACTGGTTTTGGCAATCAGGTAGGGATCAGGGGTTAAGTGGGGGGGGTAATGAGGTGAGGGTAGGGTAACAAGGGAACATGTGTGGTGATAACTGGATGAATAAAGAAAAGCCCTTTGAAGCTTCATAACACTTTTGTTCTTCTTCTGTCAGGAGAATAAACAGAGACAGGGGTTGGGGGGGTGAGAAAAACATGGACAGGAGTGCGGGGGGAAAGAAACAGGGATAGAAATTCGTCACTTTACTCAGATAATTTATACAACCATAAAAGACAGCAACAAACACATACAATAAATACAATGTTAAAAATGATAGCAATTGCCATCACAATAAAATGCTTAGTCCAGAGTTCTTCAAACTGGGGGGCAGGCCCCCTTGGCGGGACCTCAAGCGATCAGGGGGGGCGCCAGACTCTGGCCAAAAGAAGCATTATACAGGTAACAGGCCTTTGTTTTAAGCAGAAGCATGTTATTGCATTTTTTAAAAGGTAACAGTACTTAACTGCAATGTTTAAATAGGTCTAGACATGTTTAAACATTGACATCTTTATAAAATAATTGTGAAAAATTCTGAGGGGGGCCAATCATTTTTATTTTTCAACTGGGGGTGCTGCATTAAAATGTTGGAGACCACTGGCTTAGTCCAAGGTGCTTCGAATCATCATAGGATCATTTAGAAATGTACACACATTAGAAATTACCCAATGTCCAGGCAACATTTCTAGGTAAAGAAAACGCTGGTCTAACTTGTCTAAAACCAAAACATTTCACCAGAGGGACTAAAAAACAAAAAGGACCTGGAAACTTGGTAAAATTTACAAAGTATCACAAAATGCATGGTATCCTGAGGTGACCTATTGTCACATCCACAAGGCCCTAAAACATTTGCATCATAACATCTCCGGGTCGAAGCTAAGGTTAAATGCAATAAAGCGAGTCAACAGCCCTGTATCCCTATTATTTTTTACAAAGGTTAAATAGGGTTCAGATCCTCAAATAGCAATCATAAGGTATTGATGGACTGAGAGCTTCCCCAACTCCATCTCCTCCCATTTTAAGGCCAACTTTTCTCTAAAAGCCTCTTTAATATACTTCAAATCTCCCTTTACATCCCCTCTGGCTGAAGATAAAATCTTTTTTCAACTCAAACTCATAAATGTGGCTTTGACATATCTTAAACAAGGGATTCCTAGGGCATGGTTCATCTGTACACAATCTCTCATGATCAAACGATTTAGGGACAACTCCTCTCTTGACCATACCCTAATTCATGATATTAATGGGCACATCGCTATAAGATCACTCAAACACTTAACCCCTAGCTCCTCAATATAGCATAAGTTGATGTATTCTGAGGGACACAAAGCACCCACCTTAAGAATCTGTTCTCCTCAATCTGAAGTTCCCTCAATGGGAGCTACCCCCAGATGTCACCCCCGTAAACACATTTTGAGGAGCATTTGGCAAGGACAGGATGGTGGGAGTTCGGGTCAGGAGTACCTCCAAAGTGCCACTTGAAGTACCTCCAGTCCATTCCAGATAAAAGATTTCAGATCAAGAATTTTGCATAATATATGACTGCATGGAAGTTGGACCATATTCTTTGTTAAATGAGAGCTTTTATAGCAGACAGGAGACTAATGTCTCAAAGGGAAGAAGGTAGCCGACAAGGCAAATAGGCCTCATCAGCTGTTAAATAAGTGGAGGAAACAAGCATAAGGCATGTCCAAGTTAGCATGCTGTTTATATTCAAAAGGCCATCAGAAGTGGCAGGGGTGCCCTCTGTCCTCTCCTCTTTGCTTTCAAGCTAGAACCGCTGACATGCATGATCCGCGCTCACCCTGCTATTTTGGAATTCCAGGTCTCAGATTCCACCCCGTTGGAAGAGAAAACCTTCCTCTACAAAGTTGATGTCCTCCTTTATGTCACGGAACCTCATGCCACAATCCCGTAATCTTTCAGACCATAGAGCTGTTTGGTAGCTACTCAGGTGACAAAATAAATTTGGGGAAATTTGTGCTATTCCAACCATGTGACTCCCCTGACACTGTTGCCTTGCCAGGTAGATTGCGACTTTAAACAGCGAGTTTTAAATACTTGAGCATTCATGTCACATCTGATAAGAGACTTGTCTGGTGGCAAACCCAGGGAAGATGTAGATTTCTTTTCTGGGAGATACTGAACGCTGGTGTTGGCTGCACCTGACTATTTTGGGGAGGGCTGGTATCTTTAAGATGATTACACTCAGGGGAAACAAGCACTGTTGCAGGTTGAACGTGAAAAAGAAGTAACTGAATCACAGTCTGTGAGGTGGGTGGACACTAATTTAGAGGAATCTGGCTATACTTGGTCCATGCACCAGACAAACAGGAAGTGATGCCTGGCCTGCACTAACCAATTGGGAGGCAGAAAAGGGGAATGGCGCTCAAGCCGCTGAATGGTAAGCTGTTAGAAATGGGGCCTCTAGCTGGCAATGGTTTGCACCCTGTCCAAATAGGGTCCCTCATTCTAGTCAGGGTAAGGGAGTAACACCGCTAAGAACCTCTGTTCACCCCCTAGGTAGCTTGGCACGAGCAGTGTGACTTCTCGGAGGCAATGTATAAAGTTTTTGTACACACACAGTAACACAATGAAAACACCACAAAAGTACTCCACACAAGTTAATCCAAAATAACCAGTATTTATCTTAGTAAAACAAGATGGAAACAACAAAAATCCAACATATACAAGTAAAGATACAAATGATCAAAGATTACATGTAGTATAGCACTTGGAAATGCAATAGCTCCAACTGGGGCCATCACAATGGCTTGACGGAGTCACTTTCAACAGTCAGGTACCACCCACCAGGGAGCACGGTTAACCACTGAGTCATACAGACCCTGGTTGCAGTACCTTGGAAAACAATGATGAAACAAAGACGTTGCAAGGAGTCAGGGAGGTGGGGCATAGCTTAAGCCACTGCAGCACCCGTTCCTTACTATCACTGGGGAGGTGAAGCATCAGTTCCTTACTGCTAGGCAGGGGAGGTGAGGCGTCGGTTCCTTATGGTTGCAGAGGAGGTGATGCAGTGTTGACAGCAAGGCATCGGTTCCTTATGACAAAGGGGGGGGGGGGGCGATGAATCCAGCAGGTCAAGACACGGGGCATCAACTTCACAGTATCACGATCACACCACAGCTGCTGCGGCAGAGTTGGGGGGTACCACAGACATCAGTGACAGCAATCTAGACTCACGTTTTGCTGGGACTTCTGAGGCATCAGGCTTGCACTGTAGATCGCAGTCATTGTACTCAGCAGGGACCAGGCTCCAGTGCAGGCAGCGGCACGAGGTCAGAAAGCAGCACCGGTTTCAAAGTCATTCTGGAAGTCAATGCTCTCTTTTCTTCCTTGTTGCACCAGAACTCACTCCCAAGGGCCAAAGAACCGGATTTAGCACCACTTGTCAAGTCAGGACTCTCAGCAAAAGAGCCCAGGTGCTGGCACATGAAGTCTTTGAAGTACATGACACTTCTTAACAGGAGGCAAGCTCAGTCCAAGCCCTTGGAGAACCTTTGGAAGCAGGATGTAGAATGCAAACTCCAGTCCTTTACTCCCAAAACGGAAGCAGCAGGCTAGCACAACAAAGAAACAGGCAGAGTGGCAGTTTGTCCTACAGAATCCAGCTCTTCTTCCTGGCAGAATGTCCTCAGTCCAGAAGGATTCTAAAGTTGTGGTCTAAGAAGTCCAGTACTTGTACTCATTTCTATCTTTAAAGTAGGCAAACATCAAAGAAGTCTTTATAGTACTCAAGGGCCGGCCTTTCCGTCCCCTGGCCCCAGGCACGCGGTTAGAGACTGCTTTGTGAGAGGACAGGCACAACCCTATACAGGAGCAAGTGTCAGCTCCTCCCACCAGTCTAGCTCAGGAAGACCCATCAGCCTGGTGATGGGTCATCAGGATATGCAGGGGACACCTCAGCCCCCTTTGTGTTAATGTCTAGAGTTAAAACACAAAAAGCCCAACTTTCATCTTGACCCAGACCTGTATTCAGCAGACAGGCAGAAAATGATTACGTAAGTAAATGCTCACTTTCTAAAAGTGGTATTTTCGAACTTACAATTCAAAAACAAACTTCACCAAAAGATGTATTTTTAAATTGTGAGTTCAGAAACCCCAAACTCCACATCTCTATCTGCACCCAATTTGAAGTTTCACTTAAAAGATATTTCAAGGCAATCCCCATGTTACCCTAAGGGAGAGATAGGGCTTGCTATCAGGACATGTAAAATACACCAGTACATGTCCTACCTTTCAAGTACACTGCACCCTGCCATTGGGACTGCATTGGACCCACTTTAGGAGTAACTTGCATGTAGTAAAAGGGAAGATTTAGGCCTTGTATGTGGATGCACTTGCCAGGTCGAAATGGCAGATTAAACGGCAGACACAGATCCTGCAATGGCAGGTCTGCAACATATTAACAGGGCTACTCGTGTGGGTGGCACAATCTGTGCTGCAGGCCTACTAGTAGCATTTGATTTACAGGCCCTGGGCTAAAAATAGGTCAGAAAAAAAATAGGCAAAACGTTTGAGAATAACCCCGCAAAAAGAACCAGGTCCAACATAAGCAATGGGTAGGCTTGAAGGGTAATTGTAAACAATGTGTCTTGCAAGCAATGGTGCATACGCTAGCGCACACTTACACAGGCTTAACCTAAAAATGAGAGTAGAGACAGTGAGCATTAATTGGAGCAAAAGAAAGAGCAGCTTTTTTGTTTTTTAATAAAGGCGAGGTAGGACAAATTTGCCTTTGAACGCAGCTGGGTGTCTGCCACGTAAGATGGAATAGTTGGAGAGGTCAGACAAAAACACTAGGGGGCATATTTATGAGTGGCCTGCACCTCTGTTGCGCCAAACGTTTTGATGCATCAGCCGCACAAGCACTAATCCAAAATTATGAGAATACATTTGCCCAAAGGCATCATTTAAGATGTGTCAGATAAAAGCTGCATCTAGACCAGCTTTGCCACACAGAAATGAAAATATGCTAAGTTAAGTGTTCCCCTGCAAAATATCACAGAAAACTAACGCAACAATATTCATGCCATTGGCAATGTGTGACGCATCCTATGGATTCAGCATGCAAAGCCTGAAATGGGCCAAACTTTCTGCAACTCAGTGGCATAGGAAATGACGCAGTGGGTGTGCTAAATAAACTTGAACATCAAGGAACTCTTTGGCAAGCTCAACTAAGCCATTGAGGTAGGGGATCCTGCAGCTCAGTTTTGCAAGGAGTCCACCACCAAGTAGGCAGCAAAAGAGGAGGGAGTGTGCGTTTCAGCAGTGCAAATCCCTCATCAACCTCAGAGAGGATGAGGTGATAAAATTCTAGAGCTCGGGAGGGAGTCCATTATAGACTTGCTTCAGAAGATTGGACCAAGTCTGCTGCCACCAACTGCCAGGCTCACCATTACTCCCTAGGTGAAACTGGTGGCTGTGCTCCACATGGTGGCCTCTGAATCATTCCAGGTCAAAACAGCAAGAGTGGCAGGAATATCCTAGGCATCTTTTTCTGCCTTCTTGCCCACAGTCCTGGAATCCATCAATCGCCTCTCATCGCCGTACCTTCTATTCCCAAAGACACAAAATCATCAGATGAACAACAAGCAAGGCTTCAATGCCATTGCAGGTTATCCACATCTCAGGTGCTATGGATTGCACATGTGCAATTGGTTCTGCCAGAAACAAATAGCACACCTGTTCCAGAACAGAAAACATAAGTACTCCATCAACGTTCGGGCCATTGTGGCTCATCTGGTAAGGTTCCCCAATATGCTTGCAATCCATCGTCAGACACAGCATTATAAATGAGTGCTTCCAGAATGGGCTATATGGGAATGGCCTACTCGTTGGTAAGTAAATCTGATAACCAACTAAAATGTAGAAATGTATGACAGATAGCCCTCTCTGTGTCTGTCAACGAAGCTAGGGACATCTGTATGAGGGGTATGCCTCAAACTTGCATCATGGTACATGCGTAATGCAAATCACTATTTCTGATATGTCAAGACACACAAAGCAACTTTGCGTGCTTTTGAATATCAAAACATTTTGGACTAATGCAAACCTGTGCAAAATGCTGTGTTGCATCACTGTGTGCAGGAGAAACTTCCATGTGTTGTGTGGGTGTTTCCATTAAACTTTCATGTTTTATGATGCGTGCCATTTATACCAAACAAGGGAAACCTGGAAATGCATCCAAAAAATAGTGCCCCTCAGATGATGTGCAACAAGGATAAATAACTATAGTCCCTGAAGTTACTACCACTTCCCATGTGTGCTGCATTCCATGGCACACATACATAGTTGACTATGCTTCTAAAGGTTATGTTCAGGAATGTGTCCCTTCCTGCACAAAGACAATCCTGCACGCAACACAGCCACCCTTGTACCATGGTGCATGAGTGTCTATGTGCTATGCAGCCGATTGTGTGCCAGTGCCGGGTGAAAGGACAGGATTGCATTTTGGCCAAAATACTGTGCATTATTGTCCTTTCCCAGTGACAAGTGACATAGAGCAGCTTAGACAGGTGATTTGCTGTGCTACTTTGTGCCACTTTCTTAAATATCTGGCCCCCAGTGTCATGTGCACACAGTGGGAACAATGTACAACAATATGTAGCTAATGATTTCACATACTGATATTCCTTCACTAATCTGTCAATGTCAGTAGCTAGAGAACATCTTTAAACAGTAATGTTTCATTCCACTGTGTGAGTGAACTGACACACATCATCTGCACTCATCAACGAATCACGTCAAAAACCATGGGGCATATTTATGAGCAGTGTGCACCATCAGAGCATCACTTTATGTGATGCTCCAGCGGCGCAGATGACAAAATCGTATATTTGAGGCCACACAAAGCTACTTTGCCTGGCTTTGAATGGTGCCACAGATATGGAGTAAGGCAAGTCTTGCCTCACTCTGTGCCAGGGAGGCGCTCCCTGGGTGTTGCAATGGGTTTTCCCACGCAACACCCATGGATTTTGACATCCTCAGAAATAGGGAAGCCTGTAAACCTGGAGCTATGCCAAAACCTTACACCTTCCCATGGCAGGCATAATGAGGAGAAATATGTTTATTCCTCCACTTTTTTCCTCTTTCCATGTGTGCTGCAAAGAGGGAAACGACTCTAGGGATTGTTTCTGTGCAGGAAGGTCCCCATTCCTGCACAAAAACAATCCTGCCGACAACACAGGCACCCTTGCACCATGTTACAAAGGGTGTCTGCATTGGTTCTAGGCTGCCATAAAGGCTCCAGCCAGGGGGAAAGGACAGGAATGCACTGTATTGTATTAATACGGTGCATTACTGAACGTTCACTTTGGTGTAGGGCAGAGCAGCAAGGTGACTTACTGCATTGGCCTATGCCAAATCCCTGTAGATGAGGGCCTATGCATGAATATGCCAGACAATTTCATATGAGTAAGAAGGCTACACAATAGAGAAGTGTAAGATGAGTGCCTCCTCAATTGTGTACCTACCCTTGGTATCAGATGAAGGTCCACAATTTTAATGGTGTCATGACAAATATTAAATACATGAAAAAGTGTGTCATTATAGCAGTATACTTGTATGTTGTCCAAAGTTTCAGATGCAACCCTGGAAAAAGTATTTGCAAAATCCATCTGTGGCATGCAATTTGTTTTCGTTGTTTTTGCTTTGTCGCCCTAAGTGGGAAGGGTATGCCCAGACGTGGGTCCCGTGCTTCCCATGCCACTGGATTCAAGCTAGCCTGGCTGATGAGGGGTGAAACCCCGAAACCGGTCCCAGGATGCTTGTTTCCGGTCCAGTGAGGACCTGGCTTGGCAGTTCGGTCTGGACTGTTCCCATGAGGAACAGGGTCAAGACTGATTTGCATATGGCTGGGTCCAAGTGTCCTGCCATTTGATAAAGTTTGTTTTGACCAATGACTTTGTGTTTCACCACTGCGCATATTAGTTGCTCAATGTTCACCAGTAGCACATGGTATGTTTTGTTCAGTTGAGCCGCCTATTGGCTTTGACATGCTGTATCCAGTCTAGCCGCCTATTGGCTTTGACATTGCATGCCTATTGACTTTGACATGATGTATTCAATTTAGCTGCCTATTGACTTTGACATGCTATTAGATATTCTTCCTATGGGCTTTGACATGATATTATATATTGCATTTTGTATTCAGCTTAACTGCCTATTGGCTTTGACATGATATTCAGCTTAACTGCCTATTGGCTTTGACATGATATTATATATTGCATTTGGTATTCAGCTTAACTGCCTATTGGCTTTGACATGATATTCAGCTTAACTGCCTATTGGCTTTGACATGATATTAGACATTGCATTTTGTATTCAGCTCCGCTGCCTTTTGGCTTTGACATGATATTATACATTGCATTTTGTATTCAGCTCAGCTGCCTATGGGCTTTGACATGATATAAGACATTGTATTTTGTATTCAGCTTAGATGCCTATTGGCTTTGACATGACACTAGACATTGCATTTGATATTTAGGTTAGCTGCCTATTGCCTTTAACATGACATTGCATTTGATATTTAGGTTAGCTGCCCATTGCCTTTAACGTGGAGTTAGACATTGCAGTTGAGAATCTAAGCTGTATTTTTCCAAGCTGTGTTTTTGCACCAGAGAACCAAGATGTTTTGCTCTCACAGTAGACTAGACCTGATAAGAGAGAGTACATGGGCGTCGTTTCTCTTCCCTTGAGCTTGGGAACAGGAGTAGTCTTGGAGACCTGGCCAGTCTCCAAAAGGCTTGCTCAGTTTCCCGGGTCTGAGAGGAGGGGGCACACCTTTGTAACGAATGTAACAGGCTGCAGAGAGTCAGATTCGAATCTGCCGGACCTCGTGCTGGAGCTTGGCGCAGGCTGCCAGCAATCCCGTGTGGGTAGATGAATCTCTCTTTCTCGCGGCTGACAGGGGTCCTCAGCTTGCAGACCTTAGAAAGATGAAGCTGTGAATAGTTCCCACACGGTGAAGTATTTGTTTTGCTTTGCATTCAATATCTTATAAATATAACCTGCTGTGTATATTGCAAACTGATATATTTTGTTTGATTAACGCGGACTTGAAAGCTACTAATTCGTCATTCATTCATAAACATTGTGGTTGGGGAAGAATAAAATAACAATAAAAGTCTTCTTTGACCTCAGAAGTGCATTTCTGTTGTGTTATGTTAGTGCTTAGAAACTAAATAAGAGGAAAGCACTACAATTGGTACCAGGAGTGGGGTGTCGGTCATTAAGAGGTGATTAAGGGGTTTGACGAGTTAGTAGATTTCCAAGTGCACACTTTAAAAGTGTAATTGTTTTTTGTTGTTTGGAGAATTACAGAAATTGTTTTCTGTTTGGGGAATCACAGTAGCATGGCAGACCATGTCTGAGAATACATGTGTTGATGAACTGCCTGATGGTGCTAAGAAAAACTGTGAATTGTTTTCTGTTTGGGGAATTACAGAAGAAAATGCATGTGTAGCTAAAAGGCCTGATAATGTTTTGAGAAATAATTCCTGTTGTATATATGTAGAAAACGTGTCTTTTGGAAGTAATGATGACAGAAAGGTCTGGATACCTTTATCTGCTTACAGAGAAATGCAGGAGAAATGTAGGAAGTTGGAACATGAAAATAGGAATTTACGTGAGCAAATTAGCCAGGATACGATAATTCAAAATAATGCTGAAAGTTATAAAAATGAAGAATCTTTCTTGTCCCATTCCAGTAATGAGGGGGTTAAGACAGCTCCGAGCTGCACTGAGTTTCCGTGTGAGCCAGGGTTTTTGGCAGCCAAAATGCATTCCTTAACTGATAACAGGGACGAGAGAGCCCAGAATGTGATTTACAAGTTACCATTGCAAAATGCCCAAGTAAAAGGAAAGATTTTAGAGAAAGAGACACCGAGTTTCATTAGCTTGTTTGATTTTTGGAAAAAGAATAGCCCTCATTTGAGAGAAATCCTAACACTTTTGTATATGGTCACTGTGAAAAATAATATGCAGCTGCGCGCTTGTGATTTGGCAAATGAAATAATGCAGACTTTAGGTTTCTGCGCAGTGCAAGAAGGAAATACTTATGTACATGTAATTCAAGAACAAGGGAAGAAAATACAGCCCCTAGCTAGAATCATACAATGGATCTGGTACTTGCAAGACAGGGCTAGAGTACCACAGATAAAAGAATTACCAATGAAGTTGAATGCACCATTTGAATTCGTGTCCACTGAAGATAAAAAGCATGTTTGTTTTACTAATGATTCATTGACTGAAATGTTGTTTTCTGGCACCGTAGAAGGAACAGCGTTGTATAATGTGTGTCAGATTTTAAAGCAAGAGCTACGTGAGATGTGTCATTTTTATGCTGATTTTTGGTTCTTTGATAATGTTTTAGCACCTAACTGGTTCAATTACCTTGCAGATGTTAATGAGAAAAATGCAGAGAGAGAAGTGTTCACCCAGAATTCTGCCTTAGTGGGGATGGCTATGTGGGTGCCCCAGAAATGTGAAAAGGCCACTTACAGATCCGACCACGTTTCGCCACTGTCCCTGAGTGCGCTGTGTGGTCCCCCTTCCGGTGTGTGCGTGTGGGGTCGGGGAAGGGACCGAATCCCCAACCTGAACCTGGCTGAGTAAAGTGCCAGCACCATGGATCCATTTTGCGCAAACTGCGCCTTCAGTTCAAGTTCAACTTGTTTGCTGTGTTTTTTTTTTTTCCCCTCTCGTATGGAACTCTGACTTTTGCTTACCTTCCAGAAAACCTTTCAGGTGGACCGTGCACCTTTACATGAGCAGAACTCATGCCACATCAAATTGCTAACACTGTTGAATTAGAGACTCATTCAGAAAAAAAAAAAAAATTGCCCAGTCTTTTCTATGTAGATGTATCTGATGTGAAAGGTTATGAAATCAATGTGTTAATTCACTTCTATTGCTTTACAGGGATTGCTTTGATCATAATGTTTTTTTTGTGCTGATGTTTTTTTTTTTTTTTTTTTTTTTTTTTGTTTGTTTGAAATATGAGATATGTGAAACAAAAATTCATTGGTCAAAGGGCGGAATGTCCTGCCATTTGATAAAGTTTGTTTTGACCAATGACTTTGTGTTTCACCACTGCGCATATTAGTTGCTCAATGTTCACCAGTAGCACATGGTATGTTTTGTTCAGTTGAGCCGCCTATTGGCTTTGACATGCTGTATCCAGTCTAGCCGCCTATTGGCTTTGACATTGCATGCCTATTGACTTTGACATGATGTATTCAATTTAGCTGCCTATTGACTTTGACATGCTATTAGATATTCTGCCTATGGGCTTTGACATGATATTATATATTGCATTTTGTATTCAGCTTAACTGCCTATTGGCTTTGACATGATATTCAGCTTAACTGCCTATTGGCTTTGACATGATATTATATATTGCATTTGGTATTCAGCTTAACTGCCTATTGGCTTTGACATGATATTCAGCTTAACTGCCTATTGGCTTTGACATGATATTAGACATTGCATTTTGTATTCAGCTCCGCTGCCTTTTGGCTTTGACATGATATTATACATTGCATTTTGTATTCAGCTCAGCTGCCTATGGGCTTTGACATGATATAAGACATTGTATTTTGTATTCAGCTTAGATGCCTATTGGCTTTGACATGACACTAGACATTGCATTTGATATTTAGGTTAGCTGCCTATTGCCTTTAACATGACATTGCATTTGATATTTAGGTTAGCTGCCCATTGCCTTTAACGTGGAGTTAGACATTGCAGTTGAGAATCTAAGCTGTATTTTTCCAAGCTGTGTTTTTGCACCAGAGAACCAAGATGTTTTGCTCTCACAGTAGACTAGACCTGATAAGAGAGAGTACATGGGCGTCGTTTCTCTTCCCTTGAGCTTGGGAACAGGAGTAGTCTTGGAGACCTGGCCAGTCTCCAAAAGGCTTGCTCAGTTTCCCGGGTCTGAGAGGAGGGGGCACACCTTTGTAACGAATGTAACAGGCTGCAGAGAGTCAGATTCGAATCTGCCGGACCTCGTGCTGGAGCTTGGCGCAGGCTGCCAGCAATCCCGTGTGGGTAGATGAATCTCTCTTTCTCGCGGCTGACAGGGGTCCTCAGCTTGCAGACCTTAGAAAGATGAAGCTGTGAATAGTTCCCACACGGTGAAGTATTTGTTTTGCTTTGCATTCAATATCTTATAAATATAACCTGCTGTGTATATTGCAAACTGATATATTTTGTTTGATTAACGCGGACTTGAAAGCTACTAATTCGTCATTCATTCATAAACATTGTGGTTGGGGAAGAATAAAATAACAATAAAAGTCTTCTTTGACCTCAGAAGTGCATTTCTGTTGTGTTATGTTAGTGCTTAGAAACTAAATAAGAGGAAAGCACTACACCAAGCTAGGGTGGCATGGTGAGCAAAAAAACGATGGATTAAACCCAGATCTATGACTGGGGGTGAGTGTTTGACAATGTTCAGCATTCCGTCCATCACTTGTTGTTTTTGCTTTGTCGCCCTAAGTGGGAAGGGTATGCCCAGACGTGGGTCCCGTGCTTCCCATGCCACTGGATTCAAGCTAGCCTGGCTGATGAGGGTGGAAACCCCGAAACCGGTCCCAGGATGCTTGTTTCCGGTCCAGTGAGGACCTGGCTTGGCAGTTCGGTCTGGACTGTTCCCATGAGGAACAGGGTCAAGACTGATTTGCATATGGCTGGGTCCAAGCTAGGGTGGCATGGTGAGCAAAAAAACGATGGATTAAACCCAGATCTATGACTGGGGGTGAGTGTTTGACAATGTTCAGCATTCCGTCCATCACTTGTTGTTTTTGCTTTGTCGCCCTAAGTGGGAAGGGTATGCCCAGACGTGGGTCCCGTGCTTCCCATGCCACTGGATTCAAGCTAGCCTGGCTGATGAGGGTGGAAACCCCGAAACCGGTCCCAGGATGCTTGTTTCCGGTCCAGTGAGGACCTGGCTTGGCAGTTCGGTCTGGACTGTTCCCATGAGGAACAGGGTCAAGACTGATTTGCATATGGCTGGGTCCAAGCTAGGGTGGCATGGTGAGCAAAAAAACGATGGATTAAACCCAGATCTATGACTGGGGGTGAGTGTTTGACAATGTACAGCATTCCGCCGTCCCGTGCTTCCCATGCCACTGGATTCAAGCTAGCCTGGCTGATGAGGGGTGAAACCCCGAAACCGGTCCCAGGATGCTTGTTTCCGGTCCAGTGAGGACCTGGCTTGGCAGTTCGGTCTGGACTGTTCCCATGAGGAACAGGGTCAAGACTGATTTGCATATGGCTGGGTCCAAGCTAGGGTGGCATGGTGAGCAAAAAAACGATGGATTAAACCCAGATCTATGACTGGGGGTGAGTGTTTGACAATGTTCAGCATTCCGTCCATCACTTGTTGTTTTTGCTATGCAAGTGTATGCCCCTGAAATGTTTAAATGTCAATATCGGGTAACTTCGTGACACTAACTGTACAAAACAGGCATACCGACAGTCTAAGTGCACACATATACATGGGTATTAAGCAACGCTGACATACGTAAGCAACATTATGGTTCAAGAGTTCTCTGGTATAAGTTGCCCAAATTAAATGCACATTAATCCACCAACGTGAAACAAACAAAGTCTAACACAATGCTGTCAAACATGTCATACATCAGTCATGAACAGATTAAAATACAACCTGTAAAAGGCATCACAGTGTACCGAAGATACCAATGTCAAGATTCACTGGTCACAGATATGACAACAGAATTAAGGCATAGAAGCAGAAAATCCCCTACGAGTTAGAGTCATAGACATACATGGGGAAAACAAAACAAAGTATTGTGTCCAGGTTTGTAGTAGACAGCTACTTGTAACAACATTAGTGTACCACACATGAAGATGACCCCCACATTGCAAGACCTATTGTCAAAGTGCACCAGGATAACCTCTCTGTCAAAGACAATAGCTGAAGACGGACAATACAATGTATAATAATCCATGTTGCATGGTTGAAACGCACTGCATGAATGCACCAAATTCACATGCTAAAGTAAGTGAGCAGTTAAGCAGCTGTGTTAATGTCATGCAGACCACCAACACCATCAGTGGTTTTACATGGACATATGTATGTGCAAGTGTGAAACTTTGGCAATATCACTACCTAACTAGGGAAGAGCAACTGGCCAAAAAGCTGACCAACAATCTGTCATGTTACATATGAGGAATGTGCACATAACAGAATGATTAAGAACATCTCAACTACTGGATAAACAGGGAAGTCAGGATGTAGAAGTGTCTACAGTATCATGGCATGCTCATCATTTGCTATTACACAGAGAACTGGAAGAGAACAGCTACCAGTAAATGTGATAAGTACGCTGTTGTCACTTTATAGGGTTGATGTGTGATCCATCATAGTGCTAAGATTGTAATGTGTATGTGGCTATATCAATCACCTGCCAAAACTCAGTGGACCAACACAACTGAATCTGTACCCACGTTAATGGTAAAAGGCCAAGGACAGGCGTCAATGTGCATGTAAGAGCAATGCATGCAGGCACACAGGTAGCATGCATCTTTAACAGCTGTGGTGGGGTTTGCTAAAATACAGTTTTGATGCTTATGGTACATTTCCCTTTATTTGGCCATAAATTAGTAGATGGTCAACACAATAAAACTTTAACTGAAGGCATATGGCATATACCTTATATACAATGTTACAACAGGTGTTGCATAAAAGTAGAAAGGGCTAGGCTAAGTTTGCCCGGGAACAGTTTGGCAGCCTACATCCATAACTGAGTATGACACTGGTACTACTGAGGTGTAAGACATCAACTAGTCAGTGCTACCAAGAGTTTAAAAAAAATTGACTCATGAAGCATGATTTAAAATAAGTGTGCGTCCAAATGCCACATATAATGCATTGTTTTCCATCATACTAGGCATGTACATGCTGCATACATTACATCTATCCTGTATTGTGGATGAATATATTTGTGGTCAGGCAGTCATGCAGAAAACACTGAAAATGTCTGGGGTGTGTGTGTAGGAACGTTAACACAGATGTACTGGAGGCTGTAAGGATGTAGGGCTGCAACTGTTATTAACCATGGTATTGGTCAAAACATTATCACACTGCCAAACTGAATCGCATTGCGAGGGTAGATGTCTGGGTTATGGACATATGGTTTGGCAGGTCATATGAGGATGTCCGATTTCCTAGCTCAGTGCAGTCAGAATAATGGGGGACACAGTGAACAAAGGTGACCGGTCGGCACATGGATTTCCACTGAAATGCCTAGATCATTGCCTTATGTACTCTATGCCCTGTTTCTCAAAGACATTCATCCTATGCAACATAAGTAGCAATGTTGATGAACTTGTTAAAAAAAAAAAACACAGGCAAGGATGCCCTATGTCCGCAACATACAGCCCATACTGGTGGGATAACTCGTACTTGCTGACGACAACGGAGTCAGCCTTGCCTTATGGTGCACAGTTACCAGCACCATGCGCTACATTTGTCTTGTACAGTTGGGTACACCAGAAAACACACACACTTCAGAGATGCTTTGGCCCAAAAAAAAAAAAAAAAAGAATGTGTAGGGTGGAAACCAGCTTTGGGAGGATGTGTGTAGAGAGGTTTGTAAAGGTTTAGCTCACCATGCTACAGTTATATTATCTGACGCTATTTGTCTGGTTCTCTGGAACTGGCCTTAGGCTCAATTGTTGTGTTGTACTAAAGTTATATCTTGCAGGAGGTAGCCAACCTCTCTCCATCTATGTATATGCTATCTGTCACTGTGTAAATCATGACAGCAATGCCTGTAGCCTTAGGTTATTCCAGATGAGTAATGCAGTGCAGAAGCACACTACCTGGACCTGCTTAGCACATTTTACCGTCATGAGCAATTTACATGCCCATTTGCATGATGCAAAACTAACAGCCAAATGTCCACAACTAGACCAAGCGTCCTATTCCCTGTGTACAGGTCATCATGATTGCTAGTCATGGTCATGAATGATATGCAATTGTAAAACTGTGAACTGCAGTTGAATATCACATACCTCCAATGCTAGCACTTGATTCAGTTTGTGTTGTTTGATTTTCAGATGTATTTGTTCAGACAGTACATTGTTCAGATCCCTTTTGCCATCTGTGGTTGGTCTGGGATGCCACATATAATTGTATGACAAATTATATGTTATTTCTTTACCTGTGTGTGTGTGTGTGTGTGTGTGTGTGTATATATATGTATATATATATATATATATATACACACACACACACACACACGACAAACAATACTGTCTATGACTTGAGCTCTGTCGCCATAGCAGGCATGTTGGCAAGGCACTTCGAAAGATGGATGTGATATAAGAGAAGGCAAAGTCAGTGGGTCCCTGGCATGCAGAAAGGCGGACACACACTGGCCTATGCAGTTGCCCTGCACAACAGGTTGGAGTCCAACAGCAGGTGAATACTAGCCGGCCAACCTATTCTGGGCACATCTAGTGGATGATATGTGGCACGCCATCAGCTAATGCAGACAATACCTGCAACTGACTCAATATTCCAGAGCCAGGTTCTCAAGATATCAGAACTTAAAACATGCATGCAGAAAACGAACAGGCGAGCCTGTGTGCCATGCTGCTGCAAATTAAAAAATACTGGAACGCAGAAGTGCACACATTTTTTTTTAAAATAGCCTTGCCCAAACACCTTTCCCTGTTAAGCTGTTTATTGATTAGTAGTATTAAAATAGGCATAGCGTTAGAATTTAGCATAGGTTTAGCACAGTATAGTGCTAGGTTTTTATATATGTTATTAGGTAGTTTTATTTAAGTGTATTTTATAGTATTACTTTTTTAACTGGGTGGGGGTAAATGTGTTTTTTTTTTTATTAAATAAAAGATATATATATATGTTTAGGAATACATGTTTAGGTAGTGTATGTTTAAGATGTGGATTTTGTATGTATTGTGCCGATCTCGGTGTATTAAGGGAGAAGGGAGGTTGATGTTTACATTGTTATTTGTGTTTTGTAGGTAGGATATATTTAGATAAGTTAAGATAGTGTAGGCTAGAGGTAAGTTTAGTTTGGATTGGATTGGCTCGGTAGGTGTAGGTAGTGTAAGATTAATTATGGGTAAAGTTGTTTTAATCTTAGGCAGTCTAGACTAGGTAGGAGTAGTTAGGTTAGATATTTTGTATAGAATACAATTTGGTAAAGGTTTAAGAACTTGGTCATTTCAATAATTATGAGCTGGTAGCGTGGAGTGAGTTGAGAACATGATGTAGCTATTTGCCTACAGACTTTGGAGTTAAATGTTGCCTTGGCAGAGGACTATGAAGAGATGTTCATCTACCTTACATCCAAGTCAAGTATGGTGCATGTTTCTACTTTAGTCACCGTAAGTGGGACCCATTTTGTATTGTTACTCACAACACAGGTAGCATACAATTACTACTACTATTGCATCCAAAGTGAAAGTATGCCAGGTATATTTGGGATATGTTTGTCAGTACAGATGACAGATTTGTAGTTGTGCGGGGACACACACTGGTGCCTGCCACTATCCCACAAACCATTGCGCAAGTGGAACATTGTACTTGCCTGATTAAAAACAAAAATGTGTCCACACCTGCTTGAAGAATCTCCACCATCATTGGCACAGACTATTTCCTAAGTAGGGCAATTCATGCATATAACTTTGTTACCGTACTTGCAGCTTGAAACATGCTTCTCCAATTTCCTTTTCCCCTATGGGGTGATGGTTTGTTCCAAGTTCTGTGTTTTGTTTCCTAATCAGTAATATGTGTGTATATTGCACAACAGATGTCATGTGTGGTTACACTCCAACATGAGAGGCCTCTCAGAGGCAGAGGAGCACACATACCCTATGTATCAAAGTGGACCTTTCAACACCATTTATCAATTGAAACTGGACTGCAAAAAATGAGTGGTGGGATTTCATACATACTGACATCCAAGGTGTGGGACTGACCTTGTACATCCTTCCTTGTGCAGCATAGGTATGATGCTAATTCAGAAGGAGCCTGGACATGAGTATCTGCATATTAACAGTACAATCATAATTTTGGTATTTTAGTGTCTCTGCAGTGTAAGGATTGAGACTATCATATGTGCTTGATCACGTCATGTACACTGAGCTATAAGTGGATGAGTGAAACCTTGTTAATGCCACACGTCTCACAGCCCCCATTTTGAGGCATGTGTGTGTTTAGTAAGGCCTTTTCACTGTGTGCCAGTCCAGTAACTGAAGCTTACTGTCACACCATGATGCTCAATTGGTAGACAAGACCTTCTGCATGATGAAATGGCAGCTGATGTACATGATGTTTGACCATATACAACAAGAGCAAGTGATGGTAAGCTTAACACGAGCTCCTTGAGATGATAAACAGGTTTTGTATGTACCCATAAACTTTGGTATAAGTAGTCTTTTCTGGAACAAACATACATCACTCAGGTTTATATCAGTGAATTTATTTACATGTATTGGTTGGTAAGCAAGAGCATTTTTACATTGTTTGAGACAACTACACCAAAATTGATAGTGAGCAAAGGATGCCCAGTCAGAGTCCATGTGGGAGACATGCCGTGTGACATGCAGAGGTGAAGAGAATTTAAATGAAGAGACACACTCTGCCATGAGGCAAGGTAGGCCACTTTACAAATCCACAGGTGGATAATGTTAAAAGGTGCACAAACAAAAAGTGGCACTTCTGTGTAACAAGGTGGCATGATGATAGACACAGGACCACAGGAGGACTGTCCAGGGGGCACAGACGTTACCTGGCAGTTCTCCAGTGGAAATTAAAGAAGTGCACATATTCATCCTCCGGTTGCTAATGTGCCTCACATGCAGTTGGTATTGTTTGTGTATGAGGCATCTGAGGCAAACACACATCAGGGACTAAAGATGTGGATCTGTGTTCTTGCCTCTGCCCCATGACACCAGCAATGTCAGCTACGGACTCACCCTTACTATGGAGGCAGGTGTAGATGCCTTGTATTGCCTCAGACCTATCCTAAATGGGACTTAGGCACCTATGGACTCCCTTCTAGAGTACCCACTATGGTCTCCCATCCCCTCCCACACCTCAATCATCTGCTGCTAGACTCCTACCACTCGCCGTTGGAACACAACTAGGGGGTCCTTCAAATCCACAGCTAGGCTTGGACTGGCAGAGGGGGCATTTTCTGTGGGTGGTGGTGCATATGGAGACCCTGTAACACGGTCATCCCTTGCCATGTCCGGCGCAGTAGATTCTTTGAAAGCTAGGAGTTGCTAGAAGATGTTCATAGGGGAGCAGGATGTCATCAAGGACAGGCTGCTGGGCAGGAGGTGTTGTCCATCTGCAATGATTTTTTTTTTTTTATGATGATCTGTGATAGATGTTGCCAATATCATTTTGCAAACATACTTTATTATCGTTCACTTTGTGTAACATGTGTGGAACATGTGTTAATCAGAGTAAATGAAGCAAAGTTACACTTGCATTCCAAATGGAAATACCTGTACATCTTCACACAACCAATGTGTGGCAAGGGAATTATTTTTGTGTCATGGCACACATTGCAAGGCAGTTAGGATCCTTGCTGGCCTGTCCTGGCTGAAAGGCTGAGTGTATGTAATGACCCCCTTTAGCATGTTGTTGGACCTATTTTCATATCATGGCTATATTGATGTAAGGTTAACTTATTGACACTACCACTGAGAACACTGCACCATGTTACCACTGTGCCTGCATTCCCTGTAGCCATTACTCAGCTCCCAGCTCCTAACAAAGTGATGTTAGCCTGGTCACCTATTATTTTAGGTCCATTACTCTGCCTCTCACACAGTACAGCATGCCAATTTGCCTCGCAGTGCTGTATTGCATGCAATTTGTGCATTCATGTGGCCAACGGCTCCTACTTGGCACACATCCACAGAACTCTACACAGCAAGCTGCCTTGCTACACTGCATGAATGGGTAAGGGCATGTACTTACAATGATTTACTCATTTGTGTGTACTCCTGTGACGTCCTAGCACACACCGTCATCTCCAAAGTCCGGACTAATGTTCACTTTGAACTATCTATAATGGGGATACACGCCATTACACTTGTAAAAATACAAACATTAAATTTCACCACATTTTGTAATTACCCAAGTTGCTCCTCTGCAAAATATCACAGATCTGTTCACTCAACCCTGCTCACTTGTACCTGCACATGACTCCTCAGTCAATCACCATTTGGGCCCAAGGCCAGGACTTACTCTCAAACACTGATGACACCCAGCTCATACACTTGTGGTAAATAATTTAAAATACCTCTGAATTTTCCTTGTAAGTTAAATAAATAATAAAAAAGAAAAGAGACGGGGTCCGAGATGTAGAGAATAATCGGGATTTATTCAATAACTCGAGTTAAGGGAGAGCTCCTTCACCAAGCGGGTTAGGGAGTAGTCTGTCTTACTTCGCGCAGCATAGAGCTTTTATACATTTTTCTACTACATGCAAACAAATGGCAGAGGTTCAATCATTTTCCACTAGTTAGGTATAAAAACATTTGTATGCCTCAGGGGAGAGGAGTGGGAGATTGCTTTCAAACAAAAATGTGCAAACAGCTGAGGCGTATAATAGTGTGTAGTAAATGGCAGGTATGACCTTGTTCCAATTACAGGTTATTCTGTGGAAATTAGTTTTTCTCAAAATTGGCTTAACCACAGGTATGTGGCCAGTCTGGTATTCGGCCTTAGGCATATTACACGATGTAGCTGCTTCTTTTTCTGCCTATTTTCTCTGCGACGGGGTGTTTAAAACACTCACAAAATGGATGCCATATTCAATATGGTTGTCCTGATGTCAAATGAACAGTGGTTGCACGAAGGGTGAGAAACTATTTTTCCACATTCCCTCCTTGCACCAGAGTGCAACCATTGTCCTCTATTTCGATGGCCATAAGATCATCAATATGGTCTTGGAGCATAATCTTAACATTTTCTTTTTTTTGGATGTGTGGTTTAGGAATGCACATAGTAACACACAATCCACAGAGTGGCGGGCCACACTGGATGCACAGGCAGCATCCCATTAATGTAAACAATGCTATGCCAATAGCAGAAATCAATTTCCAGCCCCATGTGGAGACTAGTCCCCAAAACTATCCTGACCAGGTCCAGTTGCCAGGATCCTGGTGTAAGCTGGACGCAATTTTGTGCAATTTAGAAATAGCCTCATAGACAGAGGGGGCATTATCAGGTATGAAAACACAGCAGCTCGACCCGATAATTTTACATGCTCCACCCCTCTCTGCTAATATGACATCAAGAACAAGACGATTTTGAAGCGCTACCATTCTGATAGCGGATTGTTCCTGTGTCAAATTTCCCAGAGCGGCTATAGTCTGATTTACAACTGCTTCTACTGTTCGAGTAAGCCTACGGATAAGCTTACTATTCTGAATCGGTCCAATAAAGAAGAAGAAGAAACCTCTATTGAAGTCTGTATACTGTTCCAGGGTAGTCTCTGTTTGGTCTATCCCCGAAGTATCTATATATCTCTTATGCCTCTCATTAGGGAGTAGGCGATCCTTATGATACATCGGCGGGGCAAGGAAAACAGGAGGCAATAGGAAAGATATATAGCATCTTCCTCCCCATCCGAGGGGAAGACGTATATAGGCTATCTCTCCACAGACAAAATATGTATGTCCAGACGCTGGAAACGTTGATTGGCCTTTGTCCTCGAAACTCACAGTAATATTACATTCACTGTGTTATACCAGTCTTCTGGACACACAGCTGTCCTTTCATTTTGGAAACAGATATGGAGGTTGGTCCGCCTTTCTTTTTAGGCTTGGTATTTACTAATTTGGAAGACCAATACTCCTGTTTATACTCTTCACTTTCGAATATAGTCCCCTTAGCCTGTGGTATTCCATTATCGTCGGGATAACAGACTTGATTAAGGACGGTATTCAGATCTCCCCATGGCCACCCATTCTTACATATCCGAACATCTCCTTCAGGACATGCGGAATTGGAGGTATTGTACGCTGTTATTAAGGCAAACCAAGCCTCACAGGTACCATTATATGAAAAAGGAAAAGGTACCAGTGGCATCCCTCCGTCATTCTGATGACGGGGAATCTGTCCGCATATCCAGCAATCGGTAGTATTGGCAACCTGGTGAGTATAGTGCAACATCCGTACAAAGGAGTTATTTTGCATAGCTAATCTGTGGGCCCGTTCATGAGGTGTAAGATCATAATAGGTATGTTCTTGTGTACTGTTGGGTGAGAATATAGGGAGTTGACTAGATGGAAAAATTAAATGTAAAACCCAACCTAAACACATTGCTGCTGCCAGAAACAACATTAACATCATTATACAAAAATTTCTTTTCGCACACATTTTCTTTCTGTATTTGTCTCTCAACATCTTCTGTTTCACTGTCTCCGTCGTCATTTTTGTCAGGTATACTTCTCAGAGCCCCTGCCGTTTCACCAACAAGTAGAGCTTGTTTGGACTTAATTGACCTGGGCTCGAGTAGATGACCTGAGTTTAGATCTATAAGTCTGCTGGAGACTTTCTTCTGTGGGTAATGTCAATTGTTCTGCGTTCTGTTGTGTCTGAAGTGGCGATGTCTGTCCGCTTTTTTCCTTGTGAAAATGTTTCTTACAGTGACTGGCATGGAGCCATCCTTTACGACCTTCGACTTTTACAGCTGTCCTGGTAACCAGTAGAACGAGCTTCGGTTCCTTCCATCGAGGCTCAAGAGGTGTTGTTTGATCAAAATTACGAATATAAACCCAATCGCCTGGTTTGATCTGGTGCTCTTTGGGTTCAGTATTATCAGGAAATGCGGCTGCAACCTGTGAACGACAAGATTGAAGTGCAGACATCAAGGAAGCCAGGTAATCAGTCAGTACAGGTATTTCAATATCTGTTATAGCTTTCGCACGTGGTATTCCCCATATGTTAGGAGGCCTACCGAAAACTATTTCATACGGCGCAAGCCCCATTCTGGAATGAGGAATCATACGCATGTAAAACAGAGCTACTGGTAAGGCAGTAATCCAATCAACTCCCTTTTCAGCACATATCTTTGCATCTTGTTTTTTAAAGTCTGGTTATGTCGCTCAACCAGGCCTGCTGCCTGTGGATGACGCACACAGTGAAATTTCCACTGGTATCCCAACAGGAGCGATATCTTTTTCATTAATTCAGACGAGAATGGTTGACCATTATCAGAATATATAACTCGGGGCAGACCGAACCTAGGGAAATACTCCTTAATCAATTGTTTAGCTGTAGTGCTGGCAGTATAGTCAGGTACAGTATAAGCTTCGGTCCATCGTGTTAATGTACATACTACTACGAGTACATACTTCTGTCCTCTGCACCTTTCCATTTGTATATAGTCCATCTGTATAACTTCAAAAGGGTGTTCAGAAGGATGAAATCCTCCTGCCCCTACTGTTGTGCCTTTTCCAATATTATACTGACAACATATCATACATGTTTGGACTCTTTGTTTGGCTGCTGCCCTAAGATGTTTATTGTCCCATATATGTTGTATTGCGTCTAGCATAGCTTTTTCCCCAAGGTGGGCTGGTCCATGTATTGTATCTATAATAATCTGCACCATGGCATCGGGAAGATACCAGACTGCTTTATGTGGTGTCATCCATCCTTGATCAGTTAGTATCCCTCCTTCCTCTTTCCATTTTTCTTTTTCCTCATTTGTGGCGTGACTCTGTATGTCTTGGATATCCATAGTTATATCTCGTGTGACCTGCATATGCATAAATTCGGGACCGTGATGCAGCGTACTCTCTACGTCTTTCTGTGTCATGTCTTGAGCTGTTTGATCTGCTAATGCATTTCCTAATATAACCTGATCTGTCCCCTTTGTGTGTGCTTTGCATTTTATTATAGCTATTTGTTCTGGTAGATGTATATCATCTAACAATTGTGTTATCAAATCTGCATGTTGTATTTTTGATCCATGCGATGTCATGAATCCTCTTTCTCTCCATAATGTTCCAAAATTGTGTACTACTCCAAAAGCGTACTGTGAATCAGTATAAATATTTTTTTTTTTTCCTTTACCCAATCGACAGGCCCTGCTCAATGCTATCAACTCAGCCGCTTGTGCTGAGAGAATGGGTATCTGTTTGCTTTCTAAAATTTGAGTATTTGTGGTAACAGCATAGGCGGCCATTATCTCCCCCTTTTCTGTTCTTTTACAAGAACCATCCACGTAAATATTTTCTTCGGCATCTGGTAATGGAGTGTCTTTTAAATCTGATCGTGGTTTTGTCACTTGTTCAATCACTTCCATACAATCATGTACCTCATCTATGTTCTCGTGAATGGGTAAGAGTGTGGCAGGGTTCAGGGTATTGCATCTTAAGATCTGTATGTGAGGTTGAAAAAGTGTCAGTTCATACCCTGACAGTCTTGCTATTGTTAGATGTTGTGTCTGTGTTCTGTTAAGTAATAGTTCTACTGCATGGGGGACTCGTACTATCAAAGGGTGTCCCAATACTATAGCATCGCTTTGTCTAATAGCTTGAGCTGTTGCTGCTACAGCCTTCAGGCATGCGGGAAGAGCTTGTGCTACAGGATCTAAGGTGGATGAAAAATATCCACATGGTCTTTGTTTTCCAGCTTGCTCTTGTGTCAGAACTGATAGAGCGGTCCCATTCTTTTCAGTGACGAATAGTGTAAAATCTTTATGATAATCAGGGGTGGCCAACACCGGGGCCTGACACATCGCCTCTTTCAATGTTTTGAAAGCGAGCGTGTGTTCCTCTGTCCAGGGAAGCTGGGGAGACGTGCTGGCTTCTGATGTCGTCAATTTTACAAGTGGTTTTGATATTAGTGCAAATTGGGGTATCCATTGTCTGCAGTAGGATGTTAGTCCTATGAATTCGCGTACTTGTCTCTGTGTTTTTGGCTGTGGTATATTTTGTATCAATTGTATTCTCTCCTTTGTTAGCTGCCTTCCCTCCTTTGACAGCAAGTGCCCTAAGTAGGTCACTTGCTGTTGACAGAATTTCAATTTCTTTGGTGACACTTTGTAGCCATTTTCAGCCAAGAATGTTAATACCAATAATGAAGCTTCGACACATGACTGTTCAGATCTGGCCGTAATGAGTATATCATCGACATACTGCAGAAGAGCTGTCTGATCAGGCATTTGTATAGTGTCTAACTGTCTTTTTATTGCTTGGCTATAGATGCTCGGGCTGTCAGTAAATCCTTGAGGAGCTCGGGTAAACCGGAAACTCCTTCCGGATAATGAGAACCCAAACAAATATTGACTGTCTTCATGTATTGGTACACTGAAAAACGCGTTTTTGAGATCGATAACAGTAAAACGTGTGGCTTCACAATCAATTGTTGTTAAAAGGGTAGATATGTCTGGTATGACAGGATGTTGTGCCCCAACACATTTATTTAATTCCCGTAAGTCTACCACCAGTCTATAGTTGGTATTTTCTCCTTGTTGTACTCTCTTTGCCACAGGTAATACGGGTGAATTCACGGTATTTGATGGTACTTCGATCACCACCCCACTAGTGATGAGGTCCTCTATAATGGAAATAAGGTCTTTCTCAGCTTGTGGAGGCATTTTATATTGACGGAGTCGTGGTAGTATGGCTCCCTCCTTTAAAATGATCTTGTGGGGCGTAATGACCATCCGCCCGACCGATGTGGGACTGGTGGCCCACAACTCGGCTGGGAGGTGGGCCAATCGAGGATCTAAATCTCTGACTGTATAATGGCCCTTGAAGTCTCGGAGGAACAGACGCACATCCTAGGGGGAGCACACTATTATGGCTCCTAATTCTTTCAATTGTTTTATTCCTAATAGATTCTCGGGGCAAGCATCAGTCAAGAGAAGATCTGTCGTAGTGGTAAGGGGGCCAATTTGTAAGGGTAGTGGCTCTGATGTATTACTTGTAATGGGTTGACCAGAGAAACCCAGTGAAATATTTTTATTCCCAGAGAGTGGAGCTTGCGGAAGCTCGTTATGATCTATCGTTGTCTTACTTGCCCCTGTATCCAATAGGAATTTCTTGTCTTGTCCCAGGAGGTGAACGTCTACATATGGACCAGTTTGGTCCACAGGTATAGGAATAAGGGGCAATTTATCCTCGACCCCCCCTGGGCAGCCTCATAAAAAACTGGGAAAATCGGCATATCGAGTATTTTCATCAGATATGTACATTTGCGTTGTGTTTGGTATTCCCTGATTCTGTTCTTGGGGCGTTCCTTCTTGAGGTCTGTACTGATCTCGAGGAACATGTATTCTAGGTGCAGTTTTCCCAACGGCCACATTATGCTTTAGAACTGGGCACGTAACATTCCCTTGTAAATCTTTAACATAATGTCCTGGTTTTTTACAATAGTTACAAACACCTTTAGAATTATTAACCTTTCTTTGTACCTGAAGTTGTGGCCCTGATTTGGGCATCACTGTTTGTGCCACTAGAGCTCTTAACTTAGTCTCCTTTACCCTAACCTTTTCGCTTTCTTCTTCCCCCTTATCCTGTTTTGATGGTATTGTAATATTCGTAGGACTTGGGAGGGACTTTGTGCTTGCCAGGAGCTCTCTACCTTCTGAACTCTTTCCCTTAACTTCGGGAGGCTGTTTTCCACCAATTTGGATACAAAAAGATGTGCATATGAATCACTTTCTAATTTAAGACCACTATTGGCAGTGAAACATTTCTCTAATCTCGTATAATAATCCCCTATATCTTCACCTGTCTTTTGTTTACAGGCGGAGATAGCATCCCAATCCTCTTTCCTTGTGGTAAGAAGTTGGGGCAATACTTTAAGAATGAGGGTCGGTGCTAATTTCACATCATCTGGTATGTCGGCTCCAGCTGTCCTGGCGTTGTCATTTGTCTCTAAGGCGGCCCAATTCAAATTAGCGTTATCCACTAACCAGTCTTGTCCCCTTAATTTCTCATATATACCTGGGGGCAGCTAATTTTTTAGTATAATTGTTAGATCTGTTAAGGTATATATTCCCATAGTAAGGACGTCTGTGAGTTCCTTAAAAAACCCAACAGGATCCTTAGAATGCGGTGGTACCATTTCTTTCATTTTCATTATTTCTAATTTAGTAAGAGGTGTATACACAAAAACTTTCTGCAATTCATTTGCAGCGTTTACTCTAGGATGGACCTCTCTGAGAGGGTATTGTCGATACATTTCTTTCTCCCTATAATCAGTATGGCGGGCCCGAAGGAGTGTCCTAGCCACTTCATCATGATATTCCTGTCTTGCATCTAAAAATATGTTAAGGAAGTGTGCAGGATCTTTCAAGAAGGCCAAGGAGGTACATTTGGATAACAAGTCTTCAAGGGCTGATTGATGGGGTCTGAAAACTCTATTCAGTGTCATCAAGTGTTGTGTCATGTACAGACTTGCTAACCTACGCTGGATGAGGGGTAAACTAGAGTATAACTGGGCTATAATGTCCGAATTATAAATCTTCGGTTGTGAAGTCCATAGGGTAGCAGTACGGACCATTTCTTGTTCCTCGGCTGTCAATGGCGGTTCTTGTTCAAAGAACCAGTCTAGAGCTTCCTCAGTTTCCTCATATAATTCTTCGCTACTGGGAGGTTCTGGGAACGCGAGTAGGGGAGGAAACCTATCCCCTAGGGGTGGTACGCATCGTACAGGGTGCTGTTTACTGATTTTCCTCTCGGGAGTTACTGTTCCTTCTTTAAATTTATGTCTATGTTCCCTCATGAGATCTAATAATTTATTTAATTTGGAATCCACTCCTTCTCCCTTATCCCCCCCCCTTCCTCCGCCACCTCTTCCATTAAATCTTCTAATTTCGCCGGATTTCTTAATCTCTTAAATTGGAAGTATCGAGCAAATAGATATAACATGAAGGTATATATATACATTTGTTGTTTTCTGTTTCTTCCTTTCAGAACATCTTGATAGGGAGTAGAGTCGCCCCCTCTTAACAGTAATTCTAGCATACCATTGATATTATTTTGTACAGCGGGGATCTTTTCTATTTTTTTCCAAATGGCAACTAATCTTTTTCCCTCTTCCCCTAAAGCGGGGTATATCGTGGATAAGGGATCGTGTGGACACTGTCCTTCTGGTTCTCCCCCTCCCGCTTCGTCCTTCTTATCCTTTTCTGCTATAGAGATAAATCTCGCTGCTTTGGAGAGATCCTCAACAGTTTCAGGAGAAACCGATGGTGGTAGATTATGTACAGGTAAGAGTGGTCGTGTATTGGTAGAATATGGGGGTGGCACATCTAATAAGTCTATAAGCGCTGAATCATCAGGGGGCATAGGTGCACTGGGAAGGAGAGGATTCTTTTTTGATTTATCGGGGCAGGAATTTTCACTACTTGGCAGTACGGGGTATAAACCTGTAACATTTCCTTGACTTTCCCTTATCATCTGCTCGAGAACTACCTCCTTTCCTTTCTCTTGTAGTTCCTCCTGTCTATTTTTTCCTGACATTCTCTGGGCTTTCTCCACTTTCCCTTGCGCTTTCTCTTGCCTCCGTTGGGCTTCTTTCCTCCACCATTCTATGGCCTCTAACTGGCCCTGTCTTGCTTTTCTCCTGAACAACTGTTCCTCTACTTTGAGGACATTTTCTATATCAAAAGTCCCCATACTTGGCCATTTGAATCGTTCCGTTAATTGACTAGTATATTCTACCCATAGGTCCAAAAATACAATGGCGGGCATACCATGTTTGTTATACATGAACCTGGCTGGAGTGTCCTTGGGTGGAAGTGCAATCGCCCTCTCTAACAATTTTTTCTCTTTTGCCCGATACTTGAATTTAGTAAATAATGACATTCTTAATGTATATCTGTACCGTTTCTGTTTAAACAGAAAACGTCTTGATACTTTTCAGCAGTACTCACCGAAAAGCAAACTCGTTATTCTTCGATCGAATCTAGACGCTGCGCGTTTTTGAGGGATCTCGGACGTCTCGGACTCCTCTTCTCCTCGTTGTCGCACTCGGGTATGGACTTTCCGCGTCTCTCACCGCCTCATGTGTATGCCGGGCGCTGGTCCGCCCCTAGGTCTCCGAGGGAGTTCGGCGGGAAATCCCCACCGGGTGCACCTAAAGTCCGTCGTGAGAGAGTAGGGGAAAAACCCGCGACCGGCAAAACCGGCGCGTGTAGAGAAGGGAAAGTCCCTGTTCGGGCGCCAAAATGTGGTAAATAATTTAAAATACCTCTGAATTTTCCTTGTAAGTTAAATAAATAATAAAAAAGGAAAGAGACGGGGTCCGAGATGTAGAGAATAATCGGGATTTATTCAATAACTCGAGTTAAGGGAGAGCTCCTTCACCAAGCGGGTTAGGGAGTAGTCTGTCTTACTTCGCGCAGCATAGAGCTTTTATACATTTTTCTACTACATGCAAACAAATGGCAGAGGTTCAATCATTTTCCACTAGTTAGGTATAAAAACATTTGTATGCCTCAGGGGAGAGGAGTGGGAGATTGCTTTCAAACAAAAATGTGCAAACAGCTGAGGCGTATAATAGTGTGTAGTAAATGGCAGGTATGACCTTGTTCCAATTACAGGTTATTCCGTGGAAATTAGTTTTTCTCAAAATTGGCTTAACCACAGGTATGTGGCCAGTCTGGTATTCGGCCTTAGGCATATTACACGATGTAGCTGCTTTCAAGCTGCATCTTTTTCTGCCTATTTTCTCTGCGACGGGGTGTTTAAAACACTCACAAAATGGATGCCATATTCAATATGGTTGTCCTGATGTCAAATGAACAGTGGTTGCACGAAGGGTGAGAAACTATTTTTCCACACACTGACTCATGAGACACCAACAAAACCTACATTAGTCACAATTTGCAACTGACAAACATGTCTACCTGTATGTCAGAACTATGGCTCATGCCAAACCTCACAAGAGAGTAGTGATAATAATCTCTAACATTTACCTACCCTGGTTGCCAATACGACTAGGCTCATACACCTCACCCTCCAAACATCCCCAAAACATGCCCATCATCCTGGACAACGGACTCATGGTGTCACTTCACAATTCCCTGTTAAACAGCCTCCTGCTCTGACATATGTAGCATAGTTGAAATTTCTGCCTGCACCTCCCTCCCGACACCTTCTGCCAGGCCCACATCACTTGTGTAGTGCACTAATGATCTCTTCTACGCCACCCCTTCACAGGTACTACAAAAGTGAAACACTATCGAAAAGAAGCAGTGCATCACTGTCCCTTTGGCTACCTGGCCACACAAGCATTTCCCCCTCTTCTCATTAAGATCCAATGGCTTTCCATTCAGACACACTGCCAATTCCATGTGTCAGCCACAACTACATGGCACTACACTACCAGAGACTAACCAATCTATGCTTCCGACAAACACTCATGGAGCTCTGGCATGCATCACTTGCATTCACTCCACCCCCATTATTCATTTGAACAATACAGGAGGTAGTGTCTCTAAAATGGCAGACGACACCTGTGAGATATGATCCAGCACATCAGGACAGCTGTGTGCATTGTGGTTTCATGCTAATGACCATACACATGGCTCTTCACGTGAAACTACTTGGAGATACTCCACATACTGAAGCCCTGGATCTCCTCTCTGGTGCAAAGTTGACCCTCTGGCAACCCTATTCCAATCCATTAGTTCACACTCCACCTTTGACTGGGTAGCCCCAAGACAAACACATTTGTCTCATGGTGCAAGGGGGCCTGTTTTGTCACAGTAAGGTTGGGTAGGCTGCTCATGTCCATGCATGACGTGCTACTACATTCCAGGTTTTTTGCTATGTAGTCCTGGCCACTGATGTTAAACATTAGACCACAAGCAGCAGTAATCAAATGACAACCTGAACTGTGGCAGCACATCAAAAAACTTGGCAGAGCTGGACAGGATAAACAGTTGTTTGGCAAAATAACTAACATTTAGGTGATATATAGGTTAACATATTAGACATTCCTGCCTTTTCCCTTACACACAGCGCAGTGTAGAGCAGCAAAGTGTATTGCTGCACTGCACAACATGATATGTTTAACCGTATTATTTATTGATAACACTAACCTTGTAGATCATCCTGGTCCTAAACTGCAGCACTGTATAGTCCAGCAACCCCTGCCACCAACTATGTTGGCATAAGTGACACCACCCATTCCTCCAATGAGTTCATCTATCCACATGGCTGCCCTCAGGTTCTTGGCTAGTTTCTCCACGGTCCTGCTCTTATATTCATGCCACCTTTCTTTCGGCTCAGACAGTCTTTTTTTGTTTGGCCAACACAGTTTATCCTATCCACTATGGACTGCCAAATGGTTTCCTTCTTCCCTAATGGCAATTTGGAGGTGAGAAAGAGATGTTCATTTTTGTCACCTCAGGTATAAATAATTGGATATCCTCCTCACTGAAAGTGCTCTTCCTCGTAGCTTCTTTCTGGACATCTTGGCTGGTGTTGTGGTTGTCCTCAGTGCTTGTGCTTGTGCTTGCTGTTCTCTCCATTTCTTGCTTTTGCTGAACTACAAAACTGTTTTTTTTGTAATGCATCTTTTTAGGCTTTCCGACACAACGCACCCCGATGTTCGCAAATTTGATTTGCAGGAAGTAAAAAATGCTTTACATGCCAAAAATGAGGTTTGCGTCACAACTGGAGAAGAACCATTACGCTGTTGTGCACCATCCTTCCCACCAATGCATCAACATTAAACACCCGACGACATGGTTTGCCATACCGTAAATACAACGCATCTATGTTGCTTCAAACTGCCTTGCCAGCAGAACCGTTTCTAAAGCATTGCTGTGTTGCCGCAGCGATGTGTTAGTTCACATAAATCTGACCCTACATATAAGAGCAATAATTGTGATTGCTTGAGGGCTAAATAGGTTGAATTGTGCAAAAGAATGGTTTATTGTTTTGAATGGAATTAGTCCATTGGGAGACATGCAATGGGGAATCGAGTATATAGGGCAGAGGTGTAAAGGGAGTGTTCGTTGGGGAAGTTTGTAATGTTACATAAGAAAAATTTAAACTGGTCAACATTACATGTAATGAAAGCTGGCACTAACATGTACAACATTAAGCTATTGTATGGTGATGTAGTTTTTGGAATACATTTTAAAGGAAGGTGAAAAGATTAACTTTTGCAAATGAGGGTGTAACTTGTCTTAAATAATTGAAGAACTGCATACTCTTTACACTTCAGTTAGCAAAACCTGGCCTTTAGTGCTTTTTTTCCTAGGGGGTTAATCAGCTATCACAGCTTCTCTTAAGATTCCTTCACATAGATTGTTTTTATTTTTGGAGTAGATCATATCCTGAATTTAAAGTAGGTGCTTAACCCAGTTGAGGCAAGTCATCCTTTGAACTGAACCACTGTAGTTAATCAAAATGTGTGGTCAAGGATTGTAATTTACACTCATATTGACACTTAGTGTAAAAGAGAGGTACAAGAAAAAAAGGTTGGAAATCACTCTTCTGTTGCAGTAATAACGAATAGTACATTCGTACTGAGTAGTTAAATGATCAATTACATATGTGATAAAAATCTTATTTATAATTTACAGTTGTCAGAAAAGGTGGAAAAAAAAAAAAAAAGCATAGCCAACACATTTAACTAGAGCCTGTAATTTTTCAGTGAGTGTTCTCAAGCCTAGAAACAAAGGGCAAGCAAAAAAGGGCAACCAATACAGACACAAAGGAAGAGTCCCAACAGTTGAAACATACGGCAGTGATGAGCAGGAAATGTTGCATCCCAATTACAGCATGGGAAATATTGTTTTGCAAAACAAAGGTGGAAAATAGGAATACACCAACATATAATTTTGCCTCAGATGTTTTCTCTCTTTGAAAAATAGATGCTTACACAGAAGACATGAATTACATTAAGTTTGTTTGAAATGTATAGTTAGCGAACATGTAAATACTGTGCACAAGCTTTGTGTCATAAAAAGATACCCGATGTTGAGAGTAATATAACTGACTGCACCAATATCAAAAGACACGGCCATGTTAGCTTTACAGAAAGCTGTGCAAGCTTCACACAGACTTAAACAGTTAAATAGTTTTAAAGAATGTATTTTTCTCAAGAAGTGGATTCCATATTGGGGTACTGCTAAATTTGGATCCTGTAAACTAGAGAAGGAAACCAAGCTGGAGATGAGACGAAACAAAAGCTCATGCCATGGTAAATATCCACCAAGAATGTCTTCACATTCCCCTGGAACCTATCCAAAAATCCATGTTGAATTATTCATAAAATAAAATGGGTTGGTATACTGCAATCCAAGGACCTGCCATTTTAGCCAATATTTAAATGTTCAATGAAGAAAAGTGGAGATAATAACTGAAGGCACATGAGTTAAAATCCAGGGGGGGGGGGGTCATCTAAGGCATCCTTAAAGGTTTTAAAAGATCTTTAAGTTTGTGAGTCAGATTGTTGTTGATTTTAGTGTTGACACGTATTCTCCATTCTGGTTCATTTTCAGAAATACAGATACAAGTAGTGAATTAACACTGCTACGCACCTGAACCCTCATCTTCTATCACTTTTCCCGACCTAAAAGAACCCTTTGTTTCTGGTCAGTCACTTTCCCAACCCTGTATCTCAGGATGGCGAAGCAACACAAAACTGTTGAGACTTTAAAAAAATAAAAAAAATAAAAAAAAAAAAATTGTCGTATAGAGAGTTAAATGCTTTTGGCTACTATAACGTAGTTTAATCAATTGCTCATCCTGACTCAAATCAATGGTCATGAGAGAAATCAGATTTTTGGCATCCCTGTCAAAGCTGCCCGCCAAGGCTATGATGAGACACTTGCTTGAAGCTATTCTACTATGTCTTTCAAAGATTGCTTAAATACCTATACTGAAAGGAGGCTATCTGGGCCGGTAGGCAATTTCAACCTCTTTCACTTTTGTGGAATGAGAACAAAATTTCCACCTGAGTCACCACAAAAGCACTCGACAATGTTGTCAATTGAGGCGGCAGTATCTGCCAAGGCTTCCTTAATATTCTAAAAATTATCCCTACCAGGCCTCATTTCTCTAAATAACTTTAATTCTGAGTTTGATTCTATTTTTTTTTTTTGTTTTTTTGACACTGTAGTCACCTTCCTTATTGTTGTACTTATGTGCCACACAACTGTTACTGCAAAACTTTTCAATTGTGCATAACACAAACAGATTAAAAAACTCCAGTTCTTTGCATGACCTACCGCCTCCACGTTTTCCAAATGCACTTGTGAAATTTCTCATGTGTCAAAATACTATTACTATTGTTTGACACCTACTGTCATTTTTTTCATTCAATTTTGTCCATTTTCATCGTATCATTTTACTTAATTGTGATATTCTGAAGCAGTCTCCTTAAACAACGGCAACTAACATTGAAAGAATATAAACTGAAAGCATGAACTCAGTTTGCATATTACTGTATACATTTCAGAAAACCTGAAATGTTTTTCTGGGGAAAACAAAAAAAAGACAATGCTGTAATTTTTACATCTGTCACAGAAATCCTAAAATATAATGTTTGAGATACACTATACTCAGCGCAATGTTCGTTCCATTTTCACACACATTTCTTTAAGTGGGATATGGGTTTTCAGAAATGCCTCATTTGGGAGCAGGAGGTATAGATAGACCATCAAGGACTTTGGCCTGTCCCGACAAATAAAGTATTGCTGCTGTATTTCAAAGTGCAGCTTAGTCCTTTTGCCATGCAACGAAGTAGAGTTCCAATCTGCTCAAACTGTTAAAAATTAGGAAGGCAAAGATCCCTGTAAATGTTGATATAACTTCAAGTCTCACTTCCGTCCAGTGAAAAATATCTTCCAACCAACATTTAGACCTACAAGTAAGAAAAAAAAAAAAAAAGGCATTATTTATATAGCACGGGGATTGTAATGCCTGAAAAACATTTTAAAAAAGAGATTAAACTGATGCATTTAAACAAACCTGGGTACTTTAAACCAGTGCTAGGATTGACGAGCATAAGTTGATTTAGTTTCAACCACTCAAACTACTTGCACACTCAGAACATTCAAAATGTTGCTGACTACATAAATAAAGCACCCATCACATAAAGGTTGTGCAATTTATTCAGTCTAAACATCTACAATAGTCCACGATTCCACTCAATGTAGTTGTACAATATACTCCTGGATTGTACCAAATTTTAAGTGTACCAACCGCAGTTTTAGGGACAATTTTTCATTAACAGGCACAAATCATCATGTAAGTAATTAATCACTGCTTTTCAATCGTCTTTAATGAATTCAGTCAACCTTATTAGTTCTTGAACCAGTAAAATCATCTACACCCATTTGTATCCTTTGCTCATCACAATTAACAGATGCAATGGTTCCCACCATTTCAAACGTTTCTATATTGAGTGAAATACAACTTATGCAGAATATGTTACCCTTCCTATACCCACATCACAGCACATGCCGTTCTTCCACAGTTGAGGCGAAATCTAGCTCACTGTTAATAGCAGAGTGTGTTAGGAACTTCAGACAGCAAAGGAGTTTCAAAGTTCCAGAGTCACTCATAAAAACTGATATCCTTCTCAGAATGGTTATTTTAGCAGAGTATTTTCTTTTTAATTATAGCTAGCTATCTAAATCCTTCACCATGGTAAGAGCATCTCTTCAATACTGGAGGCGATCTAATTTCGAGTTAAGTTCTACATCCAGGTAGGTATATGTCTGCACAACCTCAAGTTTATTACCAACTAGCTTGCTCTCTCTTTCGGTGTTTATCTTTATCGAGTCCCATAGTCTTATGTTTTCTACAATTCATTTGAAAGGCATTCATTTTACTGTACGTATCTGAGCTTGTTAAATAATCGCTGCAATTTAGCCTTGTAAATTTACAGACAATCAAGAGTTTCATTAGAGCACTTAACTTGGTTGGGGGAAATTTACACATGAATCTCAACTACTCTACTAAAAAAATATAAAATATTGATAAACAGCAAGAAAAGAGAAGAGCACCCCCTCAAGGTCTCTAGCCTAGTTTGTTGGTAATGTGCATTTTCTCAACATCTGAGTTTTCAGAATTCAAACTTAACCCTTAGTATAGGATTAGGAAAGCCCAAAGATGGATGGTTATGCAATTCTCATCTAAAGATAGAGAAGACGCAGCACCCTTTTACGAGGATTTACAAGCTTAATGAGGTCACAAAATCCTGCCGTATGGAAATGCCTTTGTAAAATCCGGGGTGAAATCGGATAAACCTACATGGATGAATTACCACCTGTTTTAATTTCTCCTTCATGTTTCAACTCAGCATTGCTTCGAAAAAGTGAAATCAGTAGGATAATTTTGGTCCGCCTGTGAAATGTGCTGAAATTAGCATATTTCCCATAAGAGGGAATATATGCTTATCAGTGTCATGCTGGAAAAGTAGTAGCCCAATAGTGAAGGCAACCATCAACTAATTTTTTTCCAAGGTGACATTGGCTAGAATAACCAGAGATATAGCTGCTGAAGTCTTCAAACTAAAAGTATTAAATATACCTTTCGATAAATGTACTCAAGCAAATACATGTCGCACCATCCTTGACTCGGGGCGACACATGCCCTTGAAAGTAATTTTTCACCTTTTCCTCTAATTTCAACATCTGAAGTTAATACCTGTAATCCACTATTTTTTTTATCCTCCCTGTAGTGTCTACCACATTTCAAGTGAAGTAGTGTCGTCTATGCCTCGAGAGGTAAATGTTACCCTTATTCCAGAAGAAAAAGTACAAAAACACATAGATTGTGTGTGTGTATATATATATATATATACACACACACACACACACACACACACACACACACACACACTTCACTGGAAAAAAATGACAAAGGTTATAGCAACATTACAGTTAGATGAGAATTTCAGTGATGACGTAACATTTTAAACAAACAAACCCATCACTGAAATTCACCAGTTATAGTTAGTTCAAGTAACTATAACTAGTGTCCTAAGGTAGTACTAACTGGCTAATGAGTACAGATTTCTCCTCAATTTCATGGAAAATGTTTCAGTGATGTTATCAATGAACTCATAGAAGATGCCATGAATGATATAGTATGTGGGGAGCTTGGCAGTGGCCAGAGTTAGTTACCTTAGGGCATAATCTATTGTTAATTGATCTAACTGGTGAGTTTTTGTGGTTTTGTTTAAACATTACGTTATCATTGAAATTCTCAACTAACAATAACATTACTTTAAACTAAGGTTTTTCCGTGAATACCTCAGGGTTTTTTTTTTAAATGCAAAGTTTGACATAATTATCATTCCTAAATAACACAACTTTAGCCCTTGCTTTTTCAGTGAATTATTAGGTTGTTTTAAAAAAAAAAAAAACTTTTTTAAACAAAGTAATATTTAATTGCCAAACGTAAAGCTAACCCCGGCAGAGCACCGCCTTTGGCATGCACCGCAGGGTTTTCGCTGCAGGGCCTGGCATTCTGCCAAAATTCCACCACCCCCCAGCACTCACCCACACCCTCCAGCCCCCTACCTCTGCAACCTCGCTCAGCACTCAATACCCATTCTTTGCATGCAACACTCTCCCCACCCAAACCCATATATATATATATATATATATATATATATATATATATAAAAATAAATAAAAGAATATCTTTCCTCACTATCCAAAAATCACCAATAATTTTAAATCAAATGTATATTTCAATAATACACCCAATGCATGTTTTTTTTAATAATGATTACTTACAAATATTTAATAAAGTCTTGCCAAACTACAGGTCTGTTTTTACATAGTTTTATTAATACATTTTGTGGGTGAAAATATGTAAATAGTCAGATTTTTTAAAGTTATATATGTCTCAATTTTCCATTCAACATTTCAGTCCAAAAAATACAATCATAAAAAGAACCTCAAAAGAGCTTTGTACATGAAAGCTAACAAGGTACTAGCCCCTACACAGAGCTGAACTCCCAGTTGTATAGCAAAACCTCCAGCTTGGGAAATGCTTAATAAAAATAAAATAAAATAAAAAAATAAAAGTATGGCAAGTTCTCCTGGGGTCATGGTTTAAATGTCACCATGGATGTATATGCTTTCTATACATGTATTCCTAAGAAGAGGGTGTAACGCTACACAATATTTCCCACCTTCTAGAAATGCTACACTAATGGAACACACTAATATGCTTTTGGAAATTACATTGCTGGTTCTTGACCACATTTTCACACACATTTGTTGCTGGTTCTAACAAACATAGGGGGTCGCTATGGGCTCAAAATGTTTTCCTTGTGACTCTCAATAAGGGCTGGTATGAGTACTTACACATCTGGACCCACTGTCCTCCTCATGTGACTGAACATATTTTATAATTATAACTGAGAACAAACAGACTTTAGATGTGAACTGTATATGGAGAGTGAGAGCACAGCATCCTCGATTTTCAGGAAACCCACAACGAGCAATTCAGTTTTCCAAGACACCAGATGGCACCCTCGAATACGAACAAAAGCCATACCGATAGGAGAAATTACTTGTTTGAGATGCATCTGTAGAAGTGATGAGATTTTCACTGTAAAACTCAAAAAGTTACAAGACAATTTTAGAATGAGGGGATACCCTACAGACTTTTTGGTGGCGGCTTGGCACAAGATTTGTACCATAAAATGCAGAATGCTTCTTAGAGCGAGGAAGAAAGTTGGCCACCAAAAAGATAGGATCTTGCAAATAACATCATAGTAGACAGAGCTCGTCAGTGTACAACATTTTACACTGGCAACTATTGACAATACTCTTTCCAAAGTTCTATCTAAAAAATAAACTGCCTTAACACATAGCAGGGGCAGAATTCCTTGCGATATGCTGTGTCACAAAAATATGGTTACCATCATTACGGAGAGGTTTTAACAAATGTGGCAGATGCAATGTTTGCCAATTTGACCTGGATAAAATGGTTACTTTTTCATGTAACATTAATAGGAAATACTCCTTGATCCATTTTATAAATTTTAACATCACTTTTGTGGAACATTGTATTATTTGCCACTGTAATCTTATATATGGTGGATGGGCTATTCATCCTTTAGAGGAGAGGATACAGGAACACTTAAGAGGTACCTATCAGGAATCACGATTTCAAGTATCCATTTCCTGAACATTACAACTCAAGCCACTCCAAATATGGAAAACCCAATGCTAAAGTTTTTTTAATTTTTATATGATTTTATTGTAAACACTGCAATATGATACAAGACCAAATGGGATCAAAGTCCCGGCATTTATAAGCAATTGAACATCAAAGAATAAGAAAAACGGGTAAAACAATGGAATATTATCATTCGTACTTAGAAAAAAAACATGATGTACTGTTCAATTCCAGCATGCAATAGGAAAAGGGGATTAAGATATAGGTAGGGATAAAGGATGGAGAGTTAACGAGTAAACGGATAAACGAGGTATCGCGTCATTAGTCGCCCAGGTAGTAGGCGAGAGAGGATAAGAAGGGGAAGCAAATGAGCAAGCTAGTCAGGCAGCGGAGATTTTGAGTACGGGGTCATCTGATTCCCTAAGCATGCGGAATATATTTCTCGCTGCGTCGATATCTGGGTTGGAACCAGGTCCGAGAGCGCCTGCGCCGCGGGGCGTTCGGCCGGACCTTTTTACCTTGGGGGAGGCGCGACCCCGAGACAGTAGTGTACCCTAGGGCTGCGAGTTGCCAAGGTGACTACGCGGTACAAATAGTGGGATTTGGATCTCCTGTCGTCGCTTGGCCAGTTCAAACTGATACTAAGTGTCCTTCTCATGGCACGGAGAGAAAGATCTGGGAAAAAAGTCTGCTTGAGATGATGGGGAAGCTCAGTGTTTAGTCTTTAGTGAAATTAAGAAAGAAAAAGAGAGAAAAGGAATTAAAAAAAGAAAAAGGAAAGGAGAGAAAAGGGAGGGAGGTTTGCAAGAAAAAAAAAAAAAAGGAGGAAGAGGAATGAAGGGGTGAGGGGGGGGGGGGGGGAGGGGGGCAGAGATTCCAGATGGTTTGCTATCTTCCCACTGTAACGAAGGGAGCCCATATCTGTGTGAATATTTGGTCTTGGTCTTGTAGGTTATAGATGATTCTTTCGTGCGTGCCCGTGCGGCTCATGGCTATAATCCATTCATCTGGGGTTGGGGGGGCCTCTGACCGCCAGTGACGGAGTATGCAAATTTTTGCGGTAGCTAGTGCAGCAGTCTTTTGTGTGGTCTGGAAAGATCTGGTAGGGAGGTCCAATGCTAAAGTTTAATGCTATAGTTTAACTTGAACCAATTTCGGGTGCCTCTGGGAGGAGGGGGGAGCGGTGGGGAGGGGGGGGGGGGGGAGGTAAGAAATTTGGAATCTACCGCGCTTATTCAGTTGAAAATTTGTCTTCAAGCCAAGGAGGACAGTAGACGGAGGACACAGTCCGCCACAGAGCGAGGAGAAGGTCAGTCTTCTACCAGGGCTCTCACTTTGTCCTCTGGAGCAGCTTCCAGATCTGTTCAAAAATGTCACAGGTCCCCGACGACGTCGAGAGCATCAACGTCAAGACAAGGAACGGCACCGACATGCTCACCGTCGAGAAAGAGGCATCGCTCGTCGTCGAGAGCGTTATCATCGACGAGACGGCATAGACATTTGCCGTCGAAGTTCCCTGTCCAGGTCACCCTCGATGCGAAGGGGAAGATCGACGTCGAGGGACAGTACTCGCCGTCGCAGACGATCGACGCCATCCCACCGACGTCGAGGCAGATCACCGTCGAGGGGTTCGCAACGGCGAGAGGAGTCAATGTCGAGGGGTACACGTCTGCATCGTACTTCGACGTCGAGAAGCTTGTCGGCGTTGAGAAGGCATTCAAAGAGACCAAGGAGAGTCTCTATACCACCTCGGAATCCTCTGCTTCTCTGATTCTCTTGCCACCTTCACCTCAGCCATCTCCTCTACCACCGACACCTCTGTCATCTACAGCTCCTCTGCCGGTACCTCTTTCGGAGGCCGCCCCAGTGACTCCTGCAGAATCCACGAGACAATCACGTCATTCTTCGAGACGTTCCTCTGCGTCTAGACACCGTCATCGGCATGACTCAGATCACAGGTCTCCTCGTTCCCACCATAGACACTCCTCTTTATCCACAAGAGATTACTCTCCGACGTTATCGGACTCCCCCGTCTCCAAGAGTTTCTCCCATAGATGATGTGAATACTTTTCAAGAGGTATTAATTTGCGGTGCTACCAAGCTGAACATCCCTCTGGTAGTACCCACTCCAACAACTTCTGTCATATTTGAGACATTACACCAGCGATCTTCGGCTAGACCATTACTACCGCTGGTTCCAGGGTTACTTGAACCGGCAATGGACATTTTCCTTACGCCGTCCACAACCAAGACTGCTCCTTCCAGACTCAAAGAAATACCGTCCTCCAGAGCAGGACCCTTTATTTCGGAGAGCGGATCCAGCGCCCGATTCGGTGGTAATCGTGGCTGCTAAAAAGTTGCATTCAACATCTCCATCGTCTTCTTCTCCACCAGACAAGGAGAGTAGAAATATTGATGCCGCAGGCCGCAAAGTTTGCTCAACCTCAGCCATAACCATGAAAGCGGCTAGTGCCACTGCCCTGTTGGGCAGGTATGATCACGCCCTTTGGGATTCTGTGCTACAATTTGCCGATTACCTTCCTAAAGACAAAAGGGAGGATTTCTTGGCGATTGTAAACGAAGGCGCCATGGTCTCCAACCAAGTGATTAGTGCGGCTGCAGACTCCTCTGCGTTATATCTGCACATAGTTATTCTCATGGCATATCCTTCTGAAGACATTCCTGGCTACGCCCTACTTCACTCAAGCCAGAAGCGCAACAGAGGATACAAAACCTTCCTTTTTCAGGTTCCACTTTGTTTGGGTCTCATGCTGACGACGAGATGTCTAGGATGAAGACAGAATTAGACACTCTGAAGGCAGTGGGCATCGAGAAGAGAACAACGGAAAACATTCCGTCCCTACCACCGGAGATTCTTCGCTCAAAGGCTTCAAACACCGCAGTGGATGCCTCCGAGATCCCAGCACCAGCAACACCAGAGACCTTTTTCGACCCAGCGAAAACAAACAAGGGGTCGCTCCACACCACAGACCGCCCAAACAGGTCATCAAACATCGGCGTCTAAACTCTGAGTCCTCACTTACCCCTCCTACGTTACCCACTCCGGTAGGGGGAAGTATTTAGCATCATCTGGGAGAGTGGCAACGCATAACACCAGACGCCTGGGTTTTGAATATTGTACAGAATGGCTATTGTCTCAGGTTCATAAACCCTCCGCCTTCTGTTCCACCCAAACCGGTGAAATACCACCTCGACGCTCTAAAAGTAGAGGTAAGAACCCTATTACAAAAGAAGGCGATAGAACCTGTTCCTATGAACCAGCAAGGAAAGGGAATCTACTCGAGGTACTTTCTGGTACCAAAGAAAGACAAGCACGAGTTCCGATCCATTCTCGATCTAAGAATAGCCAACAAATGGATTTGCAGAGAAAAATTCTGAATGCTATCCTTACACCAAATCTATCCCCAACTTCATCAAGGCAATCGGCTCTGTTCAATAGATCTCCGCAACGATTACTTCCACATTCCCGTGGTCAAAAAACATCGGACGTTCTTAAGATTTCTCGTCGGAAAAAGCCTTTACCAGTATACAGTGCTACCCTTCGGCCTCAAGTCAGCACCGAGGACGTTTTCCAACTGCATGGCGGTGGTGGCAGCCCATTTAAGGAAACATCGGATCTTTGTCTATCCCTATCTAGACGATTGGCTCATAAAAGCATCCACATACCTAGAGGCCCAACAGCACTTCAATTGGACCTACCATCTACTCCAGAGACTGGGTCTTCAGGTCAATCTCTCCAAGTCCACAACATCACCTGTACAGAGGTTGCACTACTTAGGCGCCATCATCGACACCACTCAAGCAAAGGTGTTTCCTTCGGAGGAACGACGTTTATCAATCCTCCAGAAGTGCCAGCTGCTCGAGAAAATCTCTCAGGCCACTGCAAGAGCGATATCCTCTCTCCTGTGGTCGATGGCGTCTTGCATCTATCTCACTCCCAACGCTCGCCTCCATATGAGACCTTTACAGGAGTGCCTAGAAAATCAATGGAATCAACCAGTAGACGATTGGGAGAACAGCATCCTTCTTTCTCCCCATGCCATTCAATCCCTCAAGTGGTGGTGTGCTCCGAGCAATCTCCTGAAAGGGATGCCATTCCACCAACAGCCTCCCACTCAGACCATAGTCACAGATGCATTGCTGCTCGGTTGGGGAGCGCATATGGATCACCTTCATATTCAAGGCTCTTTGTCGCAGAGGGAAAGACTATATCACATCAATCTCCTAGAGTTACGTGCAGTCCATCTTGCACTCAAGGCCTTCCTCCCCGCATTGACTGCGAAAACTCTGCTTCTCCAAACAGACTACATGGCCACCATGTATTACTTGAACAAACAAGGGGGCACCAGATCCAGGACTCTGTCTACAGAGGCCCAAACAATTTGGCACTGGCTTCTAGCCAGGAACTTAATAGTAGCAACTCACCTTCCGGGCATACAGAATGTCCAAGCGGATGCCCTCAGTCCAGCAATGGGCGAAAACCACGAGTGGGTTCTGCACGACGACGTCGTCCACTCCATCTTCTCCATGTGGGGTACCCCTTCTATAGACCTATTCGCAACCCCAGAAAACAAAAAATGCCAAGACTTCGCCTCCGGGTACTACCATCCAGGAACATTGGGGAATGCCCTGTGGATAAACTGGTCAGGAAAATTTCTTTATGCCTTTCCACCGCTTCCCCTGATACCGACAGTCCTCCTCAAGCTGTTCCACTCCAACACCAAGAGGATTCTCATCGCCCCAGAGTGGCCACGCCAGTGGTGGTTTCCAGACCTCCTTCACCAATCACTCCGTCGACATATCAGATTACCTTGCCGCCCTGACCTTCTCACGAAGTTGAGGCCAGATGAGACATCCCAACCTCTCGTCTTTGAATTTGGCAGCATGGCTTCTGAGCTAGTGCAGTATGGTCACCTTAATCTTCCTCAGGACTGCATGGAGATTCTAAGGGAGGCAAAATGCCCTTCTACAAGAACAGCTTATGCCTTCAGATGGAAAAGGTTCTGCATATGGTGTTCGGACAAGAACTTTGACCCAACGCCATGTGGAGAAGAACCTATTCTTCCATATTTATTACACCTGGTGAAGTCTGGCTTACAGCTGTCATCAATCAGAGTACACCTTGCAGCACTATCAGCATATAGAAAAAGTCCTTCCCAAACCTCTTTCTTTAAGATTCCAATCATAAAAAATGTCCTAGAAGGTTTAAAAAAAGGTTTTTCCTCCTATTAGACGTCCATCTCCTCCATGGGAGCTTAATATAGTCCTTTTGCGCCTGATGCTACACCCCTTTGAACCCATACACAAGGCATCCCTCCAGCATCTTACTTAGAAAACTGCCTTTCTTGTAGCAATCACTTTAGCTCGCAGGGTTAGTGAGATCCAGGCCCTTTGCACTCAGGAACCTTATACGGTTTTTCATTCCTCAAAAGTAGTAATGAGAACACATCCTAAATTTCTACCTAAAGTCATTTCAGACTTTCACGTAAACCAGACCATATCCTTACCGACTTTCTTCCAAAATCCATCTACTCCTGCTGAGAGAACCCTACACTCTCTTGATGTAAAGAGGGTTTTAAAATTTTACTTAGAACAAAATCATTGCGCAAATCACAACAGCTCTTTATTAACTATGGCCAGTTAGGACAGGTCTGGCCACCTCCAAACAATCCTTATCCAGGTGGATTGTCTCATGTATCTTATTCTGTTATCAGTTAGCAAATAAATCCCTTGATGGCAGGCCTAAGGCCCATTCCACTAGGGGTAAAGCAGCAACTGCTGCTTTGATGAGAAACATTCCGTTAGAAGAGATCTGCAAAGCAGCTACATGGAGATCTGTCCACACCTTTACTAAGCATTACTGTCTTGATTCGGATGCTAGGACAGATGCTCAGGTTGGACAGGCCTCTTTTAAGAATCTCTTTGCATGATTTATCGTTTCTTTATTGTTCCGTCTACTCCACCGCGGTTATTGGGATGGGCTTGCTAATCTATTCAGTGCTTATGACTATACATGGAAATCCCCTATGAGAGAAGGAATAGTTTCTTACCTGTAACTCCAGTTCTCTCGTAGGGGTATTTCCATGATGGTCATAAGCAACCCTCCCTCCTCCCCGGTGGAGTTGACATAATAACAACTAATAATAGTAATATTAATAATGAAGGATATATTCAGACTTCTTCGTGTCATATTACAAGCCTACAAAAAGAACTGAGGCAACTGCCTTTTGCTATGCATGATGGGATACAGGAAGACTTTCTCTTCTTAAAGGCACAGCTCTATTTACATTCTGTATAATGGCAGCCTATGGGCTACACTGCCCTGCATTATTTCATCCTTATTTTGAAGTTGTAAAAAGGTTTGTGAAAGATGTTTTCTACCTCATCTCTAGAATAAACATGTTTTTAAATGTATATCTAAAATACAGTATCTTTTTTTTTTTTTTTAACCAAAAGAATGAACAATTTGGCCTTTGTAGATGTTCCTCTAGGCTGCAGATTGACATTCTTAAGTGACTTTGCAGGCCTTCCTCAAGAAAGGCGTAACATCTACACTTAAGAACACACTTCAGAACAGTGCTCCGGGGTCCCCGCAGGCGTGCCGAACTATAGCTAAAGCAACTCCATTAATACATTAGTCTTGACAGCCACAGAGGCCAATTGAGGTTCATGCCCTCAGCCGCCATCCTCACCACCAAAGAAAAAGGTTCCCTCCTCCCTAACCATGGTATGCCAGGAGAAACCAAGCCACAATCTGGGGAGGGGTCCAGACCACTAGCATTCACCAGATGTTCACACCAGGTGTTCTCTGTGACAACTAGGGGCTGGTGTTCATCAGGGTCCAGTGGCCCCTCCCAGTCTACCCAAATCTTAGCCCATAGGAATAGGGCACAGGCTTCATCTTGGTTGGAATGCCTCCAATTGGTGCCAGCGTCAGATGACGCCCATCCTGCTCTGTGTCAAACTCAATCAATCCAGCAATCAGTTGACTTGTAGAGCGCAACCTGTTACTCGTGAGGGTGTACAGGTGCTGGCAGGGTCCAGGGCCTCAGTCGAACTGCCAAGTTTTCAACGTCCTACAGAACTCCTGTAGAGGAGGAGTGTCCTGAGCTTCAGGGGGAAGCCGTTCTAGGTTTCAGCTGCAAGATAGGAGAAGGATCGTCATCCTGCCCTGATGAGTTGTATATGAAGGGGTATGGGCCATTGCGAGGGAGGTTGGGTGGAGGTGTCTGAAGGGTTCATGGAATCTCAGGTGGTGGTTCATGTAGGTGGATCCGGAGTCATGGAGGACCCTGAACATATGATGAGGAGCTTGAACTGGCACATCTTCTGAACTAGGAGCCAGTGTATTATTTTTTTTTTTTTAAGGTGGGAGATGATGTGGGTGCGACAAGGGAGAGTCAGAACAAGTCTTGCTGTGGTGTTCCAAATCGTATATAGTGCTTCCATAGTCCAGTCAAATGGTGACAAGAGCTAGGGTGATCGTGCATTTCACATTTTGGGGAAGCCGTCTGAAAATCCTACGTAACATGCATGGTTGAAGAAGCAGGATGACAACACTGCGTTGAGACTTGGGACCTCATAGTGAGTTTGCTGTCCAGTATGATACCAAGATTCCCGACGTGCTCAGCTGGGGTTGGAGTGGGCCCGAGTTCTGTGGAACACTAGGTGGTGTCCCAGGGGGAGTTGCTGTTGCCAAACATCAAGACTTCCATTTTGTCTGTGTTAAACTTGAGGCAGTTATTCCTCATCCAACTGATGACACTGGTCATGCATTGGTAGAAGCTGGTTCTGGTGGCGGTGAAGATCTTGGAGCGGGAAAGGATGAGTTGCGTGTCGTCAGCGTAGGACATAACGTGGAGTCCATGGGATCTGACTGTGTTGGCAAGGGAGATGTTGAAGAGAGTGGGGCTGAGTGATGAGCTGTGAGGGACTCTGTAGATGATTGGTTTGGATTTGAAGGAGAAGGGTGGAAAATGGACTCGTGTTCTGTTGGTGAGGAAGGTGGTGATCCATCCGAGGGTGGCTCCCTGGTTGCCTGTCATGAAGTCGGGCAATGAGCGTGTGGTGGAAGACTGTCGAAGGATGCTGAGAGATTGAGGACTACAGGGCAGCGGTCTCTCCTTTGTCGAGGAGGGTCCGGCTGTCATTTGTGGCAGCGATCAGGGCTGTTTCGGTGCAGTGGAATCCGGATTGGGAGTCATCCAGGACGGGACTGTGTTCCAAGTATATGGCGAGTTTTTGGTTCATGGCTTTTTTTAAGACTTTGTGAGAAAGGCAGCAGGGAGATGGGTTTATAGGCGCTGAATTCTTTGGGGTCCTCTGAAGGTTTATTCAGTAGGGGTTTCATTCCTGTGTGCTTCCAGTCTTCTAGGAAGGTGGCAGAATCCAGCGAGTTAAGTAGGGTATAAAGTTTGAGGCCGATTCTGGATGCTCCTGGTTGAAGATGTGGTGGGGGCATGGGTCAGATTAGCCCCAAGAGGATGGATTTCATGATGGTGATAGGGTCCTGAGTGGTGAAGTGGTTCCGGGTGGTTAGCCTTGGGATGGTTGCGAGTGTAAGTATGGCTGTTGAAAAAGTCTTCAGGCTTGAGTAGGGGGTTGAAGTTTCTGTAGATTTTGGCAATTTTATCACATATGAAATCTGCAAGGCTTTCGCATAGGTCCTGAGAAGGAGGGATTTTGCTTGTCGCCATGCTCGGGTTGGTGAATTCCTTGACTATGCAGAAGAGCTCCTTACGGTTGTTGGGGTTGCTTCAGTGCACGATGCCAAAGCTTTTTTTTTTCCATCCCACGTAGTTGGCAGTAGTATAGGTTGAGTGCTGATTTGCAGGCTGTCCTGTTGTGGAGCTTTTGCTGGTGTGCCAGCTTTCCTCGAGGTGCTTGCAGTGGCGCTTGGCTGTCCTGAGGTCCCTTTGGTGTACCAGCTGGCTTGCTTGGTGTATCTTCTGGTTTTTAGTTTTTGATGGGGCAGAGCTGGGAGTGATGATATCAGCACAACCAGTGATCCACTTGTTGAAGCTTCGGATGTCCTGGTTTATATTTTTATGGTGTTTGGTTGGATTGAGGGCGAGGGTGTTGGTCAATCTGGTCTCTGGGGCCTTGCTCCAGGTGCAACAGGTGGCACTGGGTTGCATCGGGGGCAAGCATGGGAGTCATGGTGATGAAGTGGACGATTAGCTGTATTTGATGCGGTCGCCGGAGGTGAATGTGGGGGTTGAGCATGTGTTCTGCAAACTGCATAGGGTCGTGTATCGTTTGGGTGAGGCCAATGGCGTTCAGGCTATTGAGGAGGTTGGCTGAGTTAGGACCGGTTAGGTCGACAAGATGGAAGTTGCCCAGGGAACATGTTGTCCCTTAAGACAATGGCTATGAAATCGGTGATGGAGTCGCAGAACGTGGTTCGAGGTCCCAGTGGACGGCATGCCAGTGTTTCCCTAATGGTGGATTTCTCACCTGTGTGGATAGTGAAGTTGAGGTGTTCCATTGATGAGATGGCGTCATCCGTGGCGGTAGTGCATTTGATGCAGTTTCTGTGGATGATGGAAATTCCCCCCACTGGCTTGTTGAAGCGGTGGGTTATATTGTATCCTACTGGTATGGCAGTGGTGATGTCGGGGCTGACGCAGGATTCAGCAAGGTCTTGGTTAGGAAGACTGTCAGGTGAGACAGTGGTGATAAAGTCCCAGATGTGACTTTTCCGAGTGAACAAGTATAGAGGCTGAATGCGAGCTGGTGGTGGGTGCCTGGTATCTGCGTCAAGTGGGCTGGGTGTTGCTGAGAGGGGAGGGGGCATGCGTTTTGTGGCTACTGCCTGGATAGCCAGGTACAGCAGGAGGAGCCTTTGCCCTACAGGATTTCCTGACCTGAACCATTCCAGAGACCAACCATCTGGGAAAGCCACTGCTTTGAAATCTATTCACATTGTTAGGAATCTGCTGTTAAAAATATCCATCAGAAAAACAAATAACCATCAGTAAAACTCCTTCTGGTTGATACTCTGTTAACCTGCAGATTCCTCATCAAACCATCCATGTCCCCGTTCTGTGAAATGAACTCGTGTGACAGACTTCTAGCCGTAGATTCCTTATCTTAGAATTCTCCGCCAGGCATCAGTCTTGATCTGGAAATTTTTCCCCCTCAGCGCGTCGGTAGAGGGAGTTGAGCGACTCCACTGCGACATTGTCCCCAGACATGACCCATGGGGTCCATATATTCCCTGAAGTCCGTTTTTTCTGTGGCTTGAAGATGCAGAACAACGCAGAGCCACAGAAAAACGGGCAGTGAAATAATAAAACAGTAATAGTGTATTTACCAACCAGAAAAGAAAAACACACGTCATGAGATGTACAACAACTAGAAAAAATACAAAATCGCCCGAAGAGAGACTGAAGAGTACATAGTTCGCAAGCAGGAAGGTAATTAACTTGTTCATCTCAGAGACAACTAGCCGCAGATTCCTGATCTTAGAATTAGATACCCAAGCAATACCCGGAGGAGGGGTGTGAAGAGATAACACCAGTCTCGCAAAGGACAGCCGGAGACAGAAGGCGAGAGAATAACATAAGTTACTAATATAAAAAAATGACCGTCATGTCCACAGGGGAAATGCTAAGTTAGGACTGGTAAGTGAAAGTGTTCACAGGAAACTGCGGCATCGACCACACCCATAGGGGAGTGAAAACTGCGGGGGGTAAAAAAAAAAGTCAGATAAGAATCAAAAAACACGTGACAGAAAACGTGTAAAAGAATCAAAGTAGAAGGACAAGAATAATTGTGCAATACAAACAATCTCACAGTCAGAATGAGATAGAACCCCAGCAGAGGCGATGTGAGACACAAGCCAAGACGGAAAACGGGGTCAGGAAAAGAATGAATGAAAAACCGAAAGAGTACAGGCTTACCAGCAGTAAGGAAAACAGCTCCAGGCCCCAATGGAAGAATAAAGGTGAAAAAACCAGTACGGCCCTGCGCAAAAGTGCAAAGTGTACTGACATACACAAGACAGGGTATGAGATAAAGTCAAAAAGAGAACACTGAAGCGGAAGTGGAATGACAAGGTAAAAGAAATTGAAGGTCCCGTGTGAACCCAGAGCAAAAAAGGAATGTGAGAAAAGAAATGAAGGGGTACAAAAATATTCCAGACAATGAAAACAGCCTTGAAAACAAGGAAGCAGCCTGACCTGGGAACCGGAGGCAGAAAAAGCATTCGCACACAAAAGTAGCCCACAGAACTGTGCAGCAGAAAAGCACAGAACATATTGAAAGGAGCATGACCGAAAAGCAAACCAATCATGGTACCCCCGAAGAAAGAAGAGGGCATGAAAGGAAGATCAATCTGAGACATGTTAAAAGACAAGAGTCTGAAAAAGCCCACTTCATGAAAGAGCGAGGGTCTATGACCGTGTCCAGGAGGACGTGGAAGCATGGAAAGACAACCATTGGCCATGGCCAGGGAAGAAAGATAGGAATCATGCAAGGTGTGAAAACACCAGATGTATAGGGAAAACACAGAACTCTCCATGAGCTAGAAGGATGGAATGTACGGTAAGGAACTGACCGAATCAGTGCTCAGAAACAAAGAACAGGTAGACAAGAGACACCTGTGAAGAAAACAATCCTCGTAAGCGTGCACAGAAGGGGACCAAATGACTTGTCGTCAGCAGGTCAACCAAGAACAATGGAGAAAGACTGACAACAGGAAGCAAACGGTAGCACTTTTCCCAAGCCATCACAATGAACAAGGAAGGCGAGGAAAAAGGCACCATGCAAGCCGTAAAAAACCTGTACAAGCCAGGGCAGGAAGAGCACCATTCCCCTCCACTCGAACTGGGGGGGGGGGGGGGGCGGTAGCCAGTTGAATTTGGCGGCAGGATGAAAAATCAAAAAACAAGTGATACCCCTGCATATGCCAGAAGGAGGAACGGCACTGCCTCAAGAAGAGGGAGTACCACAAAAGAATCCACAACAACCTGTGGGAAAGAAAGAACCTGTGAACAACAGCACAGGGACAGCACAAACTCAGGAAGGACCACAAAGGAGTGGGCAAGACGTAAAATGGAAGGAGAGGACAGTACCCTCCAGTGGAGAGTATAATAATAGTACTGTATTTTTTTATTTATTTTTTACATAAACAGTGTTGCATTGGCTAGCCGGAGACCCACGGTATGGGGGAGCCGGTGCCACGAAAGGTAAGAGACGTTAACACTGAGCCACTGTGCAATGGACCCGGTAGAAATGTAAATAAAGGTTACGGTAGAAGCAATCGAGAACACCCGGAAAGACAGGGAGGGGAATCTGCAACAGGCACCAATATGTGACTGTAGCACAGGAAAATAAGGACAATGTAGAACTCATTGATAAAATGGGAAAAGAAGCCTTCCCAGAAGACATAAGAAAAAGGGACACCAGATAGTAGGCAAGAAATGGCTCCTGGAGGAGTACAACATATTAAGACATGGGAAAAAAACAAGGTAAATGTGTAAAGTAGCTTACTACCAAAAGCTTAAAAGAGCTAACGCCCAACCCAATCTCCATATCAACAGAGACGACAGGCAAGATGCCTAAAGTAAACTGAAGGAGAGGAAATGTTGTCAGAACACACAACAAAAAGAGAACCACTAACCGTGGAATGGAAAGGCCAAAAGGAGGCGAAGGGAACCACCAGCAGATATGGCCTAATTATAAGAGGGCACCTGGCCTGCCTCAGAAGTAGAGCTACCTTCTAACATGGTGAGAATCTGCCGAATGGAAACAAAGCTGAGAGTTGGAACTCACACAGAAAGTATACTGAAATGTATCAGTACCGGCCCTGGAATAAAATCCCTGTACAGAGGAGCCTGTGGCAGCAGAAGCACCAGACTATGCCTAGGAACTACAGTACTACTGAAATGAGCAGCAGCATGAAAAGCACGCAGAGCACCACTAAAAGAGATGCAAAAATATTCAAAGTGGATAAAAAAAAATAGACTGGAAAGAACAGGAGGAGACTCTGAATGGACTCAGAAGAAGTCACAGGGCCGCACAAAATGCAATAACATGTAACAGAAACAGGGGAGTACATAACAGGACCCACATCTGAAAGGAACCTAGCTGTTCAAATATAGGTGCAACGGAGCAGCATAAGTGCATTAGAAGAGGACGGACATTCGTGCCCAACATGGGAATCACGAAAATAGCGCAAGGCTGAATTTGCATGCACCGCAAAAAGAGACTTGCCATCAAATGGCATATCAAGAAGAGCATCCCACACTGGAGGAGATAAATTCGAAGCAGATAACCAAGCCCTGCGACAAATGGCAACAGAGGCAGCCATGACCGAACCAATGGAGCAGCATCTAACCGACTAGAATCCCTGTGCGGCAGTCAGAGGAATCTGCTCCAAAGCTGGGATGCCCAAAGCAGTTCGGGCAACAAACCCCCAACAGGAAGGGTGATGGCGAAGGCACAAGAGATCTTCCTGTACCGGCCAAGGCCTGTCTAAGATAGAACGGTCACCGAAGGACCAGAGACAGGCTGAGTCCAGACACCAAGAAGAATGCCGTACAGAGCTTCACAAAAAAGCAGAACGGGTTCAGTGTCGGAATGATCTGGAGTAAATGTTAACAGCGAATCAATGGATAATTGTACCAAAGGAAGCAAGTTCAAAACTTCAGACACCCGCCTCAAGACATCTGCGAAGGCAGAGCTGGTTTCTGTCGCCAATCCAGGGGACGAGATTAGGCTAGACATCAGCGAGGAGTCTAGGCCACTAGGCATGGCTAAATCAAGCACCCAATCAGAGGATGATCCCAGAAGGGGCCTCGTAAAGGGTGCAGGAGGCTGAGTAGGAGGCACAGACAGTGGACCCAGCACAAGAACCACATTCGAATCACACGGCGCCGCTCCATGCGTCAGGTTCAACCAATGTCGAGAGGTGGAAGCTTCCTCAGAAGCTGCATCATTCGACTTTGGGGAAATCAGTATAGGGCTGTCAAGTGGAGTCGTCCGACCTAACGGCGCCGTGAGGGGCCTCAGGACAACAGGATCAGGTGGAGGAGACGGAGGTTGTACAAGGCCGTGCACCGGCGCTGATCAGACATGGGGCGCTAAGAGTGTGAAGTGGTATCGAGGTAGAAATCTTCGGCGAACACTCCAGCAAAGCACTCACCACCTCCATAGGGCCTGAAGGCACTCCAGAGGGAGGGAAAGAACCAAAGATGGAATGCAGAGACGCATAGTGACGTCGCATTTGGTCTATTGTTGCCCCGGGATAGAGCGGAAGGGAAAGGGTCGCTTCGGTAGCGGACTGCACATGAGGAGAACGCAGGGGCGGGGATGCTGAAGGGCATGATAGTGTCCAGGCAGACCTACCTGGAGACGCCGAAGGACCACCCGAGGTCAAGGGAATCATGCAAGAACGACTCCTGGGAAGAGGGGGAAAAAAAAAAAACAGAAGGAGGAAACACAATAAAAGAGGAAAACAAAAAAAAGGAAACAAAAAAGGAAACAAAAAAAGGAAACAAAAAAAAGGAAACTAAAAAAAAGAAACAAAAAAAAGAGAAAGGAGAAGGAGAACAACAACAACAACAACGACGAAGGCGAGAAGAGGACTTGCCCACTCGCGCCACAAGGAGCTTCATTCAAAGCGCCCTCAAAGACTGGCTTCAAACGATGGCAGACGTAGTCGTTGTGTCGTGATGAGATCCCAGACACCATAAACAGACGTCTGCTGGGAACTGGATCCACAGGGTTCGCTGCCAGGCCTTTTCCCCCTCAGGTGGCAGGCCTTTTTTCGCTATTTGGGGCAGATCGCACTTAGGCCCTCATAGCTTTTTGTCCACATAAACTATCAGTGTCAAATTTGCGTCCTTTTTTTCCAACATCCTAGAGGTACCCAGACTTTGTGGATTCCCCCGAAGGAGACCAAGAAATTAGCCAAAATACAGGAAAAATGTAGTAAAAAAAAAAAAAAAAAAAAAAAAGGGAAAAAGGGCTGCAGAAGAAGGCTTGTGTTTTTTTTCCCTGAAAATGGCATCAACAAAGTGCTTGCGGTGCTAAAATAGCCATCTTGCCAGCTTTAAGGAACAGGCAGACTTGAATCAGAAAACCCAATTTTTCAAAATAATTTTGGCATTTAACTGGAATATACCCCATTTTTACTATTTTTTTTACTTTCACCCTCCTTCCAGTTAGTGACAGAAATGGGCGGGAAACCAATGCTGCATCCCAGGAAGCTAAACATTTCTGAAAAGTAGACAAAATTCTGAATTTTGTGTAGATCCTACAAGTGTTTCCTACAGAAAATAACAGCTGAAATAAAAAACAATATTGAAATTGAGGTAAAAAAAAAAAAAAAAAAAAAAAAGTCTTTTTTCTCCACGTTTTACTCTGTAACTTTTTCCTGCGATGTCAGATTTTTTAAAGCAATATACTGTTACGTCTGGTAGACTCTTTTGGCTGCGGGGATATATAGGGATTGCAGGTTCATCAAGAACCCTAAGTACCCAGAGCCAATAAATGAGCTGCACCTTGCAATGGGTTTTCGTTCTATACCAGGAATACAGCAATTCATTTGCTGAAATATAAAAAGTGAAAAATAGGTATCAAGAAAACCTTTGTATTTCCAAAATGGGCACAAGATAAGGTGATGAGAAGCAGTGGTTATTTGCACATCTCTAAATTCCGGGGTGCCCATACTAGCATGTGAATTACAGCGCATTTCTCAAATAGAGGTTATTTTTTTTTTTTTTGTTTTTTTTTTTACACACCGTCTTACATTTGGTAGGAAAAAATTTAGAGAAAGACATGTGGAAATAACAGTTGTTTTGCTATTCTGTGTTCCCCCAAGTCTCCTGGTAAAAATGGTACCTCACTTGCGTGGGTAGGCCTAATGCTCACAACAGGAAACACAACATGGACACATCACATTTGTACATTGAAATCGGACATGTTTTTTGCAAAGTGCCTAGCTGTAGATTTTGGCCTCTAGCTCAGCCGGCACCTAGGGAAACCCAGCAAACCTGCGCTGTTTTGAAAACTAGACACCTAGGGGAATCCAAGATGGGGTGACTTGTGGGGCTATGACCAGGTTCTGTTACCCAGAATCCTTTGCAAACCTCACAATTTGGCAAAAAAAAAAAAAAAAAAAAAAAAAAACACCACACTTTTTCCCCTCATTTCGGTGACAAAGTTCTGGAATCTGGGAGGAGCCACAAATGTCCTTCCACCCAGCATTCCCAAGTCTTCCGATACAAATGGTACCTCACTTGTGTGGTTAGGCCTTGTGCTCATGAAAGGAAATGCCCCAAAACACTATGTGGACACATCAAAATTATCAAATACAAACCCACCTGTTTTTCCAAGGGGGTGGGGGGAGGGGACACCTGCATTTTTTGTCCTGGGCTCAGCAGCCATCTAGGGAAACCTACCAGACCCAGACATTTCTGAAATAGACACCAGAGGGAGTCCAGGGACGTGTGAATTGCGTGGATCCCCCAATGTTTTCTTACCCATAATCCTCAGCAAACCTCAAATGTAGCTAAAAAAATAAAACTTTTTGCCCCACATTTCTGTGTGGGATCACCGCACCGGGACAAATTTCCTACCACCCAACGTTCCCCTCAGTCTCCTGGTAAAAATTATACCTCCCTTGTGTAGGTGGGCCAACTGCCTGTGACAGGGAAGAGCCAAAAACATGTCAAAATTGAGGGGGAACTAAAGCGGATCCGAAACGGCAGTTTGGAAAAAAACATTTTTTAGGCTGACAAGTGCAGCAGAATTTTTATTGGTATAGATGAGACAATGTTGGGTGGTAGGAATTTTGTGGATTCCTGCAGATTCCGGAAGGTTACATCACAAAAGTGTGGGAAAAATGTGTGATTTCCAGCAAAGTTGGAGGTTTGCAGGGCACTGTGTGTGAGAAAATGGTGCAGGTGCATGTGAAGCACACCACCCTGGAATCAACCAGATGTTTAGTTTTCAGATGTGTCTAGGTCTTGTGGATTTTTATACATGGCAGCGTCCCAAAGTCAAAAAAGTGCAGCCCTCACCATTCCAAGCGGGACGATTTTGAGAGTTAGACAAGCTCTCATGGCCCAAATGTAAAACCAAAACCCCAAATAATCGAATGCCCTCTTGCTTGCCATGGGATAAGATGTTTTAGTGTGCGGGGGAGGGAGGAGAGCTGAAAGACTGTTACCCCCTTCAGTTTGGGTGGGGGCATAACCAGGTCCATACTGGTTGGAAGCTACCACTGCACTATTTTTTTTTTTTTATTCCATGGCATCTAGTAGACTTTCTGCCCCCCGGGTGTGGATCGGAGGTAATTGCCCCATCGGCCCACTGGTGGGTAGAACAACTTTGGCCCCATTTATTTGGGGTGGGGGCATGGCCATACACCCACCCTCTTATTTTGGGAAATAAATCTTCCCTGGCCTTTGGTGGGCTTTCAGCCCCCCTTGGGCGCAGACGGGCCTTCCAAAAATAGGCCGATCTGCCCCCACGGGGAGCAGATATGGCCAACAGTAAGGTGCCCCCATGGGGAGCGACCCTTGCCCAAGGGGCTACACCCCCAAACAAAACACACAACGTACAAACACACCAATCCTTGGTGTCTAGTAACCTAACAAAATAAGGGTGATCTGCCCCCAAAGGGGGCAGAATTGGCCTAAATACAATTTGCCCCTCAGGGGAGTGACCCTTGCCTAAAGGGTTGCTCCCCATACAAAAACACAAAGTAAAAAAAACTATATATATATATATATATATATATATATATATATATATATATATATATATATATATATATATATATATATAGGCCTAAAAATTATTGCCCCCCCCTGGGGAGTGGCCCTTGCCCAAGAGGCCGCTCCCCTCATGTCCATTTAAAAAAAAAAAAAAATCCCTGGTGTTTAGTGGGCATTTCTGCAGCATAAATGCTTGCAGAGACACTAAAGGAAAGGAAAGGCCTTTCCTTTCATGACTCTGCTGGCCCCCCCTCCTCCAGAGCAGAAGAGAAATGCTTCTGCATTTCTCTTCAGCATCGCGCTGGAAGCATGCTCCCAGCGCGATGGGAGGTGACCTGATGAGGTCAGCACACGGGACGGTAACCGGATGGGATGAGATGGTTACGTTTGTGGCGCCTGGGAGGCGCAGCCATGGACGTAACCATTTCGTTTATGGCCCGCAAGGGGTTAAATCCAGAAGGCATATACACGAATTTTGAGAATAATCTACAAAAATACCCGAAGATCGGGTAGAAAAAAGGCCAAAAAGCCAAAGGTACTCGATACACTGCATCCGTGTTGCTGCATGGAAAAGAAGAAACCGACATCAGCGCATCAGACGAGGGAATATATGGACTCCGCTGATGTCATGTCCGGGGACGACATCACTGTGGAGATGCGCAATGCTATCTACCGGCTATCTACCGGCGCGCGCAGAGGTACCGCAAAGAAAAAAATTCCAGATACAGTCCGACGCCTAGGGGAGAATTCTAAGATAAAGAAAACTAGCTTTAGATTCCTTATCAGATCATATGGATCCACACCTTAAAAAGATAAATAATAAATTGATCTGAATAGAGAGGGTTAATCAGGTAAACGTAGGAAGGTCAAAAGGGCAGAGTTAACTAAACTATTGTCACAGCAAGGCCATGATGGGCCTAGCAAAGGACAAAACATCAGTATGTCATTCAAATGCACCTGTAAAGGCTATATATCGCAAGACAAACTTCTTTCAGTGTACTGCATAAATTGTTTTAGTGAAGGGACACCTGACTGCCAAAATGACACATACCACTTTGAACGGCAGATCAAAAGCCATTTACTTTCCTTGCTCAATTTCCATGCAAGGATGTGGAGGCTATGCAGGTTTGAGTCCAGGAACCTGGCCTGCTGCTGTGACAGGAAGTCCTTCTGAAATGGCAGTGAGATTGGAAGAAACATGTTCATCACCAGAAGTGCAGGGTACCACACTCTCCTCGCCCAGCGTGGAACTACTATGATAACTTGGGCGTTGCCTTTCCTGATCTTTGGAACTCTTGGCAGCAGAGGTAGAAGCAGAAAAGGCATGCAAGACTCCAGAGCTCTAATCTGAGCCTAAGGTTTCTCCAAATGAGAACTGCCTTAGGAATTCCAATACGCAGAATTTTGTACACCGCATGTTCTCTGCAGTGCCGAAAAGATCACGCCAGGGTTCTTTCCAATGCTAGAAGACACCTAGTGTCACCTCCAAGTGGAGCCACCTTTTTGTGATCTGCTAGGAGAACATCGGCTGAATTTGTCTGCCCGGTTGTTCAAAGATCTTGCCAGGCGTTATACAGTCAGGGGTATGACTTCATTATTCAGCAACTTCCAAAATGCACAAAGCCTCCTACAGCAGGACTCACAACCCCAATCTTACCTGTTTGTTGCAGCACCACATGGCGGTGGTGTGGTCTGTGTGAACCTGTGCTCGTTTCTCACTGGACAGGAAGACCAATTCCAGTACCAAGAGTATCGCCTGCCGCTCCAACAAGCTGATGTGGAGACAGGCTTTTATCGGAGACCCGAATCCCTCAATCTCCACCTCTTCTAGATGACCTCCCCCACCTTGCAATAATACATCATTCACAACAATTAGCTCCGGTTGGGTTAGGGAGAGGGTTGCCATTGGTCAGATTGCGGTCTAGCAGCCACCACATCTGGACATAAGCATACAGTTTCCCTTGGTGCTGAGCCCACTGAAACTTCAAATCCCAACACAGAACGTGCATGTTCCACCCAGTGTGTCCCTTACAGGATGCAAGCAGTCAAGAAGCCTCAGAGCTGCTCTCACAGGGACCCTGGTTAAAAGGTGAAGCATCAGAAACATAGCCAGAAAGTTCTGGACTTGCTGAAGAGGAGAAAAAGGCTCCGAAAAGCACTTTGTCCAGAATAGCTTCAACAAAAGGGAGCCTCTGTGAAGGAGTCAGGTGTGACTTTTAGTATGTTAATGGAAAAACCCAACAATGTCAGACTGGCCATCGGCTAGAGGTGATTTACCACTGTTCAAGGTGAGCCCACCTTAAGCAGCCAGTCTTTGAGGTACTGGAAGACTGGTATTTCCAACCTCTGCTGATGGGTAGTGTCCACCACTATTGCTTTTAGGAGCACCTAAGGTGCATGGATAATGCCAAAGGAGAGCACCAAGACCTGAAAGTGATCATGGGCTTCCTGAAACTGCAAGTAGCATCTGTGGGACAGCAGGACCAGATTGCTGAAATTGGGGTCCTGCAGATCCAGCTCTACTATCCAGTGACCTGGATCCTGGGCAGGCAAAACTTGGACAAGGGAGAGCATGTTGAACTTGAACTACAAGGAAGACGTTCAACTGTCAAAAAGGGAGGAAACGCATATGTGTATGCACCAGAAAGTAACAGTGATAGCAATCAGTCCCAATTTCTGATCCCAGCACCCTCTCTATGGCTCTCCTGGCCAAGATAACAAACTTCTCCTCACATATATAGACAAATGGTCCTCTGAGAGGAGTTGTGGAATAAGAGGCATGTCGGGGGGACAGTGGGGAAGGTTTAGTCAGATAGGAAGGGAGTAACCTTACTGAACAATTTGGAGTACCCATTTGTCGGATGGGATGCTCCATCTCAGGAGAAAAAAGGCGGTACAACCTCTGTTGGGTTTAGGTAGTTCACTGCACCGGAGGGACTGGACACTGACTGTTGGATCCCAGGTCTCTACCGCAAAAGGCTTCAAAGGCCTGTTGCTAGAGAGGAAAGATCGGATGCCTCTGTTGGAACCCCTTTTTGAAGGCTTGAAAGAGGAACAAGTGTTGGGGAATGGCTGCACTGGTGGTGCGGTAGCGCTTTGTTCTCTTGAAAAAAGTCCAGAGGTGATTCTGCCCTGTCTCTGGAATGTCCAGGAAAGACTGTTGGATGTCGCTCAAAAGAACCTGTAGAGGAAATCCAAGCATGGTATCAAAGCTCCACGCTGGTCCCAACTGCCCGACCCAAGCAGGCAGCAGTGTCCAGGCACAACTAAAATGAAGTACTTCACTACGTCCTGGCCACCCTGAATAAGGCATTGGAGATTGGACCGAATGTCATGTGGGACTGTTGGCAATCTGTCCTCCACCATGTCCCATAACACATGCAAATGCTCCCTCAGGAGGCAGTTGGTGTTTTTAAAGATCAGAGCTCAATTCTGGCCTAGAAGAACATCTCCACGCATCATTCCGACTCTGTCTGAAGGGTTGTCACAAATACATTTGTGTTTGACCTGCTTTCTGGAGTAGGGTGTTGGAGGAGAAAGAGGAAGTCTCTGAAGCAGGCCTGTGTCACTTTGCAATCTGTCTTTTAACTGGAGGGCTAGATCTATGCTTTGTCCAGGTGCCCAGATGTGTAAATGTCAGAGTTTAGTTCATTGGCACAAGAGGCTCCGAGACGTCTGCCATGGGTGAAGGACCTCTGTGAAGACATTTCTCTTTACCTCAGAAGTGGATAGGTTAACATCTAGTACCTCTGCCGCTATCCTTATAACTATGTCAAATGAAGCAGATTCCTTGGTAGCTGTAGCCTGTGTGGGTAAATGGACGCCACTGTAAGGGAATGTATCGAGCCCACTGGTGTCCTGTAGGTCAAAAAATAGGGTTTCTTTATCGTAGGTACAGCTTTTGTTATTATAAAGGGTCGGATATTCTGTATTGGAAAAAATACTCTGCATGAAATAAAGTATATTATGTCTGACAGATTTTGAGAAAGTGAGCTCAGGATGCGCTTCGGAAGGTGCACAGAGAAAGCAACTGACAACAGCCAACAAAGGGGACTCCAATGCAGAGCCCAGACGTCCCATTTAGGGTGGGGGGACAAGACAAAGGGCCACATAAAGCCACATAACGTGCGAAGGGCCTGCTGAGCAAAATCTCCGAATCCGATCTAACAGCTGGGGAAATACACAAGGTAAGGAGTCTACAGTTGGAAGTATTATTCCAGGTTTATTTCAGTTTACTTCTTTACTGCAACTCTGAAAACACAGTATGTCTGAACTATCAAGTTCGTTTTTCCCCAACCTCCATGGCAAAACTCACAATTTCAACCCAAAAATTCCACATAAGAATATTATTACAAGATACTCGAAAGGTGGAAAAAGCTTCAGATGGAATGATGTAGATGGACCACATTCACTACTAGAGGCCTTCACTAGGTGACATTCAACAGAATCACTTAATTTTCAGAAATTTTAATAATTCAAAGGTCTGGCACCATCCTTGAGAAACTTGGTTAACAATCTTTAGTTGAGGAACTATTGTATTTAATTTACACGACTTTATATAAATCTACAGATATGATGAACAACTAGATCCAACACAAAGCATACTGCACCACTCATGCAATCATTCATGTTAGAAATGGCCACAAAACATTTGTTCTCAAAAAGCACATATTGCCACATTGTTCCACGCAATAAAACTACTTTGTGCGCAAATATGCTCCTTGTGAAAGAGCAGAAAGCGGTCATTCACAGTGAAGTGAAATTTTAATGAAAACAAAAGGTCTTGGTTAACAGACCTAATTAGGGGCCCAATTCTAGAAGAAAGTCACAAAACTGCATCCATGGTATATGCCCTTGCATTAGTGCAGATTTATGGCTTTCCTGAATTCACAAGAAATAACAGCATTATGCCAGAAAATCGTACTCCTACAAAATATTTGTGAACTGCATTTTAGCACAAGCAAATATGCATCTGTAGATTTGCTCATGCGAAAATCAGTTGAGTGTTTACAAGTTTACTTTCCCTCCAACCACCTACCCTCCCCCCACCCCCCAACATTGTAAGAAATTTTACTTCTGCCCTCGTCAAGAGTAAATTTCCAACCTTTCTCAGTATGGGAAAAGAGGACACAAGAGTTGGTGGAAAAACTCTAAAACATGCAAGTTAGGAGGTTTGCACAGACTCAAAAGGGCAGTCCAACACTGGAACTATTTATGCTAACTCCAGCCCCAGTATACAGATCTGCGAAAAGATGGCAATATAATGGAATTGCTAATATTCAAACCCTGCTAAGGTATGAGCTTTGGCATAATCAGGGAGGCTATAATCAGTGCTCTTACACAACTAAATTGCTGCCATTTGCTCTGCACTACACAGCACTAAAGGGACAAGTGGAACTTTTTTTACATAGCAAGAAGATTTATGAAGCAACCTGTCCCATGGACAATTAGATATCTTATTAAATTCCACAATCCTGCTAGCATCACTCTGGGTTTCCTTACCTTAGGTCAAAATTAAACCACACACACAGAGCACAAGTTCTTAGCCTCTACTGGAACACTCCCATTCGCAAAAAGACAATAACTTATGAAGAAAAAAAGTAGGATGAATGCAATAGAACATCACAGTATACTAACAAAATGTGCAGGAGACAAAAAAAGACTGGTAGATAATGAAAATATCAAAATCAAAATAAGGCAAGGTACCTTGAATCATACAGTTAACTGGTACGGTGATTGCGTACAAGAAAGCCCATGGAAACGCAAGGCAAAAAGAAAAGACGATGACAAGCAACATTCACCCCACAGCCATGTAATTACAATTTTAGATGCACTGGAAATGCTCATTTAAACCAGTCATTTTATGGATCCCCTGGGATATTTGCACTTGGAAGTGTTGTCATACTTCTTCACTACCAAGTCACCTTCTTGCACACACTCCTTATTGAGGCTGTCACTGGCTCTCACTCGTATTAGTTTTGACACAGTCCATGTAGCTCCAGAATGAAGTTCAACTATATTCAGTGTAACATTCACTACCTTGAAGGGTCATGTAAGAAACTGGATTATTGATTGGGGTGGGCGACAACCCACCTTAAGGAATAAGCACAACCCTTGATAAGGGTGCTCCCTGAAAGTCACTAAATTAACCAGAGCTCAGCCCCCTGTCAGCTGTGGCACAGAGCAGAGGCGTTTAACTTAGGGAAACGTGCAAAGTATTTATGCAGTACCAGAACAGTAATAAAGTCAGAATGCAAAACAATAAAAAACCCAACCCGAAGTACAAAATACAGTAGAGTTTAATAAACACCACCAAAATGACAAAAAATATAAGAAGAACCAGAGTTATGAATTTTAAAAGACGCAAGTAGGAATAGCATTCAAAAGAACAAAGTGGCAATGATAGTCAATGGTCGTGGTAGACCAGGACCTTGGTGCAATTTGAGGCAACCATATATGTTCTGGTCAAAGATGTTACCTTCTTACTTTAGACCTTTAGGTCCCAATTTACCACATGAGTACACTTTTCAATACCTGTGATCTAGGGGGAGGTAGTTGGAGACTAATAGGGGGGTCCAAGAGGCGCCAGCAATAAAGTCCAGCTTAGATCCAGCTGCCACTGATTAGCTAGGCCACTGCAGTCCTGTTGCCTGCTGTATCCCTGTAGTTTGAACAGGAGGCCAGCCTTATGACTCTTTGAGTCAATTTCTTTTTCCAGGGTAAAAAAAGGGAGCAGGTCCAGTTCTCAAGTTCAAGACAGCAGGTTTAACCCTCTCTTGATCTTCAGGTCCAGGAGTTTTCTGAAGTGGGTGTCTGGAGGTTTCATTCGTACGACTGGAACAAACTACTGGATGGGAATGACCTTGGGCACATCCTAACCAATGGGGTAAACGTTTCCAGGGCCCACCCTACCTACTTCAGGCATTTGCAAGATGATCGAAATCTTCAGTCACACTAAACTTGGTCTCGGAGGGCTGGGAGAGTGTAGTAAGGTAATCGTAGTATCATCCAGCATTTAACACGGAAGTCCAGTTTGGGGAAGTTACTATACCTCTAATAAACTCAGAGATAGAAGTCTAATAAAACAAAGCTGACTTTTCCAGCAACCAGACAGTGGATACACAAGAATTCCTTTGGCATCCAGTTTCCCTTACTTTCAAGTGTACCCCAGTGTTATATGTAGATTTGCCACCAATGTCAAAAGGGATACTCACAGCCCCACCCTGTGTATTCAGTCAGGTTTAGAAGACCTATCTGCTCATTCAGGTCATGTTCGCTCCTAGAAGGCACTTCACACCTTTTTCACTGGCTGTCAGAAGAGGTAATGTAAATGTAGCTTCCAGGAACTTCAGACAGGATAAAAGGTAACTTTCTAAAAAGTGACCTTTCCTTAATATTCATTAAAACTCAGAAAACAATCAATTGGATTTTTATAACAATTACAAATATTTGCCAAATTATTCTGCTAGTCCCACTCGAGGCACAGTACTAAGATTTTTACTCTGTTCTCTGGTTTTCTACATACAAGAGATAGATCTCCCACAGTGAAATGTAGCTTTTGGGTGCTGATCACTGTAAGAACATGTTAACATGAAGTTTCTAGACGCCCTACTTTTAAATACCACACACCCTGCTTCATGGGAAATGAGGCCTCCTCAGGGGTGGCTTAGTAATATGTAAAAGGATGTTTGACAATTAAAAAGGGTTTATTTTGACAGCTCAAAATAGTAGTATGACACTGCATAGCCAGACTGTAATGGTAGGCCTGGATATAGATTTGCTGGTCACTTTAGTGGGTGAGTTAAAGGGTGCTGCAGCCAACTAGTAACATTCATGTGTATAAAATGTATATTCTTGTATCTGGTCCTGTTTACTGTCAAAATCCCTTTGTTAGAAGATCTTAAGTTCCTTGGTGGAAGATACAGGGTGTACAGCTTTGAGAAGTCACTGGGTGCACAAGCATGAAGTGCCTTGTGCGGTGAGTCTTTAAGGTTGATCGCTCTTTTACTAGTAGCCAGAGGAGGTACTTTAGGGCAGATGTGATGTATTCTTGTCTATGCAGGTCGAATAATATGTAGGCAGGGCTTCTTTGTTTTTTCTTTTTTACTCAGAAGCTCTAAAATGGTATATTTAGAGAGACCAGTGTAAAAGATGTCACAACGGTTCAAACACGACAGTACCACTGTTATAATAAGGCCCGTTTGTGGGTGCAGTGTAGCAAAGGAAAAACTTTTTTTGTAGCAGAACATGGTGGAAAACTGCTTTGCAAACATCATTTAGTGGGGGGAGGGATGTATGAAAGGTCATTGTCAAAGCGTACACCCACATTACAAACTTTATCCACCGGCTTTGGAGAGGAACCTAGTTCTAAAGGCCTGGGAAGAGGAAAAGGAGGTGGGATGACTTTCCCCAGCAGTAAGACTTCCATTTTCTCCCCACTGGAGCACAGCCAGATCTCTATACACTGATGAACACAGGTGGGGTACTGAGACACAATAAGGAAGGAGACAGAGCTGCACATTATCTGTGGAGGCCTATCTGGTAAGAGTTCATGATGGCATTGAGTGAGGCCATGTAAATGTTCAAGAGTGAAAGTGACCGTACAGAGGCTTGGAAAACTCAACCGCAGATATTTGTGGTCTGGGAAAGGAATGGTCCCACATTCACTTGGGTTGGAATAGTTTAGCAGGAAAGACTCAAACCAGGATACTGTAGTGTTATAAGACCAGTCTTTCTAGTCCCGAACCAGGTCCAAGCGGTCAGAGCTTACTTGGTCATCAGGCAGATACACCTCCATGGTGCACCAGCATCCAGTCCATTGCAGGAGGGGGCAAAGCAACACAAGTAGCTTGTGGTCAGGATGGAGTAAATAATCCAGCAGCTACAGAGGCAGAGCACTACAAGCAGGTTTCAGTTAATCTGCGTCAGGTACGGTGATATAGGGTACTGTCAGAGTTCAGACTGTGGTCATGATGGTGAATGGTCCCCAGCATAGACAGAACAGATTGAAAGGGAGTCAGTGGTGTTGAATTCCTATACCCTGACTCCCAGGTGTTTGGTGTCAAAGACAAGAAGCTTTCATGTTTATCTTGTCCCTGTGATAAGTAGGCCCAACCCCCTGCAGCATAAACACTTTGGCTGCCAGATTACAGTACCACATTATGGTGCATGAAGGGAATTGTGTGCAGCTGAGGTAATATTTGTGTCCATATGTAAATACTGTTCTAACTTGTATTTATGGTTCATTAATTCAAAACTTTTATTATTAGGATGACCTCTCTAAATATCAATTTTAAGCCAGGACTGCACTACTGACAGTAGTTCCAGTGTAAGAAACAAAAAAAGTGTACACGTTTGCCAAGTGTAACAGAATGTGGTTACGTATAATGCTCCCAGAATGCTGTCTGATTATATGCAAATATTTTCAGAAGCTTGAAAGCAGGCTGTATTGATTCTTTGCTTTCAAAATAAAATGTTCAGAAAAAAACAACTTGAGAAAAAAAAATTGTTAAATTACTGTGAAGTTTTAGGTATCATTTCTTTGAAGAATCATTTAGTAAAATGTGTTAATGGATGCTGATATTTCCCAAAAATATTAATGATGGAAAATCAGTGCAACCAAGTTTAAATAGGATTAAGGCAAACATGAAAATATACATGCATTGTCAAAGCCAATATGCCCGACACTGGTGGTCAAGTCTTTTGGTTTTGTCAATCCTTTTCTTGTTTTGAGATGGATTTTGTAACACTTCATTGTTGTGGGTGCCGCTGGGCCCTCATCATTGTAACAAACATTGTTAAAAGGCAAAAATATTTTTTGGTCTCAAAATGCACACACTGCCACAGTAGTTCCTGGCACTGAATAAAACTACTTTATGTGCAGATATGCCCCTTGTGAAAGAGCAGATTGTTAACACTCACAGTGAAGTCAGCCAACAGATGGCTAGAGAGAGACATAAAACTTTAATAAAACCAAAAGGTCTTGGTTCTTGTGATGCAAATGCTCTCATTTCCTCTTCGTTCTCATGGATCATTCATTTTCCAAATTAGCTTCCTGAGACAATACAGCAACTAACCCCTTCAGTTTTGCATAAGTACACTTTTCCTACTTACAAAGTATCTCAATGTGGGTACTTTCGTCATATTCTCTTTTACCATGACCAAAGCTGTTTGGCATTCTTCAGTCCAAACATATTTCACACCCATGCTTAATTATGTCTCAAGACTCTGTTCTAATCTTTTCAACACTTTCCAAAAGATTTTATCATTGCTCACTCGGTTCTTAATATGCACCAAGATATAATTTTGTAAGAACAGGACTTTTTCAATGTGTTCCAATGTGTTCTTCATGGCGTTTGGATTGGCCTCAGGGGCAGCATGCATTTAAACAAACGCATAGGCATCAAGTGGGGCCCCACAAAAGGTAAGCGTCCTGTCTTCCTGTAACTTGACCTGATGGGATGTCAAAAACACGTGACCTTCAATACAATTGTTTCTACTAACATTGGCTCATTTAAGTGTACATTTCAAATTTAAATGGCAATTTGTCAATGCAGTTAATGCTACACAAGCCAAACCTAGCCAATACAAGCACATTTATTGCCAACAATTAGAGTTCAAATAGTGATAAAGGATGTTCTCGAAGCACACACTGATGATAGGGTGAGAATATAACAAAAGCGACAAGTGTAACAAAACAAAACAAATTGACTTGAATCCAAATAGTGGTCTTGAATTCACAACATAGTATCTAATAATTAGAGTAGACAGTCTGTTTGTATTGTCAACATTTCAACCATAGTAAATTAAAAAGTCATCATCAGGACAAGGTAACAACAAGTTGTGCCTGTGTTTGGAAAGCCATGAATGAGAAATAGGGAGCACAGTTTGCAACAATATCACCAGCCCTTCAGAAACGTTGGACAGGGACCGTCTCTACCCATATGTTAATTGTAAGATTGCAAAGATCCACACATCCAGATACTCTTGTGTCCTGTCTGAGGTGCTAAAACCACAGGGGTGATGCATTCAGAGGCCTCTATCTCATCAAATAGTTTCTCATAGTTTAATCTCTCTAGCTAGATTGTTAACAGCTCTAAAACCAGACGTGGAACTCTATACCTTGTAAACCACCAGTTTGGCATCTTTGGTATCACCTTATTTTCAAACCATGCCAACAACTCTAGCCTAGCCTCAAATAATCTGAAACATGCTTTCACAATATCTTCATCCTCAGCTAACCTTGGAACTAACATTATTGTTCAGAAACAGTAGTGTTCAACATTATACAGCGGTCCTTCTAATGTTTACACCCAGGTTATTACCCGTTTTCGCAACACAGATTTTGTTAATCAACTCTCAGCCTTTAAATACAATCTTAATTTTTGTAAGATCCATCAATTCAAAACTGATTTTTCTGTATACCACTTGTTTTTCTTTCTGGTTCTGACAGTTCTGTTTTCCTTCCCAAACACTCTGTCCAATGTTTTCTCTCCAATGAGTGTGTAATGTAACCCAGAATAAGCTAACAAAGTTACTATTTTTCCAAAAAAACATTAACATCATAACTAGGTATGGTCTTCTCATCCTCGTGAATCATTAATTTTACCCGAAGATTATTTTCTGTAAGCCATGTTTGTTCGCCCCTTTTTCTGTTGAATCTGGATACCTTTACAAACACAATGCTCAGACTTGCCATACGTCTTGCACACAGAATTCTTGGCAAAGCAATGTTTACTGTTCCAGGCATATCCTGAACTTGCACATCTATAACTCATCAATTTATTATCACCACTTATTACAGCAGTCTTCCACAATGCTTTCTGATGGTTATTCCTCTCTCCATCGCATGATTCACTTGTTCTGGTAACCTCATTCATGTTAACTGTCTTGCTTCTTTTCTCAACCGCTTCCACCCATCCTTAAGTACATTCCATACCCTCAACTACTGCAAGAGCTCCCTTCCAAGTCTAGGTTTTTCTTGCACCCAAGGTCAGCTGAATGATTCTGCTAAATCAGCAAAGAGTGAGAATGCCATATTGCTAACACTGGCAATGCAATTATCCTAAGTTTTCTTGCGTTCATCATGGGTGTGTGTTGGGATGGAAAAGTCCTCTGCATGGTAAAGAAGTGTATCCCTTCCCTGAGTGCCCTACTATACTGTTGTCTGGATCACTCATGCTCATTTTTTATTAAGTGAACATGAACCATGCGTGTGGCCATGACATAGGCATGTCTCAGACTGCGATCTTGTGGGACTGGGAAGGGCACCCAAAGAGCTACCATCATAATAGTGAAGTAGCATAAATGCAGTGGTAGCAGCATACCATGTAATCAGTAGTAGTGAACAGAACCTTTATCCCTGTGTCCCTGGAGTGCGTCCTTGGGCTCATTCATCTTTAAGAGTTCTGCTGCTGTGTGCTTAACTCACCCTTGGACTACATCAGATAGATGTGGAGTGCCGCATAGTGCAGGAGTGGCTGCGTTGGATGTGTATGTGCCTGGGGTGGGTATAGTATAAGGATGGAGCAATACTGAGAAGTTAATGTGAGATTGGTGCACGTGCTGAGAGTAGGTATGCCCGTGAGGAAAACGTGACACAAACTATGCAGTGCTGTGCAGTGCATGCACAATGAGTGCATGTGCTGGGTGTAGGAGTACTTGCGTTAAGTACAATACATGAAAGGTGAAGAGTTGTGTATTGTGCAAAAAATTAGTGCGCGCGCTGGCAGTGTGTGTGCGTGTTTGTAAATAGCACACCCTAGTTAAATATAGAAAATCTTCAGTGCTGAACAATGCGCACAGACAGTGTGTGTACTGAATGCATGTGTACTTGAAATGGTACAATGCATGGAGGTACTAGTGCTGGACAGTTTAAGTGTGCTATGAATGTACACTAAGTAAATGTGCCTGCAATGGTACGTTATATGGAGGACCTTGGGTTCAATTTTGGAAATCCCACGCCTTCCTGGGGAAGACATGAGTAGAGCAATCCCCCACACCCCCAACCACCCACCAGAAAGATTTGTGTATTGCTGCATTCCTGTGAAGTGGGTGGGACACACTGGAGGATGGTTGCTCTTTGATTCAGTGATAAGATCACAAGGAACCGGGCCTGGACATATCTCAGGGAGGAAGATGGGGCTGATTTGGAAATCAAAGTAGGACCGAGAGCCCGGAATTAACCTTTTGATGCACTGGCTGACATCCACGTCTGAATTCTGGTCACTCCCATCTACTGTGTTGTGGGTAAATCCTCTTGTGAGTCATGTCTCCTGTGACAGACATTCTTTCATAAGGAATGAAGAAAAAGAGGAGTGTCTACTTCAAAAGAAGCAGAACCCCAACATACAACTTCAAAGTCTCAGACCCGAAATCACATTTGCTGTCTGGAGAATTTAAGAAGAGAATGTAAAGACCCCAAACATTTGTCATATGCAAAGCAGCCAGATAGGCCGTGTGTGAAGGGTGCTCTGCAAGACTTCTGCTTGTGACCAGGATTGGCGGCCAAGGCCTTCCAGACTCTTTGTTAGGTAAGAGGACATCATCCAGGGAAACCACGTCGACCTGCTCTAGAGCCTGAAGAACCAGCACCTGCTTGCCAAGACCGGTGTGCCCTGTGAGAAGTTGAGTGGGGTGGGCTGGAGGGAGGTCCAGTAGGGAGGCCTGTGAGGGCTCCCGGTGTGAGGATACTGCTGTGGACTGTTCAGACCATAGGTCACATGCAGGACTAATTTCAGAAATCCCATGTATGCCCGGAGAGGGATATCACTGACTAAGCCAAGTATCGAGCAATGTGTGGAAGGCGTCGGGCCAAAACAGTCTCAGGGCGGTGACCCTGTATGCCAGGGAGGCCAATGTTGAAAAAGGTGTGTGATCAGCATGCCAGAACTCGTGAATGCCTGAGTGGCAACCGCATATGCAAGGAGGCACCATTGTGGTGTGAGCAATTGCACATGAGGAATCTACATTTCGTCCAGAAGGTACTGCAGCAGGAGGGCCTGCTAGGATCAAATTATCAAAGACTTTGGGCTGTCAGCAGGGACTAAAGTGAGGCTGTGACCAGCAGGTCTAGTCGCACCAAGAGATCTGCCTTGACTGACTCTTGAGAACCAGGAAGATGCAGAGGAGGATGACACACCCTCACAGGACTTCAGTCAGGAGCTGAAGGAATGAATTCCCCCTGGCGGGGCAAACAGGACTTACCATGTCTCTGCAAAGCTACTCCAATTGCTGGGGAGAGCCGGCCACACCACTTTTAAGAGCGAGTTTGTGCCCATCTGTCAACATCAGGACAGTGCGCGCTCTACGGGCGACGTAAATGCAAAAACCCAGTCCTTATGCAGAGGTATATTTCATGCATTGTGTTTCTATGCAGGATGTTAATCTTTTTCATTGCAGAACTTTCACCTTGAAAAGTCATTAATGCTGTTTGTAATTCATTGTTCATTTGCAAGGCTTGTTTACAGGACTACAGGGTGTGGTCCTTTATTCTAAGACTTTCTAGAAGCCTTTCTTGCAGCATGGTTGGGTGTGGCTCGTGGGCGGGGCTTGGCTCTATATAAGGGAGCCAGCCCAGCTCCAAGTGCTCACTATTCCGAGGTCCGGGTGCAGAGCAGCAGCGTTTTCCAGAGCTCCTGTCCCGGAGGCCTATCCAGTCACTTCCAGGCCTGCTCTTGCTTATTTGGTGATCTTCAGGCAGGGTGGTAAGGCGGAGGTTGGATTAGGCCCCCGACTCAGTTTTCCAGTGACATTCGAGTTTTGGGCCTAAACTTGAAATCGCGTGTTCGCGATCATTTCATGGCATTTACATTGTGAATTCCGAATCGGCAACAGTGTGCGCGATTCCTTCCAGGCATTTACTTCTTGGCATTCAGATCGGCAGTGCGCGCGATCATTTCATGACATTTGTATTGTGAATTCTGAAATCGGCACCAGTGTGCGCGATTCTTTCCTTGCATTTAGATCTTGAATCATAGATCGGCGTTGTGCGCGATCATTTCATTGCATAAAAATCTAGATGTTCGAATCAGCAACAGAGTGCGCAATTCTTTCCTGCTGTTTAACTTTTGAAATACAGATCGGCGGAGTGCGCAATCATTTCTAGACATTGAAGCTTAGATGAGCAGTTTTGATTAAAGTGCATAATATTCCCTAAACATTCAAGTCTTGAAACTCCTAATCAGAAAGTGATGTAGAAGTGCGATTCATGGTATTTTTACAGTTCATTCATGTAGCAAAAAAAACCATGTGTTCTTTGATTCTTGCTACAATGCAGAAATTGTTCTAAGCCGTATTTTGGAGAGAGTTTATTGTTCAAAAATATAATATGCTAATTCTGGAATGCTCATGTGAAAATCTTGCATAACCTTTCTTGATTTCCAGGTACCTAGATTCTTGAGGCCTAGTTATAGTGAAGCCTTAGACCATTCATGTTTTCAGCGTAAGTGTTTTATTTGAAACAAAACTTATTAAAAGTCATTGTGATTAATCTTGCAATTGTGTTGTTAAACTCTTGCTTCCACAGATCTCCTTCCCCGCTGTTCCCAACCCAAAACCCATTCCCCCACTTGGCCATTGTTTAACTCTGTGCTATATAACTAGTGGAGTTTGGAGCTGCCAAGAGGTGGACATGTTGGGAACATGCGCAAGCCCAGAGGATCTGGTCTCCGTGACAGAATAGTGAGCCCACAAATTTTTAATCCTCCTAGTTTGCGCTAGGTTCTCAATATGGCCACATTGGATGAGTTAGTTAAAGTTATCACGCAGCTCCAATCGGATGTGCTAGCATCCAAAGATATAGCAACCAGTTTATCTGAGAGAGTGAGTCAGTTACAAGAACGAGTAGAAAAGAAAGAACAAGGTCCTCTGGGTGCAGGTTGGTTTGGTACTCCTCCACAAGTTTCAGGAGGTAATCCTCTGACTAACATTTCCCTCAACGTTCCCTCAGCCATTCCTCTGGCTCCTCCAGAACGGTTTTCAGGTGATCCTCTAAAAGCGCAATCTTTTTAGACTCATGTAGAATTGCATTTTACCTGTCGACCACACACTTTCCCTGATGCCCAATCCAGAGTGGCCTTCCTGTTATCTTACCCGACTGGAGACGCGGCCACTTGGGCAATTCCTCGTGCGTAAAGACAGTCCCCTGCTTTACAATTGGTGAAATTTTGTCCGCGAATTTGAAAGTGTGTTTGATCGAAGAACAGTGACTATCAGCAGACCGAGAACTGTGAAAAGGCAATAAAGATTTAGCTACCTACTTGGCTAGTTTCAATCGGCAGATAGCAGAGACATCCTGGCCTGAAGAAAAGCAAGCAGCCCTGTTCTACCAAGGACTCAGAGATGAGCTAAAAGACATTCTTGCCCAGATCGATCCTCAACCTACAAATTGTCAAGATCTGATAAACCTTGTTTTGAGAATAAACCATTGTCTTGCAGAACGACAGGGAACACGCAAAAAGACTGAAAAATATTCCTAGCGCGTTCACAAATGTAGAGAATCAAGAACTCCGAAAGAGTAGACATGAACCAATGGAAATTGGAACTATCAGGGGGCCTTTGACAAAAGACGAAAAAGACCTACGTAGAAAGAACGGACAATGTCTTTACTGTTGGCGCAAGGGCCACTTCGCCAAAGAGGTCAAATAAAACCGAAGAGCAAACAAGGTCCAATCAAGAAAATAGCAACAAATGCACAAACCGAGCAGGAAAACTAGATCACCCAAGATGTAAAGAAGGGTTGCTCTTGGGTGTCACCATGGACCCTTCACATTCCAGGCATCTAAAGTTAGACATTGAAGTACAAGTAAAGAAGAACAAATATCTTAAGAAAGCCTTAGTGGATTCTGGGGCTACTGGGGTACTGGTAACTTTGTGGATGCACAATTGGTTCAAACATGGGGGATCCCATGCACCAAAAAGAAAACCCCAGAAATCATACAAGCCATGGATGGAAAACTTTTAACTGGAGGCCCAGTGACCCACAGACTGTCCCCTTGTCGGTGACCTGTAATGGGGGCGATCAGAATATCAAACATAAAGAGAAAATCATCTTTGACGTCATCCATGCTCCTCAGTATGGAGTCATTCTTGTACTGCCATGGTTAAGCTATCATATCTTATTCTCCTCCATCTTGTATAATGAAAAATGTCGCCAGACATCAAGAGTCACAAAACCTTGCAAAGCTCACATAGCAACAGTTGCCGAAAAAGATGTAACGCTGCCCTGGCACTATTCGTCCTATCTAGACGTTTTTGATGAAAGAGAAGCAGAAACCTTGCCACCTCACAGACCATATGACTGTCAAATTGATCTAACTCCTGGTCATTGTGATTAATCTTGCAATTGTGTTGTTTAACTCTTGCTTCCACAGGTCTCCTTCCCCGCTGTTCCCAACCCAAATCCCATTCCCCCACTTGGCCATTCTTTAACTCTGTGCTATATAACTAGTGGAGTTTGGAGCTGCCAAGAGGTGGACATGTTGGGAACATGCGCAAGCCCAGAGGATCTGGTCTCCGTGACAGAATAGTGAGCCCACAAATTTTTAATCCTCCTAGTTTGCGCTAGGTTCTCAATATGGCCACATTGGATGAGTTAGTTAAAGTTATCACGCAGCTCCAATCGGATGTGCTAGCATCCAAAGATATAGCAACCAGTTTATCTGAGAGAGTGAGTCAGTTACAAGAACGAGTAGAAAAGAAAGAACAAGGTCCTCTGGGTGCAGGTTGGTTTGGTACTCCTCCACAAGTTTCAGGAGGTAATCCTCTGACTAACATTTCCCTCAACGTTCCCTCAGCCATTCCTCTGGCTCCTCCAGAACGGTTTTCAGGTGATCCTCTAAAAGCGCAATCTTTTTAGACTCATGTAGAATTGCATTTTACCTGTCGACCACACACTTTCCCTGATGCCCAATCCAGAGTGGCCTTCCTGTTATCTTACCCGACTGGAGACGCGGCCACTTGGGCAATTCCTCGTGCGTAAAGACAGTCCCCTGCTTTACAATTGGTGAAATTTTGTCCGCGAATTTGAAAGTGTGTTTGATCGAAGAACAGTGACTATCAGCAGACCGAGAACTGTGAAAAGGCAATAAAGATTTAGCTACCTACTTGGCTAGTTTCAATCGGCAGATAGCAGAGACATCCTGGCCTGAAGAAAAGCAAGCAGCCCTGTTCTACCAAGGACTCAGAGATGAGCTAAAAGACATTCTTGCCCAGATCGATCCTCAACCTACAAATTGTCAAGATCTGATAAACCTTGTTTTGAGAATAAACCATTGTCTTGCAGAACGACAGGGAACACGCAAAAAGACTGAAAAATATTCCTAGCGCGTTCACAAATGTAGAGAATCAAGAACTCCGAAAGAGTAGACATGAACCAATGGAAATTGGAACTATCAGGGGGCCTTTGACAAAAGACGAAAAAGACCTACGTAGAAAGAACGGACAATGTCTTTACTGTTGGCGCAAGGGCCACTTCGCCAAAGAGGTCAAATAAAACCGAAGAGCAAACAAGGTCCAATCAAGAAAATAGCAACAAATGCACAAACCGAGCAGGAAAACTAGATCACCCAAGATGTAAAGAAGGGTTGCTCTTGGGTGTCACCATGGACCCTTCACATTCCAGGCATCTAAAGTTAGACATTGAAGTACAAGTAAAGAAGAACAAATATCTTAAGAAAGCCTTAGTGGATTCTGGGGCTACTGGGGTACTGGTAACTTTGTGGATGCACAATTGGTTCAAACATGGGGGATCCCATGCACCAAAAAGAAAACCCCAGAAATCATACAAGCCATGGATGGAAAACTTTTAACTGGAGGCCCAGTGACCCACAGACTGTCCCCTTGTCGGTGACCTGTAATGGGGGCGATCAGAATATCAAACATAAAGAGAAAATCATCTTTGACGTCATCCATGCTCCTCAGTATGGAGTCATTCTTGTACTGCCATGGTTAAGCTATCATATCTTATTCTCCTCCATCTTGTATAATGAAAAATGTCGCCAGACATCAAGAGTCACAAAACCTTGCAAAGCTCACATAGCAACAGTTGCCGAAAAAGATGTAACGCTGCCCTGGCACTATTCGTCCTATCTAGACGTTTTTGATGAGAGAAGCAGAAACCTTGCCACCTCACAGACCATATGACTGTCAAATTGATCTAACTCCTGGTCATTGTGATTAATCTTGCAATTGTGTTGTTTAACTCTTGCTTCCACAGGTCTCCTTCCCCGCTGTTCCCAACCCAAATCCCATTCCCCCACTTGGCCATTCTTTAACTCTGTGCTATATAACTAGTGGAGTTTGGAGCTGCCAAGAGGTGGACATGTTGGAAACATGCGCAAGCCCCGAGGATCTGGTCTCCATGACACCATCTGATGATGCTGCATGTACCACAAGCAGCCCATCTTCTCTGAGCAGGATTGTATATTTCGAGGGCCCAGCCTGAGGGCACCCACTGTAATGCCAAATGCTTCTGTGCAGCAGGAACAGGTAAGACTTGAACTAGAGCCTGTGGGCCCCAAGGAATTCGCTGCTAAAGGTGTTGCGGCACCACAGATACTTTTGACTAAAAACCTGAAGATTCAAAGGGAACTCTTGGGTATGACTTATTAGTGTGCATTCCCTGGATGCGGCCACCAGTGCTTAGGGCATAACCCCAAATATTTTGCACGAAGGAGGGTCAGACAGGAATTTGTCCGACAATTACAAGAGCCTCGACCTCAAGGGGTAATGTGTTGTTGCATTTCATTGCATGTGTAGAGTTAGAAATGAAATACTACTTTGTTATAAAAGTAGGAAGTTGGCTGGACATTCATTTATTGTTCAAACTGTCTGCACTTTGAGTTGAGTCGTGTTCAATGACCTGTATCTACATCCCCCCCAATGCCTGACCCCCCCCCCCCCCCACAACTGATCTAGCAGCTTCAAAAGAAAATACTTTTCCAACGGCCAGAGATACGTCTCGGTGCCCTTACCTTATTAGGTTCATAAATTATTATTACACAGTTCCAGAGTTCCAGTAACACTCTTCTTTTCATGCCTATGAAAGTTTATGCAAGCAAGTACCTATCATGATGGTTTCTTTACCTTATGAACTATGGCTAAAATGTCTAAGAACACCAAACATCTCAAGACTGCACTGAAGACGGCAAAGTCTACCAACCAAGCAGCTCTCCTATTATATGTACCCATTGCACCACTCCATTCTTTTGTAGTTATTGTTAATTAGATATGGAGCCATGCACTTTTGCATGCACACAAACACTGTTCACTTGATGTTTGCGCAGTTCAATTGCTAGATATGAGCTGTTCGCTGTATATTCATCTCCCAACCGCCTCTAGTTTAATTTCAGGAGTCTGTGGACCACAACACCCTTTACACAAGGAAGCACACAATATAACTCAAGTGTTTGTCACTTTACTTCCACTTGGACTGCAATCCTGCAAATCATTAAGTCATCAGCTGTAAAATCCTTTGCTTACTAGTTAGTTATCTAGAATTGTCACTGCTTCTTCAAGGAATATCATACCGCTAGTAACACATCATGCCTGTCAGTGGCAGTTGAGCCAGTTTGGTTTTACGGGGTCCATGGATCAGACAGAACTATAGGTAATCTTGGTCTCTTCTCCAGGCACGAGGGAAGATTGTTTATGACTAATGAATATTCCCCTGAACTCTGATTACAAGACCTACTACTGCTTCTCCAGAGGCTCTCCATTTGTAGTCATATACAGTGACGAGAGTATCAAGTGTACCTCTAGAAAGGAAGGGGGGGGAGGGACGGGGAAAGAACTACACTCCCAAAACAGAAGCTTGCTTCACTTCTGCTGTGAAATCTGAATAAAGACAATACGTCTTATTTAGGGTTTGGCAGATGGCATACTCCATCATAAATGTGGCAGATATCCTATTCGCCATAGTACAAGTACATTATAGCCTTTTGCACTTGTAATATAGCAAACAAGACATCGTTGCATTTTGGCAGAGTATCTGATCCACCAAACTTTAAGTAAGGCCTAATGTCATCTATATCGATGTTTGACCTTCTAACTGGCCACTTAACAGATGACAGCATGGAAACATTTCTAAGTAAGGCAGTAGTAGAGGCTTTATCTCTTTTGTAATCAGCTTTGGGACTACCAGATAAGGTTCTACTAGCATCGGTATACAAGAGCAAAATAAGGGATGCAATACACCTAGATATGGACTGTTCGTAGTGGGTAAACATGTAAGGGGCCATAACAAATAGCTGATTTAATTGTCCAATGTCTTTCGTTCAAGTGAGGTCAAATTTTAAAACTCTGCTGGAGAGGTTGGATTTTGGAAGGAAGTTGGAAGAGAAATAGTTTGATATGACGTCTGAAATTAATTTGGGGACAAAACTTTGATAAGTTCTCTTTACAACTTTATCCTTAAGAAGAACCATGTAATGGCACCACCAGAGCAGAGAATGGATTGCGATTTGATAGAGAATCAGTTTATCTTAACAACTGCCCGGGTACTGGCACCATAGGCAGGCACAGCTGCAGTGCACTCTGCTGCAGTTGGATCTTCAGAATTAAAAACACGAAGCATGCACTATTGTAACTAAGGATATCTCCGTAATCGCTTAGCTCTCCTGTTTAGGAGACAGTGTAGAGAATGAGAGGTAGGGTGGTATTTCCTTGCAGCTAAAACAATTGCTGAATCTTTAGTAGTATCCAGTGGCTTGTTCTATTTATGCAAACATCCAGGAGAACCATTTTGCGCTGGAGTTAAGAAAAACTAAATTTTTGGTTCTAATAGTCCCTGGACTAATGGGAGTAACAGTCTTGCAAAATTAGGGTTTCAAAAACAACCAACTTTTTACAGTGAGCTGTCGGAATCAGTATATTATGCTTCATAACTCCCCTGCCCTCATTAAATGTTGTAATGGCACCAATCAGCGAGACTCTCTCTGAAGGGGCTCAAAGTTGGGGAGTATGGCCATATTGAAGAAACTGAAGGATGAGAAGAAGCATTTGTAAGGTGTATAGATCTTAAAAGACATGTAGAAATTGCATGACATAGACCTTGATCACCGAGAAGATGTGAAGCGATTTGGATGCCTAAATCTGGACTGATGACACATGGATTTGTGATGAGAGCTCCTAGAATGCTTATGGAGTCCCAGTTGTCTTCAAGACATTAGTGATATCCTAGGGCATTTACAAGCAATGATGGAAGACACTGTACAAGGAGACAGAAGAGGTAGTACAAGCTGCAGGAGAGCAGCTGGCAAAGGAAGGGCTGGAGATCCGGTCAGCCTGAAAGAGATATCTTGAAGCAGAAGTCGAAGACGGGGTTACTGCAGGCAAAACCGTTCACAATGAAAACATTTTTTTTTTTATTATGTTGTATATTCTATGAATAGTAAGAATGTAGTGTATGTGGTGAAGGAACCAGCTTAAAGTTGTCTCCCTTGAATTTCTGCATCCACTCAAATTTCCCCCCAATTCAACTTCAACCTTTAACAGAAAGGCAAAATGAGTTTTACCTACTATGATATCAAGATGAAAAACGGTACAACTCTCGTCTGTTGAAAGAGCCTGGAGCACATTAACCCTCGTGACAGAAAAAAAAAAATGCTACAGGAAAGGCAGTCTCCCAACTCCTCCCATTTAGGCACAGATTCAAATGGTGAAGTTATTAACTTCGAGAGAACAGCAGTGAGCTAATCGATAGACGCATTTTTACCAGCTGGCGAGTATACCCTTTTTAGACCGTCAAAGTAGTCCTAAATAACTGGTACTTTAAAGCAACACCAATGCAAATATCCTCTACTCTGCAACGCCTACATGTCTGCATTTTAACTGTGGTTTTCGCAAAAAAGGTAGGTGCAGCAACCAGTGTACTACAACTTTTCAGGTTTGTTATTAAAGCATTGTCAAAGATATGGTATCCTCAAGACGGCTATAAGTGAACTCTGAATAAGAGGTTTTGGATGTGGAACACAATAACTGATTACAACCTTCGTACCAAATACCTACAAGTAAAACAAACATAACTGCTGGAGATTCAACCAGCATTCTTGAAACGTTACCTTAAAGAACGACACTTTACCAGGTGATGTTCTGTAGGTTATAACAGCAGGTAGGGGAGCTCTAATAGAACCACACTGCAAACATAATTTGGATAAATAGAACCATAAAGTTTCTTCTTAATACTGCAAAAGATCACAATTGTTTGAGATGCACCACATACAAAATATGATCAACGTCTTGGATTAAAATAACCTGGTAAAAGGATAACAAGCTTTTCTGAAAATTTTCATGCACCCCTGCAGCAGAATAAAGGTCATACAGCAGGGCTGCAAGCACCAGTGGACTAACTGATAGAGCTGAGGCGATGATCAAAAATTCAGACTTTTCATCTGGACAGGTCCCATCTGCATGGAAGTCATCTGATGAGGCTCTACTTTCAATGGGAATCACAGCTATTCTTAATGCTCAACCACCAAGACCAGAACTGAAGGGCACTGGGATACAGGGTAATTCTGGCTGAAGGAAAACTTTGTAACCTTATCCATAAGAGGAAGATAACTAGAGAAAAGAAGCCTTTTTACTGGGACTAGATTCAAAACTAGACGAGTCAGCAGGAATGTTAAAGTGGCAACAGATATCTTAGACTTTGCTGAAGTTAGAAAGAGAAACATATAGCTCATCAGTAGGCAACAGACTAGTGCTGCCCAACACAGGTTCAAAGAGCTTTTTGACTTTGTTATAGACTTCTCACGATGAGTTGCTGGCTTCAGGTAAAACAGTGAAATAGGAGGCAAATTGCTCAGCATACTTTATTGTGAATTTTTAATGCTAATCCATAAGCTGCTCTGGCATCAGCATCAGTTCTGATGTCTGATGTCAGCAGCGAGCTTGTTAGTGCACCACAGAACAGATAGGGAAAAGCATTGGGACAAGATGTCTTCAGAAATGTAGTGGTATTAGGGGGTGAACTCAATCCAAAATTGACAGGTTTTGATATTCTTCTCCATGTTCGTGCTACAAGGAGCAGATGCAAGGAACGGGAAAGAAGTATTAGTCAGGTAAGCGGCCATGACCTTCACCAAGGACAAGGAGTTGGCCAGGTCAAACAGGAGCAAAATGGATTATAAATGTCTCCTGTCTGGTAAGTGGGAGGCTCAAACTGTTAAAAGCCCTATCTTTACTGCCCCTGACACTGTTCTGTTAGGAGTGAGACTGACCATGATTGTGGGTAGGACTGGACACTTGCATGCCATATGACTAGAGCGGGTAAACAATTGATAGCCCTTTACTGGAAGAAAAAGGACCCAGTTCTTAGTTCTTTATGGTTCCACAAGATGTTGCAAGGCTTCACCAAGGAGTGTATCACACACAATCTAGCAAACATGGATAAGAAATTCTCCTGCCCCAGGCAATCCGTCATGCATTACACATCAAGGCTTGACTTCAGCAGTCTCATGTCACAGAGGTTCAGGACCCTACAACTCTTTGAGCAACCTTAGAGGAACAGCACGACATCAGAAGCCATGGTAATAATCAAACCTTGTTTGCCCCTCCCATTCTACCTTTCCCCTTCCGAAATATCCTACCAAAACGGTTCATAGTCTTTGGTAGACAGATAGTCAAGGGTGAGGTTTGTTCAGGAAATGAAAGCAGATGTTGACACTGCCTAAAAGTATGAACTTGGCTGATTAGAGGAGAAATAGAGCCACAAAGTCGGGTAGACCATTTCCAAACTAGGATAATGCCCAGAGTATGATAAGAGAAAAGTCTCAAGATGGAATAGGAAGAATTTGGCATTATGAAAAATAGTAGTGTTTCAGCAAAGGGAAAGGATCAGCTTCAACAAGGTAGATTGTTAAAATGTCTTTAAAAACCACAGCATGACCACAACGTTTGCTGATGCGGTCACAAATAAGTATTTTACATCCAGTGTGCTGGCAAAATAGACGTCAGGACCAGACGAATCTTGTTACCCTGTCTCCATAATAACAAATTTGAATGTCTCTACAAACCACGACAAATCATTTTTACTGCAAGGCAATAAGAGTGTTCAACCAAAGGCATTCAGGTGAGACTGTAGAGTCGGCCTCAGTTGCTAATGCAACAAGGAGTAGGGACGAAATTGTTAGGAAGACCCATAGTTTAGGTGGAAGGAAGTGAGTAGTGGGTGAAAAGGGAGGAGTCTTGAGTTTTGCTTACCTTATTATTGCAGGTAAGAGTGGAAGTTACATGCAAGAAGTGGTCGTCAACTGTGAGCCCATAACTTATTGGGATTTGCTAGCCGATGAGCCACAAGGTGGAAAAGAAAAAAATAGTTACAACTAAAAGGCTGGAGCCCCAGTGTTCCCGCTGCGATTGGCAGACTGTCTGAATCAGATAATCTGAAAGCACACCTAATTAACTAAAAAGATGGGGAGGCACAAAATTTAAATGGTAAAATATACAGTAATGCTTACTGTGTCTCAGTAAAATAACGAATCACAAAGGATAAAGGCAGAGATTAGAGCTGGCACCTAAAACCTTACTAGGAAAGCAATGGGAAGATTTCTAAGCAAGCTTCTGGGATCAAACCATACCACAGCAGATTCCACTTAGGCCAACTAAACAATGACTGGAGCCTCATTGATTTTCTGCGCTTGACAGGGTCCGCTGGAGTTGGATTTTGGGAAAGCAAAACAAATAAACCAAAGCTTGAGGAAGTACTTCGGCCTACTACGATGAAACATTCCTAAAGAACCCACTTGAAGACAAACAGGAGGGACCAGAACAATGCAATGCCAACAGAAAATACTACTTTCTGCTCTCTGTCCACATCTCCTTCCTGACCTCCTTCTTCTGAAATGTGTGACAGATGTGAAGCGCATTTTTTCTGCCTCCATTGTAGCTTCATTGAACTCCCGTAGCAGGAATTATGGATGATTTCCCTCAGTAGATTGAATAATTCAGGTAATGAAGAAGCAGCTCCATGGTCAGATGATCATGAACAGCCTCCTTTGATGGTGCCAACAACTACTTGTCCAGAAATGGCTAGACAATACCTTCATGCCTACTTCCACAATGGCCACTAATGCAGGGTCACCATTTTGAACTTCTACTCAGACAGAAATTAGTTTAGATGCCTTACATCTAGCAGGGGCCTTTTCTGCTCCTCCACTCCTTACTGGTCTACAGAAACACAGTACACTCCTCTTCTTTGAAATAAACTGCACCTCCTCCACATTTTTCTGAAGAGAAGTCTCATCTTGCCAAGGACAAGTATGATTTTCTGTGTAGAAGGTATACTGAGGTGGGATCTCATGAAGGGATTGCATAACTGAGATTATGCCACTAGTGCACAGCCTCCAGCAATCAAGTCTAATTTAATTTCTTCTCATCCAAGAATAATCTTACTCTTCCTCTCACCAAGGTACTGGGGGGGATGGGATCGTCGAATTCATAATGGCTTGGCGTTCAAGTTTTCTTAAAAGTTGCACGACCTATGGCAGCTCCTCCACTTTACACTGTGGCTTGTTTCTCTGGGCTTAAACCAAATGCAACAAGCATATTTTAAAAGAACCATGTTTCTTATTGTAGCTAGCTTACTCTGCTCTAATCCTACAGACCTCACAATCTCAAACTCTCCCTTCTGGCCCTCTTCACCCTTGCACCAACCAAAAAGAAAGAAGCCAAAAAATGAAAGTGAGCAAACTGAGGTTGATTTTTAGGATGCAGAACCGAAAGTCAAGACCATCTGTATCTCCTGGGCATAAATCCATGTGCCACGCAAGCAAATAATTCTGGCTAAAGGTGAATCAACTGGTTTGGTACAGTGTGACCATCAGTCAGGACAGATTCATATTTTATTCTCTTTTCGCTGTGGAGGTACTAGAGAATCTATTCTATTTTGTCCCTTCTCCTCTTAGCCAACATGCCCAGAATAAATACAGCATTCTCCTCCCAAAGGAAATCTTCCTAACAGACAAACTTTATTGCCCTAGCTTTGTAAACATTGACTGTGCTAGTCTGGAGGAGTTGCTGCCCTCAAGATTCCTGAGAACCTCCGGACCACAGCGGAAACAAGCTAAAACTCTGCTGGTGCACAAGCTTTCAGAAAAACAGGATCTGAATACACACCCTCGTATTTACATTCATTTATTGTGGACACCGATTGGAAAAAGGATGGGTTGGAAAAACCTGTCCATTTATTGTTGAACAATAGGCATGTACTCTTTTTGGGTAGCAGGTGCCTCAAGAGTCTCAAAACAAAATCACTCTGGATCTAGGAAGTTGGATGAGGAGGTAAAACACTTTCTCTGCAGTACCCATCAAGTTGGCAAAGGATAAGAATTCATCAGCCATAGGCACTTCGATGAAAAAGGGCACTTACATGCATTGCCCTCAAAATGACGACAGTCATCAGTTCCTTAGTTATCCTCATCATTCCCACTGGTAAATCACAATCCTGAACCAAAACGTGGTTTGATCAGCCTAATTATCAAACACTAAACAGAATGGAAGATATGCAGTAAGCTCCTAAGAAACGCACTATCCCTATATGTATCCCCTAAGTATAAAGCTTGGAATAATCAGCAATAAAGAAAACACCAAGCGTGCAACTACACCTTAGTTCCTACTGCAATAAAGAACAAAGCAGAGCTAAGGAAAAGCTCCACTAAAAATGCTACCAGAAGGTGGTGCACTGCAATATATACAGAGAACCATAACAAAAAGGCCAAGGCCAGTGTTACAATGTAGAGAACAAAAATATTATGCGTTTAATAAGTCATAAAACAATCCAAGAAAGTGAATCATTGATTGCCTATTTGTTTGGCAAAATGAATAACAAAAAAGAAAGAAAAAATTATATAATGTACAGTCAAGGAAACCAAGAAGACAAGAAATTCTTATGTCCTTGTTGTCGTAGCGAGTTCATAGATAAGTAATGAGTTCTTGATGAATGGCCAAAGCGTTTCACCCAACATGGGGCTTCTTCAGGGTTAAAAACATAATCAAAAGAAACATATGTATTCCATGATATAGTGCAACAAGAATACGTGTGAAAAACCAATAACGACTACCAGTGAGACAGTAATTATATAAAGAGTGTGTCAACAGATGATGGAGATTAGCCAACCCGTGCAAAATAAAAAAATATACATATAATAATTCTAATAATGTGTGTCTTTTTTTTTTCAGGTCTTTCCTAACACACAGCATTTATATAACTAAGCCAACTTAACAAACATTTCAAAATATATTTCAGTAGCTGTAAAAGACTATTTGTTGTACTTATGTGATGACATTTTTTTTAATAGGATGAAAACAAAAGTCAGAACACTTTAGTTGGTGATGTGGAAATGATAAATATTTTTTCTGAAACCTAATTCTCGCAGATTGTTAATACACTATATAGTTTTATCAGTAAAGCTGCAAGTTAGTGAGAAGGTTTTTAGACATTTCTTGGAAATTAACTGTCTGTAAATGACAGTTTGCTATCACATCATGTTTTAGTAACATACTTATTAAAAGTGAGGGTTTAAACAAACTGAGAAACACTCCTGCCCTGATGGCAAAGCCATTGGTATACTAAGGGGCAAGTCATGCATGGATCATGTGTGCCCTATATGTGGGCTATATTTATTATACATGGAGCAAACGTTTGGTGTATTTAATCAAACAAAAGAGGAGTTTTTTTTTTTTTTACAGCAAAAATATCCACATATTTGAAGAAGCACTCATATGTGAGAATGAAGTAAAAGGAGACTGTAAAATACAATATTTGCATAGGATCACACAATGAGACAAATTTCCGGGTCAAGTACATTACAGTCAGGTCGAGTAGATTGTTCAAGCTACTCAACCTGCAGGTCTAGTAACATTTTTATGATTTTTCTATGCCTAAATCAAGTCTCTGGTCATAAATCAGACAGTCCCATTCTCTGCTATCAGCACTGACCTGCAACCCCGGTTTACCATCAACGCAAGATGGCCATAATAGTTAATAAAGCTTTGGGGTGGGGGGGGGGGGGGGGTGGGCACTACTGTTCAAACTCCCATGTAAACACAGATCATCCAAGTGTTCTTCCAGGGTATGGTTTGCTAGGCTTGTTCCTGGTTTACCACAAACCAATGCCAAGGAACCGATGTGCAATGTCAAGTGTTGAATGGTGAAAACACCTGCACTGCTGATCAGGCTCCATAAATTCAGTAAGAAGTGCAGAAATTGTGGATTAACCTAGACAGTAAATTTACTTTTGATACATGAGGGTTCATCTGTTTAGTATGGAGATGCTCTGTCAATTCTATTCGACTTCAAAAAGAACATTTAATTACTTTTTACAAGCTCGTTGGAAAAACCTGTAATTAAGGTAATTGGATTATGTGAAAATAAAGTTCACCAGAACAAAATAGAGACTGATCTCATGCAAACCAGAATTTGCTTCTTGTTATACAGACCAATGTATCAGTGAAAATAACATTGTCGCAAGGCATATACAAAATAAAAGCAAAACGTAGCTTGGATATGAACCAATGGAAAAGAAGGTACCTACAATATACAGCAGAAATTTAGGATACTAACCTGCTAGATCATTGCTGTTCTGAACGACGGAATTGATCATCTGTGAAATACAAGCAAAAGGATAATGCTGTAGTATTTAATTTCACCACAAATAAACAATCAAGTGATCTAAACAACATATCAAATTATCTGACGGCATGGCTGGTCAGACTGTTTCTCTGAGCCACAAGTACCACCTTACCCTTCTTTCCCCATTTGTCTTGATAACTTATTGTATCTCTGCTTGAGGGAAGGAAACATAACCTATTCATGTGAGAACTGCAAAATCAAAATACATCCCTACATCCCACACCAAACTAATCCCCATACTGTACTTTCAAATGTTCTGACCACTGACAACACCTGCAACTATTAAAAAATTAACAATAATTTAGCCTGGGCCAAGACCAAACCTTCTTCTCTAGGCCTGCCTGGAAATTACTGACAAAACAATTTATCAGGGGGTACAAGTCAGTTTTCAGGGTGACCGGAGAAAGAGAATGATTTCTAAAGTCTACAGATAGCATCGACAAATAGGCTACTGTGCTAGCAACAATGATTAATGTAATTAAAATGTTGGCTACTAAAGGCTGAAAAGAACTGCGATTGTGAAATCCTCCATTTAGTAACTCCAGATAAGAGTGTGACATTCTTAAAAACATTCTAATGGTGTGTAGGTCAAGATTTGAGTACTTTTGTGACACCCCCATTTTTGACATTAATAATATGATCATGACTTTGTTTGGTTGAACTTGCCCAACCTCTACTTACTCCATTGCATTTTTCGGTCACAGGCTGAATAATACACAATAGAATCTACCAGCTCTAGACCTTAGCTCGTAGATACCATTAACATAATAACGCACAGCAAATTGTGCACCAACAGAGCAGAAAGCAACAGATACGAAGTTCAGAAGTGATAGCTATTCAGGAGCAAACCGACTGCAGTGTGATGCTCGTCACAAATCGACCCTAATTGTTTTGTATTGCCAGGTGCTGGTTAACCATATTTCAATGCCAATCTTAACATTGGTATCCTAACAAAAGACTAACTTTAAAGCATCTAAAAGGGATATATAGCAGAGCAGTATGAGCATTCAATAAAACAACACGTTGGCATCACTATCAATAGCTGTGGAAAGCCATATTAGCTTGACAGTATTTGTGCTAACTTTCTTGCAACTATAAAATCACAAATAATGCATGAGGTACATACGTGGTTTGTTCATTAATCTGAAAAGCAGGTTGTGGAACTGAAAGAAGAGGGTTCATATTTCAGCTGTCTCACTTGGTGGGGGTGTGTTACTTTAATCATTATAAATGAAACAAAATGTGTGTTCATTGAGAACTTTGGGTTTGGATAAGTTAATTTGAGCCATTTGAGGTGCTGCGCAGTTGCTGTGGGAGCTTGGGTCTCCATTCTACTGGTTAGTACAATTGAAGAGTATAGAGAGTGCATTGTAATTTCTGGCCAAGTCGAAGCCGAGGACATTGTCCTGTTGGAGGTTCTTCCTGCTGCGGATTGCAGAAAGAAAGATATTAAATCGTGTCAACCCTAGTACACTTTACCAAGCGTGTAGAAAGTTGTTCAGTTCCCATCAAAGAAATATCAAAATTAGATTCAAAATTAATAGGAAGCTCTAAAGAAGCAGCTCAGTCAGGAGAACACATTGAGTGAAATTGGGTCAAGTACCTGGGAGAGGCAGCCAAGAAGCACAAAAAGTTTAGGTCCACGAGAGGAAAGCTGGGGTAAAACGGGGACAACAACAGAGGCAGGAGCCGCCACATCGGCTGCCTTGTGTGTATGAAAAAGGCCAGCAAGGAAAGGTAACCAAAACGAGTGTCAGCACATAGGGCCAGATGAATCAAGCTCCCGGTTTGCATTACTTAAATAGTGAATTTTAAGAAATCGCTATTTAAGAAATGCAAAATGGGAGGTATGAAATTTGCGATTCGGTAATAGCGATTTCTTAAAATTCGCAATCAGAGAATGTGACTTAGGTGCGAATGATTTTGCATTTCCCAATTTGCAAATTCCAGTTGGGAATTCGCAAATTAGGTAATGCAAACCCCAGTGTCCTGGGTCCCTAAGGCCCCCTTTATGCACCCCAAAAAAATATCTGCGGACATGCGAAGCACACACACACACCCTAGGGGCATGTGTGCGCTACAAGTCATTTTTAAAAATGCATTTATAATGCACTTTTAAAAACTGCACATGGTGGTAATTGCATTTCCTAAATGCCCAATTCACATTTAGGAAATGCTTGATACATGTGCTTTGGAAATCGCAAATTGGAATCCCCTATTTGCAATTTCCTATTTAGAGTCACAATTTGCGATTCTCTAAATGGGGTCGCAATTTTAAGGAACGGCTATTTTTGCAATTCCTTAAAATTGCACAGTGAATGCCTTTCATACATCTTGAAAAGCATTTTTGCATTTGCAAACGGCCTAATTTTGCGATTCGCACCGTTTGCAAATGCAAAATTGCTTGATACATCTGGCCCATAGTGTCATTTTGTTGACAGGCATGACGGAGCATTTTCAGGACTAGGAGGGTGAATATAAGACATTTTATTAAAAAGAGCATGCATGTAGGCTTGCCTTCTGCTGAAACCAATGTTTCACCTAAACCATTTCTGTAGTAATGACGACTACTTCGTTATGTAAAGCAAGAGGACAGTGAATAACTTGGTGTTCCTTTGCTTCCATGGATTGTTTGCTGGATGAATGTTATTGCCTCCAATGATCCCGGTCTTCTTTCCTATAGTTTCGGGCTGGCATCACTTTTGGATCTCTGTTAAAATAGCGAGATACTGCCAAAGAACAGGCATAATTTGCTTTCTTGCAGCATAATGTAGTCGACCATCCTGTGCAACTTGTTTCTCTGCTGTAACTTTTTTCTAATAGCCACGCATTATTTAGAGTTTAAAAAAATATATATTAATAATACTCAGAGCCTCATTTCTGAAAGCTGCAGGCACTTACCTTATTGAGATTAACAGTCGTGTAATGGAGAGATTTCAGAGATGCGTTAAGTTTCCGCAGAGCCTGCAACTCCTGCTGTTCAATACATTATAATAAAAAACACGATGGAATAAAATAAATTAAACAGCGTATTGCATGTTAAATATGTTTTTTTTTGTTGTTGTTTGTTTTAGGTTGCTGAAAATTAAGTGACCCCCTTTAGGCCCCAAAGCCAAATAATACTCTTCAAAAGGACAATAGTTATTTGTGGTTGTACAAGAAACGCGATATGCTTCCAGTATGCCGAATGCACAAAGTTGTTCTTAACTTTTGCATTCTTTGGACTCCCACATAATCATTACTGGGATACCCACTGAGTCATTATTGGAACCCAGGGATCCCCACTGTGTCTTTAATGGAAGTTTGGGTCCGCAGTTTAAGAATTTTCATTCATTTGAACCACAAAAAAAACTACACTAAAATATAGAAACAAACATTCATAAAGTAAACGCACAAACTATGAAATATTTTAATTCACAAATATAAATAAAATCAATATTTTAATTTTTGAGCAGATTGAAGCTTTTCTAAATTAATTCAGGCCAATCATCCATACTATATTCTTTTTCATGCACTTGCTCTGATGAATCAATCTGGAGGATAGTAGCTCAATTTTTAGCTTCCAATTTTTAAATTACTTCAAGTTTACAGAACACTTTAAACATTTTTACAATTTGCTTCTTTTTTTATATGCACTTTTACTTTAATAATATTTAATTTACTAGACAGTCACAAACCCCTAAGTAGGCTTTGTTGGCCCCTCAGGGGTTCAAGGACGACAGGTTAAAAACTATTGTGCTAAATTAAATACAAACTGATCTGGTTGTTACATACATTTTAAAAAATATATAAAAAAAGAAAATAAAATCGATGTTTGAATAATGACAGACTCATGCAGTACATGATCACAATTTAAATGTACATGGCTGATATGACACTTCTGAAGGAGTCATACAGGTTGGGCTTAAAATGTACCAGAATTCTTAAGTGACAAGGTGACTTTTAGGGCTTTTAAATTCATTAAATGGAGAAAGTGGCTTCTACTTGTTTATGAATGGTGCTGCCAAACAGTGTTCCATTCGGATAAATGAACTTGAATTAGAAGGGTCATGAGGTGAACGGTCGGGCTACTATGTGGAGTGTAGTTTGTAGGTTGGGGGGTTTCCCTTGTGACAGTGTAAAGTATATGAGACACCAATCCTGCACGGTGCTGGTAGGCTGTGGTAGGACAGAGCTGATACTAGAAAACATCCATAAAGTCCAATATGTCCTAACATAACACTCCCACGGAAGTAACGTACTGCATCATTTCGCACAGCTCTCTTTCAGCTAATCAGGTCAGTCAGAGAGACCTTATACTGTGTATTCCATACGATTTCTGGATATTATCTTTGATTGTGGCCCTTTATAATCATCGTTCCAGACATGTAGACGTATAACTAAGGTTGTAAAAGAAGCAGGGAAAGGTGCAAGTTGGGTTGGTACAACAGCAGACCAGGTCCGTTCATGCATGTGTAACTTTACATTCTCACATTGTTAAACCTTTTCTCTCGTGACAAATTTAATGGTGGATCACCCTGGATTTTATGTCAAGATGGGAGACTTGCATTATGCATTAACATTTTATTCACTCCTGAGCAGCAAACCATTAAAAGCTTCCAAAATAGAATGTTAGTCCCATATACACTGCTTAACAGCAATCTTCCTCCTCTTTTGTCTGGTTCTTCCGAGCAGGTAAGTATACTAGAGCGTAACAATTTTGAGTGTATAATAGTAGGACTTTATTGTATTTGTTGTTCTTGCCCAATTTATATGTATTGTGTTTAGGTTAACTGGTTTATTATTTTTGATTAAAGCTTTGTTATGGTATACAGTTAAATGTTAGTGTAATAATTTTAAGTAGAAATTAAGTTATAATGTTTGAGTGGAAAGCATGAATGTAATATTTAAACATTTATTTTTGCTTAAGCAACAATTATATTAAGAATTGAAAGTTCTTACTTTTTCAAAAAGGTGCCGTGCTTTTGTGTTAACTGTTAATTCCAATGCGGTGCTTAACGTGCTGGCGAGCACATGAGGTAAAGCGTACAGCCTCGAGTGTGCGTGAGAGGTAGTGGTTTGATCGCGGCAGTTGTTGTGAGGTGCAGTGTTTCATGAGAGAAAGGAGGATGTCCCGATGCTGTTCCTGGCGCATCTTTCACCTGGATCTCTTTGGAGCTGTGTGTGCTCCTGTTTTTTTTAACACAATAGCCTTGTTTAAGAGAATGCTGGCTTTTTTTCATAAAGCAAATCGCTCTGCGAAGCAGTTTCTGCGGCAACGGAGCGCAGTAAGTGCATTTAGTTGCCTCAAACAGTCACAAGTGACGGAGAAGTATAAGAAAGTGTATTTGACAGATTTCCTGAAAGAAAACATTTTTAATATATTCAAAATCTAATAGAAATATTAATAATTAGTCTGATTTAAACAGACAAGAAGTATAAACATGCCTGAAACAAATAAGGAGGAATGTAGTCAGGAGAATTTAAAAAGAAAGATTAAAGGTAAAGATATTCATGGTGTTGTTCAGGAGTCTGTGAGGCAGGCCTTGAGTAGGAAAAGAAGTCTGTAGGAAATACTGGCACTCATATTATGAAGAAACAACCTTCATTGAAGGAGAACAACTACAGCAGCTGGAAGACAGTCATTGTCAATTTCAATTTCAAGCTTTATTTCGACAACAAATGCCATAAAAGCACTCCATTGAGCAGACAGTCAAGCCCATCTCTCACATAGCTACATCTTCTCTCTTCTACCCACAACATTCCATCCCCAGCCCGTTTGTCCCCATTCTAACTATGACATCAGTTTATTCTAAATGTGACATAAGTCATGACACATCCTCCCTTCTTATAAATGAAGAATTGAGTGATAATTGCATCCTAACAATTACACATTAAAAAAACGATATACAACATATCTAAAACTACAGTAAGCAAATTTTAACATGCTCTATATATTACACACAGGCCAAATAAAAAAGACTGAGGTTATGTACAAATTAAATTCTTGAATTTGGTAGGCTTGTCAATTCTCCTACCAAACCTACCACATTTAATTTCCCTTCTGTTATCTAATACCTGAACATTCTATTCTGTCCTACATGAACTATCATCGACTCTCCAGAAGAGTCTTCCCTATTCCCATTTTCTGCAGCTTGTGTTTAAAAATTAAATTCTTCGATCCACCAACCCTTGCTCCTACTGGATCTTTCTAGAATTTTATTCCTCCTTGTAATTAGTTTTCAAAGGGTATCCTTACCTTTATATGGGGAAACAGGGGTCATCTGCCAAACGTTTTCATCCTCCAACATAACAGAGTTGCAAAAAACTTTTACTACTCTGACAGGGTCGTAAAACTTGCCTTCACCCTTCTTATACAAACCATTGTTTTTTTTTTTTTACAATCATGTTTACCAAATCTCCCGCTGTCACCTGAATTTTCTTACAACCATTTTTCCGGCCATAGAGTTTTTTGTAATTCTCCTTTGCTCTGTCCAAATATCTCTTCACTATTCCTGGTGTCCATCACTCATTCTGGTTGTACTCACCCAACCAACAATATATTTTCTTAATGGAATCCTACCTCGAAGTGAGAAATGACTTAACAAGGTGTATCTCTGTATGCCCATACAGTCTTCCACAATTATTCTTTCCAATTCACAGCAGTACTTTTTGCAAGTTGTATACTATTCTTTGACACCATTAAAATGCTCTATTGCATCGTTCCCGGCAGGATGGCACACTGAAGTCTGGTTATGAGTAATAAATAGCATTCCTATGTAGATTTTTATTGAAGACATCTCCAACAAACTGGGGCCCCATTGTCGGTGATTATGCATTTCAGCACTTCTCTTAAAAATATGCGGTGTAAGAAACGAACACTGGAGTCTGCTTTAGAAAACAATCTCTGGCCACTAAGCAAAATGATCATAACATACCAAAATATATTTAGATACAGATCATCTGATATTGGCCCCACTATGTATAGTCCAACCAACTCCCATGGCATATCTGGAGTTTTAATCCACATCAGGGGAGGTTTGTGCATGTTCAAAGTTTTTTCTGATTTGTTACATAGGTCATAATTCCCGACTTCCCTCTCTACTGCAGCGTCAACACCGGGCCACTAATAAAATTCCTTTACACTACTCTTTATTTTAAAGATTCCCAAATGCCCCTCGTGGCAAATGTCCAGAATTCGGTCCCTTAGAACTTCTGGTGGAATCATTCTGTCATTGCGTAACACCACCCCATTCTCTTTAGATAACTGGGTTCTCAACTCCCAAAATACACATTTGTCAACTTCCGTTACACCTTTAAGTGGCCAGCCATTTCTTAACCATTCACAAACTTTTTGCGGAATGGAACTCTTTTCAACCGCCATCATCCATCCGTCATTCATAAGTACCATCACTTCCTCACATATGTCAGCCACATAAAAAAATTTCAAGTTTTTCCATATTCACACACTTTTACTTAGTATATTCCTCCGTGATGGGAATGCGACTCCGAAAAATCAGCATTCTTGTTTTTAACTCCCGGAGCATACTTACCAATATAATTACAGTCTAGCAATTTTACGGACATTCATGCTAACCCCGCAGGGCTAGAAAAATCATAAAAATGTTACAAGACCTGCAGGTCAAGTAAGTTAAATAATCTACTCGACATAATTATAAAGTACTTGACACGTAAACAGGTCCAAAATTGTGTGATCTTAGGCAAATAGTTTACAGTTGCCTTTTTCTTAATTCTCACGTATGATCACACCTTCAAAATATGTGAGCTCAGCATTTCTGCAGTACAAAAAACCCTCTTGTATGATTAAGTAGACTAAAGTTTGCTGTATGCATCGAGTCGAGTGGATTTTTCGAGCCCTGCCTCGGTGATGCACTGTATAAACCCTTACTAGTTAGGACCTGGGTTAAAGGTTTGTGGTCACTACGCAACTCTACTTGAGAACCCCAGATACATGGCCTAAAATGATTTAATCCCCACACACAAGCTAATGCTTCTCTTTCAATCACCAAATAGTTCTGCCCAGGGGGTAACAAAAAACACAAAGCGAAAGCTATTATACATTCTTTCCCGAGAACTCCATCTGGACAAGTGCAACCCCCAGCTACTTGCATCTATGGCGACCATGGTTCTATTAGACTCGTATCAAAAACCTGCAATGGAGGGGAATTGGAGATCTCTCTCAATGAAAACAAATGCTCCTCAAATTTGCTCGCCCATCCAAATTCACTTTTTGCTTTGAGAAGGTGTCTGATGCGATAGGCTTTGTTCGAAACGTTTGGTACATATTTTGAATAGAACGCAACCAACCCAAGAAAGCCCCAATATCATACTAGTTGGGGCTAGGTGCATAACTTATGACTTTCACCAAGGATGATTTAGGACAATTCCTCTGCTGCTGATTTCACGACCCAAGTATGTTACTTCCTCACTGACAATTATACATTTGCTATACTCTACAGTTAAACCACTTCCCTTCAGTTTTTTGAGAACTTCAATTAGGTTTGCATCGTGCGCCCTCTTATCTTGACCCATAATCAGTTTCTCGTCCTAAAAAATAAAAAAAATAAAAATAAAAAAATACATCAAAATATTACTTGAGTCACTGAACACTCAATACCTAAGGGATTGAAACATGGCAGCCGCCAATGCCAATCCGAAAGGAACTCTCACAAATTGAAAACATTCAATTGGCATTCTAAATGTCGTGAACCTGCGACTCTTCTCATGGAGGGTGACCTGATAATATGCAACTTCAAATCAATGGTCGTAAACCATTTTCTGGGCAGCATTTTATGAATGTTGGGGAGGAGAAACTGATCGACCAAAATATTCTTATTTAAATCCCTTAAAATCGATGCACAGACTTGGTTTCTCATTGGATCGTCGTACCACAAATAGGGGAGCAACCCTATCAGACGTCTCCACTGGTTCTATAATTCCAGGTTTTTGTACTTTATCTATTTCCAAACGTACTTCTTCTCTGATGCTCAAGGGAATATGTCTGATTTTATGTACACGGGAATACATCTTTTGTTAAAATAATCTTGTGGTGGAACCCCTTTAAACATCCAATGTTATCGGAAAAAACTTCTGGGAAAGCTGAAACAACAGCGATATAATTTTTGGTGTCATCAACAACTAACACCGGGTCAGTGCTATTGCGATTAAGTATGATGCCTAAATCTCGCTAGTCCCACCAGCCCAAAAAGGATGCCCAGATCTGGAAATACACAGTTTACATAATGCTTCTCTATTCTTAAAAACAAAAGGAAGTTCTCTGAACCCCAACACATCAAATGTGTCACCGGTGAAACTTTTAGGTGAAATATCAGATGGTGGCAATTCATTTCCCAACACAAACGCAAATTTACTATCCCAAATACTTTCATTTACAATAGTATAAGGTGAACCAGTGTCAACTGTAACCAACATTTTGACTCTAGCAATTGAAAATGTCACATTTAGTTTTGAATTTACACACTTTGGAGGCATTATGACAAGATTCTATGCTCATCACGCACATATTAGCGTCATCCACATCATAACTAGATGAATCCTGGCTTAGACCACCTTCTAGCATTTTTATGCGCCACTTTTCATTTTTCTGCATACTTTTTTAAATGACCTAATATGCCACATGCTGAACGTTGATTTTTCAAACGGCATTTCTTATTGCTGTAGTGTCCTGAAAATCCACATCTGAAACAAGTAATATTGCGTTTCTCCTCATTTATCACCTTCTGTCCACTGGATGAATTTTTCTTCCTTAAGACATCTTTGTCATTCTTTTTCTTACCTTGTTTGACTTTATGGGCTACATCCCTTGGTGAATGGGAATTATCATCCGTAAGCTCCTTGTTGGATTCACATAGGACAGCTTTTGCACGTCTGCCCATGAGTTCTGTGCATTTAACTATTACAATGACTTCATGTAATGGCAATTCACCCTTGGCCCATAAATTCTCTCGAATTGCAGGATTGGCAGATTGCATGATGATTTAGTCTCTTATTAGTTTACATGTAATCCAAAGCGACAAGCTAATGCTAAGTTTTCTTTAAAGCTGCAATGCAATCAATCAATTATTTATTTATTTTGTTTCCTGTGAAAACATTTGAACCTATCTACACTTACACAAACAGTTGGTGCAAAATACTACTCTAAATTATCTAATGCTTTGGAAAAAACATCACCTCGTAAAGATTTTTTTTCAACACGATTGTATATTTTCAGCCCTGACGGTCCTACGCAGTGTAAGAGAAACTTTTTTTCTTTTCCGGAGGGAACTCACCATTGTCAAATGTAGAAATATAATTTGTGAAATATTCATGCCATTAAAGTGAGCAATCACAAGCTGTATTGTTGAACGGTTGAGGGGGCGTGAGATTCAATGGATTACTATAAACCATGTTGAGCAGACAAATGAAAGGAGTGTTGCAGTTGGAAATATTTAAAATTGCAATGCCCTTGAGACAAAAAATTTAGAAATCACAACTGTAGAAAAGAAAATGCTTAGAGACTAATTTGGGCAGCAAAAGTTGTGGAGCGTGTGCATCACTGCAATATGAAGGGTCGAGCGCACATGCAATAAAAGAGAGCATAAGGTTCTGCCACTTTAAAGCGTGCGTATTGCTGTAGATTAGTAGAAAAAAACGAGCGTACATGAATGACTTCCCTGGTGCTGTGGTGTATGGTAGCACGCTTAGTTGTGATGGAGCATTAAGCGTTGCAATGGTGACGGGCTTTGTTGTTCTTTGATGATATGAGCTTGTACGTGCGCGAGAAGCGCAAGAATAAGTATCCATTAACCACAGTAGATGTCGACTGACAGAAGGTTTGAAGCAAGTAAATACATGGCAGTTTGTCTATAATGTACTTAACTTTTAAAAGCGATAGTCACATCATGGCGCCGGTACAGGTTAATGAATTGGTCACTCTGAAGTTCAAAGTGGTTGGCAACACAAAGGGTGGCGGTCCTTTATGCGAGGGTCCGGTGCCGAGGTTAACTTGTTGTCAAAAATGTATGAAAATACTGGCACTCGTATTATGAAGAAACAACCTTCATTGAAGGAGAACAGCTCCAAGCAGATAGTCAAGCTCATCCCTCACATCATCTCCCCACAACAGTCCATCCCCAGCCCATTTATCCCCATTCTAACTATAACATCAGTTTATTCTAAATGTGACATCAGTCACGACAAAGTGCTGATGAAGAAGGGTATTATTCTGTGTCTGATGAGGAGGACCTGAATAAGTGTCCGGGGGTAAGTGCATCAAAAAGAAAAAACATATAGAAGATTCAACCAATGAGAGAGGAATCTGCAGCGGTTCAAAAAGGATGTGTACCCAAAGCAGTAGAAAGAAACGTCAGTTTAACACTGAGAATGTGGATTCTTCTTTTGAGGGTATGGAGGTGTCAAAAAGCAGATCTGATGACTATCTTGATGAATATATCCTTGATGTGATGTATAAATATGATTTATGTGAGCAGAATGAGGTAAGTGCTAAGAGTACATTAAAAGATACAGTGATTGATCCTTTGGGTGAGAAGTTATTCAATCCCAAGGATATAAGACATCCCAGAGAAAAGCACTGGTGGCCTATGGATCACGTTTTTGAGTATATTAAGTTTTGGTTGCAGAAATCCTTACAGAAGCAAGAAAGGAATATAATAAGGGCGGAGTGTTCTCGTTTCAAAATTGATGAGAAAGTGACAATGACACCCAGTCTTGATTCCAAGCTAATTACATACTTATTTAAGATGAGCAGAGATCCTAGAAAAGGTTTGGAGAAATCTCTGAAGCATTGCCAGGATAGGCTATTGGATATACTGGAGCCTTTAGCTAAGATTTTTGACACAGTGGAAGAGGACTTTTTGAAACACATAGGAGATTTGAATCTAATATGAGAAAGATGTCAGTGTGCAATCTGTTTTTTAGGCCATGCAATGCTGGCCTTTTGTCAGAAAGGCGAAGGAATGTACTCATGCATATTAATCCAAAACTATGTGATTTAGCCAAGCAGGAGTCTAGCGAAGATGCATGTGGGTTGTTTTTTAGGGAAGGGATGGTAAAATCCCTAACCAAATATGTTTGTACATTCACAAGCTTAAATAAGGCACAGTTTTCTATGTGGAACGTTTTTTCCAAAAACAGTTTTTATGGCAGGACTGGTAGGAGGGGGGCACCCTTCCGACCAAGCAGGAGACAGGGCTAAATACCAAAAACAAGGTTTTGGGAATTATAAAAGGAAATTACCAATTTTACCCTCAAAGAGGAAGAGGCCGTGGTCACAGTAGTAGACAAAGGGGCCAAAGTTTCACCCCAGATCAAAGCCATGGCGAGTAGGAAGATTTCTTCTATGCCAACACGTGCGGGAGGAAGGTTAAAATATTTCAAAGATCATTGGGAAAAGGTTACAAAGGACGAGTGAGTGTTGGAGACTATAAAAGGATATCAAATACAGTTTGACTCAGTGCCAAAAAGAGCCAAGTGAGTTGGAACAGATTGTGCAGGAGGAGGTTTTGCAAATGTTGGAAAAGAATGGAATATAAAAAAGGTAAGAGAGGAAGACAAGGGTTTCATGAGTACTTATTTGTGGTGGGGAAAAAGAACAAAGGATGGAGACCGGTGATAAACTTGAGAGATCTGAAGCATTTTTGTGACTTATCAGCATTTCCAAATGGAAGGTATACATCTTTTGAGAGATTTGCTTCAGGAATCAGATTGGATGGTGAAGATGGATCTGAAAGATACATATTTCACTATTCCAATAGTGAGGGAGAGTCAGAGGTTCTTGCAGTTCAGATGGAAAGGTCAACTTTATCAGTTTCAAAGTCTTCCCTTTGGGTTGTCATCAGCCCCATGGTGTTTCACAAAGGTGTTGAGACCAGTTGTTGGATTTCTAAATGAAATTATTTATTTAGACCATATCTTAATATTGAACCAACTGGTTGACGAGTTGATGGAGCATTTGGAAAAGGAAAAGCATCTCTTACACGATTTGGGATTTATAATAAATATAGAGAAGTCGGTATTAGTCCCAGCAAAGAATTTAGAATTCCTGGGTTTTGTGGTGAACACCGTTTTATACTAGTTACAATTACCAGGCTAGAAAGTGAGGAAAATAAAGCTGGAGGTGCAATTGATGTTAAGGAAGGAAGTGAAATTGAGAGATTTAGCTTGAGTGATGGGCCTGCTGTAATCTTCTATCCAAGCGATCTTCCTAGGGACATTGCAGTACAGGCCACTTCAGCTTTTGAAGAAGAATGAACTAGCGAAAGGCTTATGGTAGGGGTACAAGGTGTGTCTGTAAGTGAGTGCAAAAGAAGAATTGCATTGGTGGAAAGAGAATTTGGAAGCCTGGAACGGTCAGGCTATTTTTGGAACAAAACCAGGTTTTGTGTGGGAGATGGATGAAAGCAGTTCAGGTTGGGGGGGGGGGGGGGGGGGGGGGGAGAGAAGAAAATCAACATGTTTGGGTCAGGAGACTGGTGGACTATGGACTCAGTCGGAAAAAAGAGGCGCATATAAACTGTTTGGAGATGCACGCAGGTTTGTTTACCAGTCAGAGTTTCAAGTCAGAATTGAAGGGAAGCTCTGCGTTGGTGAGGATGGACACTATGCCGGCAGTAAAATATATAAACAAATTGGAGGGCAGCAGGTTCAAGAGGCTGTCTGAGTTAGCAAAGGAAATGTGGGAGTTTTGTTTGGAGAAAATGTAATTCTGAAGACGGAATACTTACCAAGGAGTCAGAATGTGGTAGCAGACTGGAATTCACACAATGTGACAGATGACAGCGATTTGAAGCTTTGAGAAGAGATCTTTCAGGGAATTCTAATGGTGATGGGACCTTTAGAGATGGATTTATTTGCGTCTAGACTGACTCTTCAGTTACCAGTTCATATCAGCTGGAGGCCATATCCAAGAACAATTGCTGTAGACGCATTTACTCAAAATTGGGCAGAAATGAAGGGATATGCATTTCCTCCCTTCTCTATGATTTAGACAGTGTTAGTACAAGCGAGCCCAGATGTGTTGTTTGGCTCCAATAACACCTTTTTGGAAAACTCAGGCTTAATTTACAACTATACTGGAAATGGAGATGGAGGAGCCTTATCTAATAGAATCTTTTTGTGAAACACAGAAGGCAAGGGACATCCTTTAGTGGAGTGGGGATCTCTCAACTTTCTAGTATGGATAATATCAGGTGTTTAGGAAGATTTGCAGGACTTTCGGGTATAACTGCAAGCTTACTAGATGAGTCTTGGGCAACAGGGACTAAAAAAAAAAAATAATAAATAAAAATGGTATAGGAGCATGGAAGGTATCATTATCTTGATGCATGGAAAGAGATTGGGATACCATGGAGATGCATGACGTAACATCTTGGCATATTTATTTGATAAGGGTATATCAAAGGACTGTTCATTGTTACAGGTCAGCAATAGCGGCTGGACATTTGTTGCAGCAAGGAAAGTCTATTGGTAAAAGTCCTTTGGTTTGCAGAGTGATGAAGGGAGAAGGTTGAGGAGACCCCCGAAAGCAAAGTATTAAACTCCACGGAATGTGGATTTGGTATTATAGATGTTTAAGGATTGGCCAACAAACATATTTAGGTGTGAGAGAATTATCTTGGAAGTTTGCAACATTGTTTTGTCTTATTTTGTTTAGGAGGGTCTCAGATATTAGAGCTTTAGAGCTTTCACCCAGATGGAGGGTTTTTTGAGATTTGTAAACATACAAAGACATGTCCAGATCTGATTTTTTATCCAAAGTTTGATTTTTCACCAAATTTGTGTGCAGTTCAATGTTGGAAGGAATAGGAGACCAAGATACTGGAGAAGAGAGGTGCTGGAGTTGAGCAATTACATCTTATGTAAAGCCTTGCAAGGCTGTTACGAATGCTAGATAGTTGAAATATGCTAGGCGAGGCAGGCGTGGATGTGTCTAGACTTTGGCAAGTAAGGTTTGTATGATGGGTGGTCGTTTGGACGATCTAATTAAAGCAGCTGATTGCTCATCTGCGGAAACGTTCCAGAAGTTTTATTTTAAGTCTGTAGAAAATGTTTCAAACTGTGTTTTGAAAGACTTTAAACATGCATAATGCTAGCTTCTTGTCTTGGCATAAAATGACGATTCTTAAAGGCCAACTCTATGAAGAGTCAAGATTTTATGAAAGACAAGGAGGATAGCATTATACCACCCACCCTTCCCTTGAGAAGGAGTTGCAATGGAGAATTGAAAGGTATTATTGGAGTAAATTGTCATAATTATGTTTCTAATTGAGCTGAAATTATTTTTTGTATGTTGATGAACACAATTTTTAAGTTTGGATTCATATTTTGGTTATTTGTGCAGATAATTAAGCATGGATAGGTCTTCCTGCTAGAGTTACAAGAATTTGTGAAGAAGATGAACAAACAAAAGAGGAGGAAGATGGCGGTCAAGCAGAATATATGGGACTGAAGATTCTATTTTCTTTGTGATGTAGTAAAGTTCTATTTTGGAAACTGTTAACGACTTGCAGCTTAGAAGTGAATAAAAATTAGCCATAATGCTACCCTCCTTGTCTTTAATACAATCTTGATTATTTATACAGTCAACTTTTAAGAATTGTCAGTCTTCCAACGTTGACAGATCTGCTCCACTATTTATTATAAAAAGCAAGAGGAATGTCTGCATATTTTGCACCACCCAAGTGTTTAATCTATAGAAAAGCTTTAGACCCTTAAGTGATCATTTGGTGCTGTTTTAATACTCCTGTAGACAGTGATTATTCAAAGGTATTCTCTACTAGTGTGATACTATAGCACTAGCAAAGAAGTTCCCACTCTGCTGCCAAAATAGGGTAATCCAGCCTGCCTCAGTTATCCCAAAACAAAATGAGGGAGCCCTCAAAAAATGAGCAGTAGCCACACTGTTTTACCACATTAGACTATCTTTACTACCCTTTAAGCTATCGCATAAGGAGAAGTCCCAGAAAAGACCACAAATAATCAAAGCTCTACCAAGTTAAAGACAAACCTAATTAATAAGCAAACAGATATTCAAAAAATACTAGGATGCGGTGTAGTGAAATTATGTGGGTTAGTTTGAGGCTGCTGATGACCAAAAGAGGACCACATCCTTAAAATTGGGAACTGCTCTGCAATAGTGTCCTGTGAGCATAGGTGATTGCCTTTACTTCCACTCAACACTGGACATAAACTGAAAAAGCGGCTTACAATGTTACCCTGCCAGGCCTGTGGATGGTCCTACTGGCCAACCTGACACTGTGGACCTAACAGTGTTTAGATGGCTCTAAACATTTAAACCTAAATTACGGAACAATTGTGAAAATTTAAAAAAATAAATAAATAAATAACAACACACAAAGGGTGGTAATATAGATGTCTCTAGATGTGCTGGAGTTCAATATAGTCAGTTTCACCATATTGATCACATTCACCAGCATTTCTGCACACTGATTTAACGACTTCAACCCTCCCTACGTTTCATTAGCCCCCATGAAGGGCTCAGCATAAAACACAGGCCTACACAGATGAAGATGCATGCTTTATCTCTAGAATCAAATCCATAGCCGTAACAGACTGTCCTGCATCAATCATTTTAAAAAGGCAAACAGTAATAAGTCAGATCAACTAAGTACAGGCTGATAAACTTAATAATCAATGAATTTGAAAAGCTTTATGCAAAAATGTAATTGAAAGAAACTGAAGACCGGACAGCCTTATCCAATTTTATTTCATCGTACTAGACTGGCTTCCAGCCATGGTATGGTACATCTGATAACATCATAATAAACTTGTCCTTGGTGACAGGATTATCTTATGCTCTGATCTCTGCTCTGCATGTATTTGGGGGGTCTAAATCAACCAGTAAACAGGAGTCCACTATGCTGAAAGCGTGATGCCCTAGGCATGTCTCCAAATCTGCTACCATCAATTCAAATGCTCTATAGCAAACCTGAGTGAGAACATTAGATCCTAATACCCTGGCTTCTCCAGAGATTTCAACATGGCCTTAAGCAACAGTACATTTTAGCACCCCTTTTGTATATGCATTATAAGGCCAAATTACAAAAGGCTCTGAATCCTTCCCTCCTAAACTGGTCATTAAATATTTGGGCCACGTACAGTATACAGACGATATTATCACTGTAGTTCAGACAAAGGTTTCCAGCTGTATCTGGGCTACTATTAGAGAGGTAATGCAATAGATAGATGTAAGATAGCCAAAACAAAGACTCTTACTGGGCAATAAAAATGGAAATCTGGCACAGGGTTTCTTAATGATGTTACAATAGAATGTCTGTTTTACTATAACGCAACATAAACCTCTAACATGATGATTAGCTGGGTCATATTTTTTTTAAACTACCATCTATAAATGCAAAATATAATTCAATTAAGTATGGCACAAAAATACTCTCCCACAGAATTTTAATCTTCTTTGGAGCCCAATTTAAAATATAAAGAATAAGAGTGTTTGTGTGTATATATATATATATATATAAAAATGCTAGAATTTGCAGTGATCAATCAATCCCAACCAATGGAAGTAGCATTTCTCCAAATTTGGACTAACGTGAAAAAAAAGCACACTCAAATCATTTATATGGAAAGAATGGTTATATCATGCATAATAATCAAAACATTCTTACTTTCACTACGTAACAGTGGCCATTAGGAACCTGCAGATTACCAACAGGAGCAAAAACATTGTTTCAGATTTGTAAGGCTGTACTCAACCCCCATCTATAAATGTTTGAGCCCCTCTGAAGATCATGCTGTGTTTACCAGAATGAGTCTCGTGAGGCTGGTTATTATTATGTACAAGTTAACACATCACTAACCATTTTCCTATTTATTTCTAGCCTTAATAAAATCTACATTTATTCACCTTTGCTTTGGATATTGATGGTTAAACAACTTATACCAAGGTGGAAGCAGCCCATTACCTGTAAGCAGCATAGGTTATGCAACTTAATGACTGAACCTCATTAACTGTGTAACTGAGATTCTGTTTCCGATATATGGACGTGAATCAGTTTGGAGGGCAAAAATGCCCGAGACAGTGCTATTTTGTTTTAGGGAGAGATAATTACAGCTTGGTTGTAGTACATCTTGTTAAACATATGGAAGGTGTTAAAAAGTTATCTTCGGTAAGTTCTAGTAAACGTTTGGTGATCTTTTAGATTGTTCTGCATTTTATTATGCTAGTAAGATCCTGCAGAAGTCAAAGTCAACTGATCAACTTGTAAACTACACTAGAAAACGTCATTTGCCACAGGCATTTTACTCATCACCCTGAAAATGCTTAAATAAGTAACCCCAACTTGATTGTGACATCTACCAAATTACTGATGTATCTCTAAATCCCCCTAATATTAAAAAAAACAACAAACACATCACCTTTATAACAGCTAACTACTTGTAATGTTAATCTTTCCCAGAGCAACTACAAACTGGCTTTTAGAACATTGAAAGGGGTGGAGACTGCCGTAGTCAATGATGTATAAGTATCTTAGTGCAAAAATCCATATTTATGAAAATAATATGCATGGGGTTCTTCAAATTCCAGGGGTTACTAACTGTGGTGGGAGCAAATTGGTTCTGTTAAAATGACCTCAAAATTGAACTTTGCCATTTGCTTTGAATGACTAAGTGGAGTTTCTTATTGGAGTTATTATAGTTTAGGAGCCTATGCATTCTGGCCACAGTATGTGGCAAGGTAGATATTTGTTTTACATATTGAGGAGGTAAGATTTGTGAGTTCTCATGCTTTTGTTTAAAACAACCTTGAATTTTTGGAACTTTTAAAAATCCAAGTTACTTAGGCTATATATTATTTATAGTTCGGCAGAGGTTTTGCCATACTGGAAGAGGCCAAGTCTTGAGTATATAGAATGCCTATTCAGGGGTGTGGAATTTATTAAAATATCTACTTGTCCATGGGACAGGTTGCTTTACAAACCTACTTGCCCTGTAAAAAATGCACTTGTCCCTTTGGTGCCATGTAGTGTGCGACAAATTATGGCAGCAGTCTCATTATATAAGGACTCCAATAATAGCCTCTCTGAATAAGTCATGGCTTATACTATAGTACGGTTTGAATACTAGCAAATTAATTCTTTTGCCACCTTTCCAGAGATGTACATACTGGAACTGTAGGTAGCAGTAAGCAATAGTTTCAGGGTTGCGATGTCCTTTTGAGTCTGTGCAAACCTATGAACTTGCATGTTTTAGAGGTTTTTGCTAGCTCTTCTCTTTTCCCATACTGAGAAAGCTTGGAAATTTATTCCTAACAGTTGGGGGTGGGGGGGAAGTAATTTGAGGGAAAGTGAACTTGTACATGTGCAACAGATTTTCGCATGAGCACATCTACACCTACATATTTGCGTGCGCTAAAATACAGTTCACAAATATTTTCAAGAAATTTCCATTACCTGGCCTACTTGTGTAAATCTGCACTAATACAAGAATATATACCATTGGTGCACTTTTGTAATTTTCTTTAAGAAATGGGCCCCTAATTAGGCCTGGCACTAACCAAGGTCTTTTGTTTTTATTAAAATTCTGCCGCCACCTGTTTATTGGCTGACGTATCTACAGTGACAGGATTGTGCTGTTTTACAAGGAGCATATTGGTGTACAAAGTTGTTTTGTTCAACGCCAGGAACTACTGTGGCAATGTTTGCGTTTTGATACCATAAATATTTTTGCTAGTGTCTGTTATAACAGTGATGGCCCGGCAGCTCCCACAATAAAGTTTCACAAAAAACATGTCTAAATAAGACCACAATGACAAAACTAAAAGGCTGACAACCAAGGTTGAACCTAATGGCTTTGCCAATGCTTGTTTATTTCCATGTTTCCCATAATATTGCCGAAACCAGTTATACTGATTTTTCCATTTTGGATATTTCTTTTGAAAATACTAGAATTACTAAATGATACTTCAAAGAAATGGAACCTGAAATTTCTCATTAGTTTAGCAAAACTTTTCTTTCCTAGTTGCATTTTTTTAATAAAATGTTTTGATTTTAAAAGCAAAGAATCCTAAATACTGCTTTCATGCTTCTGCAAATATTTACATCTACTTAAAGAGCATTCTGGTAGCATTAAACTTAGCCTCATATTGTTAAACTTTGCAAATGTGTGTAAACATTTTTATGCTGTAGCTACTATAAGTAGCGAAGTCTGAGCTTACAGCCTTTAGTCTAGTCACCCTACTAATAAAGGCTTTGCATTAATGAACCATAAATAGAAGTTCGAACAACATTAACACATGGACACAAATGTTATCTTTACTGTAGACAATGTCCTTCCCTGATCTATAATGTGGTACTCTAAACTGGCAGAAACAGGGTTTGTGCTGCAGGGGGTTGGGTCTAAGAACACAAAACCTGATGTTGAGCCTGGCGGTGAAAGGAACCAATCATTGCAGGCACTAGCCATGGGCAGGGTGGGCTCCTGGGTAAGGAGCTGAAGCAGCTTTGTGCACCCCACTAATCCCGGTCCCTCACTACACTATTCCCGTGACCCCACCCCCCTCTCCCCTGTAGGGGGTCATGATAGGCTTTTCGGGGTTACTGTGAGGTTAATGGGCTAGAAGCCATGAGACAGCGCCGCAAAGCCCAAAATACTCCCGTTCGCCTGACCTTACAGTCGTGGTCCAGCACGGTGAGGCCCAGGGAGGGTCCACTATTACCAGGACCTAGCACCACTGAAGTACTGATGCGAGTAAACTATTGCTGGACGGGGTTGCTCTGACTCAGGGCATATTTATCAATGGCACACCAGATGTAGCACCGGAGCCAAGAGATGTTAGGTGTCAAATGCACACAAATTACGGCTGTATTTTACAGTTACACCTGTGGATGGGAAGCCAAGTGACCTTGTTTGCACCAAGGCCCATAGCACCATTGCTAAGCCAAAGGCCTTTACCGTGAGATTCATAACCACGATTCAACAAGATTTGGACCAGATGTAGTAACAAACAAGAAGCAAGCTGCCACTCCAATTACAGGTTGTCCGTGCCTTAGAGTTCAGTAGAACGCTCTCCTGCCTTCCGCTAGGTTTGCAGCTATGCAAGTAGAGCACATTTACATAATACACTAATCTGGCAACAATTCGTTAACATGAATTTTTGACAGACCTGCCCAAAACATTTCCCACCCAGGGTGACCAATTTCGACTTAATGCAGTTTCTAATATATATGTACTAATTTTACTAGTGTTATTGTTTATGTGTTTATCTTTTTACTAATATCTGCTCCAGGAAAGTAGCTTCTTGCAAATCCCATTTAAATGGAGCTAGAGAATGAACTGTTAATAGATGTAATTTCATCTGACAGTACATGGTATGCAAATTAGAGTGGCCACGTAAATTCCCCTTCTGCCCAAATCCCTAAAAGCCTAGAACTGGCCCTGGAACCAATACACGAGCTGGCTTCAAAATCCACAGTCGTGAATACTTTACCAACACACTTGCAATGCAAAACAATCAGAGACATCCCAAATAAAGTTTATGTGTTTTACAAAAAAGGGAAGGACTGACTGAAGGAAGAAGGCAGCACGTTTATACGTATTCAACCTTGGCCATTCACACACGCTATATCTCACACCTTTACAGCAGGGTTACTGCCAGGCCGTCCCAAAAAATGCAGCTTATATAAATGGCATCTACACCAAAGAAATACTACTTTTGTGACTGAGAATTTCAAGTAGTTATCCTGGCTTTTAAAAAAGATGTTACTTTATGGGATATAACTCCCCACAAAGGGTGAAGTCGCGTCGTCGCCTCCTCCCTTCTACTGAGGCTCAGCGGCAAGCTATTCGCAGCTCCATAAGCAGGCACCCTTGCTATTGTTTTTCTTCTTAACTTGCGTGAGGAGGAGAAAATTACCTGTAAAGCCGAAGGAAGAGCAGGAGAGCTCTGCTGCGGTTCCCTTATCACTGGCCTAGGCTTGCGCGGCTTCTTCTCAGACATCATTTGCTGTCAAGAGCAGCTGGACTCCCAACACAAAGAATAAAATACGAGACACTCGCACAGGCTCACTACCGACTCGGAGCGTGAGTTTAAAAAAAAAAACGCGCCAAATGTGAACATGTTGCAGACCAACACAGTCGATAGCAGAGTGTGTCGATGGGCGACGCACTGTTTCCCTGTGCATGAAGCGCAATATTCGATGTGCTTCATTTGTATCCATGTCATCCATGACGTTTTAAAATGAGACTATTAATTCTCTGCCGGAAAAAAAAAGAGCAAGCTTCATACAGGGAGTGCAGAATTATTAGGCAAGTTGTATTTTTGAGGATTAATTTTATTATTGAACAACAACCATGTTCTCAATGAACCCAAAAAACTCATTAATATCAAAGCTGAATATTTTTGGAAGTAGTTTTTAGTTTGTTTTTAGTTTTAGCTATGTTAGGGGGATATCTGTGTGTGCAGGTGACTATTACTGTGCATAATTATTAGGCAACTTAACAAAAAAAAATATATACCCATTTCAATTATTTATTATTACCAGTGAAACCAATATAACATCTCAACATTCACAAATATACATTTCTGACATTCAAAAACAAAACAAAAACAAATCAGTGACCAATATAGCCACCTTTCTTTGCAAGGACACTCAAAAGCCTGCCATCCATGGATTCTGTCAGTGTTTTGATCTGTTCACCATCAACATTGCGTGCAGCAGCAACCACAGCCTCCCAGAAACTGTTCAGAGAGGTGTACTGTTTTCCCTCCTTGTAAATCTCACATTTGATGATGGACCACAGGTTCTCAATGGGGTTCAGATCAGGTGAACAAGGAGGCCATGTCATTAGATTTCCTTCTTTTATACCCTTTCTTGCCAGCCACGCTGTGGAGTACTTGGACGCATGTGATGGAGCATTGTCCTGCATGAGAATCATGTTTTTCTTGAAGGATGCAGACTTCTTCCTGTACCACTGCTTGAAGAAGGTGTCTTCCAGGAACTGGCAGTAGGACTGGGAGTTGAGCTTGACTCCATCCTCAACCCGAAAAGGCCCCACAAGCTCATCTTTGATGATACCAGCCCAAACCAGTACTCCACCTCCACCTTGCTGGCGTCTGAGTCGGACTGGAGCTCTCTGCCCTTTACCAATCCAGCCACGGGCCCATCCATCTGGCCCATCAAGACTCACTCTCATTTCATCAGTCCATAAACCTTAGAAAAATCAGTCTTGAGATATTTCTTGGCCCAGTCTTGACGTTTCAGCTTGTGTGTCTTGTTCAGTGGTGGTCGTCTTTCAGCCTTTCTTACCTTGGCCATGTCTCTGAGTATTGCACACCTTGTGCTTTTGGGCACTCCAGTGATGTTGCAGCTCTGAAATATGGCCAAACTGGTGGCAAGTGGCATCGTGGCAGCTGCACGCTTGACTTTTCTCAGTTCATGGGCAGTTATTTTGCGCCTTGGTTTTTCCACACGCTTCTTGCGACCCTGTTGACTATTTTGAATGAAACGCTGGATTGTTCGATGATCACGCTTCAGAAGCTTTGCAATTTTAAGAGTGCTGCATCCCTCTGCAAGATATCTCACTATTTTTGACTTTTCTGAGCCTGTCAAGTCCTTCTTTTGACCCATTTTGCCAAAGGAAAGGAAGTTGCCTAATAATTATGCACACCTGATATAGGGTGTTGATGTCATTAGACCACACCCCTTCTCATTACAGAGATGCACATCACCTAATATGCTTAATTGGTAGTAGGCTTTCGAGCCTATACAGCTTGGAGTAAGACAACATGCATAAAGAGGATGATGTGGTCAAAATACTAATTTGCCTAATAATTCTGCACTCCCTGTACATCCTAGAACGTCCTGAAATTCAACACAAGTGCAAACCCGTTTCGTAATGTCGGGAAAACTAATGCAATAACGTGCAAAATTTACATGCAGGCCTTAAAAGAAAAGAAAATACATGCACAGCGATTTAGTTGACCGTCATCTTCACACATACTAGGCCTGAACAGCTAAAGAAGCATTTACTGATGCTAACGCGTCCGTCTATGTTAAATTATACACATCAGGACTCGTTTTAGGTCGATGAACCTTTTGACCCAGTGGTGAGTCTCCGTAAGACGAAATTACCAACCATCAACATATATTTCACAATAACCATTACAGAATCTTCGACGCATTCATTTGTTTTCTGACTCAAATAACCACACCTCGAAAGAAGAATTTGTGAATTTTATTCCCTATTGGTTAGAATCTAATAATAAACGTATTATTCTTAAAACCAAGAAGCATAAAAGCATAATCACAAAGTGGCAATCATGATGAACTTTCAACAATGCGATGATCAGAATCATAGAATAGATATGTTAGAAGAGAATAGACCATAGTGCATGATAAACAACAGAATATCAGTTCAGCATAGCTACATGTCAGTCACATCAGTTCCGTCCGTCAAATGAATACCGCAACTAACCTCAGATTAGCATTAGCATGTTGGGCTTCATGCAAAACAATTTAGAACATCAATTTGGAAAACATCTAACTAAGATACCTAATTAAACATACAGCAGTTGGTACCTAGAAAGAAAGGCATATAGATTCTGTTAGCATTAATAATTACCCTCCTCGAGTTAAGTCAGCATACAAGATCAGTCTTCGTCTTCAGGACATCAGATGGTTCACCGTCAATCTATCTAAATGGAATCAAGGGACACTCTCCTCATATGGAGGAAAGTATAATAGGGCGGGTTATGGGCGATGATAATTTTGTCTAAGTCTCAAATCACCAAATAGAGTGACAGAGTTTCTGGATGCAATTGATGTCATCCCTTCCTAACTGAACTTCGTCTCTTGTGTCATGAGTTTTTATCCCTTTTTCCATAATACATTCCCCTAAAATTCTATTGGTTATTAACTACACCCCATCATTGGTAACCAATCAAATTATTAATTAAGTAATGCATTTGTTATTTCTTGATATTGAATTGTCTTTCAATTGGTCTTCATAATCAGCATTTTTCGTAGGTGGTACGTCGGGGGTTACTTCACCATCTTGGCACACGTCTCGGGTCAGGAGTTCTTTTCCCCTCGTCTCATCGTCCTTGAGAGTGTCCATTACTGTTTCGAAGCACATATCTTTTATACTAAAACTGCTAGCATGCGGATGGGAAGATTTCTTCATGTTTCAAATTAATACAGAAAGAACAATAGCTGGGTCATAGTCATTTGCGAGTCCGCACACAGAAAAAGCAGGAAAAATAAGCTTTAAATGAGAGTTACACGGCTAGTTCGCAACTCATGCTAACTTAAGACATACACGTTTTAATGAATACAGTTTTGATTGTAATAATGCATATATCTTATTATTATTATTATTATTCAACATTAGTGTTCATAAATGAGTAAATCTTCACGTTTATTAATGCATTTTAATTATTATTTATTAATATTGCTTTGCCAAATGTAAGTGTTTCACATCTATAATATATGATATTTATACTACGCTCTCTCAGTCCCTCCTCTGATGACGCACGTCATCACACAATTCTTGATTTTCAGTTTTTCACCTTGCGCATAATGCGCATTTCAACATCTTGCCCTTTATGTGAATTTTCCCATATTTCATTGAACATTTTCTCTCTTTCACTTTCTTCATTCTGTTTGACTCTTTTTGACAAGTTTCTTCTAATTTTGTCGTTAATTTTGCATGCTCCCCATAATCCTAATAGACAAATTAAAACAATTAGTAGGCCCAACATAATTTTTGCAAGAACACCATTCCAAATATTGGTAAACCAGTTTCCTACCCGGGCAATTCCTTTTCCAAACTTTTCCCAAACCCCAGGTTCTTTCAGTTCCTTCAAATCTGTACTATCTCTAGTCAGGTTAGTAAGCATGTTTCTAATTTCCTTACTATTATCGGGTATATAGGAACAGCTGTGATGCTCATTAAGCATTTTGCACACACCTCCATTCTTTGCTAAAAGAATGTCTAAAGCAAGCCGATTTTGAAGAGTCATAGCTCTTTCTGCAGCGAGTTCAGTATCCATTAATAATATTGCTCCTGTAAAGTTTGTCAGCATGTTATCCACAATAGTAGACAACTTTAGAATTTTCATAGAATTTAAGATAACCCCAACTGATGGGATTATTGCTCCAAATATGTCACCAATGACAGCAGCCACTGATTCTCGTTTTTGTCTAGAATGTTGTATTTCAGAAGATTTAGGTATCTGTTTTAAGTCATCAATCTGGTATATCTTTGGGAAAACTATTCCCAAATAACATGTCCCATACCATCCCTTTGGGAGACGATAATATGCATTTAACCCACAGATGTAATAGATTCCTGGAATCGCTGGGTCTTGTCCATTTAACATGAAGGTCCATTTACTCTGAAACAAAAACACATGCCTACATTCACTCGTACCCACAAACAAATTGTCTTGATCAGATTTTGGTCTGTATATACATAGCCTACCTACGTGTAATGCATCTATAGCTAACTTGCCTTGTGTTTTAATGGCAGTGAAAGCATAATCATTTGCATAAGTACGTTTTTCTAAACCTTTTTCTAATTTCTCTTTTAGTGCTTTGCGTCTATCATCTGTGTGATCTAAAAAGCTTTTCTCTACAGAAGACAGTAAGCATGTTAAATTGTTGCGGTGTGCATAAGCAGTTCCAAATGTTAGTGTTGGCTCAAAGAATCCTCTGACTAATTTTATATCATGCTCTTTAGCTAGCTTATTTAGGAATTCAATTACAGGCACAAAAGAAAACACAACATCCAGATTCGAATAGAAGTATTGTACATGCTCTTGATTATAGAATCTCGTTAGTAACAGGCTGCAGCTAATTCCATAAGTAAGAGGGAGACTATGATAAGTAACCCCCTCCTGCACAGATGAAGGAATTTTAGTACACACATAACAATCTCTCGTATCCATAGTTTCCACATACTCATTTAATAAGCGATAGAAGACATTAGTAGAAAGTTCCCTCTTCGTATTAGTTCCCTCATGAAGATGTTTAGTATCTTGTTCGAATTTCTCCCACGGTGATAATTTATTAGTTGTAGTGGTAGTCTCAGGTTTTGAAGTTGCATTAATAGTTTCACTCTCTCTCCACGGCATTCCCACAATCACTCCCACAATCATTATTGCGCATACCACACCTATCATAAGTCCTAACCAACCACACACTTTACTCCCTTTGTTGCTATAAGCCATGTTTGTATAGAATCAGAATAGCAGATCAACAATCAACTTAAGATGGCAAACTCTTTCTGCATATTTACAGCGTCTTCTCTCACTCCAGGACCCTTTTTGTCAATTCAGGTTAGCAGCTTGTCGTAATCAGGTTTCTTATAAGTCAAATCCAGGTTTAATTGTCTCTTTCCGGTAGGTTTATAAAGTCTCTTTTCTTTTGATATATTTTCTGCAGAGTTTTCCTGTTGTTTTCCTTCAGGTACCGTAGTATTGGCCAGGTACTTCTCGATCAAAACAGAATGCCAAGAATTCTTGTTGCCATTCAGAGGTTGTAGCATATGCCCATTCAGGACCTGTGTACCTTCGGTTTGCTATTCTCTTTCTTTTTAATCTTCGTTCACCTTGCTGTTCCCCTTCACTCAGATCATCCACCTGTGAGGTATCGCTTTCTTCTATTATTGTCTCGTTCATTAATTTTCTTATTCTAAAAGGTGACTTTTCTGGCCATGTATCACCTCTATGTGTCTTGTTTCGGTGATTTCCTTCAGGACGTTGGACAGCACCCTCCTCTTGAGATATGGTGTTTTCTCTCGATAGGCTTGGAATTCGATCAGAAGAGTCTGATTCGTTTTGATTTGGATTTGTCACTATTCCGTCTCTCTCTCCTTCTTGTTCAATACTGTATTCTGGTTCTGAATTGTATTCGTCTGCTTCTGGGAGAACCTCTCCTTGTCTTTGTTCTCCTGCTGCCTCCACTGAGATTGGCACTCCGTCACCTCTCTCGAACTCTCTGATAGTGTGAGGGACGTGGCTGTTCTCAGCGGGCTCTCCTGTAGTCTCAGATCTTTCTTGACTGATCTCTGATTCTGAGACTTCTTCTCTCAAAGTTGCTGTACCGGAATTTTCAAGTTCCTCTTTAACAGGACACGTTACCTTCTTTGTGTGGCTGGCATGTATCCAGTTGGGAACCCCGGCACACTTCACAGCAGTAGTGGTTGTCAATATCACTTGATATGGCCCTTTCCAACGCGGCTCAAGACACGATTTTCTTACGTGTTTCTTGACAACCACCCAATCTCCAGCTTGCAGAGAGTGTCCTGGTTCGCCGATTGGTGGTAACGTGTTAGCTTCTACCTGGTGAGAGAAAGAGCGTATCACGTCAGCTACATTTTTGCAGTAATCCAACACCATATCATCTGTAATATTCACTAGTGCATTTGCAGGTACCGCTGGTAGCCTCATTGCTCTACCCATGAGGATTTCATGGGGGGACAATCCTGTTTTCTTATCTGGTGTGTTTCTCATGGACATCAGTACTAGCGGTAATGCATCTGGCCACTTCATGTTTGTTGCTGCACACATTTTCGCTATTCTTGATTTTAAGGTACCATTCATCTGTTCAACTAGTCCTGATGCTTCAGGGCGATAGGTACAGTGTAACTTCTGCTCGATGTTGAGTGCTGCACACAGAAGCTTGATCACCTCATTGTCGAAGTGTCTTCCCCTATCTGATTCTATAGAAACCGGGAACCAGAATCGTGGTATTAATTCCCTCAGTAATAGTTTTGCAACTGTGAGACTGTCATTTCTACGTGTAGGGTATGCCTCAATCCAATGACTGAAAACACACACAATCACCAACACGTACTTCAATCCTCCACAAACAGGCATTTCAATGAAATCCATTTGTATTCTATTAAATGGACCTCCAGCTCTTCCAATGTGGCTCAAATTTACCACTGTTCCTTTTCCAGCATTCATCTGTTGACAGATAATGCACCTGTGACAAGTAATTTCTGCGGCATGTCTGAATTTTGGATTAAACCAATCAACTTTAAAAGATCTGATCATGGCGTTTCTTCCTAAATGTGCTTGCCCATGATATATTCGGGCAAATTGTGACAGTAGACTATTAGGTAAGACCAATTTTCCATCATCTGAGACCCATATATCATCTGCTCTTTGTGTACATTGCATTTTCTGCCAGGAGCGTTTTTCTTCTTTGTTAGCACGGTTTTGTAGTGTCTTTAACTCATCTAAAGTATCAACCACTTGTAATGCTAGATTCAAAGTTGTGTCATTTTCAGGCTGAGGTAGCAATTCCCACTGTTCTTTGAATGATATACAATTTAATGCACAAAATCTTGCTACCTGATCTGCATAATCATTCCCCATTGACACAAAGTCTTGTGATCTGGTGTGAGCACTGCATTTTACCACGGCAACTTCAAGAGGTAACTGAATTGCATGTAACAAATCTCTTATCTGTTCTCCATTTTTCACAGGTGATCCGGAAGAGGTCATGAAACCCCTTTGTGACCAGATCTGACCAAAATCATGTACAATTCCAAATCCATACCTACTGTCAGTATAAATTGTAACTTTCAAATTTACAGCAGCATGGCAGGCCTTTGTAAGAGCTATTAATTCTGCCACTTGTGCTGAAAATACCTTTTCAAGCCAGGAGGCTTCGACTATGCCAGACATTGTACACAACGCATAGCCAGCTCTTAATGTTCCAGTTGAATCTCTTAAACAGGACCCATCCACGAACATAATGCAATCATTTTCTTTTAATTGGGTGTCCTGTATGTCTGGGCGAGGTTTGGTACAGAGGTCAGTCACCTCGAGACAATCATGCTCAAATTCTTCCCCCTCTTTGATTTCTGTATTTTCATTGGGAAGCAGAGTTGCCGGGTTCAGTACTGTGCATCTTTTCAGTGTAACATTTGGTGATCCCAAAATAATCGTCTCATATTTGGTAAGTCGTGCATTTGTCATGTGCTGTGTTTTCGTTCTTGTCAACAAAATTTCAACAGAATGTGGAACCAAAACTGTCAAAGGGTATCCCATTACTATGCCCTCACATTGGGAAAGGCTTTGACCAACTGCTGCAACTGCTCGCAAACAACCCGGTAGGGCTGCTGCGACAGGGTCCAAAGTAGCTGAAAAATATGCTACAGGGCGGTTTGCATCTCCGTGGACCTGTGTTAAAACAGACAAAGAACAAGCATCACGTTCATGACAAAACAACAGAAAAGGTTTTTCATAATCAGGCATCCCTAATACTGGGGCCCTGCACATGCATTCTTTCAGTTCAAAGAATGACTCAAGTTCTTCTTTTGTCAAAGTGATTGTATATGGCTCATCTTTGACATCTTTTCCTGTCAGTTTTATTAAGGGTTTTGCAATGATTGAGAAATTGGGTATCCATTGGCGGCAATAACCCACCCTTCCCAAAAACATCCTGACATCTCTTTTTGTTGTTGGGGGATTCATTTGTATGACAGCTGTTATTCTCTCCTTTGATATTCTTCGGGATCCTTTCTCAATTAGATGCCCCAAATATTTTACTTCTTTCTGACAGTACTGCAGCTTCTTAGGTGACACCTTATGCCCGTTTCTTCCCAAATGGTTCAATAATGCAATGGTATCATATTTGCAACTGTCTCTGGTTTTGGATGCAATCAACAAGTCATCAATGTACTGCACAAGAGTTGAATTAAAAGGTAGTACAAGAGGTTCCAAATCCTTCTTTAAGATCTGATTAAAGATAGATGGCGATTCAGAAAACCCTTGAGGGATTCTGCACCAACTGTACACCTTATCTAGGAATTTGAAACTGAACAAAAATTGGCTTTCCTCATGCAGTGGTATTGAGAAAAATGCTTGTGATAGGTCTACTACGGTAAACCATTCAGCATCGCAAGGAACTTGGAACATTATTACCGCTGGGTTAGGAACCACAGGGCAGCATTTTATCACAATTTCATTTATTTTTCTCAAATCCTGCACGATCCGAATCTTCCCACAGGGCTTTTTCAAACCCATAATAGGTGAGTTACATGGACTGCTTAAAACTTCTTTCAAAACTCCTTGCCTGAGAAAATCTGCAATAATCTGTGTCACTTCGATGAGTACGTCTTGAGTCATGTGATATTGTGGTACTTGTGGGAATACTGCATTTGGTTTTATCTGCACCTTGACTGGTTTAACTCCTTTAATTAATCCAACCTCCTTTCCTGTCAAATCCCACACTCTCTCTGTTACGTACCCTTGTAGGTCAGCAGGTAAGTCGATTAGTGTGAACACTGGGAATAAGGTAATTAGAGGGTAATCTTCGCTCGTCTCCCCTCCTCCTATGAGCTGGTCCTCATCACCTTCATCATCACTGTTTGTCTGAACTTCTATTCAATCATTGGAACAGGTAATTGAACATTTAGTTTTACATAGTAAGTCCCTTCCCAGCAGGGATACTGGACTTGAGTCGCATACGACAAACCTATGCAGGCCTTGGAAATTTCCAATTTCAACCTGTACTGGATCGGTAATTGGATTTGTCAAATACTGATTAGACACACCAACCACTCGTATTGTGCGTCCTGATAAAGGTAACCTTGGTACTTCCACACTGCGGACTGTAGAGCGTGTAGCTCCAGTATCAACCAAAAATGAAACCTTATAGCCCATTACTTTTCCTTCTACATATGGGCCTCTCTGATCTACTTCTAATGAGGCTGCGAGCCTACACTCTTCACTATCTGAACTGTCATCTGACCATTCGTCATTCGTCTCATTTTCACCTCGCAATGGGAATTGCTGTACAGTGTTGTTTTGACTCGACACCTGACCTGTGACCTGCTGAGGAAGCATCACCTGTTGCTGACCCATCGGGGCTAGAGGTAGCTGCATTTGCTGTCTAGGCACCATAGGAATCTGCTGTTGCATTGGTTGTACTGACACAGTTTGGAACCGTGGCGTCTGCATTTGCTGCATGGGTTGTACCCCTGACATCTGCGTCAAATTATTTTGATAATTCTGATTTTGTTGTCTCATTCTTGGACCTCGTGGATTCTGTTGTGCCCCAACATTCATGCTCTGCTGAACTGTACCATCATGCACCATATTTGGACAATCCCGCTTCCAATGTCCCATGCCCCCGCACGCGTGACATGGTGACATCCTCTTCACTACTTGCCCATCATTTTGAATGGCAACATTATTCATGTCTAAATTACGATTCACAAAGCCTCGACCTCTACCTCTCGGCTGTACCTGAAACCCACCGTTCACTTGCGGTTGCTGATGCATCATTTGCTGAACACCATTTCCCTGAATTCCAGCCTGTGCAGCTCTTATCTGCATCACCATCACCTTTTCTTTCAGCTTTTTCTGTTTTAACTCAATTTCATCACTACAGTATTTCGCATACTGCAACACCTCGTCAATCGGTTTAGCTTGCCAACAAATCAAATGCTTCTTAATCATCTGACCAACCTCTGGTCTCAGCCCTTCAACAAATCTGAACACAAGATGATTCATGTCCTTCGGCTCGATCGTTTCAGTACCACTGTAATGTTTAAATGCTTTTAACAATCTCTCATAATAGGCATGTATTGACTCCTTAACCTCTTGCGAAGTCCGGTCGATTTTCTGCCAATCGGTCACCTTCGGTGACACCTTTTGTTTCAAAAACTCAATCACTTTATGATAATATTTCATCACCTCTTCAGAAGCTGCTCCTGTCGCCTTAACCCTTGCCGGTTCCTTTGTGGGCCAATCTACCCCTCTTTTGCACTCAAGCCACAAATCTGGTGGAACAATAATCTCAAATAAAGTATTCAAGTCCTCCCAAAGACATTTTGCGAGCTTCACAAATCTATCTGTCTGCTGATACCACTCGATCGGTTTTTCTCTCAACCTCGGGTAATCGTTTGTAAAGGACAAAATATCTCCCCTGGACCATGGCACATGGACTAAAACACCACCAGCTGTTTCTCTCATGGGCAGGATTTTTACTGAATCCAGATTGGGTGTGGTCGCTGTTTCAATAGACCCTGGGCTATCCCTCTTCCCTTTGTCTTTTTTCTTTGCCCATCGGTTTTCCCATTTCTCTAATGCTCCCCAGATTTGCGCACTCTGCAGCAATTCTTTCAGGTGTGTTTTCATGCCTGCGGATCTCATGTGTTCAAAATCTTTTGTGTCGAAGTCTAATCTGTAGCTTCGTTTCAAATGTTTCGTGTTCCCAATATCGATGTTGTATTTGTCTGCCAGATTCGTTAATCTCTGGTGTATTTTTCCCACTTCTTTGGTAATCTTAGGGCATAAGTATCTCAGTTCTGCCTCAGTGTAAGATTCTAACCTGTTCACCCCCATTGTTCCTTCCACCAACTCAGCAGCTTCTGCACCTAGCCGTACCAGATTCAGGTATTCATCTTGTTTTTCTTTTTCAGGATTGACTTTGGTTACTGTAGTTGCTGTAGCCTTTTGTGATGTACAAGTTTTCTCTAACCACTCATTTAACTGTTGTACTGTAAAACCCTGCAGTGAAATGTTCCCTGTATGTATCATTGGAGTATATGAGGTATTTGTACTCATGGTTTGAGGAGTCAAGACTCCCAAACCTGCTTGCCGCATTGCCTCAAGAGGTGCCCCTATTGGACTGAGGTCCATTAAGGGTCTTGATCGCTCAGAAACCTGACCTCCCTGGGCCATTATTTGTGGAGTTCTAATAGACCCTCCTCTTATGGCTTCATGGGTCATGACTCCCTGTTCACATGTCCTTGTTCTCTCTTGGGCATATAACGGTACTGGGGGACCAACAGTGATAGGTAGTGATATAGCGGCAGGTGTCTGACTTGATCCCAGGCTTCTAGGAGCTTCAACACCATAGGTCTGCTCTAATAATCCCGGTGCAGGTTCTTTCAAAGGACCCGCTACTGGGTTATACCCCGGTATCAGTTGTGGTAGTTGTGACCCTAACTGTGGGGTTGACTCGATCTGAACCAATCTTGGTTTTGTATATATCGGGTCTGGCGGCACCACCAAGTTCGTAGTAGTCTCGAGTACTGGAACATCGGGATAAATTCTTTTTATCTGTGGTGGAGGTTGTAACTGTATCGGTACGTCTGGTGTAGTAGGTACACTGTCACCATTCTGTATCAAAGCTGTATCGCTAGTCTGTACCGTATCAGTAACTCCCTTCTCCTGTGTCTGGTTCCCAGGATCCAAGCTAGTGCTTGGAACATTGTCACTCACCGCATAAGGTGGTGGTCGGTCATGCAGTAACCTATCCATAAACTCCTCATCCTCTGAATCATCCTCTTCTTCCCAGGTCCTTTTTTGTTCTTTAACTTTGTCTGAGTCTTTGTTAGTTTTGCAAGAAGCTTTCTTTCCCTGTGTCTCTTCTCCCTGTGTTATCGCTGGAAACAGCTTTAACCCATCTACGATTCCCCGTCTCCACATCTTATTCTCGTTATCCCATCTTGCTTCTGCATACGATTTCTCTGCTCTTGTCAATCTCCTGTGAAACCTTTCCTGCCTATGTTTAAGAGCCATCAGATCCCAGATCGCTAGAGCCTCGTATTGTGCCGGTCTCGGAGGTGGTTTATGTGTACTTAACATCCACCTCAAGTTTTCTAATACCATTTGATTGAACGTCCCATGTTCTGGAAATGCTAGACACCCTTCTTTTTCTGTCAACTTGCGCCATTGTTTTAACCACAAACAAGGTGCAACACCTTTTTCCTCCATAACTGTATAAGCTGGAGTACCCTCGGGCGGTGTAGATTCCCCATCTGTTGCAACGATGTACACATCTCCCCTCAAAGCGCTTTTGAATGCCTTAACAAAATTCATTTTATTTTAGATTTAATCAGGAAACGGCTTAGTTCCCAGGACACTCTTCACCTGCCCTTTGCTCACCCTATTGCCTCTCACGAACGGCAGCCAATCCGTGCGCGACCCCTCTCAACATCTGACCTATCCCAGCGCGGCACCACTGACGTCACACTCATACACACTGCAGCTGACAAAGTCTTGCGGCTTGTCCACACCTCACTAACTTCTTATAACTCATACAAACTAATGCGATTTATTGCAGACACCTTAAATGACAATACAAATCTGCCAATTTACTACAGGAAGGGTAACACATTCGCTTCAGAACTTTACAGAGATTTCACTTGAAGCCTCGGCCGCTACTCTCTCCTTCTCAGTCCCCTCATACGCAAGCAGAATTCGACCCGCAAATCCTACTCTCGACTTGTCAATGACTCCTTCTAGTGCACTTTAGAACTTGTCAAATCTCCATCGAAGGTTTCACACATACGTTGTGACTCAAACTTGACTTGTCAACCACACCCGATTGACCTATTAAATCGCACAGATTACAACATAAACCATATTTTTCATCCTACTCCGGAGTCTTAGACCTCAACAGGCCTGTACCTTTATCAACCATGTGGATAATTTTGAACAATAAGCGCTGTATTCACATGAAGTACGCCGACTTCCCTACTCTCATACTGTGGAGTACGCCCACTCCTGCTAAACGACACTTATTTTGGCCTAAATACACACACTCTTCACAATCTCCTGCAAGAGGCATAAGCTTTGAGCAAGCGCAAAGACCCTAACCACACATACTATGGCGCCGAGAACATTCCCAACTCATCTTAGGCAGGCTCTGAGATCCCAGGAAAGCCCATGGTGAACCTAGCCACTCATCGTTTTGCCAAATTTCATTATCACAGAAAACAAAATTAACAATGAAAACTCCGTCCTAGGGCCCCCAAGGGCCAAACCGTCGCTCTCCTACCAGAACTGCTAACGCGTCCGTCTATGTTAAATTATACACATCAGGACTCGTTTTAGGTCGATGAACCTTTTGACCCAGTGGTGAGTCTCCGTAAGACGAAATTACCAACCATCAACATATATTTCACAATAACCATTACAGAATCTTCGACGCATTCCTTTGTTTTCTGACTCAAATAACCACACCTCGAAAGAAGAATTTGTGAATTTTATTCCCTATTGGTTACAATCTAATAATAAACGTTTTATTCTTATAACCAAGAAGCATAAAAGCATAATCACAAAGTGGCAATCATGATGAACTTTCAACAATGCGATGATCAGAATCATAGAATAGATATGTTAGAAGAGAATAGACCATAGTGCATGATAAACAACAGAATATCAGTTCAGCATAGCTACATGTCAGTCACGTCAGTTCCGTCCATCAAATGAATACCTCAACTAACCTCAGATTAGCATTAGCATGTTGGGCTTCATGCAAAACAATTTAGAACATCAATTTGGAAAACATCTAAATAAGATACCTAATTAAACATACAGCAGTTGGTACCTAGAAAGAAAGGCATATAGATTCTGTTAGCATTAATAATTACCCTCCTCGAGTTAAGTCAGCATACAAGATCAGTCTTCGTCTTCAGGACATCAGATGGTTCACCGTCAATCTATCTAAATGGAATCAAGGGACACTCTCCTCATATGGAGGAAAGTATAATAGGGCGGGTTATGGGCGATGATAATTTTGTCTAAGTCTCAAATCACCAAATAGAGTGACAGAGTTTCTGGATGCAATTGATGTCATCCCTTCCTAACTGAACTTCGTCTCTTGTGTCATGAGTTTTTATCCCTTTTTCCATAATACATTCCCCTAAAATTCTATTGGTTATTAACTACACCCCATCATTGGTAACCAATCAAATTATTAATTAAGTAATGCATTTGTTATTTCTTGATATTGAATTGTCTTTCAATTGGTCTTCATAATCAGCATTTTTCGTAGGTGGTACGTCGGGGGTTACTTCACCATCTTGGCACATGTCTCGGGTCAGGAGTTCTTTTCCCCTTCTCTCATCGTCCTTGAGAGTGTCCATTACTGTTTCGAAGCACATATCTTTTATACTAAAACTGCTAGCATGCGGATGGGAAGATTTCTTCATGTTTCAAATTAATACAGAAAGAACAATAGCTGGGTCATAGTCATTTGCGAGTCCGCACACAGAAAAAGCAGGAAAAATAAGCTTTAAATGAGAGTTACACGGCTAGTTCGCAACTCATGCTAACTTAAGACATACACGTTTTAATGAATACAGTTTTGATTGTAATAATGCATATATCTTATTATTATTATTATTATTCAACATTAGTGTTCATAAATGAGTAAATCTTCACGTTTATTAATGCATTTTAATTATTATTTATTAATATTGCTTTGCCAAATGTAAGTGTTTCACATCTATAATATATGATATTTATACTACGCTCTCTCACTGACAAACTGATCCTGTTTAAGGATGTGAAAAAGGAAATATGTTTCATAATGAATAACAGTTGCATAACATGCTTTCCTTTAACCCCTTCCCCGCCGTGGACGTAATGGTTATGTCCGTGGCTGCGCCGCTCAGGCGCCACAGATGTAACCATTACGTCCCCCCCACCCAGGGCAGGGCTGGAAGGGGAATCACTTCCCCTTCCACCCACCCCCGGCCCCCCTAATCCCCCCAGTGATGTCTGATGACCTCAGCACGCGATTACGTGCTGACCTCAACAGAGGTCACCTCCCATCACGCTGGAAGCATGTTTCCAGCACGATGCGGAAGAGAAATGCTTAGCATTTCTCTTACGCTCGGGAGGAGGGGGCCGGCAGAGGCATGAAAGGAAAGGAAAGGCTTTTCCTTTCCTTTCATGTCTCTGCAAGCATTTCTGCAGCCCGATCGCGATACGATCGCGCAGCAGAAATGCCCACTAGACACCAGGGAATTTTTTGTTGTTGTTGTAATAGTCATGAGGGGAGCGGCCCCTTGAGCAAGGGCCACTCCCCAGGGGGGCAAGTTATTTTTAGGCCAATTCTGCCCACCCTGGAGACAGATAGGCCTACTATAATTAGGCCGCTGCCCCCGGGAGGACAGAAAACCCCTAGACACCAGGGATAATGTTTTTTTTTGTGAGTGTGGGGAGCGACCCCTTAGGCACGGGTCGCTCCCCAGGGGGCCAAATTATTGTTAGGCCATTTCTGCCTTTCAGAAATGACTAGACTCCAGGGATTTTTTTTTTTTATACTTCCGCTGCTCCCCGGGGGGGGGGGCAAAATATTTTTAGACCATTTCTGCCCCCCGAGGGGCAGATTGGCCTAATATAATTAGGCTGATCTGCCTCCAGGGGGGCAGAAACCCCCTAGACACCAGGGCTAATTTTTTTTTGTTTATTTTTTTTTTATATGCGGGGAACGACCCCTTAGGCAAGGATGGCTCCCTGGGGGAGCCAAATTATTTTTAGACCATTTCTGCCCCCCCTAGGGGCAGATCAGCCTACTATAATTAGACCGATTTGCCCCCGGGGGGGGCAAAACCTCTAGACACCAGGTATATATATATTTTTGTATTTACTTTATGTTTTTATGTATGGGGAGTGACCTCTTAGGCAAGGGTCGCTCCCCTGAGGGGCAAATTGTATTTTGGCTATTTCTTCCCCCCTTGGGGGCAGATCAGCCTATTTTTGTTATGCCAATCTGCCGCCAAGGGGGGCACAAACCACTAGACACCAGGGATGTTCATTTTTTTGCATCAATTTCACGCAAGGGGAGCGACCCCTTAGGCAAGGGTCGTTCCCCTGGCGGCAAATTTATTTTAGGCCATTAGATAGGCCTATTTTTATTAGGCCGATCTGCCCCCAAGGGGGACAGAAGCCACTAGGCACCGGGATTGGTTTTTATTTGGCCAATTTCACGCAAGGGGAGCGACCCCTTAGGCAAGGATCGCTCCCCTGAGGGGGGAGCAAATTAATTTTAGGCCATTTCTGCTCCTCTAGGGGGCAAATCTGCCTATTTCTATTAAGCCGAGAAACCACTTAGGCACCAGGGATTGGTGTGTGTGTATGTGTGTGTTTTGTTTGGGGGGGCAGCCCCTTGGGCAAGGGTTGATCCCCATGGGGGCATATTACTGTTGGCCATATCTGCCCCCTTTGGGGGAAGATCGGCCAATTTATGGAAGGCCCATCTGTCCCCAAGGGGGGCAGAAAGCCCCCCAGAGGCCTGGGAAGATTTTTTTTTCAAAATAAGAGGGTGGGGGCATGGCCATACCCCCACCCCAAATAAATGGGGCCAAAGTTGTTCTGCCCACCAGTGGGCAGATAGGGCAATTACCCCCGATCCACACCCCTGGGGGGGCAGAAAGTCTACTAGATGCCAGAGAATAAAAAAAAAAAATAGTGGGGTGGTGGCTACCAACCAGAATGTGCCTGGTTATACCCCTACCCCAACTGAAGGGGGTAACAGTCTTTCAGCTCTCCCCCACACACTAAAACATCTTATCCCCCGGCATGCAAGAGGACATTTGATTATTTTGGGTTTTGGTTTTACATTTGGGCCATGAGAGCTTGGCTAACTCTCAAAATCATCCGACTTGGAATCGTGAGGGCAGCACTTTTTGGACTTTGGGACGCTGCCATGTGGAAAAATCCACAAGACCTAGACACATCCGAATACTAAACATCTGGTTGATTCCAGGGTGGTGTGCCTCACATGCACCCTGCTTCATTTTCGTACCCACAATGTCCTGCAAACTTCCAACTTTGCTGGACATCACACATTTTTCCCACATTTGTGTGATGGAACCTTCCAGAATCTGCAGGAATCCACAAAATTCCTACCACCCAGCATAGTCTCATCTATACCAATAAAGATTCTGCTGCACTTGTCAGCCTAAAAATGTTTTTTTTTTTCAAACTGCTCTTTTGGACCTGCTTTGGTACCCCCTCAATTTCAACAATGTTTTTGGCTCTTCCCTGTCACAGGCACTTGGCCCACCTACACAAGTGAGGTATCATTTTTACTGGGAGACTGAGGGGAACGTTGGGTGGTAGGAAATTTGTCCTGGTGAGGTGATCCCACACAGAAATGTGGGAAATTTTTTATTTTTTAGCTAAATTTGAGGTTTGCTGAGGATTCTGCGTAAGAAAACATTGGGGGATCCACGCAAGTCACACCTCCCTGGACTCCCTCGGGTGTCTAGTTTTCAGAAATGTCTGGGTTTGGTAGGTTTCCCTAGATAGCTGCTGAGCCCAGTACCAAAAACGCAGGTGCCCCCCGGCAAAAACAGGTAGTTTTGTATTTGATAATTTTGATGTGTCCAGATAGTGCTTTGGGGCCTTTCCTTTCGCAGGCATTCGACCTACCCACACAAGTGAGGTACCATTTTTATTGGGAGACTTGGGGGAATGCTGAGTAGAAGGAAAATTGTGGCCCCTCTCAGATTCCAGAACTTTATGTCACCAAAATGAGTGGAAAAAAGTGTTTTTTTTGGCAAAATTTTGAGGTTTGCAAAGGATTCTGGGTAACAGAACCTGGTGAGAGCCCCACAAGTCACCCCATCTTGGATTCCCCTAGGTGTCTAGTTTTCAAAAATGCGCAGGTTTGGTAGGTTTCCGTAGGTGCCGGCTGAGCTAGAGGCCAAAATCCACAGCTAGGCACTTTGCAAAAAAAGCTTTGTTTTCTTTGGGAAAATGTGATGTATCCATGTTGTGTTTTGGGGCAGTTCCTGTCACGGGCGCTAGGCCTACCCACACAAGTGAGGTACCATTTTTATCGGGAGACTTGGGGGAACGCTGGGTGGTAGTTTTTAGAAAAGCACAGATTTGGTAGGTTTCCTTAGGTGCCGGCTGAGCTAAAGGCCAAAATCTACAGCTAGGCACTTTGCAAAAAACGTGTCAGATTTCAATGTAAAAATGTGATGTGTCCATGTTGCGCTTCCTGTCGCAAGCATTAGACCTACCCACGCAAGTGAGCTACCATTTTTATCAGGAGACTTGGGGGAACACAGAATAGCAAAACAAGTGTTATTGCTCCTTGTCTTTCTCTACATTTTTTCCTTCCAAATGTAAGACAGTGTGTAAAAAGGATGTCTATTTGAGAAATGCCCTGTAATTCACATGCTAGTATGGGCGCCCCGGAATTCAAAGATGTGCAAATAACCACTGCTTCTCAACACCTTATCTTGTGCCCATTTTGGAAATACAAAGGTTTTCTTGATACCTATTTTTCACTCTATATTTCAGCAAATGAATTGCTGTATACCCGGTATAGAATGAAAACCCATTGCAAGGTGCAGCTCATTTATTGTCTCTCAGTACCTAGGGTTCTTGGTGAACCTACAAGCCCTATATATCCCCACAACCAGAAGAGTCCAGCAGACATAACGGTACATTGCTTTACATCTGACATCGCAGGAAGAAGTTACAAAGTAAAACATGCAGAAAAATGGCTGGTTTTTTACCTCAATTTCAATATTGTTTTATTTCAGATGTTATTTCTGTAGGAAACCCTTGTAGCATCTACACAAATTACCCCTTGCTGAATTCAGAATTTTGTCTATGTTTTAGAAATGTTAAGCTTTCTGGGCTCCAGCATTGGGTTCACACCCACTTCTGTCACTAACTGGAAGGAGGCTGAAAGCACAAAAAATAGTAAAAATGGGGTATGTCCCAGTAAAATGCCAAATTGTGTTGAAAAATTGTGTTTTCTGACTGTTTCTAAAAGCTGGGAATATGGTGATTTTAGCACTGCAAACCCTTTGTTGGTTCCATTTTCAGGGAAAAAAACACAAGCCGCCTTCTGCAGCCCTTTTTTCTCATTTAAAAAAAAAATGTTTGCTGTGTTTTGGCTAAATTCTTGGTCTCCTTCAGGGGAACCCACAAAGTCTGGGTACCTCTAGAATCCCTAGGATGTTGGAAAAAAAGGACGCACATTTGGAGTGGGTAGCTTATGTGGACAAAATGTTATGTGGGCCTAAGTACAAACTGCCCCAAACAGCCCAAAAAAAGGCTTGGCACCTGAGGGGGAAAAGGCCTGGCAGCGAAGGGGTTAACTTGCAAATATTTCTACTTACACAAAGAATTCTGGTCAATAATTAATAAGAAACCTGTCTGTTATTGAGGCAGTTTAGAAGCTTATACGTTAAGATACAGCTTTTCTAAAGTCAATGGATGTGTAAACAGACAGGAGAGTAAACTTTGTATGTGAAAAAGTGGTGCAGCAAAGGCCTCTGCAGCCATTGCGGGGGGTGGGGCTTCGAGCTCCAGGAGTCCCCCTTAGCACAGCACCTTGAGTGAGTCTGGAAGGGGCACCTCCATGTTCTTTGCCCCTCTAGTTTTGTTACACCACTGACATTGCTGTCTGGGGTCTATTGTATTCCTGGTGAGAAGGCATAGAGCGATCTTGTTCACATGAGGGCATCAGAAAGCCGACTGGCTTGCTGAAAATCGAAGGAGCAAAATGTTGCAAAATCTATGTACTGTCTATATTAACATGTTCCTAGAGTAGGTTACCTCATTGCCCCTCATTCATTTGCCACTTTTCCTTGCCCACTCCACAGGTTGCTCATGCTGAGACTCTACTGAGTTAATTGAACCTCTCTTTATGGGAAGTTCTGCCTTTATTGACTACTGAATTATTGAACTGATATTAATACCAAAGCTTTATGCTTATTGATCTCTCTTTCTAATTGGAACTCTTTATGGGTTCTAACACCCCTTTTTTAAACATCCACATTCTTAGAACAGGGATTCTTTTTTTATGGAACACACATTATGTATTGATTATGAATTATTGATTGTATAAAAACGAATGATTTGCTATTTATTAATTTATATCCTGACTCATTAAAGATAAAATACTAAAAGATATGATCAATAAAACTTTTAAACTCACACTAACTCTCATTATTGACTGAAAATACAATTAAAATTGTGATGATAAATCAATTGATGTACAGCTCCTGGTTAATCTCAACTAATGACAAAGATCCACCAGGCCAGAGTAAAACAGCGGGATTTCTCTATGGGGGAATGTTAAAACCTTTTTCGTAAACCAATAGCTTAACCGAGGTCCCAGAGCACCAGCAAAAGTTAATAAGAACATGTATGTCTCCACATTTCTCACTCAAGCTCATAAGTCAACCCAAACTTTGGTGTTTAAGATTACTGAGCATTCTATGTTTTTCATATTTATTTATAAATATTGATTTTGGGATTTATATATAAAAAAAACCAGTACTATTAGCAAGATGTAAGAAAATTAATGTGTTGTTTAAATGAAGCTGTTATGTTGAGAGAAATGTGCTTATGCTAACTTCAGTCAACGAAGGTCCTGAATTTGAAACGGCAACTCTACGTGCAGTCATTTTCAGCACAGTCATCTTTCCATTTCTGTCCCACTCTGCACACAGATGTGAAAGTTGTTTCTGTTTTGACTGCTAACTTCACTAGAACTGAGCTTACATTAATATAACCTATGTGTTACATTGTCCTCAATTACTGTCGTAATACACCATGTATTAAAGTCCTATAAAAGGACATGTTTTTCACTGCACCTTGAACCCCCATTCCCCATCTTTAGAAAGGAAATCTATGTTGGATTTGGTGTAGAACTTTTCTGCGTTTTTTGTAATTACAATTTGTATGCTTTGCTACTAAACCTTTTGATGATATGTTTTCTGTATGTTGCCTATTAATTTCTTATGTAAACATTAACTTGTGCTTGTCATTCTCATTGAGAATATTTCAGTCCTGAATATTGATTCGATCTAAAGTATTACTGACGTGTCCAATCGGGGAGCACTGAAGTGCACAGCGGGACTACACTGCTCCCGGACCTAGCTGTTTGGGCACTATTGACATGATTATTTAAAACGAGGCTGCATGCTGACAGATCTGGTAGCAGAGATGATGGTTCCAATTGGATCTGATCAGTAACTGAAGAAACCAATTGGCTATAGAATTTATTACTGTACCTTCAATGGCCAGACATTTCTTTTCCTGAGATTCAAATTGACACAGTTCCAACCCGATCCTGGTTCCAGGAGACGAGGCAGCTGAAGAAGAATGATGTGAGTATCAATAGAGATTTGCATGCATACAAAGAATGAATAAATTGTGAAGCAGTGTGTGGTGGGAGTTGTAGTGGGTATGTTGTAGTGGAATACAGAGGATGGATTTTGAGAACAATTATTATGTGGCCATAGTTTCTGGATTTGTGGGGGCAATAGTCTTTGCGGTTTTGATTATATTCTTCGACTATTGAGATTGATGGATGTGCAAATTGTGTAAAATTGTAAGAGAGGTACCCCAAGTCATAAAATTGAATTGATGAACTTGTCTGCAAAGGTGAGGTGTGCTGTGAGGCGCTTTCAGTTAAATCAAGATAGGGACGTAATTATTTCTCTTGTATGGACATATTAATTAAACTCAGTAGCGGTTTATTCCTTATTGTATGGGAGTGAGTACACTGAGTAAGGTGACCTCTGCTGTTCAAAATTTTGTAAATTTGTGCCCCCTAAATCTCTGTACAATCCTACAGCTGAACCACTAGGCTAACAGATAAACTAACAAAAGGAATCAGTAATTACAGCTAGCCACAGACTGGATGAGAACTGACAAACGTACAGGGACCAGGAGACACCCCTCCCTGCTGAATGCAAGAGAAGCAGTACCTTCCAAGACAGTTGGAAGCTATCCCACAGGGTGTTCAGTCAGAGGCAAACATTTGCTATGTCTAAAATGAGAGCTCGACATAACAGAAGCCTCACCAAGAGCATAGTGGCAAGAAGTGCTGATAATGATACCCAGAACTCAAAAAACTCTGGCACTGTCCCAGTGCAAGTCATATCTCCAATAAGCAAATGTTTCACCAGGCTGTCATCTTTAAACTTAACCTTTGGCAAAGCCAATAGGTTTCACCTTTAAAATTCTATTGGTTTGGTCAATGTTTATTTAGACATGTTACACAGTTATGTGTAACAATTTTTTTATTTAATTAATTTTGGGGCCCTTTTATATAGCGCATCTCATATAATTATTCTTCGGGCGTTTTTATATAGCATCACTTACATTACACAGGAACGCTATTATTTTTAATAACATGTTTGGACAGTGTAGCATCTTCCCCAGCCTGATACCCGCTGAATGATCTGGATCTGTAAATCAAACATCTTTATTTCTCTTCATGCACCTGTAAACTCCAACATTCTAAATCAAACTCTCATATATTCTTTTCCAGCAATTATGTCACACACTGATACGGAATACTCAGGGAACCATAATGGTTCCTTTCAGGGCCCTACATCACCCCTATGCCAAATGAAAAATTGCAAATTTTTAGAAAATCATTAGACAGACACAAAATCTATATGTACAGAAACATGTACTACTATATCTCCTCAATTAATCTTCTTGGCACTTTGATTTGTCGACCCGATCTGGTTACTGTAAGCTGTGAATGATCGTCTTCAAAGTCGGAAATTTCCAATGATAGTAAGGAATTAGCAACAGTCATTGAGCATCCACAATCAGTCTTTCTTTCACCATCTCGAACTAATGACTGATGGAACACAGGCCTGAAGTAAGAAGATTCTCTGGTAAGGGACTTCCCTGGTGTGCAGGCAGTCACCTTCTGTCCTTTAGTAGACACTACTTTAAAAAGTTCAGCATAATTAGGAAGATTTTCTTTTCCGTAGCTGTTGAGCGATAACCACATCTCCATTTTGGAATGAGAGGTCTTTCGCATGTCGCCTCTTGTCTGCTAACATTTTCATTTTCTGTATTTGAACCACATCCCTCGTATGAATCACGTTTTCATTAGTATTTCCTTCTGTGGCCCACTGGGGTATCTTGGTTCTCTCCTCAACATAAAAGTCACAAGACTTTCCCCTGTGGTCGAGTGGGGTGTCAAACGATAAGTTCACAGAGTAAAGTTTAGCACTGCTTTTAAATTGAGTTTCTCAAGAGTTGCATGCTGCACTAGTTTCTTTAGTATACCAATAAAACACTCAACCAGTCCATTGGCCTGTGGCCACAAGGGGGTGATCTTTTGATGTTTTACGTTGAGATGCTCCAGAAATACCTTAAATTCATGGCTATTAAAGGATGGACCATTGTTTGACTTCACAATGGTGAGCAAACACTATGTTGTGAATATGCCATCAAGTTTCTCAATCACTCGCTCATGTGTCGTGGATGACCATTATCAAGTGGACCAAAGAAATTGATGGCTACTTTCTCCCAGGTATGTTTAGGGAATTCTGACATGGTTAGTGTATGTTGAGTGACTTTGTTTGGCAGGTAATTGTATATGGGACAGGCTTTTGGTTTCTTTTAAACTCTTTCATCTAGGTATGGAAACCAAACTCGATCTTGAAAAGATCTCTTTGTAGCAACAAAACCACAATGTCCTTCATGAATCACTTCTCCCTTTTTTGTCATAGACTGTCTGGAATCAAGATCCTCGATCCCCACAGGACAACTCATTCCTGAGTTATAGATAATTCATCCTTGACATTCTTGTACTTTTGATATTCAGCATTATTACTTAGAGGTCGATCATGTCTGTTCCACGACTGGGGTGTAATTACGTTTTTTTAATTTTACCATGTCATTATCATGACTTGTAGCAGTGACAATCTGGGCTAACGATACAGCAGCTGGTGTACTTAACTTGACAATGAAATTGATGCAGGCCTCAGCCATTTTCGAAGGAGTGGCATGACCTTGAAAGGGCACTCTCGAAAAGTAGTTAGCAGGATTTTGATCCTTTCTCGGCCAATGCACAGTTGTATAATCATACTCCTGCAATCGTAGTCCACATTATTCAATTCAAGAAGGCATCATAGCCTTCGAATTGCCAAAGATAGTCCTCAATGCTTGATGATCAGTCACCAGCATAAAAGGCTTTCTGTATAGGAATAGATGGAAATGTTCACAAGCCCATACTACAGGCAAACTTTAATTTTCAGGCTATGAGTTGGCACGTTCTGTTTGAGATAAACTTCGACTAGCATAGGCCACAATATGTCTTATTGCACCTGGGCGTCCACTATGCTGTGCAAGTATAGTGCATAGCCCAACAGGACTAGTATCAACTACAATCTCGATATGGAGCTTTGGATTGATGTACACCATTTTGGTAGCATTTTCTATGGCATGTTCGATTCTTTTGAAACTCTTTTCACGTTTCCTTGACCAGTTAAAAGAAACATTTTTCTTGATTAACTCTCGTAGTGGTTTATGTATCGTGAACCGTAGATGGCCACTCCAAAAAAGAACATACCATTGAAACATCTGGTGGGGGTTCAGCATTTGTTACAGCCTGTACTTTTCAAATCAAACCTGAATCACTGAGTGATTGGCATACTTGTGTGAGGGTTTTATCGTGCGCCTTTTGTGTAGCTCCAAAAAACAGTATGTCATTGCTATAGTTAAATGCATTCACAACAGGTTGCATGATACGTCGTACGATGTCATGGAAAAGTTCTGCAGCCGATGACACACCAAAACTAAGGCCCTCATTCCAACCCTGGCGGTCTCTGACCGCCAGGGCGGAGGGCAGCGGAAGCACCGCCAACAGGCTGGCGGTGCTTCCAGGGCTATTCTGACCTCGGCGGTAAAGCCGCGGTCAGAAAAGGGGAACCGGCGGTTTCCCGCCGGTTTTCCCCTGGCCCAGGGAATCCTCCATGGCGGCGCTGCTTGCAGTGCCGCCATGGGGATTCCGACCCCCTTCCCGCCAGCCTGTTTCTGGCGGTTTTCACTGCCAGAACCAGGATGGCGGGAACGGGTGTCATGGGGCCCCTGGGGGCCCCTGCACTGCCCATGCCACTGGCATGGGCAGTGCAGGGGCCCCCTAACAGGGCCCCATACAGATTTTCACTGTCTGCTTTGCAGACAGTGAAAATAGCGACGGGTGCCACTGCACCCGTCGCACCCCTGCAACTCCGCCGGCTCCATTCGGAGCCGGCTTCCTCGTTGCTGGGGCTTTCCCGCTGGGCCGGCGGGCGGCCTTTTGGCGGTCGCCCGGCGGCCCAGCGGGAAAGCCAGAATGGCATCCGTGGTCTCCTGACCGCGGAGCGGCCATTCGGCGGTGACTGCATGGCGGCCGGCGACCGCCGCCCGCCGCGGTCAGAATGACTGCCTAAGTCTCTTGTATCTAATCAAACCAACATGAGTAGCAAAGGGTGTAATATAGCTGCAGTTTTCTTCTTGTTCTAATTGATGACAACTTTTATTTATATCAAATTGAGAAAAAATCTTGGCAGCATTTAATTTGTAATCATGTCTGCAATGTGCGGCCCTCAATGTTGTTGTCGTTTAATTGCTTTGTTCACTTGGTGCACATCAATGCAAATGCGCAGAGCTCCTTCATGGCCTTTTTTTGGCACTACTATTATGGAAGAATCCCATAGCATTGGACCAGTGGAATGTTCAATAATCTCATGCTTTTAGCCTATAAACCATGTAGTCCACCATGGTGGTATATAGGGTATTAAGTTCCATCTTTGCTGTTACCAACTTGATCCTAACTGTTGGCATTGTGTTCTCATTAAAGATTTAATAGTTCCTTCTAATATTGGTTGCTGGTCTGTCCTTTTCCTATTGACTACTGCAGTCTCGCTTAACTTGCTCTCATATGGTAGCTTAGCTGACACTCATAGGAGTTGTGCTAAGGTCACTGGCCTAGCTCTCTATAAGATATGTGGATTGGTGCGATTTCAAGTGTAGTTTTTCAGTAAGGGTGTGTATTGTGAGACATTATGGAGCTGTGTTTTTTTGGATGTGTTTATTCAGCTGCCAGTCTACGCAAAGTTGGAGTAGGATGTGATTTATGACAGAACCATGTAGGATGTCACAACTGAGCATTAGTGGTACTTTCGCTTGTGAGATGAGGAAGAAGTCTGTGTACCTCGGATGATGGAAAGGTGTGGGCATTCCCTTTCTGATGGTTGAAGGCGGTGACATATGCCTCAGCTTCTAGATCTGCCATTGTGGTATCTTTAGAACCCAGCCTGTTCCCCACTGTTGTGATTTCTTTCAGAATGGTCTCGAGGAAGGCTTTCTGCAGAGTGGATACCTTTGTGGCTTTGGTGCCCCCCCAGCACTTCTGTAAAAAGTAATTGGTGGGAGGCCTTATGGTAGGAGCAATGTATCCCAGAGGTGAGGAGCCAACAGGCTTTTTCACACTCGGCAGTCCAGCTTTCAAGGAGAGTTAGTTATTGGCAAGGGCCAGTGCAGTGACTCACAACATGTGAGTTTTAGCATGCAAGATAGGGTTTATTTGCAACCAAGGTCTTCCGCTTCCAGTAAATAGGGTAATGAGGCAGGATGGTGTCCAATTCAGTTAGCCCTAAGCGCAGCCTCTCCGATCATTATGTTATGGCGAGTCAGGTGGGAGAGGAGAGGGGATACATAGCATCCTTGAATTAATGCATTGTGATTGACAGGTCATCTACAGAGGTGACATAGTGGTACAGTACATGTGCCCAAAGAAGCAGGAGGTGCAGAGGTAGTCTTTCCCTTTGGTGCAGTTGCTGGTATGGGAAGACCTTACCTGGGGCCCTAGTTGATGTTAGAGGGTTGGCCCACATACAAAATAATGGGAGCAAATCACTCCAATGTTCCCTAGTCGTCCTTCTTGAAGAGCCTTACTGAAAGGGAATGCCTAGGTCTATAATGTTGTTTCAAGTGTCGACCAGCCACCAACAGGATGATGGAAGTAGGCCCTCATGTGTTGTCCCACTGGTATTCAGATAGCTCAACTCAGGAAGGTCTCACCGTGGTATGTTGGGTGGAAGCTTGGTGTTTATTCAAGATCTGGAACGAACGATCACCAGGATTCCAAGAGCAACAGTTGGTCTGGGCATGCTCCATAGAGGACAACAATTTCTTCTCCTATTAAATAAGATATAATTTATCTTACTTGCATGCGTGGTGTTCTCCATTCAGGACCAGAGCACGTAATACTTGCAACAAGGATGATCGTGGAGTGAAGCCTGGGGCCAACAGTGCTGTATTGCAGTGTTGTTTGTTTCCTGTGAAGACTGCAAGTGGCTGTTCAGAAATTTGGCATCTGGAAGTGTCCCAGAAAGGAACTCATGCTCGATGAGCAATCTGGTACTTGGGTGCCATTTTCAGAGTGAAAATACGCAAGGAATTGGGGTCGGCACGTGATCTGTGGCAAGAGAGACTGGTATGCGCGAGGCTTGTGTGCACTCTCAATCAGCGTGTTTCTCCATGCAATCTCAGCATGTGAAAATAAATAAGCTGGAAGATGTGAATATGTCACAGGAACTTTACCGGCCATATTGTGAATGAACTTGTTTGAGCGGTGATCAGCTCACCTTGGTTATTTGGTGCAGTGAAATCTCTGTGCATCGCACACCTCACAGTATTTCTAACTACATGAAGAGCGTGGTGCTAAATATCTAAGTGCAATCACGGTGATTTGCACACCAGTCTCTATTGAAAACTATAAAAAACACATTTGTGACTAAAGAAAAATGGTTAGAGATGAACACTGTACACAGTGATTCACACAACATTTACAGGAAGTTCTTTGTACACAGTTATGTGCACACCAATATCTATTGAAAATATGCAGTTAGAATTATATATCTATTTACTATACAGTTAAAAGTGATAATTATACAGATAGGTATTAAATAAATAATACTTGAGGCAAGCTGTTTTGTTAGCAATATTTTTTACCCAGATTGGAAGAAAGTTCAGCACCATTAGCATTTTTAATTGAATGTGGTGAACCTGTATCAGACTGGTATCAATGGAAGGATGGCTTTGAGTCATATTTAGATGCTATTGGTGTGGATACATATACAGACAAACGTAAGTTTGCTACACTAAAACATTGTCTTGGTGCTGAATGTAGACGTATTTTAAATCACCTACCTCCATTAATGACATAGGATGAGGAAATTGATGTGTACGAAACTGCCATTAAAAACTAGATTTACGTTGTAAAAAGAGAGTCAACAAAGTGGCAGCGTGTCATATTTTTCTGGGGAGAAGTCAATTACCCAATGTGTCAACTGATGTGTTTGTTAATGATCTGAAAATTCTATCCACCAAGTGTAATTGTGGAGTGTTTAAGGACCAAATGATTCATGACCAAATGGTACACAAGACATTGGGCCGTAAGTTACAAGAAAAGTTACTTTTAGTAGATGATTTAACTGTAGATAAAGCTATTGATATTGCTCATCAATATGAAGATATTGAGGTAAGGTAAGTTAGCTTTTAATAACACAGAAACAGTACAGATGGTAAGAAGGCAAGAATTTGTAAAAAAATAAAAAGGGACCAGCAGGAGAATTTGAAGGGGGCAAATGGTACTACTGAAAAAAAGAATATACTTGTTTTAAATGTGGGTTAACAGGACATTTGGCAAATGACAAGATGTGTCCTGCCACAGGACAAACTTGCTGAAACTGTGAAGGTCAGGGACATTATGCTAGAATGTGCAAGAAAGAGATATAAATAGAAATACGATGATTAGGGTAGAAAATAACCCAATCAGTGAAATCAAGAATGAGTATGAACATTATGAAGCAGTAAAATCCATTTTCGGTGTGTATGAAATAGGTCAGAAAAAATGTTCCATACTGTGAAGTATTAATTGGAGAAAAGAGTGTAAAAGTCATGGCTGATTGTGATTGCTAGATACACATTGATTGGTGATGATTTACTGCTGTAATTCCCACATGCAAGACCTTTACCACCCGACATAAAGTTAGTGGGATATGGTAATAAACCAATTAATGTAATAGTTTACTTTGAGTCACCCTCAGCTATGCATTGATGATAAGACTTATGTGGCTAAAGAAAGACCATGCCTTTTTAGGATATCCACACAAAGGGATTAAATGATAATACTGAACCCTAATAATCCTTACCAATTCCTGAGGTATAATGATCTAGTGTCACAGGTCAATGATCAAAAAGTGTTGGATTAGGTTGAATTATTTCCAAAGTTTTTTTCTCCTGGTTTAGGAGTATTAAAAAAATGTTGCTGACAAAATCATTCTAAAGAAAAATGTGACACACAAAATTCATAAGGTCTGTTATCAATGCGGGATGCATTAAAGAAAGAGTTGAAAAGGCTTTGTGATCTGAATATAATAGAAAAAATGTAGTAATTGGATTGGTTATCACCAGTTGTAGTTGTGCATAAACCAAACAGAAAGATAAGACTTTACATGGACTTGAAGGATCTAAACAATTGTGTTTGGGTAGATCGGCATCCTCTACCTAATATTGGTGAAAGGTTTTCATTGATGGGAGGTGCTCCAGTTTTCTCCACATGAATTCTAACAAATGCGTATCATTAGATAGCTTTGCCTAATGGAAGTAAACATTACACATCTTTTATAACGATGGAGGGCACGTATCATTAGAAAAGGATGCCTTTTGGATTGATTTCAGCATCATCTGTATTTGAAAGCGTGATGCTCAAGTTATTTAAGGAGGAAAAAATTGTTGTATACTTCCAGGACAATATAGTGGTTTGGGGAAAAACAAAAAAGGAACACACAGAGACATTACACAAAGTCTCATCAATTCTTAAAAGGCATGTTTTAACTTTAACTATAGACAAGTGGAAATTTGAAGTGCACTTAGTGGGTTATTTAGGTCATAACATCAGTAAAAAAGTTATATCTCCCAAGCAAAGCCTTGTTAGAGCTTTAGAGGCCTGTAGACAAAGATCAGCTTAGATCATTTTTAGGGCTTGCAGAATATTATGCAAAGTTTATTCCTCTATTCACAAAGAACATTAGAGAAAAAATGTGAGTGGGACAAAAATGTATAGCAAAATTCAATGTTCTAAAAAAAAATTGCCAAAGCTCCTGCTCTAGTGTCATCTGATACTAAGTATAAATCTGTTATTATGATGGATGCAAATAATGTGGGTAATGGAGCGGTTCTTTTGAAAGACCATGATGGAAAATTAGCAGCTGTTGAGTACTCTTTGAGACCATTGAGAAATGCAGAGATAACATATTCCACGCTAGAAAAAGAAGCTCTGGCACGTTGATGGGGGTAGAGTATTAAAAGAAATATTTATATGGTGCACCATTCAGAGTAATGACTGATCACCGGCCTTTAGTAGAATTGTTCACAACCAAAGAGTGTAAAAGAGCCACACCTAGAGTTGCTAGGTGGCAATATAAACTTAAAGAATTTCATTTTTGTGTTCAATATGTACCAGGAACCAGAAACATGTTAGCAATAGTTTGTCTTTCCTACCAGTAAATTATTTAAATGAGTCAAGTGTTAGAAATGATGATTTTGAAAGAGTTATATCCATATGTGAAGTTTCAAGTGGACACATAAAAGAGCTTCAGTGACAAAATGCATGTTTGGAAGATGGGGAAATACAAACAGTGTAGGAATACATGAACACCAAGTGGCCTAACAAAAAAAGAAATGGGGAAAAATTTATTATTATACTTTCAAGGGTTGTCAGAATTGAAAGGGGTATTATTTCAGAGAGAACAAATGGTGGTTCCTGTTTAAGGGAGATTGCTTTAAATATGGCACATGAAGGACACCCAGGTATGACTAATTCGAAAAGAAAGATCAGAAGTGATTATTGGCGGCCTGGGGTAGATAGAAATATTGAAAACACATACTGTTTTGCATAGAGTGTGCCAAGGAGTGACAAATCTCAAAAGAAAAGTATGTATGTGAAAAAAAACTTATCTAGACCTAGTAGGATTTGGGAGAGGATTTTGTTGGACATAGCAGGTCCAATATGTTTATATAATTGTCAAGTATACAGTATTGTGTTAATTGATCAAAGGTCTCAGTGGCCTAAAGTGAAAATTGTTAAACAAGTGACACCCAAATGTGTAATTGACGTTATGAAAGACATTTTTGAAAGAGAAGGTTTTCCTAAAAGCCTGGTCACTGATAATGGTGTCCAACTAACATCTAGGGAGATTGTTTCATTTCATTTTTTTCAGAGCATGGCATAGAGCATATTAGAACCTATGTTTATTACCCGCAAAGTAATGGAATTGTAGAAAGATGGATTAAAGTGATAAAGAAAGGATTGCAATTAGCCATTATTAATAGAAAAAGTTGTTATTCAACCATTAATGATCTATTATAGAGTTATGACACCACACCCAGGTTACCTGGAGAGAGATCACCTTTTGAAAAAAAATGAGAAGGAGACCACCTATATATAACTTAAGACAATCTTGGATGTTGTATGAACAAGGTAATTAAGGATCCAGAATGTCTTAAAGAAGGCATGAACATTGATAAGCATGTATTGTTGGACAGTGCTAAGGGGAGTGGCATACCACCTGATAGTCCTGTGCGTCTTGATGAAGTTTGAGGAAGGTAATACTTCACTGAATGATGATATTACTGTAGGTAGCTGGCTCTTTATATGATAAATCAAAATAAACTATATTATGCAAAGAGCCCAGGGGTTCCCTCACTAGTGAACCAGGGCTTTCTCTAGCAACCCCTAGGTGCTCTTTCAGAGGGTAGCGTGGTCGAGCAGCCTTTGGCTTATTAAAGAGGAGAGTGAGACATCTGCAAATACACATACAGTTAATAAATGAGACACACGACTCAAGAAGGATATCCACACCAATTTACAAAAATAACAGCTAACTTTATATATATTTAGGTACCAGAATTAATTTGATCAGGTAAGTACATTTTGCAAGAAAAATCTTTACAGTTTTGAAAATTCGACGTAGTGCAATTTCTCAAAGTACTGCATTCAGGCACATTACAGCAACTTATGGGACCAAACTCCTGGACTTAAGGTAAGTATCAGGGTCAGGACTACACCAACTGCTCACACCAGGCGGCACTGGGGCATCCGGGTGCAGAGGGCTAGTACGGCATTGGGTGCCCAATGTTAGTTAATGGGGATAGGTCTGGTTGAAAAGTGGCTGGAGGTCTGGACAGGGAGTGCAGTCGGGAAGAACCAACAGGTGTGTTCAAATCTCAGAATGTCCGGGGACACCTTCAGCCGTCTTCTCCACGGGCCAGGGGCGATGGGTGCAGAGGTGTCCTGAGGTGTCAGATTTTCGCCACCGGAGCACTCACATTTGAGGAAGCCTGCAACAGAAGATGATGTTGGTGAGTCCACAGCAGGCAAGTTCAAGGTGGGTCCTCGCAGGTGCCTGCAAGATGCAGGGAAGCATATCGGCTGCTCCATAGGAGTTCCTGGGTCTTTTTTGAAGGTAGGCAGGCCTCCCAGGCTTTTAGAGGCATGGCCACTTGCAGAACAGGTTGACTTTGGCGCAGATCAGAGGGAACAGCAGACAGGCCAGCAGGGCCGGGGCCAAGTCAGGTACTTCTTCCTCTGGCTTTGCTTTCGCAGCTCTTGAGTGTCCTTCTTCTTTGTAGGTCAGCAGGAATCTGAGTTCCTGGTGCCAGGGGCCCACCTAAATACAGCATTTAGGGGTGTTTTGGGGAGTGTAGGGTAGTAGCCAATGCCAATGCTCACCCCACTACAATCCCTATATGACCACTTCCTGAGGGAAGTGGGCATAATCCTGTCCCAGAGTTCCTAATTCTGCCCACACCAAAATGGCAGATTTATAAAAGTTGTGTCCACATCAGGATACCCAATTAGGGATTGGACTGACCTGAGTGGTGGACACACATCCTTGGATACTATGGCTCAAATTTAAGAAAAGTGGAGCTGCATTATATACAGCACCACTTTTTTTGCGCCCCTTAGCGCCACCCTAAAGCCACCATGTGTGCACCGTATTTAACATACAGCACACCATGGCAGAGGTTAGGGACAATAGCGTCATAATGTTTGACACTATTGTAGTACATTGCAGGAGTAGTTCCGAAAATGTTGGTGCTAATCCTGCAAAGTACATAGGGGTTCATTAAGAATAATGTTGTGCTTCTTTTAATGCCTGCTCTGTGCAGGCATTAAAAATAGCTGCTACAAATGGCGCAGTGGAGTCTCAGAGATTCCACTGTGCCATTTTCGCGGTCCCCCTACTGAGGGAATGCCCCCCTTGTATACATTTGCTCTTGGCGGAGGCATAATGTGGTGCAAGAGGTAACAAAGTGGTGCAATGCCTGCATTGCACCACTTTGTAAATCTGGCGTGGCAAATTTGGCCTTGTTGAACCACATTAGCGTCATACAAAATGACGCTAATGTGGCGATGGGAGGTGCTAGGCCTTCTGAAATCTGGGCCTAAATATCCTGCCTGTCCAGGTGTCAAATGAGCCCTGTGGCTGAAGCTGGGCAGTGAGTGAAGCCAGATCTGCATACCAAGGAAGGTGGACTTCTTTGAAGCACCATGCCTTAGAATGCTGGTCCGCAGGTTATCCTGTTAGGTTGGGTGTGTAAACACCTCTCCCAGAGCAGGCCTGTTTTATGACCGCCTCAGGAGCAAAGGTTGCCACCCTAGGGGGTCAGACTTATGTCTGGTGGTGGCAGGTTGGTTGAAACTGGTCAGTCCGCGCACAGGTTTTCAAGGGGTACCTCTAAGGTGCCCTCTGGGTGCATGTATTAATAAATCCATCACTGGCATCAGTGATGGTTTATCAATACGAGAAGTTTGATACCAAACATCCCTATTTTCAGTGAATCCGTCATACAGCTGGGAAACTCGTATCGACCAGTTTCCAGCACATGTACTTAAAATGGCTTCCCTGTTCACTCACTATGTTTAAGAATCGACAAAGACATAGCAGGGGCATATCTGCTCTTGCAGATATGCCCTCACATGTAATTTAGTGCATCCTGCCTTAAGGCTGGAAGGCTTGCTGTAGGTGTGACTTACATATATTGCATGCAGTTAGGCAACATGGCACACAGGCAGCGTGCCATGTTGTGTTTTCACTTTTACCTGCACATAGACATGCAGCCTGCAATGGCAGTTTGCATGTGCAAGGGGAGGGGTCCCTGAGGTTGGCACAATACATGCTGCATCCCTGGGGGACCCTCTTTGGTACCCATGCCCTAGGTACCAGGGGTAACATTTACTAGGGACTTACAGGAATTGCCAAAGGAATTGCAGATTGGGGAAGAATTGCACAGTTTTAGGGAAAGAGATCTGACCCTGTCGACCTGGTTACAGGAACCCAGTGCACTTTCACTCAAAATTGCATCGAATACCACGCAAAAAGTGAGGGTGACCATGTAAAAAAGGATCACTTTCCTACACAACCCCCCAAAACTAAAGAGAATGAGGTTAACCTTTTCCAAGAGAGTCTTCTTTGCCTACGTGGAAGAACCTGGAAAGGCCGTCTGCATTGGCGAGGTCAGTCCCAGGTCTGTGTTCCACTATAAAGTCCACTCCTTGTGAGGAGATGGACCACTTAAACTGTTTGGGATTTTCACCTTTCATTTGCATCCGCCATCTGAAAGGCCTGTGGTCACGTTGGACAAGGAAGTGAGAACCGAAAAAGTTATGGTCTCAACCGGTCTCAAGCCGGGGCCACAGCACAGCAAAGTCTTCTCTCTCAATGGCACTCCAACAATGCTCTCTAGGAAGTAACTTTCTGCTAATGAAAGCAACAGGTTGGTCATGGACATCTTAAATGGTCTTGGATAGGACTGCTCCCATCCCATGTTCAGAGGCATCTGTCAGCACTAATAACTGCTTTGAATAATCTGGAGCTTTCATAATAGGATTATGAAGTCCATCATAGTCTTGCACCTGGTTCACTTTAAACAGCCACCCATTGTTTTTACTGAGAAGTCAACAAAATCTACTCATGGTTGACTAGAGGTTTTTCTATTCTCTCTGAGCCTAATCCTGTACTCCTCAGCTGTGAGTTTGAATCCCTCAATCAGAGTATCTTTCATTCGGCCATAGGACTCAGCATCTGCTCCAGTCAGTGTCAGGAGGATGGCAATTTCTTCTCCTAATAAAATATAATTTATCTTACTTGCACATGTGGTGTTCTCTATTCAGGACCAGAGGATGCAATACTCACCTAGATGTTTATTAAAGCTTCTGACACCGGGTTGGTGGTTTGCTGGTCCACAAAGGTCTCCTGAGTTGGATCATTGACCGCAGCTAGCAGCATTGCCTCTGAGTCCTTTCAGTGGCTGAGGTGGGGTGTAGTTCTCACTGGGATTCCGTCATATTTGTTTTCAGCTTTATCGTTTCTCCATGAAAACTGGGAATCTTGCATAGCATCAGCAAGTTGGGCTGAACAATCCCCCATGACTTGCCCTATCTATACTTGAAAGGTCCCACCTTGCTGTATGAGCTGACTCTCCCCCCACTGAGCATTGTTATTTGACAGGGCACTGCTAACTTGACCTCACACTCATATCCGCCAAAGCTTTAATTTACATGCATCTGACTGCTATGTCTTCAGGGTGCCTGCATGTAACAGGTGGAACAACAGTAAAACTGTTATGTCCATGTAATTCCTTAATGTCACACGTAACCTCCCATAGTGCAACTTAATGGCATTGTCAATAATGGTCTTTTCATACAGGGCTTTGACTGGATAACTGGTGCTCATGTAAAGTGCTCCAATACCGCCAGGTCGAGTTTGCGCTACAGAAAACTGCAAAAAAAGAAAGGAAATATATATATATATGTACGTATATTTTTTTTATATATATATATATATATATATATATATACACACACACACAGGGGGTGATTCTGATTCTGGCGGGCGGCGGAGGCCGCCCGCCAGAATTCCGCCCCCATTATACCGCTCCGCAAGGCAAGGCAGACACTGAAATACTTTGCGGGGCCCTCTTACGGGGGCCCCGCGACCCCCCCTACCGCCATCCTGTTCATGGCGGCTTTCCCGCCATGAACAGGATGGCGGTAGGGGGGGTCAGAATCCTCATGGCGGCGGAGCGCGCTCCGCCGCCATGAAGGATTCCCCCGAGCAGCGGTAAGTCGGCGGGAGCCCGCCGACTTGCCGCTTCTGACCGCGGCTGAACCGCCGCGGTCAGAATGCTCGTGGGAGCACCGCCAGCCTGTTGGCGGTGCTCCCGTGGTCGGTGGCCCTGGCGGCCACCGGCCGCCAGGGTCAGAATGACCCCCACAGTTGTGGCATTGTAAGCAATACATATATAATTCAAGCCAATTTTAATTCGAGTACAGCAAGCACTTTTGTTTCTTTGTTGCTGATTACTGATCACGCAAAAAAACACAAGCATTGACAAAGCTAGTAGGCCTTGCTTTAGCAAACCTGAACAGTTCATTATTTTTTTAAACATCAAATTGGCATTAAAGTTGCAAGAGTAATAAAAAAGTACAGACACTGTACCCAAAAGTTTCTTAACCTGGGGCCTGCAGACCCTGGGGTTTCATCATGCCTACTCAGGGGGTCTGTGACTGTTTACAAAATTCAGTGATACAAGTAGTTCAATAAAGTGCATATACAAAAAAACTAAAATTTAAAAAAAGTTATACAATTTAGCAAATTTAAAGGACTTTGAGATTGGAGGCTAAATAATTAGGTGTTGCCTGCAGGAAACCTGCCTTTTCTGCATGGTACAACATATTTTTCACCTTTTGCTGGGCCCTCAAATGTTTGCTAGCTTTAGGACACCGTGCCCTATGCCCCTGCTAAACAGGAGTAGAGTAGCTGAGCTCCTTCTAGAACCATGGTTAGATTGACGTCTTCCTGAGTGGCACAATTAACTCACCGTACTTTAGTTGTTTATGGTGTAAAAAAGTGCACCTAGTGCCTGGAAGTTAAATGCCAATTGTGGTAAACCTGTGGTGCAACCTTTCTGAATAATCCTCATTGACAGGTAAAAACCTCCCTTTTAAATATTGGTAAGTTGCCTTAAAACTGAAAATTAGGGAAAAGGAATGGTTACTGAAAGAACCAAACAACTTTATTTAATAGTTAATCAAATAAAATTACAAGAAGGAAAAGTAACTTTTGGAAAGTTTTAGAAAGTTATCTCTACCTGCCTCAACTGTCGGGAGGTTAATTAAATAAGCTTGTTCCCGCTCTCAGGCATTGCTTAGCCGTAAATAGGAATAAAATGCTTCCCTGGAGCAAAAAGACTGACTTGAATGAGCAGAGATGACTCCTCTTAACCTCAGAATATTTAGTGTGAGGGCTGTGGGCATCATGTGATACCACACTGTCAAATTCTACTTGACAGCTCTGTTGAGCTACATGTAAAACTTGGGATGCACTGGAAAGGGCCAGAACAGGATGCCAAGACAGTTCTTGTGTATCCCCTGTCTGGTTGCTGAAAGACCCTGCTTTCATTGTACTAAACGTCTGCCTCTGGGTTTGTTGTAAGTATGGTACCTGCATCAAACTTGATTTTAGAGTTAGATGTTGGAGGATACTAGAATTACCACATTATATTCCCGCACACAACCCCACCTCACGGAGCCCACGTTTAGTGTGGTTGGAAACTTTTGCCAGCTTGAAAATGCCCCAACTCATGGCATTGTGGGCGTGCTTGCACTAAGACAAACATGAACTACTGAAACGGTGGGTAGGGGTTGGCATCAGGAACAGTTCATTATTTTTTAAACATGAAATCGGCATTAAAGTTGCAAGAGTAATAAAAGCGTACAGACAGTGGAGTGCCAGGTGTCACCCACCACCCTCTAGGTGGTGACATACATAAAAGTGAGTCCCACAGGCACCCTCTCCAGTACAATTTCTGGACCTGCAGAAGATCACAAGCCAATTGGACCTGCTGTCTGTGACCTGAGCGAAGCCCTGAAATACTGGACCTGCTTCCTCTTGTACCCAGGACAAAGAAGTGGACTCCAGGAGTCAGCTGGCTGACCTCATGTGAGGTACAGAGAGACAACAACTGCAAGAGACCTTTTCCTAGATGTACCCAACAGACCATTGGCAAAAAGACCTGTACTGCACCCTGCTATTGGCTACTTCCTGACACCCTACAGTCTCTAAGTGCCTGTGGTTCTGAGCAGCTTAAATGTGTACCTCTGTGGTGGTTGCAATATAAAAGACTAAGGGCCTGATTTAGAGTTTAGCGGATAGGATACTCCATCACAAACGTGACAGATATCCCATCTGCAGTATCACAAACGCATTATATGTAATTGCATCTGTAATGTGGTAGACAGGATCTCTGTCATGTTTGTGACGTAGTAACCCATCCGAGGAAATCTACATCAGGCCCTAAGTCACAGAGTAAAATTATTGACCTAGATGGAGATGGTTGGTGTATCTGACCCATTCTCCATCGCAGTCATCTCAAATCACACCTAGATTCTAGTCTAATGCGGCCATTGACCATCATTGGTACTTTGTGCTTTTTAGACATATTTTTACCTAAAACTTTAAAAATTCATTTCTCAGGTTTCCCGTATTGTAATTTTGGTCTTCATTTTGTCTATTAAATTCTGCTCTATTTTCCTAATTTGGTTTGGATTTTTTTTTATTCTGAATTTATTATTAGTTTGGTACATTACATTGGTATACTATTTACACACTGCCCTAAGTTAAGCCTGTTTGCTCTGTGCCGTAGCTTTCACTCTGTGGAGCTCTGATTCATTTAATGATTTTGAGGGTCCATCCTGACAAGGCTTGGGATTATTCTTTGAAGTGGGCTGTTGCATAAACTGAGTTTTTGCCTTAACTCTACAAGGTTTGTTTTCACACCCAAGGGTGACACAAGATACAAGTGAACTTTGCTCAATGCACTAGCACTGAGTGTGAAAGACATGTTATTGTAGCCTCACAGAACCCATCCAATAAATGTTTCACTTTCTGATCCTCTTCTCTTGTTGCAAGGTAACTAACTGAGAATCACCTAACTCTTGCTGTAGTTCATAAACTAAACTTCTGGTGTGTCATGCTGGAGCTGCTGGTATATAATGTTTCATCTCTTCTGTGCCAGAGCTGCTCTTTGAAAAGGCCAAGGCATTGTGCATAGAAAGCTGTTGAGCTCTAACTGACCCCAAGGACGAACTAGGTAAAAGCAAGGAGTGTTGGTTTGCTGTGTGAAATCAAAGGTTCTAATTCTGATAGCACCAAAACCACATTTGTACTTTTACATGAAGAGGTTTGACTGTCATCACTTACTCAGTACCTGTTTGAAATATTCACAAAGTGAACATGAATGACAAATGGATAAGTGCTGTTTTGTATTGATCAATCATCACACCTAAACAAGTGTGAAATAATTGAACATTTAATCAGGTTAATACCCAGGCTGTAGAAGCAAAGCAGCCAATATAGCAAATGCTCAACAGTAGACCATGGAACGTGGTACACATATCAATCATACACAGCCTGTCCACTCGCTATGACATCAAGATGAGGCTACGATGGCAGAAAAAAAACACCCATATATATACATTGCATTACATATCCCTCTCCTCACTACCCTGTCACACACAACAAACATCACAACCCACATACATATATTTAAATGCATAGTAAATAAACAAACCACACAGACTGTGAACAGAGGGACACAGGTTATGTTCCAACTGTACACAACATAGAACTAACTATAGCCCTACAAACTTTGACCAACCTATCCTTAGTCCATTCCATCTCAGGGATGAAAATTACTCCGAAGATCTACATACTGTCTCCAATGCCTTGTCATTGGCAGTGCACACCACACATCACTTCACACCATCTGCAAACATCTTGCCCTTTACTAGCCACAAACATTTTCTCTCACAATATTCTTTGTTACTTTTCTTCTTCTATGTCCTACAACAAGTCACCACAGCATACTTTGTGTCACTAGTTCCTCATCTTCAGCTTATTCCTCCATTTGGTCTTGCTTCATCACAAGACAACCAACCGTGCTTTATATCCTTCCATTTCCACACCCTCCAATTCTAGCACTTTACACTCTTACTGCAACTTTCAAGAAGTAATCCTCAACCACCTTCCACCGTCCTGCCAAATATTCCATATGAATATTTGCTGTTTTGCTAGTCTCGGCATAACTCCCAGAAAACCTTTATTTGACAGAAATGGGACCAAATGCCTCTGATCACTCTGTTATAAATGTATTTTGTGAAGAAATTTCTGAAATTAGGCCGTGATCACTCACAGAAGAAAGCCTTTTTTCCCCTCATCTGAATATTTTTTCATTGCATCCTTCAAGGCATGTGATAAAAATGCTATATTCAACTCTGCTCCATCTTAAATTTGGGATGATAACACAGATAAACCTTTACCACTTGTATCGAGTGCCAAAATTGTTTTGCACTTAGCACTGAACATATTCTAAATAGGTGCAGTACTTATAATATGTTTCCAAAACAGAGATGAATGTTGACATTCCTTTCTCATTTTTCACTTAACAATCTTTGTATAACAAGATATGCATTTCGCTCATCTTTTCTGAACATTGCAGAACAAATTTCACATAATAGCAGTCCTAAAATGACAGCAACATCTCCTTGTTACTGGGCGCTGAAGAACCCAACATTGAAGAAATCAGCCCAAATCCTGTTCTTGTTCCTTCTTTAGATGCAGCATATCCTAAATATGTTGCTATCCTCACTGTGCTTTTACATTTAGATCATTTCACGATAAGACCTTCTTTCTACAAAGTAGCTGCTTGTTATGTGCACTGGTCTTGGAACTCACTAGTTTGTCATCCTGAAAATAATTGACACCTTTGACATCACCAAATAATCTGTCCATGACCCTCTGAAAATTAGCAGTTCCAGATGCCAAATCAGTGGCATCTGTCAAAACGTGCATGCCACCAATGGAGTGATTAACAATTCATTTTGTTTTGAATCTTCTTCCAGTTAAATCTGGTGATATGCTGATGACAAATGTATGGAACTAAATACTGCTTTGTCCAAAGTCATGAACATATATCAAATATTGGGTAACTAATGTCTATTTGCGCAAATGGCACATTCACATCCATAAGTCCACACACATCCTCATAGATCTGGCTGAATTACTAGTAATTAAAATACAACTGAACCATATTGACGCCTCAACACTTTCAATCATACATCCAGTGATGAGCCCAATTCTCTTTTCAATTGCTCCATCACTTTAAAAAGTATGTTATGCACCTGTAGAAGGAAAGTGTACTTGCATATGAAAATAATATTGCTTAATCTAGGTTTGCTTTAGTTAGAATGACTAGGCCCTTATTTGGCTGCCATTTTTAGGTTCAGCGCGCAAGTGTTTTGACTTGTTGTAAATATTGTGGGCTTTTAATGAAACCCATCTCACACCCATCACTTTCATTCATTTGTGGGCTTGCCTTTCAAAAATCACTTGATGTCATTGGTAATTGCTTTACACTTTTCCCTTTCTTGAGGCTATTTTTGTCACGTCTTGCAGACTGCCCCTGTTACATGGATTATTGCACAATTGCTAATATAGTTCAGCGTGGGCAAACTACTTTTTTTGTCTCTCCCCTTCATGCTGCATTGCGACCCTGGCGCTCACCGTGTGAACAGGCACAACAGCGTGAACTCGGTCGGCGGTATTGAAGCGCTGGTCATATTGTCCACAGAGACCTCATCACAGTCATTTCTTGTGGCTCTCTCTTTAAAACACTTGTAATTGGTAAATGCTTTACATAAAACAGAAATCCTCAAAGCGAAAGCACCTCTCCTGGCACAGCAGGAGAGCCGTTACTATAATTTTCACTGCACTCTGGAAAACTCGACCCATAATGCTTTGCAAGCATTGTTTTTCATAAACGTTTTGCCCATAACTCAGCCTGTGTTGCTCCTAGGACAATGGGACCACCACCAAAACGTTCAACAGGATGCATTCTTTCTTCTAGGTCATCTTTAGGTCCCCCCACTAGGTTAGTGGGGACCCCTAAATAATAGCCCCTCCCACTATTCAAAGTCTTTTTAAGCATTCTTTTGGGTGATGCCTTTGTTTTCTAGCTGGGAATATCTTGTCTTTTAAGGGCATTGATTGTAATATCATTGCTATAAGCCTGATATCCCCAAATATGTGTAATGTACTATGTTGTCTAGAGGCTACATATGTGGTTACTTTGCATTTTTTTATTGCCAGTTTCTTTTTGTGTGGTTATACCCTCTAGGAGCTCACTATATAGTTACATGGCCATGTTTCTTACAAATGTTATTTTCATTGTGGTGTGCTCTAGGGGCTGTTCTAAGCATTATAGTCATATCAACATATTAAGATATTCTCTACACCAAAACTTGCCCCATAATGCTTTGCAGGGCATTACTTTTATAAAACATTTTTGCTCATATCTCAACCTGTGGTGGTTCTTGGACTATGTGGCCACCTTCAAAACATTGACCACAATGTGTTCACTCCATCTACATCATATCTGGGTCCTCACGTTATGTTAGTGGAGACTCCAAAATAACAACCCCTACCACCATACCACCGTTGATTATGTTTCAAGTTCTCTCATGGATGGAGATTTTGTTTTACAGCTGGAAGAAGTATTGTTTTAAAGGCCTTCTTTGTATTGCCATTGCAGTAGGCCTATTTCTCCTAAAAGCACTCTTTAGGGGCTAAGCATATGGTTTCACTGCGTTATTTTCTCCTGTTGTGCTTTTTATGTGGTTATGCCCTGTATGGGCTAACAATAGGGTTACATGAACATGTTTGTTACAAATGGTATTTTAGTTATGGTGTCATCTAGGGGCTACTTTGAGCATTACAGACTAATGCCAAAAGTTTATTTCTGATACAGGTTTAAATGATAATTGTATATGTTTTAATAATCTCGCCATATTACAATCATGACCACAATTCAGGCCAATTTAACATCCTTATTACACTCTGACTGTATGAACACTCTTGATATGTCTGGGTCACCCTTCTAGTTTATTTCTCCGCTGTGGTTGTCTTGTGTCTTTTTTGTGGAATTGTGTTAGCCAGCCAGCAACTCTGATGTTGGGGTGGTGAAAGTGATTTGCTACTGGAATTAGCATAAACACAATAACAAAAGTTAGCAGGCAGGGACAAATCTACTCATTATTTTAAGAAACCAATATTCACTATTGGTTTCAAGGGTGAATTACTTTCCCTTGTTTATTAGATTTATTTGCAAAGCACAGCATAAAACTCATCATAACAACACCTATCACATATTCTATCACTATAACACAAATATATACACATCACATTTACATCACAAACATTTGTCACATGAATCACAAGAAATAATTACATAAATAACCAAAAGAAGGGTTATGCCCATCAACATTACTTTGTATTATGGTCACTATTGCACAATTAACAATGTGATCCCATAACCTGTGATGATCAAGGGTCTTGCACCCAGCTGTAGAATACCTAAATATTTTTTCAAAGGTATTATGTAGTGCTACACCAATTTTGTTTATCAATTTATTTTCGCTCCAAAGCCCTTGATCCCACTAGAAAGATGTTGACGCGTTTCGGCCTCGTCATTCAGGGCCTCGTCAGGACTGTCAGGGGGCACTGGCACCTCTTTCTGTCCATTGTGTTAAGGTTCCACTCTTTCAGAATATTGTAAATGCTCTCGATGAGTTCTATTTATTCAAGCAACTCTGCCTCAATCCAGGCATCTATATGAAGAGGCGTTGTCTTTATGCTGTAAAATCACATCTGTGTGAATCGCAGCACTTGCATTGCCGCAAAAACTTCCGAGCTGCTACTCTACATGTCTCGAATCGAGCAGCGACTGGATTTAGTATGGCAGATTTAAATTAGGATATTAAATGGCAACATTTTCATTTTTTGATGCACATAGAGGAAGAAGGTAAACCCTCTTAAATCAGCATAATTGGTTCATATTTCTTGATTTTAGAACTAATCCTAGTTTTGCTTTAAGGCATCACCTCTACATTGTACTCTCCTTCTTAACAACACTCTTTTTCCAACTGTCTTACAATTTGTGAACCTAATTCTTTCTACCCTATGACTACACATGTCAAAAAGTGCAAATCCTTAGCCATAAAACATCCATAATTGCCTAAGTCATGGGGACATTTCTTGTCAATCTCCAAAGCATGAAACAGCAAATGACACACTACTTCATCTTCAAATTCTAGCTCTACCACTGATAACATAACATACTTTATCACATTCACTGTTATAACATACTGCAGGAAACTGGGTTATTGGTTGAGGGAGTGGATATCCAACTTAAGTAATAAACAAAATCCTTTAAGGTTGAACCACAAAATAATTAAATAAACCTCTGCTAACCCTTTGGTAGCATGGAACAAAGCAGTCAGGCTTGACCTAAAGGCAATGTGTAAAGTATTTATGAAGCACAAAAACAGTAAAAAAGTGAAACCACTATACCAATAAAATTCCAAATCAATTTAGAAATCTAGAGAAAATTGTTATAAATAAAAAGATACCAAAAACACAAAAATCCAATCAATAGACCCAGAGATCTGCAATATTGAACTTTTAGGTAGAAATAGTACCTAAAAGCACAAAGCATCACTTGTGGTCATCTTATCGAGTTAGACCGGTGAAAGTCACCAGTTGAGGCTGATCACGATGGAGTGTGGGCCGGATACAGGTACCAGGTTATATCTACTGATAAAGTTACCTTCTCAAGTCTGGTGTGAATAGTTCTGTTAGTGTTGCGGAGGCCATGAGGAGAAACTGTCAGGGTGAGCAAGGAGCAAGTCAAACATCGCAGATGGTTTTTGCAGTAACGGAAAGATTCGGTTGTTGCTGGAGCTTTGCATTGGTTGGTCATCGTGGACAGTCACTTTTGGCTTGAAGTGCAGATCTTGTGTTGCCGTGGATGGTTGCTGTTTTCCGTGGACAGCAGGTTCCGCTGAAACTTTGCAATGGCAGTTGTCACAGATGGTCTTTTGTCAGCACGCAGAGGTCACGTCACGAGGAGCCCAAAACTACTGTTACTGCACTTTTTCTTCTGGAGATCTCACTGATGTCAGCCAATGGCCCATGAACTGGGGAACATCTCTTGCAGATCAGTACTCACTCCAGCAGAGGCCAGCAGCAGGGCTTAGGCAGTTCAGGGAGGTCCAGTTGGTGCTGGCCAGCTGGAACGATGTAAGGAGGCTTCTGGAAGCATGTTGTGTCCCAGTAGCTCACGGAGGAGGTCAGCCAACTGACTCTTGAAGTCACTTTAGATATCCTGGATTCAAGCCAAGCAGGTCAAATCCTACTTCAGTCGGCAGGGCAGTCCTCCTTCCTCAACAGCAGGGCAGTACTTCTGAATCTTCCCCAGGTCCAGCAGTGTTCTGATGAAACATTCTAAAGGTCCAACTGTTATACCAAGTGCAAGCCTTTGTGTGGATGAATTACCTGGCCCACCCCCAAAACTGGTCCTGAGTTATTCCCTTTCCCCTGGTCCTGGCTCCAAACTGTCTATGGTGACAAAGGCAAGGGCAGACTTGGTGTCATGTTATTTTGTGTGTGTGCTGCAGGAAGGGCCCTCTGAAATGTAATCAGGGCAGGGCACAGCACCTTCCTCACCATCCTGTCTGGAAGACCCTCTCCCTCACGCCTAGGCTTCTTTTGCCTCTTTGTGTGGAAGCAATCCACAATCCACAACAGCAGAGCCATTCACAATCATGTGACTTAGGACACTGGCAGAAAAGCACAGTTAGTTTGGGCAGGGAAATGTCAACCTTCTAAAAGTGGCATTTTCAAATTTGCAACTGAAGATCTTACTCTACTATTAAAGAGAATTTTAAATTACAATTCATTTGAGCACAAACATAATTTTTCTTATCCCAATCTGAAGTTAGCACTTATTAGAAGTAATAAGGCAACTCAGTGTTAGTCTATGGGTGATATAGCCTTACAGCAGTTAAAAACAACTTTAGGATTTTTTCTAGCCATGGCATGTAAAACCTAAACCCAGTTGTCCTATTTTTAAATACAGTGCAACCTGACCTATGAATGGTTAGGTCCGACCTTAGGCATCATTTATAAGTATTACAAAGGAAGATTTAGCCTGGTAAAAGGTTTATTTTGCCAACTCAGAATAGCAGTTTAAAACTGCACCAAATGCTGCACTGGAATGCCTAAGACATTTTTACAGTGCTTCTTTAATGGGTGGCACAATGAGTGCTGCTGCCCACCAACAGCATTTAATTTGCAGGCTGTGAGTACATGTAGTACCATTTACTAGGGACTTACAACAAAATTATAAATGTAAATTAGGTGTAGGCTAATTTTACCTTGGTTTAAAGCAGAGACCAATCACTATAGAATGGGTTAAGAGGAGTTAAGTGCACAGAGTCTTAATGCCAACAAAAATGAGTTCAGCAAAGTAAGGGAGTGAAGGCAGACCCTTTGGGGGAATACCACACCAAGGATTACAGGTCTAACACCTTATCTTCATTATCATCCTTCACACACCTTATTTCAGATTTGTAGTTCCAACTCCAGCATTCCTTAACCATGCACCCCTTACACCGACACTTTACCGACACTTTATTCATTCACTCTTCCAACCTGGACACTATATACCATTTCACAAATCTCTATATTAATCCTATCTCAAACATAGCTCTTGAAATCCAGCATTGGTATTACCCCAATGTCAGGACAACCAGATTCCACGGTTGTTCACAAACTCTAATTTCACTTTTTCAATTTTTCTTCCATCGCTTCTACTGACCAAATGTACTTCATCCAATATTTTATGACACACTTTTTTAATGGTAAGTGTACCTAATCTTGACATTACATGTATTAATCATCAGCTGATTACAAATGTACATACCAATATTACCAGTAAATAGGTATTTTACAGTCAAATTCCTAAACACAGCTATGTGTTAATCTGCAGTTTCCATTTTTCTTGGTTCCCTGGAAAATAATATAAATCCCTCCAAGATTTGGTTCACTTTCTTCCCAAAATAATCTTTGATAATCATAAAGTTGTCTAAAAGCATTTACATAACAACTTTCCCTTTCATTATCATCATCACCAGCCATAAGTGGTTCATCAGAAAAAATCTGGAACAGCCTCAAACCTTCTTCAAAGCATGAGTAATTTCTGTCTTCGGAAAATCTCTCCACATCTGGTGCAGATGCATACACATAAAACATTTCTTGCCATTGATCCCAAGGTACAGTAGGTTAGGAGTAAAAGTGTTGATGGCAACTTTTTCTGCTTAGGGTTCTGTTGATAAGAGATCCAGAGTCTAAGGTCTACACCTTGTTCTGTGAGTTTAATACAATTTCATACTTGATTCTGATGTGATTTGTACTCCAGTTTATAATAGTATACTGATAACAATACTTTGGATGCCATGGATATGCTCATGAACTATGGTACCCTTCTTCAGTCGTTAATTGGTGCACCTGCAGTAGCATTGCACCCAAGAGCTCTCAGTGGTCTCTTCCATCATAAGGTACACAACAACTTTCAAACAGCATCAATTGCATTTTCTTTCTCAATCCAAAATGGCGACAAGCATGCATGTGTGATGACCCAGTGCGTACTTTTCCAGCGGATGCCTGTTCGTCTGAGAAATGGTACTGCGGGAAATGATGCAAGCCACAATCAGATTGCCTAAACTGGATGTAAGTGCCATATCTGGAGATGATGTAAAACGTGGAGCTGAAAGTTCAGCACAAAAACATCATGATCAGCAATGACGCCACAACAAAGTGATGGAAGTAATGCATCCCACTCCATCGTTTCTCACCCACTTTGCCACTCTTAACAGAGAAAAGCCATATGCAAATCAGTCTTGGTCTTGTTTCAAGAAGAACACTTCATCCAGAACTGCTAATCCAGCTCTTTCCAGATGGGAACACAAGCTACCTCATACTCTTATTGGCCTACTCAGGTCTCATCAGCACATTTATAACTAGTGGCCTGTGGCACAGTGAGTAGGAAACCCAAGTTGGGGCATACCTATCACACTTAATCACACTTAGGGCTTCTACTTCAACAAAATCCAGTGATGGAAAATGTGTATTTTTTTCCTTGCTTGTATTTGTGGCCTATTTGTGCAGACATTTCACTACTGGCACTGAAGTCTTCAGTGCATATTCAGAACTGGTGTATGATGAAAAATGTCCTAGCATTCATGCAGGAAGGTTTCAAATCTATTAAGGACACAGAGGTGAGGATTATGCTATTCTTTCTTCCTCTATTCATACTCCAGCTGACCTTTCCCAGAAACACCCAGAAAAAGAACTACAAAACAACATCAGCCAATCAACAGTCCTCCATGGCCTTATAATGAGCCACTCAGTCTGTTACATCCTCTTTTCTTCCTGTGGCATGTCTACATCCCCGAGGTTTTCTTAATCTCCTTTAGTGGCATCTGATCCTGGAATACAAATAGAATGCGTGAGAAGTACGTCCTGCACAAAAATAAGAATCAAAGGCTATGCCCAATGCTGAAACGTTACGTACATAAATAATACAGCATGCAGAATATGCAACATAATCACCATAAGAAGAAGAAAACATGTTATACTTCGGTTAGACAGTGAAACAAAGACCTTATTTGAACCAGGAGAAGAATCGAGGGAAGGTCGAGTTCTCAACGAAGGAGGGAGGGAATAATCCTGGCCTCAATGTCCTTAATAGAATTGAAACTTTCATTCACAAATGCTAGAAATTTTTTCATTCTATGTCAGGACAAGGTGAGGATTATGCTTGTTCAAAGCTTGTCCACCACCAAAGACACCACATCCAAGACTAGTCTGCAGTAATACCATTTGAACATGGAGTCTGAGGACCAGTCTGCTACATTTAGGGTATCTTCAAAGTGCACACCAAGAGTGCGCCAAATTGTAACACGTCTATTCCGGCCTCCTGCATGATCCAACAGATCCAACGTGTAATTGTAGGGGAGGACACTGCTATAAAAAGGTTTCCTCAGGGAGACCAATAACTGGAGAGCGAAGCTCCTCCATCATAGTCTAGATGCTTTCAAGCAGCGAACTACACACAACTTCGGAGATCTAACAAAAGCTGCATAGGAAATCAGTCTGAAATTTTCTTTTATCCTCCGTGAGATAAGGAAGGTAACCCCTTCCAGGATTAAGACTCTACCCGTCAGATCCAAACCTCTGACATCAGAAACTATGTGACAGGAAATGAGGCATAAAACATGTCCAGCTTCCCAGAAATTTGTTGACGAGTAAGAAATTAATTTCTGATCCAAGACGGAAAGAGACGCAAAACTTAGTTTATGTCCCATAGAGTGGAATAGTGGGGTTCCAGAGGGAGAGTCAGCCAAATCCCTCTCATGAGCTTGCATACCAAAGGGTGTTCACCCACCTCAATTGGAATATGGACCGCTGAGATCGCTGACCTGAAGGTGTTGACTTCGCTAGGCCATACCCTGAGAGGCCATAAAATTCAATATTTTGGCAATGTCAGACCCCAAGGGATCACAACCCCTTTGGACACACCAACAAACCCATCTCGACGATCCAGATCTGTAACATTTAGTGATATTCTCTGCCCAGGCTGTAGCCAGCATACTTTCAGCTTCTTATGAAAGTCCAGGGACTCTCCAACATTCCCTGGAATCATCCACACCATGAGGGATAGCCAGCCTTGGAGAATTAACAAGTGAGGATTCCCTAGTGGATCCCAAAGCAAATCTGGTGCATTGGGAAGTCGGATTGAAAAATCCCAAAAAGGTTCCAAAAAACTGTAAGCCAAACTTGTGACTTCCAACACGGCATTATGAGGGCTATCCAAGTTTGCTGGTGCCTTACTTGAGTGGATAGTCTCATGATCATTGCAAATGGTGGGAAGGCATATTCCCGTTCCCCCACCCAATCCTGTAGGGAGATGACGATCTGCGCCATCTGAGGATCCGGTCTCCAGCTAAAGTACTGATCTACTTGGTGATCCAGACGCAATGCAAACAGATCCAGGGAAAAAAGGACCAAATTTGGCGTCGATCAGACAGGAAATCTGAGGATCCAACTTCCAAAGACTCTTTTCTGGCCATATCTGTCCGCTACCTCGTTGGAAATCCCCAGGAGATATTCTGCCATGACCAAGATGTTGTTGGAAAGGCAGAATGTTTAAAATTGTTTGGCTAGGTCCGCCAACATTTTGATTTGGACCCTCCTAAGCGCTTAATATACCAGACTGCCGATATATTGTCCACATTCAGGAGATCACAGCAATTCGCCCTCTTCTTGGTCCAGCACTGGACTGCTAAGGAACCTGCCATTAACTCCAGGCAATTGATGTGCAGCTAATGCTCTTCCGTGGGCTACTTTCCTCCTGTGAAGGAGTCCCAATATCGTGCCCACCCAATTCCATCTTGCTGCCATCGGACTCTATCACCATATCTGGATCCAAGCCAAAGATGGCCCTGCCATTTGAGGCCTCCATATGGGATAGCCATCAATGCATTTCTTACCTGACTTCCTCCGTCAGAGGAACCTGTTCTGCATACTGTAGCCTGCGCAAATGAAACGCCTTGAGCCACTGAAGTGCTCTGTAGTGGAGTGGATCTGGGAAAGTAGCTTAGATGGAGGAAGGGAGCAGTCCTACCACCCAGGCTACTTGCCGTAGAGGCGTTGATAGACGGGACAGGGTGTCCTTTAATTCCCGCCTGATTTTTGCCATCTTGCGGGAAGGAAGACTGAGCATTTTCTCTGTGGAATTTATGACAAATCGAAAAAAGGTTGTCGTTTGGACGGGGTTAGAAGGGATTTCTTGCGGTTGATCATGAATCTGAAGGTCTCCAAAAGAAGAATGGTAGTTTGCAATTGGCCATTTAAATGGACGGGACATTGGTTCACAGGTAGGAGATCATTCAAGTAAATGATCAGCCTGAAACCCTGCGCTCTGAGATGTTCAATAACTGGCTTCAACATCTTGGTGAAACACAAAGGGGCGGATGATAGTCCAAATGGGAGAGTCTGAAACTCGAAAGCTCGACTGTGCCAGTGGACTTGTAGAAACCTGCGATTGGGCGTGAAAATAGATACTGTAATGTACGTGTCTTTGAGATTTAAGCACATCAACCAGTCCTCCAGTTGCAATATATCTGGATTCCCTCCATCTTGAAGTGGTGGTAAGCCAACCTTCCATTGAATTCCCGGAGATTGATCATTGGATGCTGACCCCCTGCTTGCTTCTCGATCAAGAAAATATTCCTCAGGAAACCTTGCAGGTGAAGAGGAGCTGGTGAAATTGCTCCTTTGTACAAAAGGTCCTGAATATCAAGGTCTTTCAGTGCACATTGGGAGTGTGAGAAACACAGAGGACAGGGACATTGAGGCTGTATCGGGGAGCCAAAGAACTCTAGGTGGAAACCCTGCACTGTCTGTAAAACCCATGCGTTGAAAAATTAGCTTCTCCCAATTGTGGAAGAACAAAGCCAAACAAGCTCCCACTTGCATTGGGGAGGCAAGGGCTACACTCACCTGATTTATTGCTTTAGAAGTGTCCACTGGAGGGCCCTCTGCTTTGACCTCGAGTTCCTATTCTGGATGGGAAGAATTCCCCTCAGTGATGCTGGTCTTGCCCCTGGTTCCTGTGGTAGCCTTGCTCTTTGGCGGGGACTTGCATATAGAAGTGGTTTGTTGAGTGGCCCCTGCCACGACAAACCCGGACAAAAATGCGAGGGGTAAAAATATTTTTCACTGAGGCTTGAGCCTTGTCCAGGGAAGTAAATGTAGCAACAAAGTTCAGGAAACGCAAGTAAACCGCACCTGAAGCACTAATTTATTTTGGCACTTGAAGACTGCAGCCCAAATTTGTGAGAATGCTAACCAACCTGTGATGGGATTCACCAAAGGAGCCAGAAAAACGCCCTATTGAATAACAGAGGGCAGCTGATATAATCGCCCCGTGCGGCAAGGTAACGTGCTCGTGCATAGCTTGCTTTACCTGGAATACCCATATAGACCTGTTCACCTCATGGGTATCATGCCGCACAGACAGCAATGAAGGCAATACAGACCCTAAACGGTGTCCTGGCTTCTAGGCGTCCCGGGAAAAGAGACACTGACAAGGCAAGACTCTGCAGCGATGATGGCACAGACAAGATTTACATAATTTTCCTCATTTTATTGAGTTTGTATCTCAATATATTGAAGTGTTCCTGCAACCTTTGGTGACAAGCTTGCCCTTGTACCTCAAAGATACCATGGAATTTTTTCAACGGGTATTTGATGTGAGCTGGGAACCCAACATGCTCCTTATGACTTTGGATGTCTCTGCCCTTTATACCAGTATCCCACACAATGAGGGAGTTCAAGCAGTAGGACACTTTTTAAGAGTAAGACCGGTCAAATTTTACAAACATAGTAAAATGTTAATTGAAATGATTAATTGGTGATTGCACCATAAAAACTTTTTTTTCAACAATGAGATTTTTCAACAGCAATGCGGAACAGCGATGGGAAGTTGCTTTGCTCCAAGTTATGCGAATCTGTACATGGGATGCGGGAAGAACAGGTACTCAACAATCCTCCTGTAGATCAATGGAACTAACATATTGTCATGGGGCTGCGATATGTAGATGATATCTTTGTCATATGGCAAGGTAATGAGGAGATTGCAAGATCATTTATCCAACAGATTAACTTGGATGATTTAAATTTGAAATTTGTTGGTAATACACACACAAGTGAAATTTAATTTTTAGACGTTAAGATCATTATCAATCATGATAAGTTACAAACCACAATGTACAGAAAACCAACTGCAGGCAACAGCATATTATATGCTACAAGTTCACATCCCCTTCTGTTAAAAGCTAGCATTCCATTTGGAGAAATTTTGCGAGCCAAAACAATTTGTAGTACCCAAGATTATTTTGAGAATGCCCCAAGTGAAATAATCGCGAAACTCAAACTAAGAGGTTATACAGATAGAACCCTTGAAAGGGCAAAAAGGAAAGCTAATACTCTGACTAGGGGCACACTCCTGTTTAGCTCCAGTGATGAAAAGGTTAAAAAAAAAGATGTAATATCTAATATGGTTAGATTCATTACGACATACAATGCAGCACATTATCAGATTAGGAATACATTGCGTAAGCATTGGCACATATTACAAAGTGATCCGGTCATAGGCAAGGCGATATCTAACACGCCCTCAATAACATACAAGAGAAGTAAGTCTATGCGTATGAATGGATACTAACAACTACTCTAATTTATAATTTATAACTCATTGGTAGATGATCACTGTATTAACTACTGTTGTTTTTATGCCAAAATTGAACATCTTAAGATGGCCGCCACAGTATAACCACAATGAAGTGTGAATTGTGGTTTTGTCCGTTTTTAGGTTCATGATGAATCTGGGTTATTTGTTTGTAGCACTACAGCAACAATCTATCCGTGACAAAGGCTGATGCCGAAACGCGTTGGATTCTTTTGCTGAAATAAACCACTTTTTCACTTCTGAGGTATCCTGGTTCTCCTGATATGACAAGGGAGTGATATATGCGATATATATATATATATATATATATATATATATATATGAACACTCTCCTTCGGCGTTAGTCACTCCGCTCCTGATCGCCGGTGCTGCTGCTACATGAACGCGCGCCACCGCGTTCTATGAACCGCCACTATCCTCCGTCTCATTCAAGAAGGAACAGCACTCCAGAGCTTGTATTCATTAATTTATTTCGCTATCCCAACAGGAACGCGTTCCGGCTGTTATGCCTTCATCGGCCTGTTGGCCGCCATTTTGTATTGTTATTAATACATAATAGGTTGTCTTTCTTCACGTATTCAATGACATCATAAATAATTCCTATAATCACTTCAATCAGCTTGAGGTTCCGTTATTCAATTCAACATTCAGGTTGCATATTTGTTGTGCATCATACAACAGATAAAAAATCTCCATAAAATAACTTTAGTGAAATAGCCCAAACAATGGTCATAATGACAGCGATTGTTCTACAATTTCCTAACGCACATTTTCAACATTGCTTTGCACTTAGAAAGTGTAATACACAATTCAGCGTTAAATGTGGTGTATATACTCATTGAATCATCTTACTTCACTTGAGCACCGACATCTTGATCAATTCCTATAATCACTTCAATTTTACTTTCATTATTCAATTCAATATTCACATTATATATTGTTGTATTATTATATCTTGTACATTGTGATAACATTGACAAAACATCCCAAACTATAATCGTAATCACTGCAATTGTTTTACATCTCTAGACACATTTTTCACTTAAATAGTATTATAACAATTCCGCGTTACATGCGCTCTTATATTGATTATCAATCTAAAAAATAAAAAAACTCGCTATTGGTACCCATCATTCCACTAGTGAACTATACACAATTCATTTTCAACAGCTAATTACAAATATAGAAAGTAATGTCAGTGTCTCTAACTTTACAATCTTTGATATAACGCACCCTTGAAGTAACTATATGAACATGCCCTACTTTCCCATTTTACTTCAAAATAACAGATATTACAAATTCACCTCATCAAATGCAACACTTACCACATCAGTATTCAATAATTTCTATATCTATTGTTAGTGCGTCATTTAAATATTCAAATGTGCATGTAACTCTTCACTTTTATTCAATCCATTGGGTTCCTTGGTATCTAGCATCAAAATATATCTTGACTCCAATGTTCTCAGCTTTTTTTCTCTATCGCCTCCTCTGTGATCCTTTGGTATCCCATCTAACACACTATATTTTAGATTTGTGATGTCACCTCCATGGACTTCCCGAATATGCCTTGCTACTGGGTATGAATCGTCCTCATTATGCACTGCTCTGAGATGCTGTAAAATACGCTTGTGAACTTGCAGTTTTGTGCTACCTATATACATCTTAGGACAGCTGCATTTCAGTGAATAGATAACATATTCACTTTTACAAGTGTATAATCCCTTAATTTTGTGTGTAGATTTTCCACTGGTTTTTACCAATTTAATACTCTCTCCATTTTTACACGCCTTACATTTTGTACATTTAATAAAATCATCTGTCAGTGTTAGCCACATTGGTTTACTACCGACTTGTCTGATGTCACTTCTCACAAGTAAATCTCGCATAGATTTCCCTCTTCTATATGTTATCTGAGGATTCTTTCCCATCTCTTTACCTATGATTGGGTCACTTTTAAGTATATGCCAATGTTTCTGTAACAACTTACAAATTTTGGAGTGTGCCACGTTATATGTGGTTATAAATCTAACTATAGCTTGCTTCATATCTTTCTTGTTAGCACTTTTGGGTGTACCAAATAATACACTGTCTCTAGTGCGCTTACCCACTTTCTTCTTCGCCTCACTGATGGTATTATTAGAGTATCCCCTTTCCTTAAAACGTGCTGTCATTTGTTTTTCAATTTCTACAAATCTGCTTTCAGTACTGCAAATCCGTTTTGCTCTTAATAATTCTCCATAGGGGATGCTCTCTTTAAGTGGTATAGGATGGTAACTCTGTGCATGCCATAAGCTATTCCCTGCCGTTGGTTTTCTATATAGGGAGGTTTGTATCCATGCATTCTCTAAAGTGACCTTCACATCCAAAAATTCTATTTCTTGAATATTCATGTTGGCTGTAAATCTAAGATTCAAATCATTGTCATTTATCTCTTTTACAAACTTTTTAGCACTTGACACATTGCCTCTCCATATCACAAATATATCATTAATAAACGCAACCATAAAATAATATATTCATTCCATTTATCTAGTGGTGGGTTATTGAGAACCTGTTCTTCCCACCACCCCATATATAAGTTGGCATAACTTGGGGCAAAACATGTACCCATCGCTGTACCTCGCATTTGTTCAAAGATCTCATTGTTAAAAAAGAAAATATTATGTGTAAGGCACCATCTCATCATGTTGACTAACATTACGCTATGTTTGTAAAATCTTATAGGTCTTGCACGTTAGATGTCACTTCGTTATACACGAGCATTCCACATGAAGATGGCATTAGATCAACAGAATATTTTTTACGTGCCACTGAGAATGTCATCAGTCAACCAGTGCCACGTAGAGCCAGTCCTCCACCAGACGAAGACCCCAGTGATGACAGCTCCACAGGATGTCTGAAACTTGAAGACCTACCTGGCGTATCTGGTCTGTCTGGGCAGTCCACCTCCACCAACCTCCCCTAGGACACCATAGAATTCCCCACAACCTCAGCCACTACAATTCCCCACAACCTCAGCCACTACAACACCTGTCACCCAAAGCTCCCAAAGCAGTGTCTCCAGGCCACGTCAATCCATAGTGTGCCCACCTGTACAGGGGCCAGAGTCAGCACCCACCACACAAGACGATAAAGGTCCTGGTGTAATTGGGAGTGGGCACACTGTGCTGGAGATACAGGCACAGGGTTCTAGAGCCAGTGGGAGGGCATCTTGGGGCCACAGGGTGGGACAACCCAGAGAGCCATCTGCTCTTGAGGCAATAGCACAAGTCCTGGGAGCCTACAACCTATCCCAGGACAAGATTTTAGACTTGTTGGGGGAAAACCTGAGGCTGCAGGGGGAGTACCACCAGGAGGCCATGCAGGAGTGGCATGCCCTCAATGCCACCATGGCCTCCATGAAAGGCTTGATGCAGGAGCTCATCACAGTCCTGCATGAGTCCTCCACCCACCACCAGACCCCTTCCAATAGCCACACTACTGACCAGCCCTTTACATCTGCTGCAGCTAGTGGGATGGTGGCCATGCCTGAGGACTCACAAGCCACTACTGAGCCACCCTCTGTAGCTGAGGAACCCCAAAGCAAATGTGGTCGCAGAGCCAAACATCCTGCAGGGACTGAAGCCAAGACCAACCCCACTTCCAGGAAATGAGCCTCTCCAGAACTGTCTATCTTGTGTGCCACTGAGACACTGTGTTGACTCTCTGCTGCCATAGCCCCATTTTCAAATGCCACTTGAATACTGGACCTGTGCTACCCACTGCTTGGCCTAACAGATTGATGTCTTCGAACACCATGGTCCCACTTCTTTGCACCCTATCCTTCCCTTTGTTATTCACAATAAATACACTTACACACTAGTTATGGTTTTTTGTGTTTAATTATTAAAATAATGCAACCAATTTGTGACATGTTAAAGAAAGTGACTATTAATACACAGTGAAGATGTGAATCATCCTGACATCTGGTTGTCTGCAGAAAAGTCAGTGTCCCCACATCCCTGGGTGCTCAGGTAGCAGAGAGGGAAGCATAGTCAAAAACCACCCACAGCACTTCTGCATCACATATCAATAGCACAGTTGTCAACAATATGTACCTGCAAATTATGATGGTTAAACCAATTACAAAGTAGATTTACACATAGAAAGACAATCCAATGCTAATGAACACATTACCTCAATCCTATTCAGGTAATATGAGATAAGATTATTGATGCATCTTACAATAATGAATTGAGTAATACACCCTCATTGTAGTTGTACTACACAGCTCACACCTTTGGATGCCAAGTATATACATCAATTGAAGATACAATAAGAAGCAACCTATGCACATGACACATGCAGATGAATTAGATTACATCACAGTGGGACTGTTGACCTACTTGACAGATCTTTCTTGTATACTCTCATCTGATATCAAAATGAGACCAAAACCTATTCATATCATAGATGGATAACAAAGTACACCCAGCCTTTACTCCAACATGAGACATGGTATACATAGAGATGTACCAACCAGACTGTTAGCTGAAGTACTGCTAGATGAGCTGTGTCCTTGTGACTACAGCTACATCGCCCCCATCTTCGTCACTCAGATTTTCTCCCTCTTCTGTCACTGGATTGTCCCTAACTCCTTCCACCTCCAGCAATGAGATATTCCTCCTTAGGGCCAGATTGTGGAGCATGCAGCAGGCCGCCACAATCTGGCAAGCCTTCTGTGATGAGTACTGCGGGTAACCCCCAGAGATGTGCCAACATCTGAACCTTGCCTTCAACAGACTGAGGCCCTCATTCCGAGCCTGGCGGGCGGCGGAGGCCGCCCGCCAGGCTTCCCCCCTCCGAAATACCGCTCTGCGGTCGTAAGACCGCGGAGGGTATTCCGAGTTTTCCCCTGGGCTGGCGGGCGGTCTTCACAAGACCGCCCGCCAGCCCAGGGGAAAACTCCCTTCCCACGATGACGCCGGCTCGTAATAGAGCCGGCGGAGTGGGAAGGTGCGACGGGTGCAGTTGCACCCGTCGCGTATTTCAGTGTCTGCTTTGCAGACACTGAAATACTTTTAGGGGCCCTCTTACGGGGGCCCCTGCCGTGCCCATGCCATAGGCATGGGCACGGCAGGGGCCCCCAGGGGCCCCGCGACTCCCCCTCCCGCCATCCGGTTCCCGGCGGGAGAACCGCCAGGAACTGGATGGCGGGAGGGGGAGTCGGAATCCCCATGCCGGCGCAGCATGCTGCGCCGGCTTGGAGGATTCCTTTGGGGCAGCGGGAAACCGGCGGGAGACCGCCGGTTTCCCTTTACTGACCGCGGCTAAGCCGCCGCGGTCAGAATGCCCCGCGGGGCACCGCCGGCCTGTCGGCGGTGCCACCGCGTCCCACGGCCCTGGCGGACTTGTTCCGCCAGGGTCGTAATGACCCCCTGAATGTCCTTTCTATCACCCTTCTTGTCCTCCCATGAGCCTCATTGTACTGTTCTACAGCCCTGGTCCTTGGATTCCTTACCGGTGTCAGTAGCTAGGAGAGATTGGGATACCCTGAATCACCTGTGGAGAGAGGACACAAACATTAACAATCCGATATGTTACATACAGAATGAGTAGGAAGGCTGGGGTAACCGTAATTTCACAAACACTCATCATACTCACAGATGAGGTAGGCTCTTTCGCTTTGTAGAAACCCCATCAACTGTGGAACACTGCTATTCCTGAGGATTTAGGAATCATGTACAGACCCAGGAAACTTTGCAGTCACCTGGGAGATGTACTGGTCTGCTAAGCAGACCATCTGCACATTAATAGAGTGAAAGCTCTTAGGGTTTCTATAAACTTGCTCATTGTCCCTGGGTGGTATTAATGCAATGTGGGTGCCATCAATGGACCCAATCACACGAGGGATATGTCTCATTGCATAGAATTCAGCCTTCACACTGGCTAAATCTACAGTATCTGGAAATTTAATGTAGCTTTCCACATGTTTTAGTAAGACAGAAAAGACATCCTTCAAAACATTACTGAACATTGGTTGAGCCATACCTGTTGCCATTCCCAACATCTCCTGGAATGAGCCAGTGGCCAAGAAGTGGAGGACGGATAACACTTGCACAGTTGGAGGAACGCCTGTAAGTTGTTGAATGGCTGGCAGCAGATCACACTCCAACTGGGTACACAGGTCCCTGACTGTAGCACAGTTCAGACGATAGCTGGAGATGATGTGGCGTTCTTCCATCATTGCTAAGTCAACCAGGGGCTGGTACACAGGTGCATGTCTCACCCTCCACAGTGGTCGGTATCTACACATGGCAAACAACACAAGAGTGACAACGATTACACTTCATGCATCCTACTTCATGGTCAAAAATGGCGGGTGAACATCACATCTGCTACCATTTTTTCCATACAAAGCAGACTTCAAAGTGCAGAGCTGTTGTAATACTTATGTATTTTGCACATCCATCTGAGTTTTTCATTGGATTACATCAGAAAGATGGTTGTCTGTCTATGCTAGTGCACAGTCACCATCATTATGTTTGTATTTTCAATCTGTCATAATGCCATCATCTGATTCTGTCCATTGTCAAAGTTAATACTGCCTGATTGTTTTGTACACAGTCCTAGACCGTAACTTATTTCATGTCCATAAAGACTCTTTTTTATTATGTTTTATTAACAGTAACAGTGTAAAATGGCTGCTGCCTGTCCTGCAAGCAGGGCACAGATGACAGTGAGCTCATTCCGCCGGCATATACCGTCATGGCGGTAGGAGGTCGGAACTGCCATGCAACTCCTCATTGGTTAACATTGATGTCCATGGCATACAGGGACCAATGATGATTACAGATTACAGTTTGCAGACTGCTGCAGCCGTAACCGCCATTTTCTACAGTGTATCTCGCTTGACTCCTAACTCTCCAGCCATTAAGACCTCCACTGAGTGTGCTGCTGTGTCGTGTTCCTGGGAGCCACGATGTCGCATGTTACAGGGGATAGGGCACCCACCTTCAATACAGAAGAATTCCAGAAACTTGTGGATGGGGTCCTCCCCCTATACCCAAAGCTGTATAGGGCTCCAGAACAGCAGGTAGATCGCATTATGGTATATTTGTTGATATATGGGTATGTAAGAGTGTTAGAATGTGTATGCAGGACATTCCAGTGGAGGGTGTAGCTTCGGATACCACTGCTGGGAATGTTGTGCAAGTGTGAAGTCGAGTACGATTGTGATATGTTAACAGTTTGTAGGCCTAAGAATGTAGTAGGTTGTTAGGTCTAAATAAATGCGCCTTTCCTTCTGTGTCTACCATGCAGGTCAGCCTCCATACAAAGAAAGGGTTGTGGAAAGCCATTGACAAAGAAGTGTGGATCCTGGGGTCCATACCCGGCAGAGCACCCACTGCAGGAAGCGGTGGGAGGACCTGAGACGCAGGGCCTGGAAGACCGCAAAGGCGCAGTTGGAGGTGGCTTCCCAATGAGAAAGGGGTGCCCCTCGGATCCTGACCCCCCTAATAGCCCACATACTAGCGGTAGCCTACCGGGAGTTGGATGGGCGCTTGAGGGCAACACAGCAGCCACAAGGGGGTGAGTTACAGAGTTTATTTCCTGTACTGTTTGCTTTAGAATGGAAAGGGTGTGATAGCCATAGGATAAAGGATGTCTAGTGACGCTATGACAGATAATGTAGGTAGGAGACAGTTGTGATGTAAGTATTAGTGACTGTAATAGGTAAGTATCTGTGCAACAGGTTGCAATGGCATATGTAGGGTGACACATTGTAGGAAATTACAGGGATATTCAGAATCTTAAGTTGGTTACAATACCTATCTATTCATATCCATTAAGGGTGATACAGGTATGTATGAAACTGTAGAAATGTCACTTATGGAATGACTTTTCACAGTAACATTCTTGTATACAAGAGCCATGACAGTGTAGATTAGTACCTGAGTGTTATTATAGAGATTTTATGATTGAGTATACACATTAGAGTGTATGCACAGTAGGTGTGTAGATATGTCTATTGATGTTGTGGTGGGTTCATTCAGGAATTTCAAATGATTAATGTTGTTGATTTGTTCAGATGTGCAAAGTGTATTTGTATTGACCCTATGCTACCATCGTTTTCACCCCCTCCCCTCCTTTTTGTTCTATCCTATCCTTGTGTGTATTAGCATCAGCAAGCGAAGGAGTAGGGGCACCAGCGAGTGGGGGGGCTGCAGCCCACGGGACCTAGGAGGCAGACACAACCGAAGCCGAGGGGGCCAGTGGGTTGGAGGGCAAGGGGAGCGCTACAGGGGAGACTGGAGCAGATGCAACAGATATAGATTCCTCCTCCGATGGAAGCTCCCTGGCAGTAGTGGAACCTTCTGGGACCAGCCCAGCACCATCCTTGTCCACCCCCCCTTACCGGCACTGCCCTCCCAGTAGCTCCCCACCCAGTTGCCCCTGTCTGCTCAATTGGAGGGTCCAAGGAGGGTGGGCGTCTCCTTCACCGCAGGCACCTCAGCCCCTGCCCCAATCAGACCTGCTGCCCTCAATGCTGAGGATATTGACCTCTTGAGGTCCTGATCTGTAAGGCAGGCAACCATTGTGAATGCCATCCAGGGCCTCGCATCCCAGATGCAGCAGAGTAATGCCTACCTTGAGGACATCCACTGTGCCTTGTCTGCCCTACAGAGATCATTTTAGGCTCTGGCATCCAATGTCCCTAGTACTTCTATCCTCCCTCCTGCTACCTGTGCCCCATCCCAGACCCCTGTTCTCTCTCCTAGCCAAGCCACACACACAGATATGCACTCACCCAAAGCTAAAGACAAGGTACGCAAAGACAAACACAGGCACCACAAATCACATCACAAGCATGCACACACTCAACACGCAAAAGGAGACACAACATCGGCCACTACCTCTCCTGTTTCCTCAGTACCTCCTCCCTTACAGTTACATCACCACTCACACCTGCCAGCACTGCACCCTCACTCTCAGTTCCTGTCTCCACTTCTGTGTTGCCCTCAGCCACTACAACAGCAAACACTCATACATGCGCCCCATGCACCACATCCGCAATCACCACAACCACAATCACTGACACATGCAGCACACTCATCTTACATGCAGACACCACCCCAACATACATCCACACGACCTGTCTGTTCTCTCCCAGACTCTCTTTCGCCCTCCCAAAACACATACACTCCCGCACTCAGACACTCAGCATTCCTCCACCTTACACACACATACTCTACATACATCTGCACCCATATCCAGTACACCTACACGTTCTACAATCACTCCCTCTACCACCACTCCCAAACCAGTTTCCCAATCCATCTCCTGTGGTCCTAAGAAGTTTTTCCTTGCCCACCTTGACCTGTTCCCTGAGCCTATCCCAGCCAGTGTTGCCCCTCGCCGTCATGGTTCCCGCCCCAGGCCAAGTCCCTCCACCTCCTAGTCCTCCAATGACCCCCTTCTACCTCTGCTGCCCCTCCAGCTGCCAAAAAGCCTCCCCCTGCCCCCCCAAAAAATCACCTGCACCTAAACACAAGTCCAAAGCCACTGCCCCATCTTCCAAATCCAAGGTAAAACACCAACCCCCTCCCAAACCAAAGCCAAAGGAATTCTCTCGCAAGCCAAAGCCCAAGGACCCCCCTCCCAAAACCTCACCACCCCCACCCACAGACCCTTGAGGTGCCTGCCCCATTGATGTCCCTACCTTGTGGAGGCCATTAGGCAGTCAGGAGTCAAGGTGGGGCCTTTGCCAGGCACACTGTGCTTTAAAGACTAGTGGTTTTGTTTCATATTTAAATAATTTTTTTAATTTATATTAATATGGCCAACACAGTTCCTGTTGGTATGCTAACAATACATTTGTGGTGTCTTTTTGTTTACAGGTAAGATCTCATACATCTATTACATGCTGTATAATGTGCATTTCTATGCATTTTTTTATTCAACATTACTGTAATTTCTTGTATTTGGCCATTGTATGTTTTGTTGTCTATTTGTATTGGTTTGTGTGTCTCAGCTTGTTAGTGATATTGGTGTGGTTGTGGAGTTTTGATTCGAGGTGTGTGTATGTGACGTGTGTGTTTGATGTGGCTGTGTTTTGTGTGTGTGTGTCTGGGAACAGGTATTGTGTAGTGTGTGTGAGAGTGTGTGCGCGTTGGAGTCCGTGCATGGTGTGTATGTTGTGTGTGGGTGTGTAACTCTCCCCTTCCCCCCCTTGTGTGCTCTGCAGGTGTACTCACTGATGGCGTCTTCGTCGGCGTTGATGGTCATGGAGGAGGAAGGAGAAGAAGAGCGCTGGAGAGACTTCAAGGTGGGGTTCCATGGCTTCCGCAGAGTCGTCTGTGTCGCTGGAGGTGAGGGGGTCTTTTTATATTTGCTGTTTCCTCCAGGTTTTGGGTGGCGGTTGTACACCCCGGAAATCGTGGCAGTCTGCAGATTCATAATAGGTTGGGCAGTGCAGTGGTTGCTGCCGGGCTGGAGATTGCAACCGCCCTCAGCGGCGGTCAAACTGCACTGGCGGTACTGGTGGCACACTGGCTATGTTTGAGTGGGAAGACCGTTGTGGTCATAATATGGCAGTCTGCACCGATGGCCTGGCGATGCTCCGAGCGCCATCGCCAGCGTGGCGGTACAGTGACCGCCAAAGTCGTAATGAGGGCCAATATTTTGTCGGCACCCTATTTTTGGGGGGTTTCTGATATTTAGGGGCTCATTACGAGTTTGGTGGTCAGACAAGCTGACCGACTAACTCACAGGGATGAGGTGGCTGTCAACCGGATTGCCTCACCCCTGCCCTATTATGATATTCCCACTGGTCTGACCTGCAGCAACATTGTATTAGCACACCCGCACCCTTAGAATGCGCACTGTCTGCAAAGCAGACCCTGTGGCCCCCTGCACTGTGTTTCCTCCAGCATTTTCATGGCAAGGTCCCTGACAAGAAAAGGTTGGAGGAAACTGGACTTGTGATCAGCGCGGCAGCAATGAACTCAGTGCCACTATGGCTGACACGACTCTGACCACCGGCAGCCCGTTGGGAACCATGTTCCTGGCAGCCTGGAGTGTGTCTGTCCGACCTCCACTGTGGCATTGGCAGTCCTCAGACCCCCAATGTCGTAATTAGGCCCTAAGTCAGTGATCTGAATACACCTATTACCTTTGTCAATGCTTATTTAAAATGTTGTCATGGGAGAACTGTCTTCCACCGAATCTCATTAGGGTAATGTTCACTTGCTCTGTACAGTTTGTGATGTGCGCTTGCTTACTAGTACTTTAACATTTCTCCAGCCACAATTGCTAGCAAGCATGGTGTCTCTTGGGCTGTTCTTTACCCCTAGAATGTTTTAAAATAGAGGATAGAGTTCTATTGTGTATTTTAAAATACTATTTTCCAGTGTAGTACCTATAAGACTATGGGGGTCATTACAACCCTGGCGGATGGTGTTAAAGCTGCGGTAATACCGCAAACAGGCCGGCGGACAAAAAAAGGGAATTATGACCGTGGCGGAAACCGCCAACATAGACAGCCACTTTAACACTCCGACCGCCACAGCGGTACAGACAAGCAGCGCGGCGGTCACCGCCAACAGACAGGCGGGAGACAATGTACCGCCCACAGTATAACAACCCGCCAATCCGCCACCTTTTCCGGGGCAGATTTACCGTGGTTAAAAACACGGTGGAACAGCTTTTGCAGTGGGAAAAAGCTCACCTTAAGACAGTCCACGAGGAAGGAGGCCACCATGGAGCCCGAACCACAAATACTCCCTGCGCTTGTCTACCTGCTCTTCTACGAACATCAGCAACGTAGGCGCCGAAGACAACGGTGAGTACTGCACCTACGACATAGGGGAGGGGGGAGGCAAAAGTCAGGGACACACACACGCAACACCCCCACCCCCAACCCGACCCTCGCACACTACAACACACACCAATGCATTTCCAAACATCACAGTAACAACCCACATCCCCCCCGGAAGAATGAAAAGACAAAACCAAATTAGGTGAACCATTGTAATGTATCCAAATACAGTAAGCTCATATATACAGAAATATATATACACATATATATATACACATCCCAAATATATACATCACGATTAGTAGTGCAGGTATTCACAATTCAATGTCCGTGGACCACTGGGCCCACAAAGCATGGGCGAGGCCCACACTAGATACCTGTCCACAAACGGAGAGAACACTGCAGGGGCATCAGATAGAAATACAACAGGCACCTCAGAGGGAAGGGGGGGCACCTCAGCCGGATTACAGCACCACACCAGATCCACGACGGGGCTCCATGCCCACTGTACCATCCTGTGGAGTGCAAAGCCACAGTCTCTCAAGTCTCTACAGTGGGTGGGTTGCCCACTGTACCATCATGGGGAGTGCAAAGCCACAGTCTCTCAAGTCTCTACAGTGGGTGGGTTGCCCACTGTACCATCCTGGGGAGTGCAAAGCCACAGTCTCTCAAGTCTCTACAGTGGGTGGGTTGCCCACTGTACCATCCTGGGGAGTGCAAAGCCACAGTCTCTCAAGTCTCTACAGTGGGTGGTTTGCCCACTGTACCATCCTGGGGAGTGCAAAGCCACAGTCTCTCAAGTCTCTACAGTGGGTGGTTTGCCCACTGGTCCATCCTGGGGAGTGCAAAGCCACAGTCTCTCAAGTCGATGCACTGGTTCTGGAGGGGGACTGGTGCCCAGAGTGCTTCATCCTGTGAAGGATTCAGGTAGTGGATGCAGTTCTCCAATGGTTCTGGAGGGGGACTGGTGCCCGGAGTGCTTCATCCTGTGAAGGATTCAGGTAGTGGATGCAGTTCTCCACTGGTTCTGGAGGGGGACTGGTGTCCAGAGTGCTTCATCCTGTAAAGGATTCAGGTAGTGGATGCAGTTCTCCACTGGTTCTGGAGGGGGACTGGTGCCCAGAGTGCTTCATCCTGTGAAGGATTCAGGTAGTGGATGCAGTTCTCCACTGGTTCTGGAGGGGGACTGGTGCCCAGAGTGCATCACGCTCCCCGTGACGGTCCCAGTTCCGTCACTGTCCCAGCTGCACATGGGCTAACGATGCTTGAGTTGGCGGACTTTGCCCTGTTCAGCGGTCTTCACCATGGCGGTCTCTGACCTGTTCAGCGGTGCTTTGCCATGGCGGTCTTTGCCCTGTTCAGCGGTGCTTTGCCCTGTTCAGCGGTCTTCACCATGGCGGTCTCTGACCTGTTCAGCGGTGCTTTGCCATGGCGGTCTTTGCCCTGTTCAGCGGTATTCACCATGGTGGTCTCTGACCTGTTCAGCGGTGCTTGCCATGGCGGTCTTTGCCCTGTTCAGCGGTGCTTTGCCCTGTTCAGCGGTCATCACCAAGGCGGTCTCTGACCCGTTCAGCGGTGCTTTGCCATGGCGGTCTTTGCCCTGTTCAGCGGTGCTTTGCCCTGTTCAGCGGTATTCACCATGGCGGTCTCTGACCTGTTCAGCGGTGCTTGCCATGGCGGTCTTTGCCCTGTTCAGCGGTGCTTTGCCCTGTTCAGCGGTCTTCACCTTGGCGGTCTCTGACCTGTTCAGCGGTGCTTGCCATGGCGGTCTTTGCCCTGTTCAGCGGTGCTTTGCCCTGTTCAGCGGTCTTCACCATGGCGGTCTCTGACCTGTTCAGCGGTGCTTTGCCATGGCGGTCTTTGCCCTGTTCAGCGGTGCTTGACTTTGCTGTCTGTGACCTGTGCATTGGTGTGTGGCATGACGGTCCCTCATTGCCCAGCGGGGCTGTGGCTGCCAGGGCCCTCCAGGGCACTGACTCTGGCGGTGGTCTCCTGACCAGTGACGATACTGCTGCCCTCCAGGGCACTGACTCTGGCGGTGGTTTCCTGACCAGTGACGATACTGCTGCCCTCCAGGGCACTGACTCTGGCGGTGGTCTCCTGACCAGTGACGATACTGCTGCCCTCCAGGGCACTGACTCTGGCGGTGGTCTCCTGACCAGTGACGATACTGGTGCCCTCCAGGGCACTGACTTTGGCGGTGGTCTCCTGACCAGTGACGATACTGCTGCCCTCCAGGGCACTGACTCTGGCGGTCGTCTCCTGAACAGTGACGACAGTGCTGGCGGTGGCGTCCCGGCTGCCGGGGAGGATGGCGCCCTTCTCCGCCGTTCTGCTCTTACCAGACTTTGGAGACTTCTTCTGCCCCTTTACCACCTTTGGAGGAGTCACAGCTGAATGGGCACTCCCCCCGGGACCCTTGTGAGCAGTTTTTCCGCCAGGAGTCTTCACCCTGTCCCGTTGGCCACTTTCCAACTTAAGGTGCTTTACAGGGGGTGGACTGGCAGTGCTTTGGCTCCGTGTCACACTGGCTGCCCTGGTGGCCAGTGCACTCCACACACCTTTAACACGCACCACTGGTACTGGACTTTTTTTGGCTGAGGTGCTACTACGGGACCTATGAATTGGAGGGGTGGGGGTGGTGGCAAAGAGGTCAACGTTGCTGACGAAGAGTTTCTGATGAAGACTGGGATGGGTAGCTGGAGGGGGTCTGGGAGTGGAGGAAGAGGAGGTGGTTGTAGGAGATGTAACTTTAAGTGATTTGGGTGCAGGTGCAGGTACTGGAGGCTGTCGTGAGGTGGATGGATGTTGGGTGTGTGGGTGCCCGTGTTTGTGTACTTTGGGAGGGGGCGTCACAGACACACTGGGAGTGGACACAGGGGACGTGTAAATGGTAGTGGGGGTGGTGAGTGCAGGTGAGCGGGGTGTGGTGCTGGGTGTTCTGGTGCGAGTCCTAGTGCGTGTAGATGTAGTGCATGCAGGTGAGAATGTAGACGACACTGGGAGGGAGAGGGAGAAGGGAGACGATGAGGAGGGGGACACAGTGGAGGCTGTGTCTGTATGTGGGTGATGCTTGTTTGAGTGCCTGTGGGTTGTGTGGTGCTTATGTTTTCCTGAGCTACTCTTGTGTGTTGAGGTGTATGCATGCTTGTCTGATGGTGTGCTTGGGATAGGCTGGGGTACAGGGGACTGGGTCTGGGTGGAGGAAGTTGGAGGGGCGAGGCTAGGCACAGGGACGATGGCTGCCATCAGTGCTGAGGCCAGAGATTGCAGGGTTCGATGAAGGGCAGCCTGACAAGAATGAATGCCCTCCAGGAATGCATTACCGTGTTGCAACTCCCTTTCTACACCCTGGATGGCATTCACAATGGTAGACAGCCCAACAGTGAGTGACCTGAGGAGGTTAATGGCCTCCTCACTGAGGGCAGCAGGGGTGACTGGGGCAGGGGCTGAGGTGCCTGGGGCGAAGGTGATGCCCACCCTCCTGGGTGAGCGGGCACGGGGCGAAGGCTGAGGGGCTGCTGGGAGGGCGGTGCTAGTAGGGGAGGTGGCGGCTGTACCTGTAGAAGTGGGGGGCACAGATGGGAGCTCCCATCGGCGGACGAGTCGCTGTTTGGTGATCCGGTGACCGACGTGAAGCTCCCCTCGCCCTCCGTCCCACTGGTATATTCAGAGTCTGTGGTGTGGCCCTCCATGGTCATGTGGGATCCAGCTCCCTCGTGCTCCGGTGCCACTGTACCTCCGCCTGATGATGCTGGTGCACACAAGAACAGGGAGACCACAAAAAGGGGGGGGGGACGACAGAAGAAAGACAGGTTGAGTGCATGGCTTACTGCTACCGTTGGCAGACAATACAGACACAGCAGCCCCCTGCACTACGCCGTGCTCTTGGCCTCTACAGATGCAATTCCTGGGATCTGGCCTACATGGCTATGGTGGTCATCTGCACACATAGATGACACAGGGGCATGTATACCTGTACTTGGCACTCTACAGAGGTGGGGTGGAGTGTCACATGGCCTGCATTCCGGAGGGGCCTAGCCTACGGAACTCGCCCTGGCCTAGGGAAACCCACATACCTCCTCCCCCCCAGACCCATCCACTGCGCGCAAAGTCCGCAGAATGAGAGTGTACTCACCCCCTTGTGTCTGCTGTGATGCCCTCAAGCGCCCATCCAACTCCGGGTAGGCCACCGCCAGGATCCGGAACATCAGAGGGGTCATGGTGCGACGGGCACCCCTCCCACGTTGGGAGTCCATCCCCAGCTGAGCCTCGGCCGTCTTCTTGCTCCAGCGGCGAATGTCCTCCCATCTTTTCCGGCAGTGGGTGCCCCATCTCTGGTGGACCCCCAGGGTCCGGACGTCCTTGGCGATGGCACGCCAAATGTCCTTCTTCTGGTGGGCGCTGACCTACATGACATGGGCAGGGGAAGAAGAGAAGTCATTAGCAACAGCACCGTCGAAGTGAGTGGCCCACATCCCTACCCTTGCCATGTGGCACATGCACTCACAGTCCTTCATGTTCCCTGAACTCTGCCCCCTTCCTAATGACATCCAGCCCTCTCCACCCAGCATAGCCCATACAACGTGCTCCCTGTGTACTTACCTGTTGGTCTGGAGGACCGTAGACTAGCGTGTACAGGGGGAGGACCCCGTCCACGAGCTTCTCCAACTCCTGAGCAGTGAAGGCATGGGCCCTTTCCCCAGACACAGCAGCCATTGTCTCTTCCAGACCGAGGTCACAGCAGCACTTGCAGTGTAGGTCCTCTCCTGTCGAAGATCAGGTATCGAGTGATTGAACAGATAGAAAATTGCGGCCACGTCCGGGGCGGTGACGTCCGCGGCGGTGCGTATCATCACCGCCAGCGCACTTCATCATTGGCTCCTGGGACCCATAGGGTCCAATGTTAACCAATGCAGCATTGCGCCGCGGTCTTCGACCGCCTACCGCGACGTGTACAACACCAGCGCAGTTACCTCACATCCCATTGTCCCAGTTTAGAGGTCAGGCAGCCGCCATTTCCTGGACCCACATGGCTTCATTTACTACTGCGTCATACATACCTAGGCCTACACTCAACACACATACAGGAAGAGTTTTGTATTGGGTGTCGTGTGCTGTGTAGCTGTGGGTACATACCTGGGAATTTGTTGACTCTGTGGTCGCTGTTGTCCTTCTTAGGCACCGTCAGCTGGGATATTTGAGGAGATGGCGGAATCCTCCGGTGTACCGACCGCTGGTGGACCTGTTAACAATGGAGGAGCGACATTTAATCATCACCTACAGGTTTGATTGTGCCACAATCCAGGAACTGTGTACCCAGTTGGAGACAGACCTGATCTCACCAATCCGCCATCCCACAGGAATCCCCCCTGAAGTGCAGGTGCTATCAGTGCTCCATTTCCTTGCAAGTGGGTCTTTTCAAACAACAGTGGCCATGGCATCAGGGATGTCCCAGACTATGTTTTCCAACGTGTTGTCCAGAGTGTTGTCTGCCCTGCTGAAACACGTAAGGAGCTACATTGTTTTCCCTCAGGTGGAGGATTTGGCTACAGTGAAAGGTGACTTCTATGCCCTTGGACATTTCCCCAACATCATCGTTGCTATTGATGGCACCCATGTAGCTTTGGTCCCCCCCCACAGGAGTGAACAGGTGTACAGGAACCGGAAGAGTTATCATTCCATGAATGTACAGATGGTGTGTTTGGCAGACCAGTACATCTCCCAGGTAAATGCTATGTTCTCTGGCTCTGTGCATGATGCCTACATCCTGCGGAATAGCAGCATCCCTTATGTGATGGGTCAACTCCAGAGGCACCGGGTGTGGCTATTAGGGGACTCTGGTTACCCCAACCTGTCCTGGCTATTGACCCCAGTGAGGAATCCCAGGACCAGGGCAGAGGAACGCTACAATGAGGCCATCGGCGGACTAGGAGGGTGATCGAACGCACCTTCGGCCTCCTGAAGGCCAGGTTCAGGTGCCTCCATATGACAGGTGGTTCCCTATTCTACTCACCAAGGAAAGTGTGCCAGATCATCCTCACCTGCTCGATGCTTCACAATCTTGCTTTGCGACGCCAGGTGCCTTTTCTGCAGGAGGATGGTCCAGATGACGGTGTTGTGGCAGCTGTGGAGCATGTGGAGCCTGTGGACAATGATGAGGAGGAAGCTGAGGAAGAAGACATAGACAACAGGGAGTCAGTCATACAGCAATATTTCCAGTGACACACAGGTGAGAACACTTTTTTTGACGATTACATTCACTTTCACACTTCTACCTCTATCCTGTCAGTCAATTGTTAGCAGTATTTGGTAACTAAGTTGTACCTTTCCATTACGGTTTCACAGGTGTGGTTACCAACGTGTTTCATCTGCTTGCATCCTTCATGAACTTGTGATGTGTGACATAGGTATGTTGGCATTACAATAGATAACGCTTTTTGACACTGTCATTGCTAATACAAATTTTCAAAATCACAGACTGACTCCAGATTGTTTTGTGGTTCAAGGGTGTTTATTGAAGTGCTAATTATTGGAGGGGTGGCAAAATGGTGATGGGTGATGGTGGAGGAATGTCCATGGCAGAGTCCAGTCTATTAGTCACACAGGTGCACTGCCCATATGGGCATAAGAAAGTGGAGCTGGGGCAGTTCGAATATGGACAGGGTTACTAAGTGGGACAGTGGGAGGACAATCAGGGTGGTCTCATTTCCTGGCGGGGTCTTGCCATCTTGCTCTGTCCTGTTCCTGGATCTCAGGGACCGCTTGCGGGGTGGTTGTCCGTCTGCAGGGGGTGGGGTGCTGGTGTGGTGGTCCTGTGGCGGGGCGTCCTGTCCACTAGCGCCGGCGGAGGTGGTGGGCAGTTCATCGTCCATGCTAGTGTCAGGGGCACCTTGGAGTGCCACGGTGTCCCTCATGGTCTTTTATATGTCCTTCAGCACCCCTACGATGGTGCCCAGGGCGGAGCTGATGGTTCTGAGCTCCTCCCTGAACCCCAAATACTGTTCCACCTGCATGCGCTGGGTCTCCTGAAACATGGCCAGGACCATCGCCATCGTCTCCTGGGAGTGGTGGTATGCTCCCATGATGGAGGAGAGGGCCTCGTGGAGAGTGGGTTCCCTTGGCCTGTCCGCCCCCTGTCGCACAGCAGCCCTTCTAGTTCCCTTGTGTTCCTGGGCCTCCGTCCCCTGGACCGTGTGCCCACTACCACTGCCCCAGGTCCCTGTTGTTGTTGGGGTAATGGGTTACCCTGGGTTCCCTGTAGTGGAGGACACACCGCTGATTGACGTGTCCTGGGTACGGAGGTATGGGCCCGCTGGCTGGGTGCTGTGCTGGTGTTCCCAGAGGGTGGAAGGTCAGTGTTGGGCTGTGCCTGTGTGAGGGGAACCGACTGTCCCGAGGCCCACGATGGTCCGGGCTGGTCATCTGGATCCAGTTGGTCAGAGCTGCTGTTGTCACTGTTGGCCTCTTCTGTGGGTGGAGTGGAGATTTCTGGACCCTCCTGTGTGGTGACGTTCCGTAGTGGTCCTGCAGCGGTATAAGAGCATGATTATTGCATGTGTGTGTGTCATGATGTGCAATGGGTGGGTGTGCGTGTACCCCAGTGCAAACATTCCTGTGTGGGGGTTTGTATGATGATGGTTAGGGGGTTGTTATGGGTATGTGCAGTGAGCATGCTTTAGTGAGGGGTGACCATGCTTAGTTGTGTCATGCAGGGCTTGGTGTTGGGATGTGTGGATTGTGTTATTAGTACATTAGTGAGGAGTTGGAGTGATAGGGGAGGGGGTGATGGTGATGGTGGGGGTGTGTGATAGCATGCAGGTAGGGTGGGGGATATGATAGTTAAGATTTGACTTACCAGTGTCCATTCCTCCCCCGACTCCTCCGAGGCCCTCTGGATGCATGATGGTCAAGACTTGCTCCTCCCATGTTGTTAGTTGTGGGGGGGGGGTGGTGGGGGTCCGCCGCTAGTACGCTGAATCGCGATGTTGTGCCTGGAAACCACAGAACGCACCTTCCCCCGTAGGTCGTTCCACCTCTTCCTGATGTCCTCCCGATTTCTTGGATGCTGTCCCACAGCGTTGACCCTGTCCACGATTCTTCGCCATATCTCTATCTTCCTGGCTATGGAGGTGTGCTGCAACTGTGAGCCAAATAGCTGTGGCTCTACCTGGATGATTTCCTCCACCTTAACCCTGAGCTCCTCCTCGGAAAACCTGGGGTGTCTTTGGCATGACATGGGGTGGTGTGGGTGATGTGCGGGGTGGTGTATGTGCTGATGAGTGTGGTGATGTGTAATGGTGTGTGGTGTTTTTTTGCGTGGATGTTGTGTGGGTGATGGTGTTGTGTGCCTCTGTGTGGTGGGGTTGTCTATTGCTGTGCTCTCTGTCTCTCGGCTTCCTCAAAATTTCTGGTCGTAGGGGTTTGTGTGTGATGTGGGTGTGTGTTTTAGATTATGATGGGTGTGTGGGAGTGGTGTGTGTATGTGTCTCAGGTGTGTATATTTGGAATTGTCCAATGTGGTGGTGTTTTGGAGATGTGTGTGTATTTTGAGCGCGGCGTTGTGTACCGCCAATGGAATACCGCAGTTGAAAGACCGCCACGTGGATTTGTGGGTCGTGATAGCATGGGCGTGTTTCTGTTGGCGTGGAGGTTTTGTTTTCGCCAGTTTAACACTGACCTTTGGTGTGGCGGACTTGTGTGGGTGTCTGAATTTCTGCGGTTTCCGGTATGTGTGTCATAATAGCTGTGGCGGAATTCTGCGGCCGCGGCGGTGTATTGGAGGTCTTCTGCATGGCGGTAAGTGCCTTTTCCAACACATGTTTTAATGACCCCCTATAGGTCTTAAGGATATTTTTAATAGGGACCTAAAAAAATATTCAAATGCTTCAGGAAGTCTTCTTATCCAATAAGCATTATTTTGCCACAACAGCATATCATGTGTGTGCCCATCGACAAATTTTTCACCCTATAGAAACTTTCAGCTGATACACTAAGCAATTGACCTGGTTGAGTAGAACTGTAACCACCAAGCAATGTCTATTTTACCGTATAAGACACTTCGAAAGAACGCACAGAAAAAGTGAGCACTGGATTACTGACAAAGGTGGGTGGAATGTGCGAAACAATTATCTTACCCCAGTACAGAAGTTGCCTTCTAAGTGAGAGGTGTAACATATTAAAAAAACATACAAATATAATATAGGTTTAAATGTCATATCAACTGAAATATAATCCAGCTGTAGACACCTGATACTCTGATGGTGGAAACTCAAAGATTTGAGCCCAATCCCACACACAGTGGGCATTTTCTCAGGAACCACTCTCCTAACACACTCAAAATATTATACACCAATGTGCCTTTGAATATGAACCTACTCTAACGTTCAGATTCACAGTCTGTAAACCAGTTTTAGGGAAGGGAAGAGTGGCAATATATTTCCAAGAACATCAACTAATGCACCCAATGATAATCTCATGTTACTGAATCACAAATGGTACTGTAATGCAAATCAAAACAAGTTCAAGCTTAAGCATTCATTGGGCTTTATCTGTATGTTATTTGCAGGTCACCACTTCAAAATCTGTTATTGATAACTCAACCTTTCATCCTTTTATCACTTCAGCCTGACGGCAGCCCTTCATCATAGTCACCTGATCTCTGGTACCTTAAATCATGATCGGCTTCTAGTGCCTACCCTGCAGACAAGGGTTTTATAGTGCCTTGATGGCCTTTCTTAGCATACTAATGCCTTTCTATTCACAGTGAGTGTACCCATATTAATATAGACATAATGCTGATGATCACATAAAAATTATCATAGTTTTTATACTAGGGGCGTCCTTTGATGTATGGTTCTCATTCTTCTCTTATAACCATCCACCGTAAAGTCAAGATTTATCACTAATAATATCACAGTCTTACTTTCAGGGTATGTGACTAATATTGTGAATGTCACACACAAGGTTTACTCCCACATGGGTATGTGTCTAATATTTGGCAGGTGCCCGTGAAAAAACTATGGCGATTTAACCTTGCAAACAATGAGACGATTCATAAAAGCATTTAGGAGTATGAGAAGTATTACTGCAGCATGTCTCTTTTACATACTATCACATGCCTTTGTGATTCAGCCAGAAATGTCTAACTCCCTATTAATAAACATACAAAGAAGGCTCAGTATCTCTAGTTGAATGACATGATTGTGAATATTCCCAGAATATCCCCAATCTAGTTGTTTTGGGGCCAATTAACAAAGCATGGAAAAGTATGTAAAAGAGTATTACAGGACTACTACTTTATAAACTCCAATATGCCTTAATAAATCGTCCCCAGTATATGTTAAACAACCATCATAACATGCAAAGGCCAGTGTGAAAGACAGAAGATAAGTTGATCCGCGCACCGTTCCTTCTGTATTTCACTCACTGGAGCACTCTAAAACCCTCACGATTTATATTTCGTGTTTTAGTTGTATTATGATATACTATTCAAGGAAAAAATTGACTTGCATAGAGAAATTACCATGGCAACTTTCCACTCCCTATGTGGCTGGCCCATCCTTCGGCTGATTTGAATTGCTGCTCTTCATGGGTGTAGTTTTAGGGAGGATGTTGGTTGGTTTAGTTGTTGGGTCTGGGTGCCCTCACATTGCTCTGCAGTGTATGTGCTGATTTTTCCACTGATTTGGTGCATAGAGGCCTTTCATCTTTAAAAGTGTACTCTCATCCTAATTTCACAAAGTAAAGAGGTTTAAACTGTATTTTGGATAATGAACTTAAAAATGTAAAGTGACCAATTTACAAACAAAGTAGTGAATCTAGCCCCATCAGAGTTGCTACTTTTTTAAAGTTACAAACGTTGGCAGTAGTGTCCCTGAAAAGCTGTGCCAGTCGTCGGGTTCCACTCAACAACGAGGTGATGGATGGAATGCTTGAATTGATCTCAGACACTGCCAATCACTCGGGTCGCATCTCAGTCTATAGTTTTTTGCCCACCACACAGTGAGCACAAGACCCACTTCTGGGTATACCTGTTCTGCTTAGGAAGGCAACTGCAACAACAATAGGTAGATGGGTGGTATGTTTGAATTAATTGCAGTCACTGGCAAGTGCTCAAGCATCATCCCAGTCCATCGTTTTTTACCCAACATGGCACCTCAGTTTGGACCCAGCCATATGCAAATAGTCTTGACCTGCTCCAAAGAGGACAGTCGAGACTGAACTGTCAGGACACCATAAACCAGAACACAAGCAACCTAGGACTAGTTTCAACCTCACTGGGGTTCAGACGCCTGGTATAGCTTGGTTCCAGTGGCACAGGGGGGACAGGGCTCACGTCAGGGCCTACCTATCGTACTTAGGGTGCAACAACATCAAGATGATGGATAGAAAGCTTGAATTCATCTCAGCCATGTTAATCACTGAGGCTGCATCTCCATCCATTGTTTTTGGACCACTATATCACCTCATTTGTGACCCAGTCATATGCAAATAAATCTCAAACCTGCTGCAATGAAAACACTCAGGCCCAAACTGGCAGGCCAAGTCTACTCTGTACTGGGACACAAGCACACTATGACTAGTCTCATACTGACTAGGGCTCATCAGCCTAGTATTGCTTGGCTCCAGTGACACCGTGAACACAGGACCTATGTCTGGACATACCCATCACAGTTAGGGTAGCAACTGCAACAACAACAAGGTGATGGCTGTAATGCTTGACTTAATTTCAGCCACTGACAAATGCTTGGGCTGCATCCCTGTAAATTGTTTTTCACCCACCATGTCATCTCTGTTTGGACCCAGCCATATGCAAATCAGTCTTGACCCCCTCAAATGCCAGACTGCACTGTTCCCTTTGGAGCAGGTCAAGACTGATTTGCATATGTCTGGGTCCAAACTACATGACCGAGTGTGCAAAATAATAATAGAGTGCAATGCAGCCTCAAGTAATAACCAGTGGCTGAGATTAATTCAAGTATTCCATCCATCACTTTTTTGTAAACTTTTGTAAGTCACCCTATGTGTGACGGGTATGCCCAGATGTAGGTTCTGTGCACACTGTCACTAGAACCAAGCTATACTTGGTTGATGAACCCTAGTTATGATGAAACCAGTAATGGGTTGTAGGTGTTCTGGTTCAGGGAGGTTCTCATCTGGTAGTTTGGGCTGGACTCATCTGACTGGAGCAGGTTCACAATAGGTTTGCCCGTGGCTGGGTGTAAACTGAGGTGACAGGGCATGCAAAATAATGATACCAGGGAAACTGCTACCTCCAAGGTCTTCAAGCGCCAATGATTGATATTACAATACATGCCATTACCCACACAGTCTTTACCATGCATGTCTCTTTACTCTGCATGCCTTTACCATGCACTATCATTCAATATAATTAAAACTACATTTATCATGCATACCTTTACCATGCACACTTTAACCACATTTTTTAACATTATTGAAATGTGCTCCTGCCAAGACAAAAGACCACTATATCTGACAAGGACTCATGAAAATAATCAAAAATCCATCTGCACCTAGATTACAGGTTCAATCTTGTTTTAAATGTAAAACTTCCAGCAATTCCAGCACATATTTTGTTTCAAAATACTGTTTCACAAATAAATTACTATAAGAACTGGTGTCCAACTTTTAGTGAACAGTGGTAAACTGACCTGTGAGGTGACCACACATAGTAGAATGAAGGGGAGAGACAACCAGAGAAACATTTGCTGCACAAAGGTGAATTTACCTTGAAAAAAACAAAAGACAAGAGGTGCTGGGCAAAACAGGAACGGTTTGTTTAATTAAACCATACTGCCCGGAGAAAAGTTACAAAACCAGGGTCTGAGGACTGTCTCAAGGTACATTAGTTCTGTGCAGTGTTTTATACATTTCTTTTGGTACAATTAAACAATTTCAGCATTCCTTTTGAGGTGAAGAATGTGAACAGTTGTCATGGAGTCATAAATAAAGTCCTGATAACAAATGCAGGTGGGCCTCGGCCCTGCGTGAACACAATGTGGGTCAACCGGTAATGTGTCCAGATGTCCAGCCTGAAGGGTCCTGTGTTCTGATTGGCTGTGTGTTCCTAACTTCATGTGGCATCTGACTTTATGGTGTTTGGGAAAGTGCACACCCTTCTGGCAATGTATGTTTTATGGGGGCCAATCTCTTGGGACCATTGTGGTGTAGCTGCCTATCTGTGATCTAAGTTTCCTGTTCATGCATTTGTATGCAGGCTATGTGCCGCCCCACCTGTGAGCTGTCAATCAGTAATCTCAGGTCTAGGTCTCAGAGCCTGCCTGACAACTTACCTTGGAGTGGGGGTTAAAGGAGAGTTCATGTCAGGCGGATTGGCTAATAGTGGTGTGATTCTGTTGGTTTATGTGATTGTGTCATGGTGCACATCAACACTGACTGTCCCAATTGCTAGACCTGACACGCGGAGGTAGTGTTTCCCCAAATTTTTTTGCTTTTTCCCATAGGTTTTGCTGATTTTCTCTTTGTGACCATATGACTCTGGGCACTTTCCTCCGTACGTACAGTGTGAAAGTGCACACTCCTCCTACATATGTTAGGAAGTGGAACTTACCTGTGCGTGCACACTTGCACCTATGGTGTTCTTAAACATGTGTCTTAAACATGTGTCCAGCCTACCATTGCAAGCTTGTGTGTGCTCAAGGGTACATATGCGCAGGGAGTGAAGAATACCTATGTGTGTTTTCACTACCTAAGAGAGTTGCTCTGCCCATCGGTAACGTGTTTACAATTACTCCAATAGTGGTTTGCAGCGGAGCAGCCTCATAATGTTTCCTAGCATTGGATTAGTTCTGACAAACCCCTTCCTGTAGTAAAGGTGGTTTTGTCACTAATAACTAAGAAATGCCACTTCTAGAAAGTGTGTGTTTCTATGCTCTAAAACTTGTTGTGTGCTTTTAATTTTTCTCTAGTCCACACTATTGGCTAGGGGAGCACATCTGTGTATTCCCCAGCAACAGCTATAAACCTTGGACATGCAACAAGTACGAAAGACCTCTACAATTTGAGGGCCTGACTGAATAGATTTTGATACTGGGAGCCAGATCATGATCCCACTAAAGATTAAGATGTGCATTCCATGGCCCCATGGCAGACAGGACTGAAATTTAAGGGAGATATCTGTGGTTCAAAGGGGAACCCTTCAAAGGTACACTGCAAAGGTACACTACCAACTTCAAAGGTACACTACAGTATTACTACTGGTGCCACAGGGATGCAGGACCCGAGATACTGGACTGTGTGGTGCACACTGCCAGAGGAATCTGTTGTGCACGAGGAGGATTACTACTATTAGAAGGGACCATGCACCGTTCCTGATTCTTGGCTGGCCTGGGCTGACTGCCTGTTGCTGTGTTGCACCCCGATGTATGCTCTCCAAGCTTGCCATTTGTTTTCTGGTGGAGGTCTCAAGGACCTCAAAGACCTCCCGCAAGGGACCCACACCTTCTAACTGTGACACCTGGAGAGTGGTGCCCTCTTAAGTGCCCACATCGTTAGCTGGATCCCATCTCGTAATAGCGATGTGAGCGTGGAACCAAATATTGTGCCTGGAGACCAGATTGCCTGATGTGGAGCCCCAAAGGAACTGCCTGCATTCAAGGAGTGTGGCCATGCATCGTGGGGCTTAGACATGCATAATTACTGAGCTGATTACATGCTCACTGCACACTGTGTCCGATTCACAGATTGCAGTCCTCGGAGGTGGGGGAGTACTCTTAACAGTGCTGCATTCTACATTGTGTGGCACAGCTGAACTTGTGTCTGTGTGTGTGACTGTTTCCAGGGAGGTACTGAATTCTTAACTCTTTGTTTGTGTGACCAGAATTGTCTGGTACAACCTAAGTCACTGCACACCAGACATTGTACCTCATTTCCAGGGAGGTGGGGCATTGGTAACTCTTTGTTTGTGTGACTGGAATTGTCTGGTGTGACTCCACTCCTTGCGCACCAGACACTGTGCCTCATTTCCAAGGAGGTGCTGAATTAGCTGCTCTATACTGTGTGTGATCAGACCTATCTGGTGTGACTCCTAGTATTGTGTACCCGACATTGTGCCTTATTTCTAGGGAGGTATGGGGAGTAAATTTGTGTTCCGGAGTGCCCGGATTACCTGGGAATAACTTTGTTCAATGTTTCCTACTGGGCACTGCCTCTTTCTGAGAGGCTCCCCTACTTCATCTCTTGCTCATTGATTGCATCTTTTGATGCCGTCAGAGCGGCGTACCAACTGTGATCTACTCACCCAGCCTGACAACTCCTTGTTACCAGGTCGTAGTGATGGAATGGGCCTGAGTGGTGAGAGTAATTGAGTGGGCTACATAACTTCTGAGAGCAATCACAAGCAGGTCGCAAGATGTGGTGACCCCCTTGTGCATCTTAGAACTAGGCAAGTGCCTAAAGCCATGAAGGAATGGTGGGGTGACCTTTGATTGAACTTCCAGAGGGGTGGCCAAACCTCCATTTTTTGACTGCTGCCTGAAACTACCTGTTATCTATCCCCCACCTTTTTCCTGAGGACCTTGAAGGAGGGTGACTATGGCTGGGATCGGCCTAGTGTCTTGGGGGGAAAGGTTTTCTTCAACTCCAGTATGAGGGGTAGGGATAGATGGGTTTGGCTGAAGGGTGGAGGAGGGTTTTGGGTCCTGGGGTCTGAAATTACAATTCTACTGACCTGCCAGATATCAGTGCACCACATTAAGGTGCTGTGTGTGCATGTGTGTGCAAGTGCGTGCCATGCGAACCTGCCTGATATCCATAGCACTGGTTATCAGTGTTAAGTGAGTGCATGGGAATGACTGCCTGTGATTAACAACACTGCATGGCAATGTTGCCCTATACATTGATTTTTGCCAAGAGTTTATTACGTTTGACATTCGTTTTACCTGTGCTGCCCCCGGCCCACGAGGTTATTTAAAAGTGTTATAATTGCCTATGTGTACACATTACTCCTACCATTGTGAACCGGGGTGCATCCTGTAACTGTGAGGGATTGAATTAGAATAATTGATCGGGTGGGTCTCATGCATCCAACTTTTTGCACCACATGATGGTGCTGGGGATAAAGTAGAATATTTTTCAAAGTGTACATATTACTGAAATCATTTTAACTTGGTTAGGCCTAGTACTGCTAGTGGTATTTCCAGAAGTGATTTATGCCCAGAGATACATGATGTTCATGTTGTGTTAACTAATGTGTGTGGAATACAAACTTTATTTACATACATCTCATATGAAGTCTTTTTTGTGACGCACAGTGTATTGGTTGTGTGAGAATGCTGTGCCAATGCTTTACACACTGCCCTGGTGAAAAGCCTGACTGCTCAGTGGCAAGCTACCCAAGGGTGAGGGTAGGTTATGCAGTGAGTGTTATGACCTACCCCTGATAGGAGTGGTAGGTTCTGCCTGGATAGGACCTCACCTCAGCCAATCAGAACAAGCCATTTCCAACACCATTATTGACATTCCCCCCTCTAATTAAATTTTCAACTACACCATCTAACCCATACTTCATGACAGTCACATTATTGGGGGTTTCATTTGCGCTTATTACTACTTCTCTAGTTACTTGCATTCTACCCAATTTGAGGACTGAGTTTTTACAGCAGGAAAACCCCACTTGCAGGAAACCACACAAAATCAGATCATGGATGTCTTTTTGTAATTGGTGCAATGCTTGGATGGCAAGAGTCAGAGCCCAATAGTCCATGTCATTGCCTGGTATAAACATGCAGCAGGATGCACCGATCTTCGCTCACACCCCACCCTTTGTTGCAGTCATAAAGTCCAACACTTACCGATCATACATCACCATGAGGCAGATGACTCTTAGTTCTCCCTTGGTCGCATTAAGGCGAGCTTAGTGCTGTTCATTATTTTGAGCATTTCCCACCTGGTTACTTGCAACCAGCAGGCGTTCACTTTTGTCTGTACAGTGATGAGGGTATGGACTCTCCCGATGATACTTGTGCATGGGAGAGCAGTCTGAATTTCTCTGGATTGTCCTTCTACTGAACCCAGACAAAATAATCAGCAGTTCTTTTCTCTCAAGCCTAATGCAACAGAGTTGCTTTCTTCCTTAGCGGGTGTTGGTACAGTTCTGACAGATCTTCCCCAAGAATGACCAGGGTCAGGTGTGTATGGTGATGAGGGAGCAGAAGCCATGCCATCCGGGGATGAGCTGAGTGTAGGCAAACTCAACGCATTGCCAGTAAGTGCCCATCAGCGTGGAGGTACCCAATTGCATGTCTGGAAAGTGAAGGATTGTGCCACAGTTTTCATTTGTACCCAGGGGAATTCTTTCTTTGCCTCTGAACAATTAGGGGTTACCCCTTCCCTTTTATCCACGTATACCTATCTCAGTATCCCAGATTTCCTGACACAGGGTATCTATGCTGTTATTCAACCCTCCCCCATTAGACTAATTTCCCTTCGTATCATCGAGGTGAATGGCCCTACACTGAAACTCCATGTCTCTGGTCTACTTGTTGTTAACAGAGACAGCCCCAGGCGTGCTGAGGGCCACCTTTGGACCATAGATGGAAGTGGGATTGGATGTGTTTATGCATTAGTTTGGTGGTTTTGCTACCTCCAAGAATCTCTTTTCTGGAAAGCCTCAGGGCCAAACAGTATCCTCCAGTATAGCCCCCTTCCTGCGCATCCTATCTAGCTCAGTTTGGACGTTGTTAGGCTTGGTGAAAAGGTACAGTGCTGTGGGATTGGACTGATAGCAGATCAGATTTACTCCTACCCTCTGGGGTTCTACTTTGTGGGTTTGTATTTTGGCCCTAATCCTACACAGGTATAGGTGGAGAAGGTATTTTGTTTTTCCAGGCATTACCTCTTGAGACAAGTAAAGTCCGTCTGTGCTTACTGCATGTGCTGAAACAGATGTAACATGACCTGGCTGATGATTTGGAACCCATGGTGGTCATGTACTGAAACCATGTGTTGTGTAAGAGGGTGCTGCATAGTGTGTGTGGAATGCTGATGTTGTGTTTGGTGTAATTGTGAGTAACATGGGAGAGGTCCTTATGCAAGCGCTGTGACATTTTCTGAATGTACTCCATTAGTCTAGGCATTTCTGTGGAATGGACTAGATGCAGCTGTACCCATGACAAACAGAGGATATACACATATGCAAAATACATAACTTTTTGAACATCTTGGGATGAACTCCAGGGGAGATGTCTGTAGCGCTCTGGTGGTTGGAGTTGCTTAGCTTTGAGAGTTTAAAATGGTTGTGGTGCAGTTTCTGATACTTGATGCTGTTGGGATTGTTGATGTGGCATAGCTATGAGAGGTGTGTGGACTACTTCTCACTCCATTGCAAAGGCAGAGCTGTTACACTTGGCGATATTGTTGACAAAAAACTACCAAGCATAACCACTCTGCAGCAGAGTTGGTGGTGGGAGAAAATATGCTGCATATTGAAATACTTGGTGACACCTCCATTTAGCCCTGTGGCTCAATAATGAGGGACGTAGTCACAAATTCCTCCATTTAGCCCTGTGGCTCAATATTGAGGGAGGTAGTCAAGTAATCCCCCAACTGACAACCACTCATACCTACTCCAATATTAACATTCCTCAGACCTATCTGAATCTTTTAACCATGAACCTTTATTCTCTATGACAACAAACATTCTCAAAATTGTATACCAATCTTTGCTACCATTCATAACAATATAACCCTTCAAAATAGTAAACCTTGGATGATGATGGCACCTTTAAATCCACGCCCCATTCATTCAGCCAAATCCATGCCATATGCTAACATATCCCCCTTTTTTTATTGTTTACTCCCTGACAAGCAATCTTCAATTTATACTGAATTTGTATTGGTTGACAAATCCAAAACTGTTAACAAAAGCCTTAGGAAAATAATAATTGATTTTGAATAACACTATTGTTAAACTTTATCCATACACCCAAATTCAAGGATTGTTCTTGTTTTTCCCCAGGCATAGGGGAAAAAATGCAAAAAATACCTTTGCCGAGACTTACATGTCAAGCAGTAAACTGTGATTCGACCTAAGAACACTAAAAGCTTTGTGTTTTTACCTCCTGATTGTGTGGATGACTTTGACACATCAAATAAACAATCTGAGGTTTTTTTTACACAAAATGAAGAAGAATTGGCACCCATTTTAAATTATTTTGAGGCCATCTAAGTAGGTGGGTCACAGGAGAACCCCCCACTTTTCAATTGAATGGTGCAACTGCTATTCAATCTGCTTAAAGGGAGGTGCAAAGACAAAAAATTCCTTCAAGTGTTGGCATCATTTTTTTAAACAATTCTATTGGTAATCATCACTTCATTCTGTGCCTTTTCCTGGAAATTGTAAAAAAGGGAACAAAGCTTTCAGAAAATGAGACAGGCAAAAGAAATTGTCAACTAAAATAAATACTACTTAGATAATTCATGTACATGTATTTTTGTAATACCTTATGTCAATACACTTAAAAACCATAAACACCCATTCTCCCCTTACTTATAAATTAATATATTGTTTAACTATTTATATATATATATTTTTTAAACCTAAAAAAATCCTAAAGTCACAACATTTACTATTTGATTGCAATATAATCAAAATAGAACATACTTATCCTTACCATTATGGATGGTAAAGGTATGTGTGGTAAACGCATAAGCCTGGTAAAGGCATGGGTGATAAAGACACATGTATGGTAAAGCTGCATGGTAAAAGCCTCCCATGATAAAGATTGTGTGGTAAAGGCTGTTTTCCCAAGAGAGAAAACCACCCCACTACTAGCTGGACTATGAGGGTCCATTATGAAATGAGGAACTACCTGGGATTCAGATGTTCTGGGTTCAATTCCCCTGTAAATACTCATTTTGCCACAGCCATTCACCTAACGATCTCGGCTGCTTTTGACAGCCGTAATCTTAGTGCAACTTCGGTGCAGATCATTTCATTATAAAATGTTTACATCCTAATGCTCCCCAAGGCAAATGTGAGGTGGATGCCACTCAAATGCAAAGTATCATACCACAAAATATGTTTATAGATTTAATATAATATTTTAAAGTGGCTAGAGGTATTATTCAACTCCACTGCTGGTGAGCACGTTTTTGTTGGTGCACGGACAAAAATGGGTGTTACAAAGCACAACTTTGTACATTTCGGTACCAATTATAAGTAGGGTAGAACCATATTCTTAGGTTAAATACTGTTCTACATAATTATAACTGGCCCTGATTTTTTGGTGCAGGAACGCCTGACCCAATTTTACCTGCCTGAAACCTTAAATCACATGAGGCCTGGACTTGAGGTACAACCCAGCTTTGAGCCCCCGTTCCACGTGACCCCATTGCATGGCTTTTGGAAACATGGAATCCTCCCCCTCACAACCCACAGCCTCTGCTGTCCTCTGGCACTCTCCCTACCCTTGTCTTTCACCTCCCCAAAAAAGTGGCAAATGGAAGCTTATTTATCTGCAGACAATGTGTATGTTTCCCTGCACCTGTACAGGGTCGGACTGGCCTATAGGGCAATTAGGCAGTGTCCCATGGGATGGTCTGAGAGGCTAGTGTGTGGGTCTGTTTTGAGGCTATTTTGGGCATGTTTTATGCCCTACTGGTTTGGCTTTTACAGTTGATTTCTGTGATAGTAAAACATACATTCCTTGCAGGAAATTCAAATCCATGCAGTCTTCCATACCTTACAAAACACTTATAATACATGTTTTACAAGTGAAAATCTTCTTCAGTTTCCAAACATGGGCCACTTTATTAGTCATCTAATTCACTAATCGGGGACACTTTAATTGTGTTCCCCGGGCCTATTTTCCATCCCAGTTTAACCCTGCCTGCATATCACAATGTGCATTGATATATTTTATAATCAAATGTGAATGTTGGTTTTGTTTTACCTTGCAGTGCCCTTTAGCTTCAACATGCTTGCTAGGGCTCATGACTCCAGTAGGGTTAGAAGCCATTTTTTTAAGGTAGTACATTTTGCACATTTCCCACATCTCATAGTAAAGCATATCTTTGCTTATAATATTAGCAAACACGCATGATTTTAGGAAAGAAGTTAAGTTATCAGTGTGTTTATCTGTTGTATTTTAGTTCCAAGGACCTCTCACGTTTTCTCCAAATGGAGTTCATGCCACCTGCTCATGAGATAAATGTTGCTGAAAATAACACATTTCTGTTGCGTATTTATGTTACATTAACTTTTATTGAGAGGGGGAAAATATCAACATAACATTCAAATTTACATGTGTTATAGCATCCCCTGTTCCAAATAGCTATTTAGGGTGAGAGCTCTGGCTGGCTGAATGACAATTTGGGCCTCATTACGAGTTTGGGGCCCCAGGACTGCCATGTTGGCAGTCGTACCGCCAACAGGCTGGCAGAGAAGACCGCCAAATTATGACATTGGCGGCATTCAGTACAGAACACAGCCAAAGCACCGCCGGCATCACCACTGCGTTCTGGCCGCCATGGACGACCGTAGCCACCTACAGGCCAGTGGACACCGCCAAGGTTTCCAACATGGTCGCACCACCACGGAAACCCAGGCGGAAACCAACTGCATAAAACGAAACACCCACCTTCAGGAAGCCATACTTGTTGGGAGCTGCCATGGAACCTGAACAAGACTTCTTCCCGCTGCTCCTGCTCACCCAAAGACTCCAGAACCTGAGACGACGACAGCAACCGTAAGTACGGGCCTGGTACTGTTGTAGATTGTCAAATTTTGTACACAACATACATTTGGGAAGGGGGTATGAGGGTGACACTCACATGTAACAGCACACTAACACGCATACTTACATACAGCTACACACATTCTCACATATACACAACAACCACGCTACGACCACCACACACACACACATACACAAGTCACAAACACACACAGGTATGCATGGAAACACTGCACAGGCCCACACTCACACAGTACCCCACAACACCACAACACGTCACAATAACGGCACAACTGCACCATTTCCAGTCTTTTGGCAGGGACCCACAGGGGACACTACCCAGGGACACATCACACATATATCACAACGTAACACCAAGAGGCAAAAAATACACACAAATACACAACCATACTACTCACTGATCGACTCACAGAGAACATCATATTGAATATACCATGCATAAAACACACACATACACACAATGAAAGCACACAAAGCCACACAACACACCAACACACACATCGCAACACACACTACACTCAATACCAACACAACAAAAAATCTTGACCACACAATTGTCCATCACACAACACACACACACACTACTTGCAGACAAAAGCACTGCACACAACCTCAGATACTGGCTAAACAACATAGGTAGCCCAAGCAGCACACGCACACACTCATACAGACACAACTAATGCCAGGAACAACTCCATACTAAGCAAAGAAATGCAGTACAAATATTTAAGCAGTAAACCAACAACAGGTTGGCACAAATTATTATTAAAATCCAATAAACTGGAAAAACAAAGGACATAGGCCAGTCCAAAAATAACAATCTTAAAGCACACAGTGCACATATGTGTGCCCTGAGCTTGACTCCTGACTGCCATGTAACCACAACAGGTAGGGGCATCTATGGGGCAGGCAGGCACCTCGGGGCTATCTGGGTGGGAGTGCGGGGGGAGCGTGTTTGGATTTAGGTTTTGGAGGGCGGCCTTTGGGATCTGGTTTGGGGGGGGGTCGTGTCTTAATCTTAGGTTTAGGGGAGGGTTATGTTTTTTAGGAGGGGTAGAATTCTTGGCAGGGGGAGGGGCATGGGTGCTTGCAGGTGGGGCAGGGGAGGTCTTGGAGATGGTAGGGCCAGACTTGGAGAGAAACACAGAATTTCTAGGGGTATCACGGAATGTGAGAGGAGTATGGAAAAGGGAAGACTCTGAAAGGAAAGCTTTTTTAGAAACATAGGGACAGTCTTTGCAAAACGGTTTAGGTGTGAAGGGTGAGGGAGTGACTGTCCGAGGTGTTGTTGTGGATAAAATGGGTGCATGTTTGTGTGAGGTATGTTTGTGGGTGTCTGGTGGGTGAGTGCAGGTGTTTCTGTGTCTTGGGATGAGGGGGTGGAGGTGCTGGGGGATTCTGTGGTGGGTGGATTACTGTCTGTTGGGGTGGTAACTGCAGGTATGGTGGATGTGCTGCATGTAGGTGTGTCAGTGGTTATGGTGTCTGCAGGTATGGTGACTGGGGGGATGTCTGAGGGTCTGCTGTGGTAGGATTAGTGTGGTGGCTGGATCTGTTAATGTTTAGTGTAGTGCCTGCAGGTGTGTCAGGTGTGCTGTCTGTGATGCTGTGGGTGGTGGGGTGTCAGGCCAGTTTGTGACTGTTGCTGTGTATGCATCTGAATGTTGCTTGTGTCCATGCCAGTGGTGTGTCTTGTGGTGCTTGTGCTTGTGTTTGTCTGAGCTACCCTTGGATGTTGAGGTGGATGCATGCCTGTCTATCTATGTGCTTTGGCTGGGTTGGGGAAGAGAGGTTTGGGATTGGGAAGAGGAAGAGGAAGTGGAGAGGGGATGGGAGGCAAAGGGTTACTGGCTGCCATCAGTGTGGAGGCCAGAGCCTGAAAGGATCTCTGTAGGCCAGCCAGTGCACCATGAATGCCCTCCAGGAATGCATTACTCTGTTGGATCTGAGTTTCAAGTCCCTGGATGGCATTCATGATGTCGACTGAAGATGGACCTCAGGAGGTCAATACTCTTCTCACTGAGGGCATCAGGGCTGACAGGGGCAGGGGCAGAGGTGCCTGTGGCAAAGGAGATGCCCACCCTCTTGGGTGAGCTGACAAGGCCAACTGGGTGAGAAGCTACAGGTAGGGCGGTGGTAGTAAGGGGGGTGGCAGACTGAGATGTTGCTGGGGTGGTCCCATGTGGGTCCGCCACTGCCAGGGAGTTTCCACTGGAGGAGAATTCCAAAGATGAAGAACTGGATCTTTTCTTCCCTGTGGTACTCCCCTCACCCTCCTGGCCACTGGGACCCTCGGTGTCGGTGGTATCATGACCTGTGGCTAGCAGCTTCCCCATTCGGCTGTGCCCCATCTCCTTCACCTGCTGATGCTGTTACAGAGAAACTGTGAGAAAGGTAGGGTCCTAACATTCTTTACATACCACTTACATTACACCATACACTACAGTAACATCATATCTGTGTAAAAACACCCCAGATAGAAACTATTTTGAGCCAACATCATGTTCCAACAACAACATACATTCCACAACCTCATATTACAACAATGTCACACCCAACACAAGCCTACTATCTGACAACTACATCACCATCCTATCAGAACAGTTAAAACACAAACTATTCCTGCACAAGATGATTTGTCAACATAAAGGTGTGACCATATACAAAATAGACCTAATCACATTAAACACTGTGTTTATGGTGATTGGGTCTATTTTGTCAATTTCAGCTTGGAAAACTAGTATGTTTACATCTGTAATATCTTATTACATCTCTTTGCAGCCTTGAAAAAGTCATTGTAGATGAAACATGTGTTGGCTGCTTGTTCATCTTGGATTAAGAAACATTTTCACCCACTGAGCTCCAAGCCTGGACTATAGTTTACTGGTGCTACTTGCTAGATATGAACTACAGGATTGTACTCTGGGTGGCGTTTTGTCAATTTTGAAGTATAATAGACTCCTAAACCATTTCTGCAACACATGTATCAACTGTGTTTTTTAAGAGGATTACACAGACATTCTGGATCTACTCATCTTAGTCATTCTAACATAGAAACAAAGTCATGTACAGCAATAAGGGTCTACGTAGCACACAGGATACACCCACAGCCAACCACAGAGAGCATACCAACACCTTCAATACAATGGACACCTGTCGTGTGCATGAAGGCCACATACAATTCCACTCATGCTCAGTAGCACCTTCAAGATGACCAGATCAAATGACCAAAATCCCCATCAACACTTCAGACACGAGTCACCTTACATCTTTGGGGTATAGTTACACTGACATAAACCACTTCTAAAGTAACCATGATTGACATAGACACCTACAGTCCAACAATTTGACTGACAACATATACCATTCCACCAACATGGAACTGCCAACTACAACACCTGCAACATTATGAGGTCATGGTTAAATGAGCTTATCCATACTCAAATACTTCAAAACAGATTCAGAATAGCAAAAATAAGTATGCCAAACCTAAATCTTAAATCTTGAAAATGGCAGCAAGTACCAATTAACACATGATATTGGCAAAAAACAGTGGACGTTGTACCTATATAGGCGATGTCCTGCCCTATGTAGCATGGGAAAAATAAATTGGCTAAGTGAATAGCAGGCTTGCCACTTACCTTCTCAATAACACGTACATGGTACATATACTCAGAACTCACATGTCTATCATCTGTCTTGCACTAGAAATGTATAATTACCACCAAGCTTTTCATCATGTAGGATGTCCACCCTGATCAAACATTGCATTTGCCAATGCAGTCCACACTTAACAATGGGAACACCTCCTCACATCTCTCAGTAAGTGTAGCAAGTATGCCATGTGAAAAATCTGAATGAGATAACACCCTCACATGAAGTTGACATCTATTTCACAACTCAGGAATATGTGGCTTGTTACTCAAATGTGAGACCCTATGTTGCATATAGAGCTAGATATAGTGGAATAGGAATGGACTGAGACCAAAGAAATGGACAACTTACCAACAGGATATCTGGACTATGGATCAGTAGATGGGAAGGATGACACAACAGGTTACACATATATATTGCACCGTAGAGGTACACATATGACACAGTCACATGTGCATCACCACACGCTGTAATACAATGGGCTTAACATATGTGAGTTATATTTCCCTATACACAATACCATGTCCACACCTGTGAATCAATGGTAGCAACTGTACTTCTATGTGTTCCTTGGAGACCCTTTACCACATTGTTAAAGTTTAGTTACTCACACATCAGACATTGAACTGGCAGAGGGATTTAAATGTCTGTAGTCAGTACTTACCCCCTTGTAGCTGCTGTGCTGCCCTCAAAAGCCCATCCACCTCAGGGTAGACCACTGCTAAAATGAGGGCCATTGGGGGAGGTCAAGGTCCGAGGGCACCCCTCCCTCGTTGGGAGGATATCCCTAGCTAGGCCTCTGCGGTCTTTCAGGTCCAGCGTCTCAGGTCCTCCCATCACTTCCTACGGTGGGTGCTCAGATGGCTGTCGACCCCCAGGGTCAGCACTTGCTTAGCAATGGCATGTCAGATATCCTTTTTTTGATGGGTGTTGACCTGCATGGATGACACAGACAAAAGGAGAAAGTTATGGCCACATGCACCGTACCAACACAAGTGGTCAGAACACTTCAGTCACAGCACGTAGGCAAACATTTCCATCCTCTAAGTTCAAACTCTTTCACAATTTAGCATCTGCAGGCTGCTCATTTGTGAAGTGGAGTGTCCCACACAACATGAATGATCAGTACCTGGTATTGACTACACATATATGACCAGGCCACATGATTATCAATAACATGGAGTGTCTACAAAAACATTTCTCACACCATCATTGTTGTCCATGCTGCAATCTATGCTGTGTATGAAGGAAGTTAGATTACACACTATCTATCATGTAACACTACTGTATGTCTGCCTATCCACATGTACACATTTCCATACACCCAGACATGAGTGGCGAAACCCTCACTACTTCACATTTCATGTACACCATCATACACTCCACCTTTCACACACTGGTATACCATTGAACTTACCTGCTCCTCTGGTTCACCATATAGCTGTTCGTACAGGGGTGGGACCTCCTCCACAAGCTTGTCCAACTCTTCTGGGGTGAAGGCTGGGGCCCTATCACCTGCAGGACGTGACATGATAGCTCCCAGAGGCAGTACACAGCATCTCAGGTAGTGGAGGTCTTGCTGGCAGGAGTGTCAGGAGTCAAGTGAGTTATACTGAGAAGATGGGGGTTATGCCTACCACATCCAGGACCGTCACCACCAGCAGACATTGCCATTGACCCAAGTCCGCCAAAGGCAGCAAAGTGTTCCACTAACAATGTCCACCGTGGTTGTAACCTCCTACCGCCATGACGACATCTGCCAGCAAAGTGAGGTCACTTCCTCATGTCCAGTACAGTAGGTAAGGCAGCTGCCATTTTGATGCAATTATATGTATTGAGAAGTATTGGAATCTGCGCCATTAACGATTTCCTATGTTGTGTGAAATATCAGTGAGTGCTGCCTTCATGTTCAGTAGTCTAATTGTGCACGTGAGTACTAAAAGCTGTGTGACAGAGGGAATCGTGTAATTGGAAATGTACACCTATTCTCAACATCCTATGTGCATCGGTAATGTAGCATAGGTGCAACAAATAGGTTTCACATGTACGCTAAGTTGTACTATCAAACACTGATAGTCACAGATAAATATGCATGTATGGTGTATTTACGGATTCAGGGAATATGAACCAATGGGAGGGTCATAGGATGCATAGCAAGATGCTGTACTTCCGATGTCATATGTTGTATCTGACATCGAAAGCACATATGTCTGACTTGTATATGAACATATTCATTATGTATACATTGTAAAAGTCACCTACATTCAATTTGTTTTTCCACATAGTTACCCTGGCATGAGCAGAGGAAGACAACCTACAGTGTACCGCCCACTAGTAGACCTGCACACCATGGAGGTCAGACATGTAATACAGATCTGTCGCCTGAATAGGCAGACAATCATGGATCTTTGCAATCAGTTGGAGCCAGATCTGATGCCTGCCATTTGCATTCTTAATAGCATACCTTCTATCATTCAAGTCATGTCAGTGCTACCATTCTTGGCCACTGGGTCCTTTCAGAATATGGTGGCCCTAACTGCAGGGATGTCTCCGCCCATGTTCAGTCTAGTTTTGAAGGATGTACTGTGTGTTTTATTGAAACACCTGGACAGCTACATCAGGTTTCCCCAACGTGCAGATTTGATCTACATGAAGGCAGACTATGGGACACATTCCACGTATGGTTGGAGTCATAGATTGCACCCATGTTGCCTGGGTTCCCCCAAGTGCCAATGAAGGGGTATACAGGAACAGGAAACACTACTACTCCATCAACGTCCAAGTGGTGTGTTTAGCAGACCAGTACATTTCACAAATCTAAGCAAAGTATCCAGGATCAGTTCATGATTCCTTCATCATGTGCAACAGCAATATCCCACTGCTGATGACACGACTCTACACAGAGAGGGCCTGGCTGATTGGTAAGTGCATTTGACAGATGTGTTTGCAAATTTTATCTCTTGCTATGACAAATGTGCATGTCCTAGTTATATGTTTGTGTCTTTATATCTATTCCTTACAGGGGACTCAGGCTATCCAAACCGTCCTTGGTTGTTGACACCAGTGAGGTACCCAACCACGCCAGGGGACGTCTGCTACAATGAGGCCCATGGAAGCACAAGGCGTGTTGTTGAGCGGACTTTTGGGCTCCTGAAGGCAAGATTTCAATGCATGGACATATCTGGAGGAGCCCTCCTCTACTCACCCAACAAGGTATGTCAAATAATTGTTTCCTGCTGCATGCTCCACAACCTTGTCTTGAGACATTAGATATCATTCATACCAGATGAAGTGGAGGCAGAAGAACCTGTGGGTGGAAATGCAGATTTGCCAAGTGATGATGTGCCAGATGAAGAAGAAGCTGGAGACTTGAGGGCAGATCTCATCAATCAGTAATTCAACTTACTCAATGTATGTGATGTCTTCTAAATGATTTCATTTTGTAACCTAGAATTGATGGCTGGCATGTCAACCCCTATTTACCATCATCCATGAGGTCTTAGGTAGCACCAAAGCCAGTGAGTCAGTTGTGCATATTGTGTACAGAAGAGAGTGGTGTACAGTGTCCTAATTTGTTACTGCACATGCAAAGTCACACTTGTGGAAATGACTTGTAAGAATTGATGTATGTTTACAGCTATGTCCTATCCATTATCTCTGTTAATCACAGATTTGCTGAGTTTCTGTTTGGCTCTTCATCATTGGCAAGTCACAGACAGTGTCAGAGAAAGATGGGAATTGCAGGCAGACATGAGAAGTGGACATGGATTAAACCAGGTACTTATTGGCATGAGTATATGGAGTGTAACTAATATGACCAGACTGTCAGGACACTGAGGTGGAAGTGTGTTTTCCCCCAAGAAGACCTGTTTGGTACTGGAGGTGGTGAAATGGTGTCATGTGTGTGTCTGGATGTGTCTGATACTTGTGAAAATGTTGACCTAGAGCCTCTATCATCATAATGGTTTCTGTTGTATGTGACCTACCTGTAGCATAGCTGTCACTGTGTTCCTAATTTGCAGATCAATGTGTAAGTCTCTGTGGACTGACATAGGTGAGTGGCAAGCCTACAGGTATGTGACCAATGAAAGTGAAAATTCCCTGGACTGGGGACATCAGTACTGATCTCTGTCTGTATCATGGGGTATGATTATTAGGAAGCTAAGGTATGGGTATGTGATAAGGCTTTTCAGGTATTACAAAGGACCAGTCTGTATACCTCCTGGCTTGTAGTAAGACTGACATGTCCCTAACTTCTCTATCCTGTGAGTTAGTAGTGTATGACACCTAAGCTGACAATCATAAGTCACTAGCAGCACTATTCTATCTGCTGTTTGCACATCTAGAAATAGATGTGTGAAGATGTAGAATACAGCTGTATTGTCTTCTGTCTATGTTATAATCCCAATGTAATGAGTCTCCTGGTGATAGAGTATACGTGTGATGTCCATAACAAAGGTTGTACAGTACAGAAGGACATATTGATACTATAGTTGACATACATGACAGTTGTACATGGTTGATAAATGGCACTTACATGGTACCTGGGTTGAAGTGTTATTTACTGGGGAGTGCAAAACAATATGTGGGAATAGTAACCAAAAAACGCAAAGTAAACAGTGAAGGGTTCAGTCATGCTGGCTGAAATCATCAGGGTAGCTGGTAGACCATTATGAAAAAACAAGTCCAGGGTCCTTGCACCACAAAAAATGGAGTTTGGTTTCAGAACAGTCAACAGGGTGTATCTGTGGCACACAAGGGGAATCAATCAGGAGAGGTTTACTTCCTGGCAGTGAGTTTGGTCTTGGCATGTGCTCCTCCTGGATGTCTGGGTGGACATCCACGTTTGTGGAGAGGTTCGTCTGCTACAGAGAATGGGGTGTCTGAGGCATGTCCTTCCCTTGGCAGGGCCTCCATTCCACTAGCAGCTGCAGATGTTGAAGGAACTAGTAGTGGAATAGGCATGATGTTGTGTGGCAGACCTACTCAGGGTAGTATTAAAATCCCTCAGCACCCCAGCAATGGAAGCCAGGATGGCATTTTGTGCCTGCCACTGCTCTATAACATCCTGATGGTTGTCCCTCTGCAGCTGTTGGATTTCCCCCATCATGGTGACTACCTGGCTCATCATGCTTTGGGAATTTTGGTAGGCTCCCAAGGCTTGGGAAATGGTTTCCTTGTCATTATTGTCCATGGCATCCTCTGGCCCACACCATCCCTCCCACGCACCTTACCCCCATGTGACTGTGCTCCTGGTAGAGTGTACCCTCTCCCAGCGGTGGCAGAATCACCATTGTCAGGGGTGACAAGGTGAGACTCAGGTACCTATACTGGGGGCACACAATGGATGAAACAGTCCTTGGGACACAGGTTTGGGGGCGAGTGGTTGCCTGTGATGATGCATCAGGACTGGGAGGAGCTCTGTGGGCAGGGCGAGGCTGACAGTTGTTGACTGACCAGGTGTCTCTGATGGGCCAGCTTCATCCTCAGTGTCCATCCTCAGTGTCCACACATGCAGGGGTGTTGTCCTCACTGGGGCCTTCATCCAGAGGGGTAGTTGCAGTCTATGGTATCCTCTCCATGATAGCAATGGCAAGGTTAGCTGTGGGAGAAGTGGAACACAGAGTTGCAGTAAGTGATACAACAAGTGATGTTTCATTTAGAGCATTAGTGATGGTATGTGAGATGCACACAGTGCCTTAACATGATCCCTAGAAATGACAATGACAGCTGCTGCAAAATCTTACTTAGTACAACATGAGACTCTGTAATTACAATACCATACACCATGCTTAAAAATGTTAAACTATGTTGGTAGTCATTAGACTGCTGATACCATCTTATGTTGTCTGACTATTGACATGGGTGCTCACATTTGTTGCCTAGTGAAGTGTCTGGCATGATACATGACACAAAAAAGCTGGACAATGCACAATAGTGTCTGAGTAGGGACACAGTATGGGAGTAAGAAATAGTCATTGACCTCTATCTGGATATACTGCATGTGCATCCACTTTGGCATCTAGATTTCCAGCCCAGGTGAGTAAATTTCAATCTTAGGAATATTTTTTCCAAGGGCAGTTTCATGGGGCACTCAGCTGTGGCTGTGTTTTGCTTGTAATGCAAGTGGGAGTGCGCCTTTGCATTGCTGTCATTGCCATAAACTGTTTTACAGTTGGACATTCATGATGGGTTAGATTGATAGTTAGTTTCATATGAATGACATCTCACGTTTGGTGCACAGGTCAGGTTTTCATAATGGTGGGATATTGCCTTCTGGGAGATGTAGTGCTATGAGTTCCCTGTACTTTACATGCCATTACCAAGGGCTGCGGTGCCAGGTGGGTTTAGTGGGCATGTGGCATGCCAGTGAGGGGTATTAGGACATTTGGAGAGAGGTGTGGTGGGTGGTCTGTTAATTGAGGTGGGGTAAGGTGGTGAGGGAGTATGCAGGACAAAAGAATTGGGAGACATGAATGTTGTGGGGACTTACCAGACTCCACTTCCCCAGGTTTTCCTGTCAGGTCCTCAGGATGCAGAATGTCCAAGACCTTTTCCTCCCAAGATGTGAAAGTAAGGGGAGGAGGTGGGGGCTGACCGCCAGTCTTCAGTACCACCAGCTGGTGCCTGGATGCCATGGAATGCACCTTCTACCGGAGGTCGTTCCACCTCTTCCCGAGCATGGATAGGTGCCTACAGCAGTGGCCCTGTTGACTATTCTTTGCCACCACTCCCTTTTCCTGGCTACTGATGTTTGCTGGATCTGTGCTCTGAACAGATGTGGCTCTACCCTGACAATTTCGTCCACCATGACCCTCAACTCATCATCAGTGAAACATGGGTGTTTTTGTGGGGACATGGTAGTGGTGGTAAAGACGGTGAGATAGTGTTAAAAGAAAAAGGCTGATGAGGTGTAGGTGCTGTGATGTGAGTGGGTGATGGTTGTTGTGTGCTGTGTGTAAAAGTAAATTGTGTGTTGTGTAGGTATGGGATGTATGCGTTGGGAAATGTGTACAGGTGGCAGAAGTTGTTTTAAGAAACCTGCGTTGGTTATTGCTCCTGTGTGGCTGTGTGTGGCGTTTTGTTTGCAAAGAATTGTGGGTTGTGCAGGGGTGTGTTATATAGCGGAGTGTGAAGTTGTGCTGAGTGTGTGGATGTGTGTCAGGTGTGGGATTTTCAAACTATGCAATGTGGTGTTGTATTCAGTGTGATGTGAGTTGAGACCGCCGCGGTTCACACAACCAATGGTTTTCCACCATGGAAGAACCGCTGTTGTTATTTGTAGATCGTAATGTGATGGGAGGATTTTTGTCGGACTGGCGGTGACACTGCCTCTTTTTCACCCTCCAGTGTACTGGCTGTTTTGAAAAATTGGCTGTTTTTTGGTAGAATTGACAGTGTAACTCTTAATATGGGGGTCGGATTAGCGCCAACGTGGCAGTCTTTTGGCTGCTGCCACCGCAGCGGTCTTCCCAAAAGCCCGCCAAACTTCTAATGACCCCCCTTTGTCTCTTGATTGTTTGGTGTGATGCGTACTATTTTTGCATTAAAGGCATATTAGACTTTTGGCTTCCCAGAGTGTTTTATTTTAACAGGGGGTAAGAACCTGTAGTAGCAAACTGTTATTTCAGCCAAACTGTATTCCTACACATAAAGCTAGTAAATCGAAATCTGAGCCTATGTCTGTACAAATACAGAACACTTTTTTGTTGTTAAACTGCTGCTTCTATTGGTGTTCGGTAACCCATTGACGGTAAATCATTCCTCCCGCTTTTAACAGGTTAGTAAAATATGTTTGCAGTAAAGGCTAGTTGTCGTATTTTATGCTGCTTGAAGTTGCAATGCCACCTAGGAGGAAGTAACCTCACACCTTATTGTAATTGGTAGGAAAGCGTTTTGACACAGCGAGGTGAACGCGCTGCACAGGCGGGACTCTCACTTGCAGGAGAGGCGTGAATTTTAAGCCGGGAGGGGTGTCGTCTTACCAGGGTGCTGAGATGGCCAAACAGCAGTGTCAGGCCCAAAGGAGGGCCCTGATTTAAGGACCCTCGTTAAGGTGCTAGTGTCGGTGCTTAGCGGCCACCTGGAAATCACGATACCTGCTCTCTGAAAAGCGTGCGATTTGTTTCTTCAGCTTCTGCTTTCAAATATGACTCCCTTTCATGCTTTTACCAATCTTGCGTTCACTCATTATAAAATGTATGTATTTCTATTGACAGTTGTATTTTTATTTTTGTGCATTTTTTTATTTTATTTGTTGTTTTTCCTAAATAGCACGGACTTCACCAGACAAGGATCAGAGCGCTATGCATCAGGATTGTGTTGACAATTGACATTAGACTAATACAGACACAATTGTAATCACAAAAGGAGTCAAAATATGACCGACGACGTCTTAAAAGATGGCAATCTAATTTACGAGTTAGTCTATTGAAAGCGTCATCTCTAGAATCGAGTTTGCTTTTCACTTGCTCACCGTAGGTAACCATGCACAAGCACGTCTACCTGCCAGTGTAAAAACTGTAATTGCAGTAATTTCGATTCATATATAGTTGAATGTATTTGTGGGCACTGGTGGGGATGTTTTCTTCTCATTTGTAATTATGAACGTATAAAAATATACACTGCAAATTAATGAAATATAAAGTCTATTTATATCAGTCCGTGTGAAAACGCGTTCGTTTCCTGGCTGCAGTACGGCACGAACTTCTATAATTTGTGGTGTGTGTGTGCACCAGTGCACGTGTATAATCTTGATGCTGTAATTGTCCATAGCCTCTATAGTTTCGCATTGTTGCACAAATACATTTTCTAAATATATGATATAATAAATACAATATACAAATATAAAAATAAGCGAATCTAGTTGAAACAAGGCGTTTGTGTTTTAAGCCACCAAGATGGCCCTAGTGTTTATGATTCGCCCCTCTGATATCTGATATCTTTCAAATCTCGGCTTCGAACGTAGACAAACCTAGCTGTACATCCTTCAGAGGTCCATATAGTTTACCATGCAGAGATTTACACCCCGGCTGCCGAGTTTCTCTTTGGCAAAGTATTGGGAACATTTTGAAAAATGTATTTCATCTGAAAATAAATATGAAAAATATGTTATGTTGTCTGTTCATTTAAATTAATTTTGTGTTTACTTTAAATGTGGAATAAAATAGGAAAATATGCTACAGCACTATTATATGCATTCAACATTACAGCTTTGATTAATTGAAATATACTAAATTAAATTAAAATTATTTGTGTGAAGTTTAAATTGGGAAATACATTTCCAGCTGAAGAAAATACATATTTTTAAAGTGCATTGTTAATTATTAAAAGCTGGTTTATACGTAGGAAAAAGTGAATTCCTACACAAAACGATCTCACACTTCTCAAATGACCTCCCCTCTACATGCATCTGGGGCGGGGATATGAACTGCGTTCCACATATAGACACGGATAGATCACACCCCCCCATAGCAGCCTCCCCAACAATTAAAAATTCGCAGATGCTGCGTCAATGGATGGCAGATCGCCGTCTCACAGACACCTGGAGGCACATACACCCCCACGATCGCGAATACTCATACTACTCCCCAGTACACCTCCTCCACACCCGCATAGACCTTATCCTCACTTCCCAAGACATTACCAACAGGATCACAAGCACCGATTACACCGCCAGGGTAATCTCAGATCACTCCCCTCTCATCGCTCATATCAGATGGGGCAGTCCGCGCGCATGCATCCCAACTTGGCGCCTCCAGACCCAATTGCTACAAGACCCCCCATTTCGAGAAGAATTAGCCACACACATATCCTCTTACTTCACCCAAAAAAAGAGGACAACGTGCTCTAGATCAACAGAATGGGACGCACACAAGGCAGTCATTCGAGGAACATGCATCTCAGCAACAGTCGGTGCACGTCAAACACTAGTACGCGAGCTTAGTAATTTAGAAAAGGAAGTACATTCTTTCGAGAATGACTTCGCCAGGGGCGAGATTACACAAACAGAACTAGCTGGGAAGCGCTCACAATGGCACGATGCTGACAGAAGACTAGGTCTGTTCGATTATCGCCACTACATAGCTCGCAACCACGCTGAAGGTGACAGATCGGGTAAATTACTGTCATGGCTCATACACAACGGAGGCCGGAAATCCCCCATAGGAGCCATCCGTTTAGAAACAGGACTAATAGTAAATGCCCAGGCCGATATCAACCTAGCCTTCAAGGAGTATTACAGCACACTATACAAAGCTCCCCTTCCCCCACCCGAAACACCACTGAATGAGTTTTTCACTGATATCGAGCTGAATCATCTAACGGTCGATCAGGTTGCAGACCTGGAAAGACCGATCGATATTAGTGAGATACAGCAGGCCCTAAAACAACTGCCACATGGCAAAGCACCAGGCAATGATGGACTGCCTATTGAATACTATAGCATGTTCCCGACTCAAACACTAACCCCATACCTAGAGATGCTGACTGAGGCGCTAGAGTGTGGACAACTACCGGACACATGCCTTGAAGCACTGATAGCAGTGCTACCTAAACCGGGGAGAGACCCTTTGGATGTACGTTCATACAGACCACTATCACTACTGAACACAGACTGCAAGCTACTCGGCAAACTGTTAGCCAACCGCTTGCTCCCATGTATGCCAGACCTGATACATCGTGATCAGGCTGGGTTCATACCTGGCCGGAGCACATTTAGTAATATCCGAAACTTATTGCGCCTAATGGCGAACTCACAAACGAACGACTATGCTCAAGTGGCAGTCTCACTGGACATAGAAAAAGCATTCGATATGCTGGGTTGGCCCTTTCTGATGGAAACATTGCGCCGTATGGGTTTCGGCCGAACATTCATCAGATGGATAGGGGTACTCTACACTTACCCATCCGCAAGAGTTAAAACGGGCGACACGATTTCGCAACCGTTTAAAATAGAGAGAGGAACCAGACAGGGCTGTCCATTATCCCCGCTTTTATTCGCCCTCGCAATTGAACCCTTAGCAGCTCACCTACGTGCGGTAGCCCCTGCATGGGGCATCCGAGACGATCACACATACCGCATAGTGTCACTATACGCAGACGATGCACTTATTTTCTTACGAGATTACCAAGAATCCCTACCTGAAGTGCTGAAGTTACTGCGCAGGTTTGGCACATTGGCCGGGCTCAAGGTAAATTGGTCTAAGTCGTGCATTTTCCCTATGTGCCCTGTCCCTGAAGCACACAGATTACCCTTCAACCCTGGCGAACTGAAATGGTGTTACACCACCTTCAAATACTTGGGTGTAAACATATACCACGACGCACGAGACCTCAGGGACAGCAACTTGGGGCAGGCGGTCCGATCCATCAGAGGCTCCCTGCCCTTCTGGTGCTCACTCCCACTGTCACCGATGGGCAGAGTAGCCATAGCGAAGATGGTGATCCTGCCCCGATTGTTGTACTTTTTCATGGCCCTCCCACTGGCTCTACCAGCCTCCTTCTTTAAACCTCTGAATAGCCTATTAATAAATCTCGTATGGGGCAACGGAAGACGACGAGTGGCATTATCAAAAATACACCAACCACTAACAATGGGTGGACTGGGAGCGCCTAGATTCGAAATGTACTATGCAGCTTCCCAGTTACAATGGATTTCATCCTGGCTAGGCCGTCCAGACGGAGCTGAATCACAGATGATCATCTCGTCTCTAGGGAACATGGGCTTAATACAATACCTGATGAATCGTGAATCCCCCAAACACCCACGCAACATACTACTGAAAACTGCGCACTGGATATGGGGCCACCATGTGCTCATGAACAATAAAACACCACAATATTCCCCCAGGCTACCATTTTTGGCCATCCCGAAACTTGCCAACATAGCAGCTAGAGTTGGCCTGAACAGATGGCCAGAAAAGGGAATACGCACCATCGGCGACATCTATAATGAAGGACGCCTCCTAACTTTCAATACACTAACTGATAAATATGAACTGTGGCGCAGAAGCTTTATAGCATACGGAGCAGTACGCCAGACACTACGGTCTTGCTGGAACAATGATAACTCAGAACCAAATGTTTCCCCCAGACTGCATGAGTTGCTAGGTAGCATAGAAGACCCAATAAATGTATCAAGAGCATACATAATCTTAACTTCCTGCGTTGAAAATAAACAAGTACAATCAAAGAACAAATGGGATGCAGTGCTAGCAGAACCCCTGTCACAACCCGCTTGGAACCAGGCACTGACAATGACAAAAGAAGTATCACGCAACCCGCGTTTTCGCTATACCCAGTTTAATTATTTACATCAAACATACTTATCACCTCACCGAATAACCCGTATGTTCCCCCAATCAAAGCAAACATGCCCCAGATGCGCCACTCCTGAAGCCACCTTTTACCACATGACCTGGGAATGCCCCCCAATCCGGAAAGTATGGGGAGACATAATAGAACTGCTGGTCGATTGGACAGCTGTTGAACTGTCCCCCACCCCGGAGCTGTGTTTGCTGGGTATAGGTCCAAACCTCAAAAAACGGAAACAAACTCTAAGATGCATAGCGCTGGCGCTGGTGATGTACAGATGCCTTATAGCCATGCACTGGAAGGCCCCAGTTGCGCCGGGCATCGAACAATGGCGATCGGAGCTGCAGCGCTGGGCCAGGGCCGAGGCCGGCACGCTGCAGCTCCTATCAACAAGGGGCGTTCGGGTCAAAGGTCTTGACACCTGGAACTCTTTTGTTGCAATAATAGAAAGAAAAGATGACGAACGCCCGCCCTGAACACTCCCCTAACAAACATTAAAATCCGCACCTTACAGTCCCAAATAGCTGCAACCCCCCAGGGATAGCGCGCAACCACCCCACATCAGGCTGGAAGCAAAATATCACATAGCTGAACCTAACCGCAAAGCTAACCCAAGTATAAATAACAAAAAAGTAAACAGGCAGGAGACCTAGTGTGACAAAACGGCGTAGAAGTATAAACAAATAAATAAAAACGATAAGGAACAAAAATATATATATAAAAGCGGACAGGAGCAGGGGGCGTCAGCATGAAGCTGGTATAACCTAACAGATGGTTACCAACCAGTAATAACACCAGCGCACAAAGGGGGCTCACGACCAATCACCCGCCCCCGTTTCTTCCCCTCCTCCTCTCCTCCTCTGCCTCCGCTTCCCCCGCCGGCCCTCATCCCCCCCTCACAGAAACCCCTTTCCTTTTTTCCTTTTTTTAAAAATTTTTTTTTAGTGCAACAGGATGCTTTAATATGATGTTCAGCCCGGACTATCCCCTCCTACCCCAGCTCGTGGCTACACGGACCCCCTGGCAGTGGCGCGGGAGTGGGCGGAGTGCACCTTAGCCCAGGCATGGTACAATAGCCGTCTAGGGCGACATGATGAACGCACCTGTTGCAAATGTTATTCTCATTGACAGTTTTCATTTGTGTAATTTTGTTGTGTGATGATAAATAATAAAAACACATTTAAAAAAAAAAAAATTTAAAAGCTGGTTTATAGAATGAATTGAAATTATTATATTTACTTTTAATAAAATTTAATGTTACATTATGTTTTCAATTAAAAGTAGGTCATTAGATATTTTATAACTAAATCATATAAATCTACTATGTTTCTATATTTTTAACATTAATTTATATTTATTTATATTTTCAACTATGTTAAATAATCTAACTTAATTTAACATTATTTCTCATAGGGTTTTATTTTAATTCCCTAACTCCATTATTTTCTTTGGGGCAATGTTGCAATACAGGCATTGGCTATATGAAGTGCTGGACTTACTACAAAAGTGTACATTCCAACAAAAGGGTAAGTTGCTACAAAAGTGCAGTTTGTGAATACTCGAAAGAAAGAAACTTACTCAAAAGTGTAAACTCACTGAAAAGTGTGTGTTACCTTTATGAATCAGGTCCTCAGTATCCTACTCATTCCATGCAGCATTGTACTACCATTCCATTGCAGACGTTAATTCTCTGGCCTCGCCTCCCTGGCTTCGGTGGTACTTTTAGGCCTCTTTCTTGGGAAGGGTGGCTATAGGCGAGCTCTGACTACCAGAAGCGCAACTGGAGGCTTCTTTTCCGATCGTCAGGTAGTCTTTGCTATTGAGTGCAGGATGGGCGTTTTTGGCTGTAAACTATCATGCACTACAGGTTTCACGGAAAAGTTAAGTGAAGTGAACTGTTCAAAGTTCCAAGCATCAATGAGAATGAATGAATGAATCCATCAATCAATTATAGAGCACCGAGATGGTAGACAGATGCCCCTGCACTTCCAAGCCTGTAAGAGGGGAAAACTGAAAGACTAATTACTATGACTGGAATAACCAGGTTTTCAGTTTTGTTTTTTAAAGATGTGTTTATTGGGGGAGGCTCGAATTTTAAGTGGGAGGGAATTCCATAGGTTAGGGGCCGAGAAGTAAAAAGACCGGCTAAGTGAGTGAACACATCATACTGTAGGTACTACCAGCAATAGCTGATTAGAGTATAAGAGAGATCTAGCGGGATGACATGCTCGATTTTTATCCCTCGAGTATTTTGGGCCTCTATTATGAAATGCCCTGAATGTTATAAGAAAGCATTTAAAGTAAATGGGTTGGCACATGGAAGCCAGTGTAGGTTTCTCAGGTGTCCCACATAGATTCCTGTTTGGGGATATTCAGTAGAAGCTTGGCGGCTGCAATCTGTATCAGTTGCAGATGACTAAGGAGAGTGTCTGGAAGACCCACGTGCAGAATATTGGCATACTCCAAAGGAGAGGTGAGCAGAGAATGTGCAATGCTTTTCCTACTTATTTCAGGAACTAGCCCATTTTTTTTCAGGCTTTTAGAAGGGCAAAGCATTCACATGTGACTGCCCTTACCTGTAGTGAAAAGGAAAACTCCTCATGGAATTTCACTCCAATGTGGAAGGAGACCCAAATTCTGAAGGCTGCCAAACGCTGGACCAGATTGAAGAGTAGCAACAAAAGAGCAATACCTTGGTTTTAGCTGAGTTTACTTTTAAACAAATGCCCTTCATCCCGTCAGCCGTTCTCATGAGGCAAGATTGGAAAGAACTCTGTAATTCACTGCTATTCTTCAAGAAAGAGAGCAGTAGTTGTGTACTGTCAACCTATGATACGACCATAAATCCAGATGGCTGAATGATCTCTGCCAGACTGGTCACATAGACGTGAAACAATGTAGGACTAAGGGACAAACCCTGTGGGACACCTTGTTTCAATAGCTTGGGTGAAGGCGAAAAAGGAGAATGATGGACAGATTGATACATCTCAGATAGGAAAAACTTTAGCCTTAGTAGGACAGACCCACAGATGCCACTGTTCATTAGACGCTGTAACAGAATCTAAAGTGAAATAGTGTCAAAAGCAGCTAGGATAACTAATAATACCACTGCTGCTACATGGCTCCCATCAACCCTTAACTTTACAAACTCAGAGCTGATTCTGTACTATGTATGGCAAGGCCCGAACCCCAACTGTGAGTCATGAAAAGGATTATTGGACTCAGGTGACAATTAATGTGGCCATTAACTATTTTATCCAGCATTTTAGGCAATTTTTCAGTAGCTGAACCAATTGAGCATGTTTCCAGAGATTAAGAACAAAGACTTGTTGCAGTGAATGATTCAATAGATAATTTATTATCTAAAATGTGCTTAGCCTTAGCTAGAATTCAAAGGGGACATGACTCTAAAGGTGATCCGGAGTAACATTATAAAATTTTCTAGCTGTCGCGTCTAGAATTTTCAATTCTATTAAGGACACGGAGGCGAGGATTATGCTTCTCTTTCCATGCTTTTAATATTCAGCAGCCAATAGGAAAGGTTATACAAACAAAACTACAAATCCCATGAACCCCAAGGGACACAACTACAACCATAGAGACCAACCCTATAAAACCCTCATGACTCAGTGTCTCTTCCTCTTTCTTTGCAAATATAGATACAGTTAATTCACTGATGCTCAAAGTTATACAAACGAAAAACCTCAAGTCCAGAATCATGAACAAAACATCCAACCGGAACGAAGCAGAAGATCACAGAGGAAGGAGGAAAAACGGGTTCCAAGGAGAAAATCCTGGTAGAAATCCTGACGAAGCTCACAGCATCATTTTTCTTCTTGACCTAAGACAAGCACAGAACACATAGCCATAAAAACTGTCTTATCGTTATAAAAAACATTATCATCTAAAAGACATATTACATTTTTTTTTTTTTTTTTGCGTTTTTAAAACAACTTGAAATTCAGGGAGGGTAGAAACAAATAGTCAATTCAAACAGCACATTGTATAATATACTTTGTATAATTGAACTTTTCTGCCAGGGTGGGATAATCCTCGCCTCCGTGTCCTTAATAGAATTGAAAATTCTAGACGCGACAGCTAGAAAATTTTATATTCTATGTCAGGACCGGAGGCTCTGATTATGCTAGTTTAAAGTTTAGACATTACCACAGAAGCTACATCCAAAATGGGTTTGTAATAAAACCTCTTAAATGTGGAATCCGAAGACCAGTCTGCAGCGTTTAAAATGTCCTCAAGACGAGAACCTAAAGAGAAAGATTTTGATGCCATAGCACCTCTCACTGAGTGAGCACCAAATTTGGAGACATCAATACCTGACTCTGCTAAAATCCATTTTACCCACCGAGCCAAGGTTGCAGATGCAACTGGTCGAAAAGGCTTTTGAAGGGAAATAAGCAATTGACCTGTCATATCAGTACGAAATTCTGCCGTACTCACCTCGTAGTCCTTCAGACATTGCACAACGCAGAGTTTCTGATTATCGGGGAAGGCTGGGTAAGATACTACCCTTGTATTGCATTTAGTTCTTCTGGAAATCATAAAGGAGACACCCTCCGGAGAAAAACTTCTCCCTGCCAAATCTAAGGCTCTAACATCAGACACTCGTTTACATGATACAAGACAGAGTAAAAAGGTAAGTTTTGCCGACAGCTGTTTTCTGGAAAGATACTTATTGGAAGGCCAGGAATCTAGAAATTGTAGAACACCGTTAACATCCCAAAGATGAGAATACTTGGGGCGAGGAGGATTCAACATTCTAATACCTCGAAGCAGTTTACAAACCATAGGCAACTGACCGATAGGTCTACCTTCGACAAACACATGACCAGCCGAAATGGCCGAACGAAAATTGTTGATGGAGTTATAAGCCATACCTGAGGCGGCTAATGAAGCTAGAAAATTCAAAATCATGGTGCAATCGGCAGTAAGGGGATCTGAACCCCGAGAAGAACACCAACTACACCAACGTCGCCAGGCTGAGGTATAGCGTTTATGAGTGTTGGGGGCCCAGGCCTGGTTGATGAATTCCTGAGCTTCGCTCGAAAGGCCTGGGAGGTTCCAATTTTGCCTGAAAGACGCCAGGCTAGGAGAGAGAGTTGGCCCGATAAGATCAAGGGATGGGGCGATCTCCCTGGGTCTAGAAGGAGGTCCCAAGACCAAGGTAAGAGGAAGGGGGGAGCACAAGTCAGCTCCATGATGATGGGAAACCAAGGTTGCGCTCTCCAAAAAGGAGCAATCAACACTAATTCCGCCTCTTGTCTCCGAAGATGTGCTAGGACCCTGGGGATCATTACAAAGGGGGGAAACGCATAATTCAGAGAGGGAGACCAATCCTGGAGAAAAGCGTCTGACGCTCTCGCTCCCGGGTCCGGACGCCAACTGAAATAAGACGGAAGTTGTGTGTTCAGTCGGGAGGCAAATAGGTCTATTGAACAAGGGCCCCACATCCGCATAATCGTCTTGAAGACTCGAGGATGTAATCTCCAATCGCTGGCATCCCTCAGATGACGGGAATGCCAATCCGCTATAACATTCCGTTGACCCGGAAGGTACTCTGCTGTCACCGAAATTTGGTTCTGGAGACAGAAGTGCCAAAAATCCTTGGCGATCTCCGTCAGGATCTGAGACCGGGTTCCCCCTAGTTTGTTCACATATCGCACTGCTGATACATTGTCCATCCGAAGAAGGATGCAACATTTCGCTCTGCCTGCAGAAAAACTGCGGATGGCAAAGGAACCCGCTAAGAGCTCCAGGCAGTTGATATGCATTGAAAGTTCCTCCTGGGACCAACGACCCCCGGTGGAGAGGGGACCGCAGCGAGCACCCCAACCCCGACGGCTGGCATCCGCCTCTATGGTCAGGTCTGGAGAACATGGAAAAATGGCCCTGCCGTTCCATGCCTCCATGTGGTTTAACCACCAAGAGATCTCGAGTCTCGCTTCTTCTGATAGAGGAACTAATTGGGAGTAGGCCAGACCTTTGTTCAAGTGAAGGCTCTTCAGACGCTGGAGGGCTCTGTAATGCAGAGGACCCGGAAAGATCGCCTGGATAGAAGACGCTAGCAGCCCCACTATATGGGCTAGGAATCTCAATGATACAGTCGTTTTGGACAATGCAAGTCTCAATTCTTTCTTGATCCTCTTCACTTTCACTTGTGGGAGAATCAGTTGAGCAGAGGGAGAGTCCACCAGGAATCCTAGGAATTCTATTGATTGAGACGGGACCAGTATGGATTTCTGGACATTGATCACAAAACCCAGATCTTGAAGGAGAGAAATCGCCCATTCGAGATGTAACATGAGCGTCTGATGGCATTGGGACATGATTATGATGTCGTCCAGGTAGATGATGAGACGAACACCCCTGGCTCTCAGATATTCCACCACCGGTCTCATCAACTTCGTGAAGCACCACGGAGCCGACGATAGGCCGAAAGGGAGAACTTTGAATTCGAATATCCTCCCCTCCCAGCGGAATTGTAGGAAACGTCTGTGAGGGGGGAAGATGGGGATGGACAAGTAAGCATCTTTGAGGTCCAAGCGGACCATCCAATCTCCTGTTCGAAGGATGTCTCGAAGTAAATGGATCCCCTCCATTTTGAAATGTCGGTAGAGGATCCATTGGTTGAATTCTTTCAAGTTGAGGACCAATCTTGATCCGCCTCCCTTTTTGTCTACCAAAAAGATGGGGCTTACAAAACCCCTGGGATGTAAAGTGGCTTCTTCTATCGCCTCTTTTGACAGGAGAGCAATAATTTCTTTGTGTATAAAAGACCGATCTGAGAGGGAAAAATACATTGTGTTTGTGGGAAGATTCTGGATGGGGGATTGAAAAAATTCTATCTTGAAACCAAGAATGGTCTCGAGTATCCACGGATCGTTTGATATCTTTAGCCAATTGTGATAGAAAAGTCGAGTGCGCCCCCCCAAAGAAATTTCCTCCCAAGGAATGATTCTCACCTGTAGAGGAGGAGTCTTGAATGGCGGCAGCTGCCCCTCTGAATCTTCCTCTGCGGAAGCGGCCGCGGAAGGACCTTCTTGAGGGATAGAAGGTGGAGGGCTGATCTTGGTAACCACCTCTGCCTTGATGGCCCTGGAAGCTATCTCCAGTGGGGTTGTGAAATCTCCGGCCGAACGATCGCCCTCTGAAGCGTCCGGCTCGGGAAAAAAGAGGGCGAAGAGCTTTCCTAATAGAGCCCTGTGCTTTATCCAGGCTGGAAAAGGTAGCAACGAATTTGGAGAGTTCTTTTAAGAAGGGGGCTCCAAATAAAAGACCTTGGGCCGCTGGGCCCGCTTCCGAAGATGCCAGGTCGGCTAACTTGGGATCCATTTTCATCAGAATGGATCTGCGGCGTTCATTGGAAATGGCGCAATTGGTATTGCCCAGAATGCAGATTGCTCTTTGAGACCATCCAATGAGAGTATCCGAGTCTATCGGGACATTGGATTCTTTCGCTTGGTAAGCGAGTTCCAGGATCTTGGTCAAGGGGCCTGTTAAATCCAAAAGTTTATCCTGACAGGATTTCCAGGCCCTGTCGATTCCCTTCTTAGGGTCTTTAGTGTACCTTTTGAGGTAAGTAATCATGGAGGGGTCTATTTCTGGAGTTTCTGATATTTTGTCTGGGAGGTCAGGTCTTGGGCACTCAGAGCGAAGGCGAGCTCTTACCTCCTTATCAAATTCTTGTCGCAGGTGATTTTTTACGTAATCTGAGACCTCCGGGGGAGGAATCCAAGCAGAGGATTTGGGGTGAATGATCTCCCCCGGTTCAAATGTTAAGAGTTTAGGTTGTTTAGCCCCGGAGGTATGGTGGGATTTAGCTTTGCGCTTACGAGGATGTGAATCCTCCATAGGAGGGCTGTGAGATGAGCTACCCTCCGAGTCCTCCGAAGGGTCTGAGGGAGGATCAGTTGACATGCTATAAGGGTGCTCCGTCATTAAAGATGACGTTAATTTCTCGAATGCCTCGGCGTGAATGGATTTTGCTGGAGGATTGGGTTGTCCTTCAAACATGTTTCCTTTGGGGGGAAGCCATCCCTGCTGTTGTGCAAACCCGAAAAGGTGGTGTTTCAGAGGGGTGATTGCCTTGGCTAGGGCATCATTCACTGTCTGGCGCACGCCTGCGTCCAGAGCTTGGGCCAGATCCTGTTCGAAGGAGCCTGGATGGACTTCCTCATAGAAGTAATTTTCATCACCCTCAAGCTCTTCTTCATACATAATACCTTCAAGGTAAAGGACCCACCAAAGCACTGGTGGAGAGGGGGAGCTTATCAGTGTATGTAAATATAAATATATATAAAAGAGTATACACATACACTAATCTGACCCCAATGCAGGTGATAACAAAAAGAGAGATTTTAAATGTGGAGGGAGCACCTGCACCAAGCTCTAGGTGAAAACACCTGAATTATAATTTTACAACCCTGCAGACACTTTCTGACAGGGCGTTCAGGGGGAGCACAGGGCTATGACATAGAAAATGCCCAACTTTCTAAAAAAACGAAGTTTTTAGTGCCCAGAAGAGGGTTTTGGGGCACTCACAGCCCAACAGCAAGCGTGCGAGTCGATCGGCAAGTCCTTGAAATAGAAGGAGAAATGCCGGTCGGCTCGCGCGCCCTTCGTTCGAATTAGAAATAGAAATAGGACTGCGCGACGAGGTCGCGCAGTCCCGCTCCCCGATACCGGCTCCCACTCCACAGCAACTGCGGGCGGCAAGCCGCCCTTCGGCAGTAAGGTGCGCGTTAGTGCGCGTTAGTAAATTATGTATTAAACAACATCAATCAACAATATTATATATAACAAATCGCGCTAAGGCAAAAAGCGACTTAACTGGCTGCGCAGCAGCAAAGAAAGAGGAAGAGACACTGAGTCATGAGGGTTTTATAGGGTTGGTCTCTATGGTTGTAGTTGTGTCCCTTGGGGTTCATGGGATTTGTAGTTTTGTTTGTATAACCTTTCCTATTGGCTGCTGAATATTAAAAGCATGGAAAGAGAAGCATAATCAGAGCCTCCGGTCCTGACATAGAATCTAAAATAGCATGGGCCGAAATTTCAAGTGATATGTTATCAAATGAAGATAGGACAGGACAGGTGGTCTGCTATTCGCCAAAGAGCACTGGTAATCAACAGTGTAAATTACATCTTCACTAAAATTGGCATAGATTTTTTTCAGTCTTCACCTGAAATAAGAGAGACTTTCACATAATTCTGTAGAAGGGATAATACGTGTGCAGGCTTTGGGTGCATGGAAAGACTGGACTCTTTTTTAAATCTCTTTGTATATTAAAAGCTAAGGGGATCTGATTAGCTAAACAGTCTGCTTGAGCCTTAGAATAGCACCATGGTACAACCTCAGTGTTAATTTATAAATCACTTTATCTGTCGAATTCTAGTTTCTTCTCCAGTGAAACTCGAGATTTTTACATTCGTTTTTTTCGCCCACTAAGAAAGTTGTAAACAGAGGAGCAGACGAGCAAAAAAATCTACCACTTCTGAGTAGCTAGTTTGTTAATTTAAATGGCATCTTGCTTAGGGTCAGTGGGGCTTGCTTAGAGAGATGATTATTGGTTAGATTAGTCTTGTTCACATTGCGTCCACAAGTTGTAAGAAGGTAGAGCACACAGCAGAGTCCCGGAAGGGAGCGAGAACGATATCAGGTACTATTAATAGTCAGTCCAAGTTAATGGAACAGGGCTTCTAGCCTGTAAATCTGAAAGATCGGTAAAAACCAGACCCAAGGTGTGGCTGGCAACATGTGTGGGCCCACAAACGTTTTGATGCAAGTTTAAAGAGGCTAAGGTGTCAATAATGTGAGAGGTGCCCAGATCAGCCACTATTTTGGTGTGAATATTTAAATCTCACAAAATGATAAAGTTGCCAAACTGTAAACTGCTCATGGCCACTTCTTCTAAAAAACAGTCATGAATTTGGCAGTGTATCTCGGAGACCGGTAAATTAAGGTACCAGAAATGGAAAAAGTAGTCGAAGGTTTGAGCAAGATTATAAAACCCTCCATCAAAGCAGAATTAATCCTCTCTAGCATGGTACAGGCATATTCAGAGCGATAATTCAATGCAATCCCATCCCCTTTACTGTTCCATCAGTCAGTGTGATGGACAGAAAAATTCAAAGGGACCACAATTACTACGTCAGAAAGTGAGTTATCCGAGATCTTAGGGAAAACTGTATCCCAATTGTCAGAAGAGCAAATGTGATAAAAGTCTAGAGGATGTTTTGGAAGTGAGCACACATTAATTAAACAACCACTGACGTAATGCAGGGAGGAAACATTCAAAGAACCCCAGTGGCCTGTGGTCATATTCAGTATTAGAAAATCAATCCTCTTCCAATACTGGGAACAGGAAACTGGACCTGCCAAGCAGCTAATGCTTAGTTTATTCGTGCAAAGCGTTCTAAAGTTTAAAGCTTTCAATTGGTTAGGTATATAGGCTAGCTTAGTCTGAGAAACAACAGGTGGGATGAAAGGAAATATAACAACCATTTGGAAAAATCCAATAGGCCTGCCTTGCATCTTCAGTTAAAAGCCAAAGGGTTCCTATTCTATTGCTTTTTATTTTAACCTTTAACTGATTCCTCATCTCCGATCTCCCCCACGACCCTACAGAGAAGTCTCCACAGCAGTGTCCAGTGCAGGACATGGAAAAAGTAAAATCTGGAATCCCTTAAATTGGGTGCGGCAGAAAAGAGGAGGACCGACAAAGGGTGACATCATGAAAGACAGAGGCAATGACTCCATATGAATTAATTTGACAAACTATGCCTTCAAATAAATTGGTAGCAAGGAAAGCTGTGATAGTGATAGCAAAGCTGTTCTAGATTTCATAATTGGCCACAAAGATGCCACCTTATAAGATAATTAAGGGGTTAATTAGTTCTTTGAGTAGGCGAAAAAATGGACAGCCTTTTAAGGGGCTGTAGCCTAAGAAGAGTAACAATACTAAGAGCCTGTCCTTATACATGTAGGCTTAACTCACATTTGTCTCCTTCTTCTGGACCTTGTTAACCCAACCCTCGTCATCCTTTTCCTGGTCACCCCCCACTTCCTGGTGTGTTTTCTCATTGTTCTCATCCTACTGGACCTTGTCCTCTTTCTGGTCCTTTTTGCCTCCTTCTTTTTGGCTTTACTTCTGGTGCATCTCCTAGTCTTGGACCTGTCCTTGTGCTCCTTATCTTGGTCCTCCTGACCAAACTCATACTTCTGGTGTTCCTTGGGGACCCCTGTTCCTCCTGTTTCTAGACCTGCCTTGACCCGGCTCCCCCTCTCCCCAACTCCTCCTCCTTGGATATGCGTCCTGCTTGTCATCCTCCTAATTTGCCTCCTTGTCCTCCTCCTCCTTCTAGTCCTCCCCTTTAACATTTTATTCCTGGTCTTGGTCCTAATCCTTAGCCTCCTGGTCCTGAACTGGTCCTTCTGATTCATTTTCCTCTTGGATTTCTTGTTCCTGGTCCTTCTGACTTTGGTACTCCTCCAGGTCCTGATACTGGCTTATATGGTGCTCCTTATGATGGTCCACCTAGTGTTTAGCTTCCTGGTCCTCCTAATCTTCTGCTTTGTCCTCCTTACCCTGGTCATCCTAACCCTGGTTCCTCTTCTTGTGGTACTCATCAGCACATTTCCCTCTTTCTCTTAGTCCTGGTTACCCAGTCTTCATTATCCTTTTCCCTCTGGTTCTGGTTTAAGCTTAATTCTAGATTATTAACCTTGGAAAAGATCCTGAAGAGCTATTTAGTGTGATGAACAGCATTCAAAAGGTGTTGTGAGTAGCGTAATCTTTTGCTTTGCTTGATGGGTGTTTAATTAATTCTGTAAGTCTCTGTAGTTGGTGTTTTTATAATTAATTTTATGTGTTTGCTCAACTCCCCTTCTAGGGTTCTAGATTTTGTTAGTAGTTTTAGATCTGAATTGACTCTGTTTACTTTCCAATTGTGTTGTCAGTTTTATGAGGCTTTGTCAAAAACCTTTAAGATCATTGGTGGAATTGATTAGCTATCATTGAGATCCAACATTAATTTAGCTACCCTTTCTACCCAAAATACATACAGATTCAGCTGTTTCCATCATCTGAACGGTATATTTGTGTTCAAAGCTGTTGGGGGGCATGTGATGGGAAGGCTAATGTCTAAGCAGATAAAATGTGATCTCTTTGGTAGTGGGAATTGCAATATTACCTAGACATGAAATACCCTGCCTTCCCTTGGTAAGGGCGGGGGGTAAAAAAAATAGGGGCAGCTCCCTGTGGCCTGCACACGTTTCAAATATATACGTGACTATATTTTTACCATTGAATTCGGCAATAAAATTCTTTTATGTTTTGTTTTTTTCTTTTTTATATTTGTATCCTTTATAAAACACTAAACAGAAGAACTCGGATGAGGAGTGTTAGAAATTGGGTTTCTGTTTGGCAGAGGTATGCACCCTGTCCAAGCAGGAACCACAATCCTAGTCAGGGCAAGTCAAATACACATCATAAACTAACCTGTGCTCATCCTCTGGTAGATTGTTACAGAGCAGGCCAGCTTAATTTAGGAGGCAATGTGTAAAGTATTTGTGCAACACTTAAAACAGCAGCAGTGAAAACACCATAGAGAAATGATCCACACCAAGTCCAAAAATAGAGCTTATTTTAATGGACAAAACAAGACCAAAATGACAAAAATCTTATAAGTAGATGTTGAGATATGATTTTTTTAAAATAATATCTGCAAACACAGTGCTTAAAAGCTTAAAGCTTTTACCTGGTCGTGCTAGACCAGGTCCAATCTGAGAAGTCAAGCAGAGCACGATGGAATGTGGGTTGGATACAGGGCCCAACCTTGTCCTGTTGGAACAGTACCTTTTCGATGGAGGGTGTGTCAACATTGAAACCTTATGCAAGGAGCAGAGGAGGCAATGCGTCATTTCCAATCTGTGCAGTCGGGGATGCGTCAGCGGCAAACCCTTGGCAATGATGATGATGTGTCATCATCGAGCCACGCAGCCAGCAATGTGAAGGCGATGTGTTGAGGCTGAAGGCGAAGCATCAATTCCGATCCACGCTGTCGAAGCTGTGATGTTCTCGTCCTCAGCGGCAGCAGTGATGTGTCGGCATCGAGGAGAGATGTAGCAGTTCAGATCTGTGCAGTGACAGCGATGCATGGGTTTTTATAGAAACAGCTGCAGAACCCACTTCCAAGGGCCCAGGACTGGATTGACACCACTTGACAGGGCAGGATTCGTAGTTGGCAGAGTCCAGAAACTGTAGCAGGGGTGAGTGAAGTCATTGATGTCTTCAGAAGAGGAGGCAATCCAGCAAGCCCATGGAGTCACTTTGGTTCTGGAGATGTAGGGATGCAGGTCCAGTCCTTCTCACTCCCTGGGAAGGAGGGTGGCAGGCAGCAGGACTGGCACAGCAGAGCAGAAGTCCAACCATGTCCAGCAGTGTGACAGTCCTTTCAGCAGCACAGTAGTCCTTCTTTTTGGCAGAATGTTCTCAGGTCCAGATGTGTACTGATTTGGTGGGGTCAGAAGTCCAGTTCTTTTACCCAGTGGTGCCTTTGAAGTGGGGGAGACATCAAAGAAAGACCTTTTGAAGTGCACAAAGTCCCTGCCCTTCCTGCTCTGGCTTCAGACACACTGCAAGGGAATATGCAGCCCTTTGGGAGGGCTCAGGACACAGCACATTCAGGTGTAAGTGTGAGCTCCATGCGCCCATCCTGCCCAAGATGGGCCATCAACATGCACATGGCCATTAAGTCACACCTAAGCTCCCTTTGTGAATGGCTGTCTGGAGGAAATATACAAGAGCCTAGCTTTCACCCACCCAGATGTGTATTCAGAGATAGGCAGAAGGCCCCAGATGATTTAAAGTAAGAAAATGCCTACTCTCTGAAAGTGGCATTTTCAGAATTACAATTTGAAATCCGACTTCACCATAAGTTGCAATTTTAAACTGTGATTCCAGAGCCACCATACTTGGAGTCCCATCCCTTCCCAATTGGGAATTACATTTATGAATTGTAATAATGCAATCCTAATGTTAATCTATGGGAGAGATAGGCCTGCAGTATTGTAGGAGGCTGGCCCTCCTTCTAGTGTGCAAAGCTAGGCACACTAAAGGGAGTCATTGGTTTACTGGGGGAAAAGCTAGACCGCCTAATGCTCTAATTTTTAAGGTAACTTGGTCGAACTGTTAGGCCAATCTCGGAGAAGTGCACAGCATTTGTTATACTCACAGAGCAATCTTGCAACTCACACATTCAAAGAAATACCTCTAGACCAATTTATACAAATATGTCAGATTTTCATATAAATTTTAAGACCAAGATCATCAGAATTGGTTAAATACTTTTCGAGATATCAATTTTTGAAGTCTAATAAAAATAGTCTCCGTGCTTAATTACACACAACAGGAATCAATATAAAATACATAGAAAATCACACATCAGGTTTACCTAGTTCTTTTCTTGCAGGTAGGTCCAGGTCATCGATGGGCACTTTGTTCCAGCTGGAGAAGTTCGGGTGGCTCCTGGCTCCAGCAGGAGCAGCGGGAAACTTTTACTAGAGCTGGTGCAGGGCCACTGCTGGGGACCACTTGGAAAAGCACTACACAGGTAAGTTTAAAGGTGAATCTTGGGGGTCCCCTTGGAGTGTCGAGTTTGCAAGGTGTGGGGGACCCTTAGGGCACAGCAGGTTCTTCAGTGCAGGGCACAGGCGGGCTGGGTGCAGACTGAATCGGTGATCCAGGAACTGTGGTCAAGGATGCCCTCAGAAGCAGGAGGTAGTTCAGTTCAAGGGTCGTTTGCAGGACAAAGGGAGCACTCTGGTGGGAGGTCCAGGTTGTTTCTGAAGTCCCTTAACTGGGGCTTCCTTCTTTTTCAGTCCCGGGTGGGCTGTTTTTCTTGATGTCCGAAGGTAAGTAACCAATCACCAGGGTATTAGCACAGATCAGCTGCTAGAGGACGAAGTGCCACCAAACATGGCAAACTGACAGGGTTTATCCTTGCAGTCTTCGGTGTGGAGTTTGGTTTGGCTGCAGCATCCGGTTCTGGAGTTAGTGACTGGTCAGTGAAGTGTACTTCCCTGACTTGTTGGTTCCTTGTGGGTTAGAGTAATACCTCCACTTTGGAGGGAGTTCTCTGGTAATTTGTAGAGCCTTGAGGTCCTCTGTTTTTTTAGAGTGTTTCCAACCATCCTCAGCTGCGATTGTCCGGTCCTGGATGCAGCAGGCAAGGTTTGGCACCTTTTCTGTGTGCAGCAGGTCCACAGTTCTCGTGCCTTTGTATCTTCTTGTTGCTGGTCTTTTTCTGTCCATCAACTCTGATTTCTTGGTCTAGGGATGCCTACTAAATATTGTATTTAGTAGGCATTTTAGGGGGAACCTGGTAGTGACCAATGGGGGTAATTTGCATTTGGATGGCTACACCCACTGAGTGGCCTCTTCCGGTGGGCAGAGGTCACTTCCCTACACCTGATTGGCTATTTTCCTTCCATCCAAGATGGAGGAAAATGAAATGGAGAGTCTGCCTCACAGGCAACACCTTAGAGGTGTTGCATCCCAGGTAGAGTCGCTCCTTTTGCCAAAAGTGGGGATTTGCAACAAAGGCAGCCATCTGCTGCTAGCAGCAGGCCTGAGGGTCAAGTTTCAAAGGTGGTCAGCCCTTTGAAGTTCGCCACCAGGGCAGTGCACATTCCTGAGGGAGGGGGTGTTAGCACCTCCACCCAGGAAGGGCTTTGTTCTGCAACCCAGAGAGAAGGATCTCTCACCCCAAGATTGTAGATTGGTGTCTGGTGGTGGCAGGCTGGATAGGACCAGTCAGCAACCATGCCAGGGTAGTGAGCTTCTTGCAGGAGGCACCTCTAAGGTGACCCCTGGGTACATTTGGCAATAACTCCAATACTGGTACCTGTTTGGATTTATCATTCTGAGTTGTTGATACCAAACAACCCAGGGTTCAGAGTGGCCATCATGTAGCTGGTAAACTCGCATTGACCAGTGTCCAGCACATGTTTTAAAATGGCTGCTCTTTTCACTCACTAGGTTCCAGGTTTGGCAAGGACACAGTGGGGGCATATTGCTCATGCAGCTATGCCCCCACATACAGTATAGTGAACTCTACCTTAGGGCTGGAAGGACTGCCAGAGGGGTGTCTTACCCACAGTGCAGTGTATAGTGGACAGGGCACACAGGCAGTGTGTCATGTTGAGTTTGTATTTTAGGTTTGCTTCAGGACACTCAGTCTGCAATGGCAGTGCTGGGTGCACCTGAATGCAGGGTCCTAGAGGGTGGCACAATCAGTGCTGCTGCCCTCTGGGGCCTACCGTTTGAACCTCTTGCCCTGGATACCTAAGTACCATTTACTAGGGAGTTATGGGGACAGCTAAAGGTATCTCCAATTGTGCCAATGCATCACAACAGTTTTAGGGAAAGAGCTCTGACCCAGGGAACTTGGTTAGCAGGAGCCCTCCCTGGGCACTAACAACGTCTAGGCTACAACACATACCTGGCAAAAATGGGGGCTAACCATGTCAAAAAGAGTGCTTTTCTCACAAGCAGTGAAAAATTAATTTAGGAATTTTTCACTACCTGGACACGTAAAGCTATAAAACTAAGAAGCCCAACTTTTTAAATACACTGCACCCTGCCCTTGGTGCTGTTTAGTGCCGAACTTACGGCTGACCTATATGTATTAAAAAGGAAGGTTTGGGCCTGGCAAGAGAGACACCTTGCCAGGTTGACATGGCAGTTTATAACTGCGCACACATGCTCTGCAATGGCAGGCATGATTCATGTCAGAAGTGGGTGGAGCAATCAGTGATGCAGGCCCACCAGTAGCATTTTAATTCACAGGCCATGGACACATATAGTGCACTTTATTAGGGACCTATAAGTAAATTAAACATGCCAATTGTGGATAAACCAATGTTGCCATGTTTTAGGGAAAGAGTGCATGCACTTTAGCACTGGACAGCAGAGGTGAAGTGCTAAGGGTTCTAAATCCAGCAAAAAGGAGGTCAACAAAACAGGTCATCAGAGGCAAAACATTAGGGGAAACCACGCTAAGGATGCGAGTTCTAACAATGTGTAATAAACTAAGGGGAGGCAATCTAAAAAGGGTGCAGAAAGCTGGACAGCACAGACCAAAAATCAAAATAATAATGCCTGCACCTCTTAATGTGTATGGTATTTTGTTGGGAGTGCAGGGAAGTATGCTGCTCAACAGAAATTAGTCTGTTTCAACATTTGCAGAACATTTCCATGTCCACACTTTATGAAATGCTCATGAGTACATATAAAAGAAAGAGTAATGGACCTGCATTGGGTTCTTTTTCATAGACCGTGCTCTAAGTACAGGTTGCACACAGGTCTGAACACCATTTTGGGTCTTTCAAGTTTGTGGTTTAAAAAAATAGTCAGTGCACTATTGACACATTTAGGAAGCGTTAAACGTTTATAAAGTAAATATTCTGTTAATAAAATGTTCACTTACTTAAGTGTGGACTGATATACTGAACCAGCTTTTATTCTGGAAGTTCCTGATGTCTAAAGTTTTTATAGCAAGATCATAGGCTCAGCACAGCAAGCACCGAGGGCTAGAATTCCTGCAAACCATGCTGAATTCCTGTGTAGTTTGCAGTCTAGTTTCTAAAAGAAAGACCATTCTGAACTTTCAATTGGTTGAAAGGTCAGGTAACATTACATGAATGAAAAAGTGCCTCTTCCTTAGAAACAGAAAGTATGCTCACCATTTTGTAAAGAGAATGTTACCTGAACGTTTAGGATTGGGAGAGACGGCAGTTTTAAAGCTTTGTACCTACCATAGCAGACAAGCAAGTTCCCAGGACATCTACCTGATATCCTTCTGCTTCCTCTACTGATGTGCAGGAAAATGGCATCTTCATGTGGGTGATATCGGCAAAGGGAAGAATACCAAGAACTTAATTGTTTGCGGGATCTTCAGCTACCTCACAGACAAGAAGAAGCTGAATGTCAGGAGAGTCACCTGCAAGTTCTGTAACCATAAGCTGAGCAATAGCCAGAGAGGGCTCTACTCCTTTGGAACGTTGACTATGAGGCAACATCTTACATTTAAGCACGAGGAGTGGTATTTGAGCTGCCAGCAAGAGAGATATTCAAACTCTGCTCAGCATTCTTATGGAGTTGTGCCAGATGACCAAGCAGGAAAACAATTCACACCTAAACTAAAATTGCCGCATGGATTGCAACACCCATGTATGCGGATTGCAGAATCCAAGACATGAAACAGAAAAGACCATAGAACATTATGGAAAACTCCATGAGTAAAAACACATTTATAAATGACTGTGTGCAACACCAGTTGAAAAAAAGGTAAAAACACCAGAAATGGCCCAACATTCCCCATCCACCCACTCAGAAAAACGAACAATTCTGTCGAGAACCACCAATAAAATTCAACCAAATAGATGCTTTCTCAGGCTTTGTCCTGCAGGCCGATGGCCAACAACTGTGGCATATTGCTGAAGATCAAGCATAGTGGTTTGGCTGCCTGCTGTAGTTTCGGTGTAAGATCGAGCCCTAAGCAAGGCCCTGCAGTCACCCTTCACTGGGATTGGTATCCAGCAGCGGGCTGGGTGCAGGCCTGGCTCTGTAGTCAACATGTTCTAGGCATGGCTGTGTGTGTCGGCGAATGGTAACATGGCCAGTGAGTAAAGTGTTTATTAAAAGAATACATAAATTCACTGACAAACACATAATTTAGATACCTTTACAACTGCTATGACTTGTCACCCTAGTAGTCCTTTGGTAAAGGTCTCCATAGTGGTTTGGGTGCTGTGCATCAATTAGGAATGACTGCGCACATTTACATTTCTTTTCTTTTTACTGAATCATGTAATCCAAATTTCAGAGGGAACTGTGAAAGATATCCTATATTTCATGCTTCCTTTCGAATTTTACTTCATCACTGCAAGCTGAACAATAAAAGCATACAAACGTGTAAATGTAACATAAAATAGAGTAAAAAACAAATGTTCTATTTTTGCTGTCATCCCACGTGACTCCCAAGGGATCTAGTGGCGGCTGGCAGCTTTGGGAGGGAGCGGGGGTGGATGGGAAGCACACACCCACACACTCATTTTTTCACACACACACACACGCACGCACGCACATCTATTAACAACACTCATAACACACACGCACGCACGCACTAAACATTTATTTTAAAAGATCACACACACACACTCATTCTTTCACACACACAGGCACGCACATCCATTAACAACACTTATAACATTCAAACATGCATGCACGCACCAAACATCCATTTTAAAAGATCACACACACACTCATTCTTTCACACACACAAACACGCACGCATGCACATCCATTAACAACACTAATAACATTAAAAAATGCACGCACGCACCAAACATTCATTTTAAAAGATCACACGCACACACACACACACACACACTCATTCTTTCATGCACGCACATCCATTAACAACACTCATAACATTCAAACATGCACGCACGCACCAAACATTCATTTTAAAAGATTACACACACACATACACTTACCTTCTGCCTCAGAGGTCCCAGAAGGGTTGGGACTGCTGCCTTCCCTCATTGGCTGACTTTAGGTCAGCCAATGAGGGAAGGCAGCAGTCCCAGCCTCGTCACAGAGTGGGATGTGGTCAGTGAGACTGCTGACCCCACCCCACTCTGTGACGAAGTGTCACTGATTGACACTCACCCTGGGTGCTTCGGGGCTTAAACCTGAAGCACCCAGGTCAAAGTCAATGGGTGACACTTTCCTCATCACCCAGGGGAGGGCCTCGAGGCACCTTTGCTGAGCCGAGGAGGTCACGCCCATAGGAGCTGTGACCTCCTCAGCCCAGCAAAGTTCAGCTCTGTCAGCCAGGAGTCTGCGCAAATCGCACATGTCTGCTCCTGGCTGCCTGACCCGAACATGAAGAGTGTCTGTTAGGCTGACCTTTGTTCAGCCTGACAGACACTCTTCATGAGGGGCAAAAGGTGGAGGGGTGGCCCCTCCACCCTAAAGGATGGGCCCCGCCTGAAGGGATCACAGTAAAACAAAAACAAAAACAAAAAATGGCAGGGTAAATTTTTTTCTACAAATGACCCCCAGGGTGGGCCAGGGAATCAAAGTAGCATAGCTTTTATATAAGGTATTATGGGGAGTGCAATGGGCCCCCTCACAGAACCACTATCTCCTGGGGCCCAAAACCTTATAAAAAGGGAGAGGGGCATGGGATCCCTTCCCCAGCAAATATTGTCCTCGAGGACTGAACCACCCTGGACCCGCTACATTTTCAGAGGGTGAGACAGTCCCAGAGTAGTCCCAGGTACTGTCCTGGGGATCCCAAACGCCGGAACAGTGTTATCTCCCTGCCCGCCAGAGTGGGGGGGGAGACAGCATTGATCCCATTGGCAGGAGCACAGAAGATCCCACCAGGTGGTATCAGACAGCTAAGGTCTGCTCACTTAGTGGAAGAGCAGGAAAGTTGCTCCCGCCAGGGAAGGAAACTAGAGAAGCCAGCATATGCCAGCACCAAGAAGGATGCAGGCAGAGGTGCTGGCGGGCCGAGGGGGCCATGCACATCCCTCCACAGACCCCATAGCAGCACCAGATTGGGCTCCCTTCACTGCCTTTATAATCATAAAAAAATCATGGCAGCACAGTCCCCACCCTACCATACTAAAGATATATTTGTTTTAATGGCAGCGCACTACAATTGAAGAAATAATGACAGAGCAGGAGTGGACTCCCCACACTGTCTAAAAAATAAAAAGGCAGGACATAGAAGTGAATATGAAATAAGTGGAGTAGCCGTTCCTTTCATATTCACTGCTTCTGTCGGAGGAATGCACCGTAATGTCCTGAGAGTGCTTCAGATAGTAATTTTTGGTTCTTGGTGGTGCCCCAAAAGGAACATGGACATTGCCAATCATTTCTTTAATGTTGTGAGGGTGGATGTGGGGGGCTGGAGGAAGTGTAGCAATTCCCATCAACACTGAAAAAAAACTGTAAGTTACAGGGGTCATTAAATCCATGACCCCAGGAGAGATTACTATATTTTTTGAAGCACTCCAAGTTGAAACTCTGTGCTCTTCAGCTGGAGTGCAGAGCTCACTTTTGGTTGGAACACTTTGTGGCCTGAAAAATAATATAAAAATAATCAAAGACATGTTGATATTTTTTTTAAGGAATTTGTATTACAAGATTTTCTAAGACAATAATGTTTTGAAAAAAATTGCAATTTGTCAATTTATAAAATATACATTTGAATATAGTTATTTGTATTTTCTAACAAAAACAATAGATCTGCTTTATCTATGTTGATCTTTTGACCCCTTGAAAAGCCAGCAGGCCCACTAACCCTTTGACAAAGTCAATAGCCCTACCTTACTTAAAATGACACCCGTTATACTTTTCCATCACAGAATCAGCTGTGCATGCCTGCTGGGGTTGGCGCAGGACCTCGCTGCAGGTCCTGCTCCCAATTCCATGCTGTTCACGGCCAAAAACAGTGCACTGTGGGGGGTAGGATCACCATGGGAGTTTGGCTCAGGGGTAGGGGGTTGGAGATCACAGGGTTTTGGCTTAGGGCCTGGCAGTCAAATCCACACTGTGCATGGTCTTGGACATCATAAAAAAATTTAAAAAATCCCTGAAATGAAACAATGGTTTATTAGTTAGGACCTAGTTTCAATAGAAAAAGTGTTGTTTACTTGCCTATATCTTTGGCGCCAGTTGATAAATCTTTGCAAACGTCTCCCAAAAAAGTTGACGTTCGCTTCAGTTGCGGTCTAGAAAGTTTTGGGGATGATCCGTCAAGTGGGGGCCAAGAAAAAGGGGAAGTTCCAAAATGTGTTTTCCTCATGTTAATTCCCATAGGGTTTTTGAACATCCAAATCTCTGGATGAAATTCCGCCAAATTTGGCAGAAAGGTAGCTCTTGGTCCAGAAAGCACCCTTTTTGTTATTTGGTGTAAATCTGTTCAGTAATTTCTGAGATAATAAAGAAAATGTATATTTGTATATATAGGGATGCGAAGGCTCCACAAACCCTCCTGATCTTGTGCTTAGATCTGATTGGCTGCCAACACTTCAACACGGAAGTGTTGACAGCCATCTTGAGACTTGGCTTCAGCGGAGTTCCTGCAAAAAAAAGATAAAACAAAGAAAAGGGCCCGGGTAGGGACACGCTGACCCCTTAGCTCTTTTGCTGCGGTCCCAGAGGGACCACCCAGGGCAAAAAAGCACTGTTTTAAAAAATGTTTGCTCCGAATTTGTGACGGGTTTTAATGAAGCTGCTGAGTAGGCCAGGTCCAGGGGGCATATAAAAAAAAAAGGAAGGGGCACATGGGGGGGTGGTGTATTTATGCAATGGGGACTGTCATGTCACCTCCTGGGGGCTTATATTCAATAGTATGCAAGGGGCCACGTGGCACCCCTGCACCCTACGGACCATCACCTCCCCGGGCAATTAAGTGCTAATAAAGGGGGGGTGCGCAGCCCCCCAGCAGCCCTGGGGCCCACCACCTCCCTGGGGCCACCTTCCAATGTGGCTAAATGAAAATGGTGTATTTGGTCCGTTTCAGACCCATGGCCCCAGGGACCACCACCTTCCCAGGGCAAGCTATTGCAGATAAGGGGGTGGCGCGGCCCACACACAGTCCCAGGGACCGCCACCTCCTTAGGGCTGAAATGAGATAATGAAGGAGGTCTATTGCAGACCCCTGGCTCCAGATACCACCACCTCCACAGGGGAAAGTTTTACGATTGGAGGGGGGCCGTGTGGCCCTCCTTGAGGAGCCAATAATGGCCCTGGGGACTGCAACCCTTACCCCCAAGGCCGGCTCCTGCTATCTCCCAGGGAGCCCACCCCCAGCACATAGCTGCTTGCACTGATGTGACAGGATCTTTGACAGCTCCCTCGAAGTCAGAGCAAACACAAGTTCCCTCCCAGCAAGTGAGCTCTGTCAAACAGGTCTCGTTTCCTGGGAGTGGAGATTTCCTTTGTTTCCCTTCCCACAGAGATGTAGGCAGGGAAACAGAGGAAACACTTGCTCTCACAGATAGGGAGCTGCATGGTTAGCAACTCCCTGTATGTGACAGCAATTCTGCCTCCCGCAGGAGGTGAGAAACCGGCTGGTATCACAAGGGCATTCAAGCACCCCTGCTGTCTAACAATGATAAAGCATACTTTATGGCCCGACACTTTGAGGAAGTACATCCGGTTAATGGTAATGGTCTAAAATACTTTGCGATTGAGTCTGTACCCAGACCTTATACTGGAGGCAATAGAGAAAAAATACTGAGAAAACTTAAATTGAAATACATCCTAGAGCTTGAGGAACTCCAGGGTGTCTCAATGAAGAAGAGGTTCTGTATACCTATCTATACTGTTCAGCATACCTTCAGATAGGATGTGGGATGAAAATTTGATATTTTAGTAAGACGTTGGGGCTTATATATGGGTACACTGAACAAAACAGAAGACAAATACCTGAGGTTTTCTCACTTGATAGAGATACAGAAACAGTAAAGTGGAGCCTATACTGTTTGTTCAGTAAGCAACATGGGTGTAACTGCATTTATATTCTGCATTCTTGAAGACACATTCAGCATATTTAAATGACTTTGAAAATCATATACAGTATTTGGCATGAACTTGCTTTTTGTAATTATGAGTAAATGAATGCATTGTACATTCTGTGGGGTGAATGAACTTAAGCATCTTTGAAGATGTCTTCTATGTTCGACTTTTTAGTTCTGTTATGATTGTTACTATACGGATTTTTTTGTTGTTGGAAGAAAGTAGGCGCCTTGGTTTGCAATTATTTAAGTTATGCAAAAAGAGGTATTAAGCTGTGCCACTATGTCTCTGGGAAAAGAACGTGAAAGGGTGATCATTTTCTGGTGGACACTTTTTGTGTGACATTTGATATGATTCATTTAATCCCTGCACTGCAAAGCAAGTGAGTAGAGTTCATCTTTGTATTTGGCTTATAATCAACATTTTATAAATATCTATTTGAGACTAATGTTTTAAAAGTATTATTTTGCATAATCTTTTTGTATGTTCTTATATCTAGTGTTTAGAATTCATTTAATTTGAAGGGATATTTGTGTTTTGTTAACTTAGCTGGAGTGAAGATTTACACATATAATTTTCTTTCTACAGTGAACTTTCAGTGTGGAATTGTTTTCTTAAACGTTTCTTTTGAGATGCAGGTATTAGGAGCAGAGACGGAGTCAACAAGAAGCTCATTGTGCTTGAAAGACAAGAAAGCCTGGGACAAACTATGCAAGGACGACGGAATCAACAAGAAGCTCATTGTGCGTGAAAAACAAGAAAGCCTTGGACAAACTATGCAAGGACGAAGAGATGAGTATTCTAGAACCTTGGCAGTCGTAACTCTTTTAATTTGCTGAGACCGAAAAGTATCAAGATGGGGTGCCTCAGGGGTCGGATATTGTGACTTCCAATTAATGTTAATTAGGGTTTGATTTGAGAAGCTTCCACTGTGGTGTCATTGTCCGGGAAATTGTGAGTCTTTCCTATCGTTAGAACTGAACGGACCCTTCTGAGGTACAGACCTCATACTTTATGTGGCTTCATGCCATCACACCTCTCTTAGCAGAATATCCTACTGAATTTCTGTTTTCAGACCTTTCTCAAATATTCTTTTTAGTATTAGAATGGTCAGTGTTTAGTTTAAATGGTTAGGCAGGAGAGTTTGGTCCTAATGACCAAGAATCATATGCTTTTCCTGATATTTTGTATTGTTGCAATAGATGTTTTAGGGTCTCATTACAAGTCTGGCGGTGCATGGACCACCAGACTCGCGGTGGCACTCGGACCGCCGCGGAAAGGGGTGGTCCGACTGCGCTATTATGACCTTGGCAGAGCCGCCACGGTCCGACCACTGGCACCGCCACATTGCCACAAGCCGACAGCTTGGTGGTGCCGGTGGTCTCAATCCTCCAGGCTGCCCGGGGGATTACAAGTCCCCTTTCCGCCAGCCTTTGCATGACAGTAGCTGGCAGAAAGGGGTGCCAGGGTCCCATGGACAGCCCCATCATGCTTTTCACTGCCCGTTTCGGGACAGATGATGTTGCACCAGACGCTCCACCACAGTGCCGCCTGCTCAATTATGAGCCAGCATCAATGTTAAGGCCCTGTTCCCCGCTCTGGTGGGTGGAAATGCTGTTTCTGCCCACCGCCCCAGCGGGAAACTGGTAATATGGCCGGCGGGCAGAAGACCGACGTGGCGGGCAGAAGATAGACGTGGCGGTCTTCCGTGCGCCAAATTCATAATGAGGGTTTTAGTTATGTATCAATGCTAACTATATTTAACATTGTGCAACACTTTAATTCTCCTTTAGTGGTTTTATATGTTTATACTATGGTTCTAAGACTCATGTGTGCAATGTTGACTTTGAGCCTGCAATAAAACCCATTTAACCCCATGAATTTACTTCTAATATTATTATGTGACATTTGGGTTGTAAAGAAACTGTTTAATTAAATTGAAATTTGTTACACTTCACCCCTCAGAACTGAGAAGAAATGATTCATCAGACCCCAGAATTTGTGAAAGGGCCCCAGGCTCTATCAGCTGTCTTTGGCTGAATGTATTTAAGCACTGTCACTTTATTTGATATGTGTATTTCAGAAACATTCAACATATTTTCCATGTCTATGATTTTTGAATTCGAATGAACACTTATGAGAGAAGGGAAAATAGTGTTCTGATATGTGAGCAAGGCCGCCAGCATAGCTGAAACACATTACGGCAGTCTGCTAATAAATACGTGTTTGTTGTGTCGCGCATGACGCCTCTGGAAGTGTTCGCACATAATTACCTCTCTGACCTCCTCCAAAGGTGAGAAAGCTTTGGGGCCAGTGACGGAAGGCACCCAGGAGAGCACACATACAAACGAGTGGCGGAAGAGGGGAGCAGGGGCAGTAGAAAGAGCGCTGGCAGCATGAGGTTAGTCTGAAGCCAGGTCCTGGTCAAAACCCTGTGTAGGCAGGCAGTTTTCCTGCGTGGAGAGAACCCACTGAGTCTGCAGACCTCCGCCCCCACAAGACTATTTATTATTTGTTTTAAATTTTCCTGGTACCACAGTACTCTCGTGGTAGGGTGACCAAGTGCCACCTCCATGGTATTGCAGGACTGTGCATCCTTCACAGAGTAAAGCTTGCATGGTCCTGTAGCAAGACTACTACAGACATACCATATAAAGTCTACACCAGCTACCCACCACACAATATATTTTTTCTTTTTGGCCCCTGGGTGGTACCTCCAGGTCTACTGCGAAAATACCAGGGGTCAGGGTTTCCCTACACTGCCCCTTACATCTTTTTTTAATTAAACTCTGGAGACAGAGACCAAGCCCCTGTGTCCTATAATGATTGCCGCAACATTTCTGTGGAGGGTGTGTCCACCAATCAGATCTCTGAGTCCCGTGAGAAGGGTACCCACCCCAAGGAACCAAGATGAACAACGGGATAAAAAACATCCTCGGCCAATCAGATTGGTCAATGTTTTCAACTTTTGGTGGGCCCTTAGTAGTCCAGAGGGACTCCTGTGAGATCAACCACCTCCAGTATACCTACTATTTAACCCTTTTAATCTCACCCAAGGCACCTCTTTAAATGAGAACTTCTCAAAAGTGGTTGAACAGATTTACACTGAATAATAAAAAGCACACTTTCTGAGTAATATTCTAACTTTCTTCTGAACTTTAAGCATTCTTTTGTATACCTCCAAACATTTCCTAGGAAAAGTAACATTGGAAAACAACACTTTGGAAACTCATTTTCTTTGGCTCCCCCATCAACTGATCACCCTGAAACTTTTCAGGAAGGAGCTGGCGTGGATGAACTTTTTAAACATTTTGTGAAGATTTGCCAAACATCGCCTATGTTATTAGCGAAACAATAAATTCTCTTCTTATGGAAACTCTAAGTATAATTACACAGTGGAGACGGCCACTATGAAATATATATATCTGCATATGCATATGTCAAAGCAAACAGCTTTGTACAGAGAAAGTTCACAAGATGTCAGAACATGAGGATTTTTGTACAAAGGTTGTTAATTCTTGATGCTGTGATGCAGCGCCATGGTAGCCGGTAACGCGTTTTAGTCTGATATAGACAATTGTTGAACCAACAGTGTCAAACAAGATAAGCAACATAAATAGAAAGCGGGTTTACAAGATCAGTTGTACACATAGGAATCATACTTTGGTGTTAATGTTCTCAGTAAGCAAAGACAAAGTGGCAATTATACATTGCGCTATTGTTTCTCTACTTTTATTGGGAAGGTTGATCAATACATTTGTCCTAAAATATTTAGCGCAGAATATTTTGTCCTCTACTTCTAAATGCAATAATGTTTTAAAGAAAGTATCTGATGCATCTTATTCAGTATATGCCAATTCATTGTGGGACATGAACCTCCTATCATTGATACAAGCAATTGTACTAGAGAACAAATGTTTAAATTATATAATGGCCCTCACTTAACAACATATACATTTAAATGATATTTGGGAATGGTATCATATGCATGGACATTCTCAAAGAGAGGGAAAAATTATTATATGATAAATGTTTCTTATTACAAAATCATGCATATGTGAGCAATAGGGGAGTCTGATTTGTAATACTCAACACTGTTTTTTGAACTAGTGTTGACTATTTCATAGTCCTCAGTGCTCTAAGAGGGTGTAAAAACTAATCGAAAAGAAAGAATCCACATTTATACTGTCGTTTATGGTCTATCTGGCCGTCATTATTCATAAAAAGGGGCTGTTATTGTAACAATGAAGAGTAAGTCCTTCTTTGATGCAATACATTTCTATAAGTAGCCGACAGTTGCACCATACAATGTGTAAAGCTCATGTAAGCAGAACACAAAGTATGCTAAAATCTCCGTAAATTCATACAAAAAATTCTCTATTGGTCCTTGGCACAGTTCACACATTACCAAATAGCACCAAATAAAAACCCAATTCCAAGCTTTAAGTTCAAATGAGATAATTAAGTACAAACTTTGGGAAAATTGTAAATGATGTGATGAAGATGATAAATCAATCTATCCAGCATATACTTAATATAAACCTAGAGGTAGAAAAAAACATAGATTTTTCCCTAAAAGTGACATAGAGTACCATGTGTTATCAAAGAAACTCAGAAAAATACACTAGGAAAGACATCGGGCCAAATGTATTAACATTAGGAATAGCGCTTACCAAATTGTGATTATCTGTGAATCGTTATTAGGAATTTTCAATTCCTAATGTATGAAGCTCATAGAGTTCCATTTAGTGATTCCTAGTGGGTCGCAAATCAACCTACCTCAGGAACATTAGGAATAACGATTACTAAATTGTGGTTATCTGCAAATGTCTATTAGGAAATCGCAATTCCTAATGTATGAAGTTCATAAAGTTGCATTTAGCGATTCCTCGTGGGTCAATCAATCAATGTGCTACCCATTAGGAATAAGTACCATCACAGGACTGGTGGCCTGCTGAGGTCAGCTGACCACCATGTCCGTGAAAACTTTAAAATAAAGCAGTCTTTTTTTTTAATGCAACACATTTTATGGAATGTGTTTAAAAAAAGTTTCTTTTTTTTCCTTTTGTTTGTTTAAGACGATGCAGTGGTCCCATGTGCCACTGCCTTCTCTTAAACAAACTTTTTGTTTTTTACATTCACAAATGGAAAGGATTCCCCTTATATGTGAATGCATTATCACTTCACTTCTGTCGTCGGTAAATCATAAATGTTTGGCAACTAGAATTCGGTTGCAAAACATTAATACATACTATGTCGATCCAGTATTTGGAAGGGGTGCCCCGTCTAAATACAATATTGATATTTGGTCGCAAACCAAAATTGCGATTCGGTAGTGTGCTACCAAATCACACTTTTGGCTTGATACATGCCAAAATGCTTTTTTCCAGTCTCACAATGGACTGATTCTGCGAATCGGCCCGTTTGCAACAGTTTAAATTCATGATACACATCGCCTCCTATTATTTCATTCATTGAGTGTTAACGCAAAATGTTTCTCTCTCTCAGAATGAACTGCAAAGCTGATCATTAATACATATTTAGATGTATATTTAGTTCCTCATCTGGAATTATACCCCGTAGATACTAGGAGGCATATTTATGAGAAAAACACGCAGTGTAGCGCAGCAAGTACCTTGATGCGCTGCGTGACAGGGATAGGGCAAGAACATGCCGTATCTAAGTTAATACGGTACATTCCTTCCTTTTTCTCTGCGCTGGCTCCCTTTTGGCTGTCTAGGTCCAACGCAAGCACCCTTGCACCATGGTGCAAGGTTGCCTCCATTGCATGCAGGATTGTTTTGGTGAAGGAAGGGGAACCTTCCTGCACAAAAACAATCCCCTGACGTGTATTCGTCTATCTATGTGTGCTGCACAATGCAACACATATTAGAAAGAGGAAGTAACAAGTAGAAATAAAGATATTTCTCTTTGTTATGATTCCTCTGGGAAGGCAAAGCATTTTATCACATTCTCAAGTTTACCAGTTCTGGTAAAACTGGAAATTCGTGTGGGAACAGCCTCACAACGCCCATGCAACGCTTTTCCAGGGCAGAGTAAGGCAACGCAGCGATTTGTGCTGCGTTGCTTTATTCCAAATTTATGAAGCCACTCATGGCCATGCAAAGTTGCCTTGCGCGGCTTCATAAATCACATTTGGGGTGTGCGTCATGCATGTGCCGCGTTCTGTGGCGCAAGCAGAATGTAATCTCCCTCATACATATGCCCTTATGTCTGTAAGGATGTGATGTATTCTGATTCTAATTTGCAAAGTATGAGTTTCCTATTCTCTCCTCTGATCTTGCTGTTTACAATATCCATCCTGAAGTAGCATAACATGTCTGTGTCGCCATTGTGTTCCTGGTTAAAGTGAGGCACTACTGTGTATATTGCAGCATTGTTGATAATAGCACCTTTATGCTGTAAAGTACATTCCTCCACAGGTACAATTGTGCTGCCTATATACTGTATCTTCTCTTTCAATAACATACATATTAAATTATGTCTGGAAGAATTGATAATTCTTTATATATTTTTAATATGGAACCTTGTATTGTTTCCTTGTTGTACTGTTCTTGCGTGCCTGGCATCCCTTTCAGGTATAGAAATCTTCTGCTTCACTTAACCAATTGCTCTTAGATCTAGTGTTCAGGTGACTCTGAACCATGTCGTCTCTAAAAGATTGTGATTTCCTGTAAGTCATAATAGCTCACTTGCTTAGTAGTTTCTCTAAAGCACTATAACAATGTAGGATGGCCTAGTGTTTATCTCTTAGTTTCCTAATGTGATGCAACTCAAAATTATAGTCTATAATAAATCTGATGGGTTTAAGTTTTTTCAAAATGCTTTTGTTTTGGTGGTTAGCAGATCCTAGGGTCAAAAACCTTTCAAACTTGAAAAACGCATGAGTCAAAAAATGCAAATATGGTGGGAGGCGATATCCCTAAGAAAAATACATAGAAGATAAACGCATTGCCAGAGGCTGGAGAATGTTTGCTCTATAAATTATGAATGCCCTGTCCCGAAAATGACTGGAGTGGGTTGACAGCACAAACACCTGCCCTGTTCAGATGGATGGAGTCAATTATCAAATTTGAACTGATAAGTAGAGAGGAAATGTTGGAACAAATCTAAACTGTCATCCAAGACTTAGCTAAAGGATCAGATCAAACATAGATCAAGAATTTCACTAAAGACATGAAAGCATGTTACAGAGATCAAAGTCAAGAAACAAAAGAAATTAGTAGGATATAAACAGGACTATGACATGGAATAGTGTGTCCCTTCGCTAGAAGATTTGAGCCCCTAAGAATAGAGGTGTCCATAGAGTACAAAATTAGGTGCTAAGAAGCCATCTCAGCAGGATCTGGTAATGATATTAGTATGGAATCAGAAATATCAAAAGTGACAAATCTTTGGATAATAAACTCGAATAGGTATCTTTAGACTAACTCAGACTATGCAAAAAAAGAATAAACCCTCATTTTAAATGGAAGAGGACACAATCCAAGAAGATGGAAATGACTGATAGAAAAAAGTATGGACACAACAGACCAAACAAATGACAAAACAGAAAAGGCAAAGACGGAGAAATAAATACCAACATTAAAAGAAAAAAAAACAGAGTATAATCAGATACAGACTGCAGTGAAAGAAGTAAAATTAACTTATGAGATCATAACAACGCAAGACGTAGAGCAAGTTCTCAGGCTGGGCACATTCCCAACACTCCGTGAACAGCGGAAGGCCATGCGCAGCAGTTTGGCCACAGGCCCTGGTCTCAAGGCCCCGTGCTCCACCCTCTACAGATGACTAACCATCTATGTGCACAGCCTTTTGCCTTGTGCAGTAAGTTTGACAGAACATTCTACTGGCCTCCGGCCAGCCGCTTCACTTGTCTCTTCACAGTTGGTCAACACACGGGGGGTTATTCTAACTTTGGAGGAGGTGTTAATCCGTCCCAAAAGTGACGGAAAAGTGACGGATTTACCACCAGCCGTATTACGAGTCCATTATATCCTATGGAACTCGTAATACGGCTGGTGGTATATCCGTCACTTTACCGTCACTTTTGGGACGGATTAACACTCCTCCAAAGTTAGAATAACACCCACAGTGTTCAGCATTTCACCACAGAGTTGGCCATAGGGCCTGGCCTCGAGGGTCTGCACTCCACCCTCCACAGATGACTAAACACTGATGTGCATAACCTTTGCCCATGTGCAGTGGGATTTGCCTGCAGGATCTGGCCTTTAGTGCTCTAAATATATATTTTTAGTTTTTGTTGGATTCACGTATGCTTTTCTGAATTCACACATTCTGAGGCCCAATGATGTCCTAGAACCATGAATTGTGTCATAAAGATTATTTTTTAAACTTTTATTTTAATACTGAGGGAGGCCTGTTTAGGCCCTGTCACACATTGTCCAGGGGGGCAGTCCTTTTCCTTTTTAATTTTTCCCAACTTTATGCTCAGGGTAACAGCATTGCAACAGAAATGTTTCAGTGATGGCTAGCCAATATAAATGTTACAGATTCACAAATCCAGAGCTGGATTTGTGAATCAACTATGCACGAAGGGAGAAAAAAACACCATATTCCATTGCGTGCAGTTGTTTTTGTAAATGGGGTTGCAACTCCTCCATGGATTTCCAAATCCACAGAGGTACCACTAATTAACGGTAGACATATCTCTAACGTTTACCCTCTTCATGCACATCCTGAGCACCTATATCAACACTATTTTTTCAAAAACTACTGAACAGTTTTACACCAAACCCACTAAAGCAGAATTCTTGAGTAAAGTTGTTCCTTTGTGGCAAATTTGGTATAAATCTGTTTAGCTGGTTTTCTGAATCTAATAGCAAAATATCCTATATGAATATAAAAGGAAAATAGCACTTTTGGGATCTTTCTTTTTTGACACCCTAGTGGCAGATTCACACGAAACTTGCCAATAAGAAGCCAAAGTGGATGTACTTTATTTGGAAAGTTTCATGTTGAATTGTCAAACACCACCAAAGTTAAGAAGAAAACAAAAAATGCCTTTTCCATGGAAACTAAAAAATACTACACTGGCATTATTGCCACCACATTATAGCTAGGTATTGAAATGAAACAGGAAATAATAATAAGAAAGAAATCCACAGACATATGCCACTTATAATTTAGCAAATTGCCTACATCTTTTGCCCCATCATGCACTGCTTATGCCATTTGAGATGTCATCAGTGATGTCATCAATGATGTCATTTAACATGTTGTGAGTTAGGTCATATATGAGGTCATAACCAGTGAATAGCGGGGGTGCAAGTTATAGTTTCCTAAATAAACTATAACTTCAGTGTTTTGTTTAAATGATAGTTTGTATCTTATTTCAGCACCTAAGTATAAAATCATTGTAACCTCTTTTTTCAGTGATTTTCTGGGAATTTTATATTCAGCCAACTCCCCAGATGCACCTTGCATGCAGACCGCCAACCCCCTAGTTGACCTGCAGCAGGCTGCAACCCTCTTCGTCCTTGTTCGCCACTATGTAGTTACAGTTAGGACAGAGTTTCTATAGGAGGAATTTGTTTTCACTAATGACTTATGCGCCATGGGACTAATCTGCACAAAGCTTTCCAACAAAATGTTCATCTACCTTGTTTCCCTCATAAAACATTCGGCACTGATTTGTCAAGTGGGGACCAAGAAAAAGGGGTTCCCCAAACCACTGATTTCCCTTGTTCATTCCCGTAGGACTGCAACTAACCCTCGCTGTGTACAGTAAGGATGTACACAGTGGGGTTGGATGTTTGTGGGGGAGTTGTCCACCACTTGGGGGTTGGGAGCAGGGCTTGGCCAGAGGGCAAGCCCCATGACCATCACCCTGCTCTGCATTTGTGCAGGGAGTTGGTTGAATATGATCAAAAACCTTCAGACATTCACTGAAAATAAAACAAATGTTTAAGTGAATTTATACATAGGTATGGTAATAAAATCTTACCTCACGTTAAAAAAGACAGATATCCACTGACAACAACCACTAGTTAAATTGACTTTATAGTTAGGTGTTGAAATAAGACAAAAACTAAAGTTTAAAAAACAAAAGAAAAGTGATTTTCAGAATGCTTGTTTTTAATTTCTTTACAATGCACTTCATATTTATCATTTTACTTATAATAATACACATTGTTGCATAAAGCCCATTTTAAATCATAGCTTATTATCCCCAACAAATACACACATTCCTCAAAATATTGACTGTCATATCTGCAGTCTCAGGCAACAATGAATACTAAATGGGTGACAGTCAAATTCTTAAATCTTTCTAAAGAGCGCTACAATTAATTAATAAATCATGTAATATAAAAATATAATAATATAAAAATACAGAATGAGTAAGGAGTGATATGGTCCCATATTGCCATCTCTGGGATCAGGAGACATTTATAAATAACCTGGTATAATTATTTCTTTCATAATGGCAGCTGCCACTGTGTAGTTATAGTTATGCTATAGTTTTCAGAGAAAGATTGTTTTCTGTTTTGCTAATACAGATGGTGCCATTTGACGAATCTTCACTAAACTTTCCAAGAAAAAGTTCGTCCACCTCAGCTTCTTCCTGGAAAATCGTGCGATGATCCGTTAAGCGGGAGCCAAGAAAAAGGGAAGGAACGTTCCAACAAATTGGTTTCTTATTTCAATTCCCAAAGGAATTTTTGGGAAGTGATACAGAAAAAACAGCTTAATGGAATTACACCAAAATTTACAAAGAGTTGGAACTTTACTCTCAAAGCATGCTTTTCCTTATTTGATGTAAATTAATTAAACCATTCATTTTTATGTGGAAATTTGCACTTAAAGAGGTGCTCGAGTTGTCATGAAGGGATGAAAATTGCAGCAATACGGCTAGTCCTGCGATAGTCCTGTGGGACTGTAATGTTAAAAAAATTGTGCCTTCTGATTTGCCCAGGGAGCTTTATCTCACTTGAGCCTTTTCAGCACCCAGGGACCAGGACTGGTTCCACTGTACTGAGTTATTTGATTGGCTGTGACAGCTCTTTACAGAATCCTGTGGCAGCCAATATAGGTCTTGGAGACTTAGGGCCTGATTTAGAGTTTGGCAGATGGGTTATTCCGTCACAAATGTGACGGCTATTACAATTCCAATAGGATATAATGGGATTGTAATAGAGTGGATGGGGTATCTGTCACGTTTGTGATGTGGTAACCCCATCCGCCAAACTCCAAATCAGTCCCACAGTCTCAATTACTGAATTTCTTCTTGAAAAGGCCATAAGGGGGCACGGTGAGCACGTGTGGGAAGATCCCAAAGGGTTAAAAAGCTAAAAAAAAAATGAAATAGGTGGCAGGTAAAGTGATACCAAACAGCTGGTACAACGGTATCCAGAGGTGCCCCCATGTGATACCACGGTACCCGTTGTCTGGTACCACAGTACCGTAAAAAACAAATAAGGAAGGACCAAACAAATCATTTAAAATACATATAAACAGAATCACTGCTGGCCCTACCTTATGGTCTTCCACTTAACTGCAAAGTAGAATATGCACTAGAAATTCTGCCGACGACTAGCACTTACTAATTAACAATAGACAGAACTCCAATTACCTATAAATTTGATGCAAAACTTTGGACTCTCCTTGGATAAATATAGAGGAAATGTTCCATTCTGGCTCAGATACTCAATTGACAGAAATGAAACCTCAACAGGAACTACTTGCAAATATGAAGATAGCAGTTGCCCCGGTTGAAACTTCACTTCTGTAAATGTCAGAGCGATCCTAAATCCTTAGGCTTAGTCGGGAAAAGCTACGTGTGTTCTCTCTACACTTCCACATTTAAAAATGATTTGAACAGGGGTGGCAGGAGGTAGGAACAGATGCAACAACGGACGGCGGTGCCGGCTCAATGGAGCGAGGAGGTGGGGAGCAGGGGTGTCCATACAGAGAATGGAGATAGGGGTCAGGGGTCAGGGGGCATGGACAGCAATGAAGGGCTCTGTCAGCATAGGGGCAGTAGTAGCACATTGAGCCGAAGAGGGAGGAGGAGGGTCACAAACACAGAGAAAGGGGACAGGGACGGGGCAGGAATGGGTGTCAATGGCAGCACAGGGGCAATGACAGCACAATGAACCAGGGGAAGACAGGGGGGGGGGGCATGTACTTGGACAATGGGGTGCTGTAAGGAGGCTGGCAGGGGCAGCAATGGTTGCAGTAAGAATACAACCAACCAGAGAGGGAGGGGCCAGGGATCTGGGTCAGGGTCAGCAGCTGAGGGCAGTGGTAGTGCAACAGATCACGGAGGGGGCAGGGGCAGCCCACAGAAAGGAGGAGTGGGGTAGAGGCAAGGGAAGCAATGAATGGCAATGGCAGCACAGGGGCAGTAGCACCACAAAGGACCGAAGAGGAGGGTAGGGGCACATCAAGAAAAGAAGAACGGGGGCAGGGGCTGCAACAGAAGGCAGTGGCAGCACAATGGACCAGAGAGGTAGGGGCATGGGCACGGACACACAGAACAAAGAAGGAGAGGGCAGGTTCTGCAACGGAGGACAGTGACAGCACAAGGGCACGGGCAGCATAGCTGACTAAGGAGGGTGGGGGCCGGGACATGCAAATGAAAAACTGGGGAATGCAGGTGGAGGGGCAGCAGCGGAGGGCAGTAGCAGCACGAAGGCAGTGGCAACATAGTGGATGAGGGAGAGAGGGGTGGGGTACACAGACGCAGAATGGGGTCAAGGCGGAGAGGGGCAAGGTCCTAAGTCAACAACAGAGGGCAGAAGAGAGGGGGCAAGGGCATGCAGATGAAGAACAGAGGGCAAGTGGGATGGGGCAGAGGCATCAAACTGACCATTGAGGGCAGGCTACATTGGATTGGCCACCCAAGAGAGGTGGAGCTGGGCTAACTTCTGCTGCCATTTCATTTACCGTGTCATGGGTTATGTAGTATGTGAGGTCATAAGTAGTGTATGGAGGGGGCACAAGTTATAAATAGTTAGCTCACTGGACTATAACTGGCGGAATTCTGTGTTTTTTTAACATTCGTTTTTAACTCCTTTCAACGCTGTACTATAATGATAGTTTTACCTTTGCCTTTTTCCAATGAATATACTATTATCATTGGCAGTCTGTGGCAAAATGTATATTTAATCTGTGAGGACAACCAGCTATTAGGTGAAAGCGGTATTGCATCCTTCCAAAACATTTAATATTTATTGCTACATGTACTGCTTGGAAGTCTCAATATTAGACCCATTGAACATATTTAGAGTCAGAGCTTCTGCATGTAGACAGTGGTACCACAAGCCTACATTTACATTTCTGTTCCCTTATTAGCAGTGAGTTGCCGGTGCATTTTCCGAAGCCTTTTCCTTTACAAATATGACATAAGACAATATGTAGATGTTATTGGTGGCATGGCAGCCTTTGCTGTTGGGATGTGTGGGTAGCATCGACTCCATGTGCCCTAATGCGGACATGAAACATGGCCGCCCTTCCACAGGCTGGGAAGTAAACAGACTTATTTGGGGTGAAGTGGACCCCTCAGACTTCTGTCAGTAGTACCATTGTTCTTGCTGCACGAATGACAGATGTGTGGTAAGATATTCACAAACTGTGTGAGAAAGTGCAGCGTCTTTTCTTCTCAAAGGAATGTCAAAGCTGTTGCTAATCAATGAGGCAATGTTTGATTTTATGTTAACAGGGTTTGGGAAAGCGTAATCTGTGACATGTTGTCTGAGGTCATGAGCCTGGCATTTGGGGCAATATGATTATGCAGTTGCCCTTATAGGCAGAATGTCAGTATTTTTATATCTTAGGTAGAAAATACCGTGCAAACAAATGTTTTTTTATAGATATTGTTTATGTTTCTTATGATCGCAAATAGGTACGTATCTTAGAAGACAGCCACCATTACGAATAAAAAATGTTGTTTAATTAACCGTTATTTATTTTTTATTTTTTAAAGCAATACAATAACCAAAATATAATTGTGTTGGGAATCCAATAAAACACCCGAAATCGAATAACATGTAACTGGAAAATGATTACTAAAACATGTATCTTATATGTTATATGAATCAAGGGATAGCCTAAAGAACATAAAAATACACAAAAAAAAAAGGAAAGAAAAAAAAAAGAAAGAAAAATGAACTAAAGCAAGGAAAGGGAAAGAAAATAAAGAAGAGGTGTTATTGAAAGATACAATCCCAACAATGGCAGATTTTGCAGCACAAAAACTAGGCAGTGAAGCGATATATCAAAGTCTTACTTTTTCGTAAATAAAGCCAACATAAATTATGAATGTTTTCAAGCGGATTTGTGACTTCATCATTCAAATTAATACATGAATTATAAGTCATAAATATTTTTGTAAAGTACTCAGCAATAAAATAGCTATTGCATATGGGGGAATAGCCCAACAATGCGCTGTCTCTACTGTAGCCAATGAAATGTTTTCACAGGTTTCATTATTACTCATGGATACATCAATCAAGTGCTTGAACTTTTGTAAACTTATTGTCTATTTGAGGGTAACTGCTGAATTTTCCAAAGGAGAGATTTAATTAATTTTAATTTGTTGTTGCACTAGAATCAATGAGTATTAATGATAAAACTATGAATGAGTTAAATTTTGATAAACTAGAGACAACGTGCTGTATGAGTATTTCTCCATATGTAATATATTTGTTTACCTTCCTATGGTGTCCTTGGGCGTAGAACACACCTGAGGAGCAGTGCAACTTTGGATGTAGAATCTATCTGAGGAAAGAAGGGGTGCATTTCAGTAACTCGTGTAGAATACTTTGTCAAATGTAACCAAATTGTGTTATGGTTCATGAACACATGAGGTGGAAAACAATTAAATGTATTAATTTTATGCACATAACATATTACATTCTACCAAGCAGTAGGTCTAGGGAAGGTCAAATGATCTATCGAGAGTCAAACTCCCTTTCTCTGCAACTTGTCTGGTCTTGGACTGGTATGCCCCATGGTTATAGCCTCTGTTATGACCTCAGGCACAGCATGTGCTGTACTTGTCCTGTAGAGGTCGCTGGTAGATCGCCGGTTATAAGTGGGACCACATTAATCGAACACCCGGCTGCACGCTCAGGTCTTGGCGCACAATCACTTGACATTCTTGAGAAGTGTCCGCGGTTGTAACAACCAGTGGAATACAGGGTATAGTCAGATACTCCGCTCTCCAATACCCCCATCCAGTGGTCTTCAAACTTTTTAATGCCACGCCCCCCAATTGAAAAATAAAAATCATTGGGCCCCCCTCAGAATTTTTCACAATTATTTTAGAAAGATGGCAATGTTTAAATGGGGCTAAACCTATTTAAACATTGCAGTTAAGTATTGTTACCTTTTTAAAACTGCAATAACATGCTTTTGCTTAAAACAAAGGCATGTTATCTGTATAATATTTATTTTGGCCAGAGTTTGGCGCCCCCCTCTGGGATCACTTGAGGCCCCCCAAGGGGGGCCCGCCCCCCAGTTTGAAGACCTCTGCCCCCATCCCATGCGTGTAGGGTTTGCTTTCAGAAGGGAATGTAGGATTCAGTCCTTTTCTTTTGTCCCACGCAGAGTGAGCACTATCAGCTGTATTTGTGCTGTAAATTGACCTTTTTTTGCCGACTTACACACATTGCTCGAAGTAGCGCTTCACAGTTCGTTCACTTGAGCAGCGAGGCACTGTAGTGACTACATTGTCCGCTGCGGGCACATCTGTTCTAATCCCGCCTTTGCCACCTGACAAAAATGTGTGATCGTGGGCACTTGGCTGTGCCTCGGAGCCTCCCTCTGTCTAAAGTGGGCGGATTGGAGAACAGAATGAACAACGGTATTAAAGCACTTTATAGACGGGATGTTCTTATTTGGAGACCAACCGCAAACAGGTAACGTTATGTTCCTGTAACGAGTAAACAAGTGGTGGAATGAACTCGAATCTAAAGTTAACAGCTGTGACATGGAAGTGAAACTGAGCAGAATTTATCAGCAGGGCGTTCTGAAATACATGTATTATCATCAAGGGTCCAGTTCTCCGTTTTATCTTGTTATTACAAATAAATATAAAAGAAACCAATATGTTTTCCTTGTTGTGTTTATTTTTTAAACGGATAAATACAGAAAATTGTTATTCTTTTGAGTGACTTCCTATGATGTCAGCAATTGTATTTTTTAGCTGCATATAGAACTTAAAATGAACACATATTGAAGTGTGACTGCACATTAATCGTTTAAACAATTGTGAAAATGTACGAAATACAACCTATATTTTTCATAGCACGCAAATTGAATATGGTTAATTCTGCTATTTGCAAAAAAAAAAAAAAAGTGTGCTCTAATCATAACAGTGTTTAATGCCATGTTATTTAGCACATCCACACACAAAGTGAGTTCAAATTATGTGTCCCTTGTTAGCAAATCAAAAGATAAATATCGTTCATTTGGAGAAAGCAATTACTTGATACCTTTGTCCTAGCCACATTATTTATTCACAGACTTTCCTCACAACTGTCACATTCTCTGATGGTCTCAAAAACGCAACAGTCATCATTTATGCAAGTCTGCAAATATTTTTTTTTTTATCCTAATCAAGCTATTAAATTATTTTATAGGTATTTTATGTAAAGGGCCGTTTGTAAAGCGCGGGTATAGTGAGCGCTTTAAAAATACTTGCACATGTAATTATGTTCGTGTGTATTTTATACGGAGCTACGATGCAGACTTGTATCCGCTTCATAGCACTAAAATGGAATCTTAATGTTAAACTAATGTACGTTATTTAATAAAACTTGCGATATGTTATGCAATGTATAGGTAATATTTTGCAACATTGTTAGGCAATGAACAACATTATTCGCGATAATACCATTACATAATTCATAAATTAAACAATAGCAACAATTTGAGTGATATTAACCGTTATAATGTTTAAAATGATAATCTTATTTTTTCGAACGCATGAGCTTTTAAATAAATATTTTATAAGGAATAGTCTATGTAAGACATATCAAGAAAGGCACAGCGTTGGTGTATGGAAAGATTCGCGCTCGACAGGGAACTTCCCAATGCGTATTGTGTCATCCGCGTCGATAATACGGAGGAAGCAGCCATGTTAGAGCAGGGGGGACGGGAGCACCTACAACAAGAAAAGGGACTCTCGGCTCATATCCTGCACCTCGTGGCACTAGACGGCTGTGCTTGTGCGATGGGGACATCGGCAGGACGCAGCTCTGTTTAGGTCGCAGCCCCAGCACTTGACCCTGCCTGTGACCCAGACTGCCCGTCCCCCTCTGCGCACGTGGAGGTCTCTTCCTCCAGCAGGGGGGCTTTGAGGAGCAGGGCTTTGAGATGATAAGCGGACGGGCATTCCCAATACACATCTGGGGAAGGGCGAGAGGCCTATGCAGTCAGTCAGGCGAGTGCAGGGGTCCCCTTCACCGCCCGCTATGGCTCTTGTAAGGGGGATGGGGCACCATCGAGCCTCCAAGCGGCGCCCTGGTTCCGCATACGTGAAAATACCGGGATTTTCTTCGACGAGTTACCAGGGACGCCGCTGGAGGGATATGATATCCCTCGCGCTTAAGGGCCAAAGTGCTTGAAAATACTGGGGTCTGACTTCCAGGCCCTCTCTCACACCTGCCATGGAGAGGGGACACCCCTTGCGCCGTGAATGCACACCCTCGGGGCGGCGTGCACTGATGCATATGTCGCGTCATCCTGCATTTGTCAGCGGTTTATGGATTAATAACGTTAAAACAATGATCGTGGATACACATGACGTAATAATGGTGCGCGAAGATAGGGTTTCATTTCATAAACCAAATACATTTTAAAAAGTTATTCTGGAAGCCCAAGGGTTGTTTCAGGAGCCAGCCTTCGGCGCGTTCGAATGCTGCTGCCTCACCTTGCTCCACCTCACGCCTTTTGGACCTCTTTCCTTCTCCCATTTTATGGCTTCCACTCTCTTGCTCTGGGGCACAATCTAGTGATGAAATGTATATCATGGTCTCACAAAATCAGGGCCGGTGCCTGCCACCTGCTAACTAAGTACTGGAATCTTGGTTAACAAATTAAGCCTCGGCTCCTTAAAACGAATAAAAGCACGGGCAGTAAGGTTTCATCTCTGCTCACGCTGAACAACGCTCCCAGAAGAAGGGACATTTTATAAAACGCAGCACAGTCACCATCATCAAAATTAGCGCCTCTTTATGGTGCTGACATGATCCCAGAGGGTGCGTTCCTCGCGCACGCGGGGCCAGAGGTATCCTAATGTGAGCAAACAGGTAATTTTGCATAAAATTTAGATACCGGTTAACTTTGCTGTTTTAGTGTTTATTTTCCACATATTTACTTGCGGTTCTTACAGAGAGAATCGATATCAGAGAGAAACTAAGGTGCTCACGCAGTGACCCTCAGTCCTGTTTCGAACCCTGGCGGAGCAGACTAGCTTTTCATCCTTGTGAAGTCGATGAATTCGACGTCATTGCTTACGCTTGTCAGACACTGAAAGTTAAACCGTCTGGATGCAATTCTGATTGTTTATACTGTAATATTTACGTCATGACTGGGATTTTTTCAATGGGCAAGAGAGTGTCAAATGTTTCTAGTCTCAGAAATAACTGCATTATTTGGACTTACAACAAGCACGCGCTTAAGAGTACAGTGGCTTTCCATGGAATTGTCACAGTGCATATATTTAAACCATATTTTTTTGTTACGCGGAACACGCGGTGCAAATATGTCGGGTGCTTTTTTTCAGCCTGCAGAAATTGAGTGCAGGACATGGGGACGAGACGTTATTTCTAGCATTTGCGTCTCCCTGTTAATTTAAGTTTCATTATTCTCACCATTTCTAATTTTCAGATTGTTTGTGTTCACAGATTGCAGCTTTTTTTAAAATTAAGTTTCATAATTTTTAAAATGATGTCCCATGATTTGTGTATGTTTCTAAAGATTAATTGAGCTCCTCGCCCATTTTCAGTTTTTCAGTTTTTTGCAAACATTTTCACGCCTAATAATAATACCGCATATCCAGCCAGATCGAAGCAGCGATGTGCAGTTAACATAAACAGCTGTTTGCAGTGAAGGTGCGGGCTGACGGTGAATGCTCTAGACTGGGCACAAGCCTCTTGCAGTGTGTTTTGACGGATATGAAAGCGATGCACGTAGGGGGGGGGGGGTGCGTGGGGTGACTCCCTTTCTTGTCGGGCTCCTGTTTAAAGAGATTGTTATTGTTGAAAGGGGTGCAATTGAACTATTTCCTGGTCATTGTCACCTCCCCGCTTCCAGCCAGCGGTTCTCACGGAGGGGTAATAAAGCTCTCTCACACCGAGCAGCCATAGCGATGAGCGCGGGAAAATACGATGGGAGCAGAGCGCGGCTGCAGATTCCAGAGGGCGAAAGGAGCTGAGCTGCGGGCGGACCTGAGAGGGGTAGAGTACCACGGACCAGGCTGTCAATGACAACCGCCACACCAGGCCGCGAATGAGCACCCACCACAGTACGAGAAGTGGCGGGGGCATTGACCGTGACAGCGCACTGATACACCAGGCTTTGGTGCACTGAATGAGGAGAACTGTACTACGTTGTAATCTATAAAGAAAATGATGGGATCCTCCTGAAATATGCGGAGATGTTAATGCCACACTGAGCAACCGTGTGTACATGCATAGTACACATGTACAGGGCCGGCTTCAGCGCTGGTGGCGCCCGGTGCGTCAGTGTTTGTTGTCGCCCTACAATGACTACCCCCTCCGTCACGGCTTTCCTCACCACCACCCTTTTACATAGTCCCTCACGTCTCCATAACCAAGCTTTCTCAGATGCATTTCATTAATTTTATAGCGCCACTCGTATCAGTGTAAGGTGCCACGCCAAAGAGAATCAATCCCACATGTGAAAATCTGTGTAAAGAAAATGTTACATAAAACAGAGGACTACAAGGTGTAGGAGTCACATGTCATCCATACTGGTAGGCAGCATAGTTTAAGAGTACTTGGTTTGGACAAAGCAGAAACTTAGAATTTAAAGTCGGACACCAGGGCTGGAGGGTTCTGTTTAATAACAAACACTGATTGCTACCAGCATGAACACTTTTTGCAGCATTAGTACAATGAAATACTGGGGAAAAAACCATAACGCTCAAATATGTACCTTTCATTTTCCATGCAGCTCTTTAATGACAAGTAATAGCTCACTGTTCTATATTTGCCAGAATTATCTTGACATTTTTATTGTTGCCTCAAAATTTCTGGAGGCACTGAACAGGCAGCAGGTGCGTTTAAAACCATAATATACTTGCACACACATACACATTCAGTGAAAAAAAAAAAAAAACGCTAAAGTGACGTTATAGTAAGGTGAATAGTGAATATGGCAGTCACAACATTAACATTTTGAACTTAAAAACTCACAGAAATACATTTGTAACTTGTGCCCCCGCCATGCAGTACTAATGATCTCACATATTACATCACTCATAACATTCTATGACATCATTTAAGACAACACTGATGACTTCTCAAATTATATAATTAATGACATCAATGATGACATCATCCAATGAGTGAGTATGTTTTATAGTTTGCATAGTGGTGAGTAGCTACCATAAAACTTTCTTACCTAATTTAGTACAGCCTGTGTCCAGCCAATGAGTCTAAGATGTTTACAAAACTGGTGTGCTTCCAATGCATCATATGTGTATAGATGTATTGAACACATTATAAATCTTTGTATTGAAGAGTAAATTGGTGTGCAGGTGACAGTTGACAACTTGTGTCCTGTATGTTCCACACAAGTTTTTTTGGTTCTGCAGAAAGTTTCCAACAGTGCAAAGATTCTATGTAGTAGATAGTAATGTAAGAAGCCTGGAGTTATTAGAGAGAATTTTGCCAGCATGACAATTTCTACTTAACATAGAACACTGTGTTCACCAGCTACTAACCTATGTACAGGTGCTTCTTTTGCTTCAGAAATCGACTATCTGTGTAATGTTTTCACCACAGTATAAAGGCTGCAGGTAGAATGATCTTTAGCACCTTCAGATCTTGATTATTTTAAGTGAATATTGTTTTTTAAAGCAGTGTCGCAAAGAGTGTACATCAGATCATTTTTTACATTTATTCAGACCGTGAATACTCTGTGGTGTATTTCTCATGAGAGTTTCACTGTCTGCAAGCAGTGTGGTACAGAGTAAACTCTCTCCATAGTGTAAACAATGCTTACAATACCCACTTTTTATATCAACTTAATTTCCTTAATATAGGTTCAGTGACTGTGAGAGGTTTGATGCAGATAAAAGCTGTCCATAGTAGGGCATTCATTTTCGAAGAGATGCTGAGTATCTTGAGGAACATGGCTTTCTCTGAACAGTTGTATACACATTGAACACTGTGTGCAATGAGGGTTTCCCATATATGTGTGATTGATTGTTAATGTGAACTAGGCTACCTGTGAAGTGTATGGCATAGGGTCAATGTTGCACATAACACATGCTTGGTACACCCAAGAGGGTTGTATCTGTGATGGCATTAACAATGCTTTATATTAGTCTGACCTATTTTGTACTTACTTTCAAGCCTTTAATGCCATACTAGTTTATAGAGTAATGTGTAAAATTGGCATTATAACCATTGTAGAAGTTGTCATGAATGCTGTAATACCTGAAGTAATTAGCAGTGGATGGCATTAATTATGCTGCCTTATAAAATATAATCACATGGTTGTTGTTTAAAAAAAACTACATTTGAACCTTGGCAGACTTGCTACTGTAATGCTGTGGGTACCATCTTGATCTGCCTAACTACTGATGACCTGCCATTTTGAGATTGAGCCTATTAGACAGGGCAAAACACATATTTACCTGGAACACAGAGGGACTTGGAGACTGCCTACTTGTTACCATTTTATGGCTTTCCTATCACTTTAATTTCCCTGCTACTGATTTGTGATCCAGCTTAGCAAACTTGTGTTTGTCCCTTCCATGGAGCATAGCCTCTTTACCATCTCTTTTTTTGTTTGGCTTCTATGCTTCCACGGATTGTTTTTTTTTTCCATGACAGCAGGTACTTTGGTAAAAAAAGAAAAAGAAAACCACTGATGACAGGTACACCACACCATGGTATCATGGCGCACCGAGTGGCACTTACTTTTTAGGAAAACAAACAGGGGCCTGTCCTCAGAAAAAAATACCCCAGACCTGCCAGCATTGAGAGCATCCATCAGTTTTAGCTGACGTTGGCTCCACAATCGGTAAAAAGATCAATCTCTGACCTTTCAGTGAGGCAGAGGAAACTAGAGGTTGGCAAACGGGGCAGCGGCGAACTTTTCATCATTCATGGCCTCCTATTTATAATGTGGAGAATATACTTTATTATGAATAAACGTATATTTGTAAGTCTTAATGTACATTTGTGAAAGCAAAGGCACCATGGTTTGGTTGAAGTCGTCTGTGCTTTAAGTAGTTAATGAAGCGTAATGGTTCCAGGGCTGACTCGCGAACTCTCCTCCATCTATGCTCTAAAATTAGGCTAACTAGCATATTTCTTCGCCTTCGACACAGTCTGTCACCGCACCCTGAAATCACGCCTCCAAGAAATCGGAATTCAAGGAAAAGCCCTCGACTGGATCATCTCATTCCTCTCCGGCAGAACCCAGAGAGTCCGCCTCCCCCCCTTCCACTCCGAAGCCACCGACATCATCTGCGGCGTCCCCCAAGGCTCATCCCTTAGCCCGACGCTGTTCAACATCTACATGGCCCCCCTCGCACAAGTGGCCCGACAACACAACCTCAACATTCTCACCTACACCGACGACACCCAGCTCATCCTTTCACTCACCAAAGACCCGCGCACCGCCAAAACCAACCTCCACGAGGGAATGAAATCCATCGCCGAATGGATGAGAAGCAGCCGTCTGAAACTAAACTCGGACAAGATGGAGGTCCTCATCCTCGGACCCACCCCCTCTGCCTGGGACGACTCCTGGTGGCCTACCGCACTAGGAACCCCACCGATACCGACTAACCACGCTCGCAACCCGGGCTTCAACCTTGACTCCTCCCTCACCTTGTCTAAACAGATCAACGCAGTTTCCTCCTCCTGCTACAACACACTCCGCATGCTCCGTAGAATCTACAAGTGGATCCCGACCAGTGCTTGAAATGGAAAAAATAAAGTGCAGGTACTCTGTGCCAGAATACCTGCTTGTTTCCGAGAAGTGCCGGTACTCTCCAATTAAAAGTATTACGTTTTTCCTGAGATGTGCCGGTACTCACCCTCTCAAAATAAAAAAGTGCCGGTACTCAGTACCGGACAGTACCGGCCCATTTAAAGCACTGATCCCGACAGAAACCAGAAGAACTGTGACACAGGCCCTCGTCAGCAGCAGACTGGACTACAGCAACGCACGCTACACAGGCATCCCAGCAAAAGACCTACTACGCCTCCAACGCATCCAAAACGCCTCCGCCCAGCTGATCCTCGACGTACCCCGCCACAGCCACATCTCCCACCACCTGAGAAACCTTCACTGGCTCCTCGTGGACAAGAGGATCACTTTCAAGCTTCTTACCCACGCTCACAAAGCGCTCCACGGCACCGGACCAGCCTACCTGAACAACAGACTCAGCTTCTACACCCCCACCCGTCAGCTCCGCTCCACTAACCTCGCCCTCGCCGTCGTTCCCCGCATCCGAAGAAAGACCTCCGGCGGCAGATCCTTCTCATACCTCGCCGCCAAAACTTGGAACACCCTCCCCACCAACCTACGACAGACCCAAGACCTACTCACTTTCAGAAGACTCCTCAAGACCTGGCTCTTCGATCAGTAACAGTACCGCCCCCCTCTCCCACCCCCCCAGCGCCTTGAAACCCTCACGGGTACGTAGAGCGCTTTATAAATCCAATGATTGATTGATTGATATTTCTCAAAATAAATAGGCTGTATGCTGGTAATGACATAAAAATGGCCATTGCAGTACAGTAATGCCTGATTGAAAAAAATGCTTCACAGTAAAATATATGTTCACTGACGTGGCGTAAATAGAATTGCCATCTGACCAGTATATTACTGATTGGCTGATAGTTTCATGTCGAGACTGGTAACAAGGTAAAAAAATCAGAAAAATAATTACAATCGTGTGTTTCCTCTTTTGAATATAAACTTAGCAGAACATATACAAGACGGAAACGCGTCAAAGGAACGTTACTGTTATCTAAACTTTTCCTAAATGGTTGTTAGACCACATAGAATTAGAACCATTGTGTCAGAAGTGCAGAGCATGCTGTCTATCGCTTCTGGTATTTCAAGAGCTCCAAAACATGCACAATCAGTTAATGTTTTTCTGTTAGAGTGAAGGTAACCTTTGCATTTTTTTGTCAGTGTATTTCATGTGGTAGAATAAAATGAATCCAAGAAAATAACTAAATATGCAAGCAACAATAAAATAGTATATCAATGAGGCCAAAGCTGATTATAAAGCTATCATTATAATGAAACGTGCACGAATACAGTCTCGAAATGGAAGGCTGAATGTTTGCGCAAGAGACACTTCTGCTCTCAAAGTACATATTTTAACTTCTCTACTCGGCATCCACCGTGTCCCTGTTACTAGTGGGAGCGCACGCAGCGATGATCCGTAGCTTTACATTTTAAGTAAATATAAATAACATGTTCTCCCGGAGGCTTGGCGCTCGTGTAGGTGTTAGCGCCCCAACGCCCGCTCAGGTAGGTGTGACATCCAGGGGAGGCCGCACAGGCCTACTCCGGACCCCCGGACCGTGATGGTAATATCCCAGGTCTGACAGAGCAGGTAACAGGGACCCCACTTCCGGCTGCGGCCTTTGATAGAGCTGTACACATATCTACATAGGGCCCCGCCTCCACCTCTGAAATGGCCGCTCGAGCCAACCTGGGGCAGGGCACCCACTTCAAAGGGCGCCGCCGTCCAATAGGAGCCCGCAGTCCGACGGGGAGCCTACGGGGGCGGGGCCCAAGTATTTATGCGCGAGCCTCCGCCTGCTGCCCAGATGCCGGACGGTGCAGCGCGCGTGGGATTTGTGCAGCCGGATTTGGGAGTGTTTACAGCCACTGAAAGGAGCAGGATGAGCGCGGTGTCGTCCTCGGAGGCGGGTGGGAAGGGGCGGCAGTGCAGCAGGGTGGATCACCTGCTCAGCGCCGTCGAGCACGAGCTGCAGGCCGGCAGCGAGAAGGGCGACCCCACCGAGCGCCAGCTCAAGGTGAGCCTGGAGGAGGGCGAGCTATGGCAGCGCTTCAAGGAGCTCACCAACGAGATGATCGTCACCAAGAACGGAAGGTAAGGGGCTGCAGCTCACCCTCACGGCCTGGGATGGCATGCATAGCGAGGGACGCACGGGAACTCAGTGTATAGGGACCAGGGCTCCACGCTGGCTCAGTGAGGGTGGAGCATTGCACTTTGAAATGTTGCGAACTTTTCATGACAAGTGCAACCGACTCGTCAAAATACTGGCAATTCATTGTATATTTTCTTTCGTCATTAGTAACTGTAATTCTTGAGTGATCTGACTCAAAACAGTTATTCCATTTGTGGGTTTAAATTCGTTTTCTCATTCGTTCTTTTATTTTGTACGTTCTTTTATTCGTGTGTCTTTCATCTCATATAACTGTTAACACTTTTGTTCCTATCGCTTTCCAAATCGTTTTATTCGGTTTTCCTTTTTTAAACTTTGTTCACTTCGTATTTTTGTTTGTTGACTCTTTTCACCTTCCGTCTTTTCTCTTTCTTGCGATAACTTCATTTTGTTTTCCCGTTCCTTCAACTAGTTTATTTGGTCTTTTCTCCTTCAGCGGGGTCTTTATTATTTCCCCTTAAAGCGATGGCAATTCAAAACCAGGAACACTGAATTTCCAAGTGCCACTAGAGTGAAAAGGTGTTTCTAACTGCAGCAACGTATACGGCGGTGATGACTGCACTGTGTTGCACGCTGCTGTTCTTTGCTTGGGGCGCAAGAAACAATTATTTAATATTTTACATGAATCTTCAGGCCTAGCTCCTAAGGCAACCCCATGCCCCTACGCCCTCCTGGTGCCAGATAGCAGGAAGTTGCACTGCCCGCAGTGTGATGAAGGCAATGTGTACTTAGGCGCTGCAGTGTGCCTAGACTGAGGAATAAGATGCGCAATACGGTTGTTTTGCACAATTAGAAGCAAATTCTGGTTTAACGAGCGTCATACTTCCTGTGCTAGGCGGGTGCATTGGAGGCGCCTAGTGCGCGGATCGCGGGGCTTCTCGGCTCCTGTGTTTGCGGCCCGGATTATTGGCCGCGAAATCTCCAAGGACTTCCGTGGGAATCTCTAACGCCAGAGCTGGCGAAAATCCCCGGAAAGAGGTGTGAACGTGTCGAGAAGGATAGATAAAAGGGATCAATGAAACACTGCCCGTCTATGTGTTAATTCGCCCGTTCCCTTCACAAAGCTTGGGCTATTAACAATTTAAAATGCGATTATACGAATATCTGCGTGTGGGACAGTACACTTTTTATCCCTGTGTACGCATCCAAACCGCTCAACGAAACTTGAGTAAATGAATATAGCATTTTATTGTAGTGCTAGCAGTTTATTGAGACTGATATATTTTTCTTTTGACAGAGAAGCTACGAGAAGGTTGACTAAATACAGCATTTCTCTTCTATACGTGAAATGCCCGTCGCTTCATTAATTTGTGCGTTATTTAAAATGTAACGCGTGAGGCCGATGTCATCGCCCGTACAGCAAGAATATGGATATTTTGTAATTTGACGAAAATAAAAGAATGTCACCCGATAGCAAATGTTCTAAAATTATCGGCGTTGTTTAAACCGTAGGAGGGAATAAGCGTTGTGCTAGATAAGAAATGGATGCGTTTTCAGTCACGTATTTTATTTGTCTGATTTTGGACATATTTCTACTGCACGTGCCTGTCGGTCGTATGGCCTCCTACAGCCGCCTCGTGAGGGCGTACTTCCCGTACAGTTCTGGGCTTTTCACCCGTCGGAGTCCAGCTGCTCCATGAGACACCGTGTCTGTGGATAGCGAAGAAGGGATTTGGGGTTTCATGTTATTAGACCAGGGATGGAAAGCGCGTTTGACATTTACGCGGCCTCTTGGCTCTAGTTTGGTGTGTGGGATTGACTGCATCTAATGTAAGTGAAGACTAGCCTAAGATCTTTTGCCTCTGGCATGTGGAGTCTCTGCCCACCCACCTGGCACCGGTACCCACTCCTGCATCGAGAGTGACTCTGTCCCTGAATGGCTCCACCCTCCCGCCGCCATCCTTGTGCCGCTATCTTTCTCCCCATCCCCCTTCCTCAGACGCTTCCAGTGCTTCATTTGGTAAAATAATATTAATCCAAGCCAGCAAAAGGGTCCAATAATTTTAGGAACAGCCGCTGGCGCTGCCGGATGGAGGGATATGCGAATACCAATGCCGCCTAGTCTTGATCCCACCCCATACATTTTTCTTCTACCACGTCATAAACCCTCTCTCTCCATCTCAGGCTTTCACGTTCTGTTTTTTCTCTTTGCTTTCCCTCTTTTTCGCAGTTTTCCCATAATGGTCTTTCTCACCCCGTCTTCCCTTTCCCCCTTTCTCTCTCTTGCTTTGACTTAGAGACTGATGATGAAAAAGAAGTTCCAGTCATGAAAGTCAATTCACCAAGATGCCAGGGGTAGCGGAAGTGATATCACAATCCCTTTAGCCCCAACTTTCACTCACACACATACTTACACATACACACAAATTCACACTTACACGCACACTCTAACATAAACACACTCCCTTTCGCAAGCACGCACACAGCATTCAGTTAAAAAAAATACGCACCTCAACTGCCCTGAAAGGGCATATTCCAGCTAACTGTATCTCATTTTTATTACACTAACAGTGGATAATATGTTATAAATCACGATTACTGTAATAAAAATCGACAGAGTTGTCACTGTGTTCCTGGCACTGACTTTGCGAACTCTGAAGCCAGGGCTCACAAAGATGCGACCCCTAAATGACATCCATGGTTCCAGTCACGAAATATGTGTGCGGTGCCCCCAGCTGCACATGTAGGCAATGAGCCCAGCTCACTTTGGTGTCGGCGGGCAGCAGTAAGAGAAGCTGGGCCCGTTTCCTGTCAGAAAGAGGCTCATTCCTTGCTACCCGGTCAAGGGACCGGTGGCAGTGCCTATGCGAGTCCGACGCATCATCCGTGTCCTGATTAACCTGGCTTCGCCCTCCCCCCATGCTCCTGGTGGCCCCTGGCACCACAGTCACCCTGTCCTCTGCTGTCCCCCCTCCCGCAGGCGGATGTTTCCGGTGCTCAAGTTGAACGTGTCGGGCCTGGACCCCAACGCCATGTACTCCTTCCTGCTGGACTTCGTGGCCGCCGACAACCACCGCTGGAAGTACGTGAACGGGGAGTGGGTGCCAGGGGGCAAGCCCGAGCCGCAGGTGCCCAGCTGCGTCTACATCCACCCGGACTCGCCCAACTTCGGCGCCCACTGGATGAAGGCCCCGGTCTCCTTCAGCAAGGTCAAGCTCACCAACAAGCTGAACGGGGGCGGCCAGGTAAGAGAGTGAGAGTGCATGGGGGTGGGTGACAGCTGTCTGATGGGGGTATCTGTCTGTAGCAGGTATTAGTGAGGTGCCCCCTTCTCCCCCACCTCCTCCCCCGGAACTGCTTATGACAATACCCGGAAGTGAGCGAAGGGCAGCTGCTCTGACTACCACTGCAAGGGTCGCTCAGCAGCCTGGGAGCAGTTGGACATCTTAAGCCTTGCACAACTTCAATGTCACCTGAGATGAAAATCTGACTCGTAAACATTTACAGTCCAAGGAGTGAGGCAATTAAATGCAGTTAGTTTTGGGTGAGGTTACTGCCCCACTTTATCAGGTCTAGTCTAGTTGTCTTGATTTAGTCTAATCTTCAGACCCTTAAATCATGACGCTGTATCATTGGCGCTCAACATCTAACATCACGCCCCCAACAGTATGCTTATATTAGCTGATTGCATCAATTACCCACCCTCACAATCCCAATGTAAATAATTATTCTGCACCATAATGTGTGTGTGGACTGAGTGAATCATGCAAGTTCATATATTCAGAACGTATAGAAGCCAGAGGGTATTACGTAGCCAGCGAATCTGTTATGCCACCCTACTCATTCACACCTTTCACTAGAAAGAGTATTAGTTAGGCCCAGCCTTTCTATATGTAATGTCCTGCCCCAGTCTTTTTCTAGGGAACTTCATTCATGTTCTGTCACCATAAATTAAATTCTAACAACATCTATGAACAACATTGTTCAAACTCACAGGCATGTTTGTGTTTGTGCCAGGCTTGTGAGTGGAGTTCCATGAATTGTGAGAACTACAGTCCCCTAGCATTCGATTGGCGCCTATTAGAAAGGAAAATTTTGATGAGGCTGTTTTCCTCCCATGTGAGCATGGACTCCAGTTCCCAAAGTACCACAGGTACCAGAAGTGACATCACGACCCTTTTACTGCTTCGGGCACGGCTGACATCCACTCTCTCTTAGCTGCTCAACATCCTCCTATTTTCTGCAAAGATTCTAGGCGAAGTTCAAGGTGGTGTAACTATAAAAAGTAATCAGGCTTCCAAGAGCCATGTGTACTCTCTGCCCTTGCCTTTGTCTTCATGACTGCCTCTTAGAAACTGTCAAAGTTCAGGTAATGACATCAAGTAGTTCCGTGTTGGGTGTGCACCCTTTGAGCTATATTAACCGTGTCAGTAACCACTCTCTCTCCGTTCCCTGCAGATCATGCTAAACTCGCTGCACAAGTATGAGCCGCGGATCCATATCGTGAGAGTGGGAGGTCCCCAGAGGATGATCACCAGCCATTCTTTCCCCGAGACCCAGTTCATAGCAGTCACCGCCTACCAGAATGAAGAGGTGAGCCCCACTTGCACCGATCCATCACAGTAGCAGGGCTTGTTGTGTAAATATCATGGCTTATGGGCATTTGAGCACCGCGTGAGAATGTTGTGTGCTTTAAAAGTAGTTTCAGCCAACACATCCTTTAGGTCAGTTTCATACAGATATAAGGATAGTGAGCATTTGTAAATTTTTTAAAGATATGGGAGTTGGATCAAAATAGTTGGAAACAGCTTTCGTGAATTCGTCTGGTCATAGACAAAAAATAAAAAGTAATTAAAGGGTGCTTGATGATATCGGAGTTATTTATATATTTCTAACACCTCTATATTACTTTTGTTGGTCCTATAGAAGACACTGTCACACACACAGAATCGTCTTATTTCCAGAAATTCAGTTTGTTGTCACTTTGAGATGGTGACGTAATGTGGGTACTTTGTTTACATTTGTTAATTCTTGGTGTGTGGCCCCACAGAACACAACTCCTCGATACTCTTTATCAGCTGTATATTTAAAACTCATTGTGGGAACGTATGCGAAAGGAATGCATGCATATGCCTGTGTATTTATGTGGCCAAAGAATGGTAAGTATTTGTTGCTTTTATATGCTGATTGTTATTTACGCCCCTCTTGGCTAACACTGAAACAAGAGGGGCGGACCCTCCACATCTAAACTACACACCCAGAGCTCTATGTAATGGCTCTGACTGATTGTCTGTATTTGAACTCCATTATACTGGACTATTGAAGTCTCATAGGTGTTATTCTTGTGACTTTTTGTGGTTATCTTGGCAAATTGCATCGTTTTTATCTACATACATTGCTGGCAGGAACCTTCTGTTTTTGGAGGAGCTTGTGCAATGGCCTTCATACATTTTATGATTCAGTCGCAATAATAAGCACGGTTGGATCACACCACCAAATGCCAGGCACTGTAAAATCGGCACTGTTTTAGAGTACTTGCCTCCTTACACTGAATACAGATTCCATATATTGCTTATTTTTTTAATGATTGCTTTCAATAGTATAATGTCATGGATGGGTGGGATTGATTTAAATAAGCAGCCTGGTTGATTTACGTAGGACGCTTAGCTGAAAATGTCTAATTGCCTAAATTATCGTCTTCATCAGATTCAATATTTTCTGTGACCTAAAGAACAGACCATTTCCAGCTGATAGCTACACAAATAAGAATAAGCGTTGGCAGTAACGATCTGCCTTTGGTTGCCAGCCTCTTGGTTTTGTCAATGTTTGTTTTGTTATGGCTTTTGTGAATAAACGTTTTGTAGGAGTTGGTGGGCCCTCTCCAGTATGTAACAAAAACATTGGCTAAAAGTATAAATAGTTTTTTGGTTTCAAAAGCATACATTGCCATATTGGTCCATGGCACCGACTCGAAATAATTTGTGTACTGATGTCCTCCTTTTGAAAGAGCAGAATGCAGCCCTTCATTGTAATCAGCCAATGGCTGAAGTGGGCTGTTCCACTGCCCCATGCAGCTTCCTGTAGGGAACACAAGAAAAATGTTAAGGACACAACAGTAATCCAGTGGACGAAGTGGACTGACACCTCCATTGTAAGAGTATTATATGTCCAATTTTAGTAAAATCAGAAGGTCAATCAATCAAATTTTTTTATATAGCGCGCTACTCACCTGTGAGGGTCTCAAGGTGCTTGGTGGGGGGGGGGGGCAGGAGGGTCACTGTTCGAACAGCCATGTTTTGAGTTTTTTTCTGAAAAGCAGGAGGTCTTTGGTTTTGCGGAGGTGGGTGGGGAGGGAGTTCCAGGTTTTGGTGGCGAGGTAGGAGAAGGACCTGCCTCCTGTGGTGGTGCGTTGGATGCAGGGGACTGTGGCTAGGGCGAGGTTGGCTGATCAGAGGTTGCGGGTGGGAGTGTGAAAGTTTACTCTTTCGTTGAGGTATGTCGGGCCAGTGTTGTGGAGGGATTTATGTGCGTGGATGAGGATCTTGAATGTGATTCTCTTGTTTATGGGGAGCCAGTGAAGGGTTTTGAGGTGTGGTGAGATTCGTTTGTGGCAGGGGAGGCCAAGGACGAGGCGCGCGGCTGTGTTCTGGATTCTCTGGAGTTTGTGTGTGAGTTTTGAGTGTGGTGCCGGCGTAGAGGGCGTTACCGTAGTCTAGTCTGCTGCTGATGAGTGCATGGGTGACTGTCTTCCTGGTCTCTGGGGGAATCCATTTGAAGGATTTTTTTAGAGTGCGGAGTGTGAGGAAGCAGGAGGAGGTAAGAGCATTGATCTGCTGTGTCATGGAGAGGGAGGGGTCCAGGATGATGCAGAGGTTGCGTGCGTGGTTTGCGGGGGTGGGTGCGGGTCCTAGGGCGGTGGGCCACCAGGAGTCATCCCATATGGTTTTGTTGGGGCCGAAGATGATGATCTCGGTTTTGTTGGAGTTAAGCTTGAGGTGGTTAGTTGTCATCCAGTTGGCGGTGTCGAGGAGAGCTGCGTGGAGGTTGGTTTTGGCGGTGGTGGGGTTGTGGGTGAGGGAGAAGATGAGTTGGGTGTCATCTGCGTAGGAGAGGATAGTGATTCCGTGTGATCGGAGGATGTTGGCTAGGGGGATCATCTAAATGTTGAAGAGTGTGGGGGGCCCCCTGGGGGACTCCGCAGATGATCTTGGTGGTGGTGGAGTGGAAAGGTGGGAGGCGGACTCTCTGGGTCCGGTCAGTGAGGAAGGAGGTGAGCCAGTCTAAGGCTTTGTGGCGAATTCCTATGTTGTGGAGGCGTGTGCGGAGTGTGTGGTGGCAGACAGTGTCAAAAGCTGCGGAGAGGTCTAGAAGGATGAGTGCGACGGTCTCTCCTTTGTCGACTTTGGTCCTAATGTCGTCAGTGCATGCGATGAGGGCGGTTTCCGTGCTGTGGTTTTTGCGGAACCCGGATTGTGAGGAGTCAAGAGTGTTGTTTTCTTCGAGGTAGTGGGATAGGCGGGTGTTGACTAGTTTCTCGGCGACCTTGGCGGGGAAGGGGAGGAGAGAGATGGGGCGATAGTTGGAGAGGATCTCTGGGTCGGCTTTGGGTTTCTTTAGGAGAGCGGTGATTTCCGCGTGCTTCCAGGGGTCTGGGTAGGTGGCGGTGTCGATGGAGGAGTTGATTATGTCGCGGAGTATGGGGGCGACTAACACAGGTCGTGGCTAACACAAAACCTAAAAATGACCATAGTAGTAGTTTACGAGATGATGGAGGAGCAGAGTTCTTCTCTCTGTCCACTTTCTCAGCCTGTCAGTCTCTCATTAGTTTACATACTTGGGGAGTCAAGCTGCTGGCTGTGCAGAGAGGGTTTAAGCTCTTTGCCCATTGCATTAAGCTTTCTTGAGTGAGAAAGGCAATGTGGATGTATTCTGTCTAGCCAGATTACTTGTTTCTTCTAAGGAATGTACTCCTTGAAATTCCTGATTCAACAACTCATTTGATCTTCAAGCATGTTCTGATCCAGCCTCCTTCACTGTAGTTATTTGTCAAACCACCTCCTTATCTTTATTCTGACATCTCATTACTATTGTCCATCAAGTCCCATTCTGATGCCTCAAACTACACATTCTTCATGGTGTAGATAGATCTTTTAGGCCCAGTCTTTCTCACCTGCCACATACATTATTCTGCCCTTCACACCCAAGTCAGATCTTCTGAGCATCATAATATTGGAAACTTGACAGTTCATCTCTCATAATGTGTAATACTGCCTTACAGTTCTGCTGCTTCCTATATGGGTGGTTGATTATATTTCTTTATGACCTCTGAATTGTTCTTCTTTCTATAGACTACTGATTTATTCCTGTATCACGAAATTATCTCTGATTCTATACAGCAAATCATGGGAGTTCCTTTTTTACTCTCACTCACTAGTTTTACATTCTTCCCCTTTACCTTACTTTGTTCCTGTACATTTACCCTCTTACCTGGATAACGATGTTTGTATGGCTGAGAAACAGTGTTAGCAGTCTTGCCCATGTCATATCAAAATTGAAGAATAAAAAATATATACCTATGTAAAGGGGTTTTGGGCCACCCCTCTTTATCGATTGGTCTGTTCAGCTGCCATTTATATTTTCCTTCTGCACACCACAGCATGGAGCAACGGGTCAACCAACTTCCTAAAATGGGCTTTCTTGCACATAATTGTGCTGATCACATGCGCACTTGCACCTAAAAAAGAAATGTTCTTCAGTACTAGGGCTGGTGGGCCAATGCGTGTTTCCATATTTTGTCTCTTTTAGCATCATTGTGTGTTAAGAGTACGTTTTCAGGTTACCCCATTTCAGGTCAATAGTATATTTTCTTCACACATATACGATTTATATTTCCCTGTGATGTGCATTAAGACACACAAAAGGTATCCACGTTTCCATCCTTGTTCTAGGTTTACTAGACAGCTAGGAATCGCTGTTAGTTCTCTTACTAAAATTGTATGTGAGGGTTATTACTTTTTTAATGTGACATTTTTATTGCAAGGACAAGGCCGACACAATGAATTTGCACCGCCTCGTTCTATTTCTTTTCTTGGCGGAGGGTATATTTCTCAGTGGATAAAAACATAAACATTGCACTAACGCCTCCTACTAGGTTGGAAACGTCCTTGTTGTTCTTTTAAAACTATATGGAATGGTTCTTTCATTTTTTAATTTTAAATATTTTATTCCAAGTCCAGTGCTGGCACATCGCGGTGGTGCCGCGTCTTCTATTCTTTTCTTTTTTTTTTTTTTTAGGGCGGTGAGGGGGGGGGGGGGGGGTGGGGGGTAATGTTGCCATAATATTTACACAATGTAACCATGGCACCAAGCTTGAAAAGGGAACAAAACGGTTAATTATGGCTACAAAAACCTTTGTCTAGATAGCTAGATAGTTTGTAACTCACATTTTAGTTACTCTGTCAATCAAACATCAGATTTTTTTTTGTTAATTATTTTTTTCTTTAATGTAACGGTATGCTTAACTTCCTGTTTTAAGGTACGCTACACAGCGCTATGAAACATGGCACGGTGCACTATATACACACATTTTAAATACACGTCAGAGGCTGACATTTTGTCTGGTGTACAATATTGTTTTCCCATTCGCGCGGTACTTGTGCTGTACCGATCTAAGCACAGAGAACATGAAGTACAGCCCCCCAGTGATTTGCACTTCAACGTATTTTTGCTAACAGGCGCGCATTTATAGTTCCCTTTCACAATCTTAAATTAAAGGCACTACTTGATTTTTGTGAGTGAAATCTTTTGACAGCCCTTTCCGAACAACATTCAATGCATTTTTTCTTTTAGATTACAGCTCTGAAGATCCAGTACAACCCATTTGCAAAGGCCTTCCTCGATGCGAAAGAAAGGTAGGATTTTGTAGCTATTTCTGCGTGTCACTGTGGTCCCCATTACAAGTGCCTCGGTAAACCACCAGCCTCACGGGGATTAAAAACTGGTGTTCTGGACAGAAGTTACAGCTTCTGACACACCTGAGAAAATGTGTCCCACAGTACAAAGGGTTATGTCCCCATGATACAGGGTAATACTTTCTATCTGCAATATAGCGCTTCATTATTTCGTGTGAGGTAGGGATGCCAAGGGATGTGAGATTGTCTTGTCCAGTAGCCGCTTCTTGTTGTTATTACAATGTAAAGCTACTCACCTCTATGTTACGAGACCCTCCTAGGTATATCACAGTTACTCGGAGAACATTGCTCAGAAATGCCCCATATTCGTTAATGTTTGTGTTCTTACTTCAGACTTTTTCTTTATACAGGCTATTCATTGTCTGGCCTGTTACTCATTCTCTTTTCGGTCTCAAGACTCTTCGCTATCATCACCATCTCTATTAAATTTCTTCTGATTTCCCCCACATCTTTTCCCACTCCAGTGTGTTGCTGTTGGCTTTTAATCCCTTTTATTTTGGGGTGCAGCACTACAACCACACCTTTCTCTCTCCGTTTCCTATAATTCACCTCCTTCACACTTTCAAATTCTCTTTTGTACCTCTAGACACACCTCCATCTTTCCCTCAATTTCTCTTTCTCTCTTGTCCTGTTTTTTTCGCCCCCTAGTTATGCTTAGATTTTTCCCTTTGTTGCTCCTTTCTCGGGTTTAGCTCTCTCCACTAATATCTCACTTCTGTATTTCCTTTCTTCTATCCTGACTACCTCTTTTCCCCTCTTCTCTAGTCTTTGTCCCTCTCCTCACTCTTTTTTCAGAGATCTTCCTTCCGCTTCTGTCCCAGTGTGTTTTGGTATTCCTAATTTGCCTAATTCTTAACCACCATGATGGTACAGTGCGGCAGTGACTTTGGTCACACAGGATATATTAGTTCTTACACGAGAGCACATTTCTTCCCTGCAGGCACTGAACAATGTTGCCACTCCCCCTTTATCCTCCCTCTGGTTTCTAAATCTTGGGGTGTATCAAACTGCCGTTCTCTTATTCTCTGTATTTTATTTTTACATTTCTTATAACAGAAGTGACCACAAGGACATTCTAGAAGAGGTGGGTGACAACCAACAATCTGGCTATTCGCAATGTAAGTTATTTTTAGTACACTTGTCGAATTATACCTTTGTGTGTCTGTTCCATCAAAGGGTGGCTTGTTGTTTAACAAGACTTTAATCTAGGATGTATGGACATGAGAAACAAAAATAATGTGTGCCAGCTTAGTGTTTGTTTCCCTCTAAATCTAAATTAATCATTTTATCGTCTAGGTTTTAATTGCATCTTTTCACTTGGTTCCCAATTTTGCTCAGTATTGGGTAGGAGGAAACCTTTTCATTTTATTTCAGAAGGTTCTTTAAGCCTATTAGCTCCTTTTATGCGAGGGCTTTGGCCATTTCATCCCAAACTAAGACCATTGATTGATTTTACCCAGATTTTCTTCAGTCCTTCTGACCAAAAGAGCAGATAATATCAACAAAACGTTTTTACTCTGATTTTGATCTGAATATGCAGGATGTATTTGTTAAAGGTGTGATCTCAGACTAATCAGGCAAGGGGCCCTGCGGCAGCTGTCAAGGAGACATAGCAGTGCATCCTTTTATAGCAAATGTCCCAAGCTTCTGTAATAGGGTCACACGATTAAAGTTTCAGTACTCCTGGACAAGGTGTTAGAGGAGATAACCAGAAATGGGGCTATTGTAAGCAAGTGTACTTTCATTGTATCTTAACATTCCTTTCGGGTCTTCAACAATATACTCACAGAGCAGGTGGCAAATATACTCCTTGGCCCTGTGAGAGTTGACGTCTACTAGTTAATACATTAGTGAGGTGTATAAAAAGATGGTTGCTATAGGTAACGAATTAGGATTACCATAATTTAGTTTTTTCAGTAACAAGGGCCTTTTGCCGTTCCAGGCATGGTGATATTTTTGCAACAGCGCACAACCTTGCTTTGCCATGATGGTGCCCCTAGCTGGCTGGCACCTTAGGAGTGCCTGCATTGTTTATTAATTAGCTTGGCTTCATGTGTTGCCTTGTCCAGCAGTTCTTATGGTTTCCACCATGTTTTCCCACATACGTTTAATTTTTTATTGTTTGTAGTATACAGGGAATTACTTTACTGTGCCATTCTTGGCACTAGGTGTGCTGACTATTTTTTGATGTGTCCTATCAGTGTTAGTAACAATTGTCAACAGCTGGGAGCTTAGCACATATTTTGTCTTCATATTACCTTTTGGCTGGTCTCGTCTTCCCCCAAATGTATCCCTGCCGAATGCTCAATAATATGGCAACATATCATAATCATGTACACTGCATTTCTTTTGTATATTTTTACAAATGATCTTTGGCTTTGTATATATCACAATCTGTAAGAGAGGCCATGAATCGGAGGTGAGTGGGTGGCACAGATACCCATATTGTTCACTTCTCTTGTGCACACGACCTGGAGACCCCAGTATGGGCTGCACACACACCCAAACCCAAAATAGACACTGACAAGACAAGTAACTGTCTCTGGGTAAAGGTCGTTTGTTACAAGCATGAGAAGATATACACATTTACATACAGAAAGCGTTAAAATACAGCTGTCAAAATCTATGGTAACACACACTAAGGCAACTAGTACATGTCCTAAAAATATAAATCAAGCACACAAATTACTTACACACGTCCTCCAATGTGAACGCTCCAACAGCAAGGTCTTTTACAATCCTTATCCCTTATGGACCACACAGGCGGAGCCACCTACATCTCTGGGGGGCAGTGCCAACTCACTATGCCTTTGTCTGTATCACCAGGGTCCTGTCCCTCCAACACCATTCTGTCCGAGGAGCTACTAGTATTGTAACCAGGAGCTACAGACTAATGCCCTACAATGGTGGCTCCGAGCCCACGCCTGTAGGCCGGTGTGTACATTTTCCACATGGATTCAGGACTCTGCACTCCACTGTATGTGCTCCTCTGGAAAGTATGAGATGGAGGGTCCCCTCTGTGGTTTAAAAGCAAAATTGGATGTAGCCAAATTGAGGGCTGAGTGGGCGGGTAACCCGAATTGGGGGCTGAGTGGGCGGGTAACCTTCAGGGGGCTCCACTCTGCCCAAGGCAAATGAATACCTGTGACCTATGGAAGACTCTGGGGCCCCTCATCACATTGTACAGGCAGCCCACTGTTTTGCCTGATGCCACCAGTCATGAATTCCTTGGCTGGGGGTGCTTTTTGTGTCCAACACGCGTGTGCATATTTACAGAAACTGTCTGGCAGTGCTAAGACATTTCGGGAATGTAGGGACACTGTTGATAACGAGAGAGAAGGCTGTGTCTTTTTGATTTCCCAGCAGAGTTTGCAGAGGAGAGTGGAGCCCAATGAATTAATTAATAGGGGCTAACAAGTGAAGGAAGAGTTGAAACCAACCAACCAGCAGCCTAATTGGAAGTGCCTCCTGAGTGGCCAAGGCAACTTAGCTAGGCTGGGAAAATGAGCTCACTCAGGAGTGCAGTCAAAATTAACCCTGCGACCTACAACATCATTTACAAAACACGCACTGTAACATGTTCTAGCTACACATCAGGCGGCATTTTAGTGCTGTTGAAGTTCAGATCTTCATTTCTCGGCAAGTGTTCAAGACGTTTTGTCCGTCTTGGGGTTTGGGTTCCTTTTTTCGTGACTGCAAAATAGTTTAGCCACCTAATTTAGCATTTTATTCGGTGCTCCGGGAAAGGGGGTTTGTGTTGGTGGTTGGTGCATTGTAGAGACAAGATCAATATGTGTAGAAGGCTGCTGAACATTGAAAGTAGACGTGTAAAACAGTATTCATATCGACCAGTGGTTTTTCAATGTAAATATGAAACAGTGTATCTTGATGTAAGGTGAATTCTCTAAAGGGTTGCACAAGTGTAGATGACTGCATATAGGAGGCTTTTGAGGGGTTTGGGGGGTACGATATACACATAATTTGTTGATAACTTCAAACCAGTTGTCTTTATGAACATCTAAAGTACAGGCACATGAGATGTATTTAAATAAGCAGTAGAGATGTAAATTAAATCATTTAGTTTTTCACTGGTTGTCTCGAACACTGGGTGCCATTTAAAAAAATGAAATTAGCTCTTTCACTCATCGTGTGCAAGACGTGACTGTGGACTACAATGAACAATACTACATGAACAAATGAAGAAAGATTTTCACATGGTGCTCTGTTTCATTATTTCAGTAGGTGGCTGGCTTATCCCTGGCCCTGGACCCCTTTGTCACTCTGGAAATTCCCACCCTCAGTTTGGAGCACCTTTATCACTCTCCTCGTCCCATGGTTGTGAACGATACCCATCGCTGAGGAATCACCGCTCAAGTCCATACCCCAGTCCGTACTCGCATAGGAACAATTCTCCGAGTAAGTGTCAATGATTCAAAATATCCGAACCTCTGTGCATCAAAGTGGCTTCTTTTTCGGGTTCAGAAGGTATCTAGTGTAGTGACTGGGTTATAGGAATATGTATCCATTGACCTTAAATCGTATTGTTTGGGGAAATATTGAAGGAACACTATGGGTTAGCAATTGGGCAGGTTTCTTTTTATTTTCTAAGTGTCATCACCACAGCCCTTCCCAGCAGTAGGTAGTACTGGAAGTGCCTCATAACTAGTCCCAAAGGACTGCTAACCAGTTGTGGCTTGCTGCGCTAGCAAGGGGCAGGGGGGGTGCGGCACAAAGGGGATGGGTTTGGGAGGGGGGTACAAGCAGGGGGGTACATTTAGTAAATATATATTTTTTAAAACTTACCTGATCTACCGACCCACGCCACGCCGGTCCCCTTTCCATCATCGCTGCAGGCACAGGCTCCCAGCCTGCCCTGCGGCCAATCCCGGCGCTGCTCAAAGCAGGCAGACTGGGAGCCTGTGCATGCTGTCTCCAGCGAGAGCCTACTGTGCATGTATGTGGCCAGCCCAAAACGGGCGGCCAAACACACGTGCGCTCTGAGAGGGAGTGCTATGCACTCCCCACTGCCAGTAATCCCCATGGCCCGCCCTTTCGCAACAAAAGTATAACAAACATAGTTTATCCTTCATTCTGAAAGGTTTGCAGCTTCTGCTGCTGGTGGGGGGTGGGGTGGCGATGCTCCTCCACCCTAACGGGGGAGCCACTCTTGCTGGTAACAGTTTATGGTTGGTTGTCTCAGTCGATCATGATAGCCCTCCATAAAAACATGAGTTTTTGTTCTGGATGAAGTTAAGGTGGACAATTGCATCTAGTAGGGGTTGTCCAGAAATTTCAAATGTGAGTGCCATGTTCTCCAGTCGGATTCCCTTTATATTTCTTCTCTCTGCATTTGGACTGGCTAATCAGACTGAGCTGCAACTCTTAATGTGGTAGATCCTGGGGGTAATGAATGGGGTGATCATTTTTCCGAGATATTCTGGTCACCCCCCCTTCCTAACCCCATAAAGTAGTTCAAATTTTATGCTTTTTTAGAGATGGTGTTAAATAGTCTTGACTTCCTCAAGAGCAGACAGACCCTGTCCTTTTAATTCTATATCCTCTATATAGTGTTTGAAAGTACTTAGTGGTTTTGAAGTTTACTGTATTTTAGTGGTCGCCGCATAGAAGCACTCGTTCAATCCGCTCAGTCATGTGGAGACAATTCTAAACAATATTTCAGTAATAATCTGAAGGAATGCTCAGGTCAAACAAGAATCTCAGGTTTGCACTACCTGTACCTGTGTGGGGGCTGTAGGAAGAATGATAAGGCAGACTTTACAGTGTGTTGACTACTCATGCCCCGTGACTCAGAACTGTACAGGAATAGACAGCCATCTTTCAGCGAAAAAAGATGTGCTTTAAGAAATTCAACATCTTGGTACCCATATACTGTTCTTGAGTATGTGAAGGTTTGGCATACCTTGGTAACAAAAGTGCTTGCTGCACAATCGCGTCCACCAACTGGTGCCAGTCAATGCTAATAGCTAGAGAGCTGAATCTTGAGGGACTCTGCATGATTTGGGGTGGGCTAAAGAGGTGGCAATGTCAGTTCTGACTAATTGACATCTGTCACAAGCGACAACATTCTCAAACCTGTGGCACTGAGCACTAGCAGCTCATGTTTCCAGGCAAACTACAGTGATATCCCACGGTAAATATGCTGTACACAGACAACAGATGAGTAAAATAGGGAATGCCGGCTGATCGCTATTTAGTGATCCAAGGATGGTATATAATTGTTTTGCATAGCTCTCGTTAGCAAAACCATATGGGGATGTAATGAAAAGTAATTTTCCTTTGGGAGTGTGGGCGAAGCCCATTGTACATGTTGATGAACTTACTTGCACAGTCCCACATAAGTTTTTCCAAAGAACACATGGATTTGAAAGTGAAACGAAACACAAACCTTGCAAAAGAATATCCTGTCCTTTGGATTTCAACATTTCTACTTGTTCACAAGGACTCGGAAGCACTGTCAGTGTTTCATTCATCTGTATGTTTCGAGCACAATCCACAGACAGTGAGCTGAACAAAGGGTCTGGTTTGTTTTCTCATCCAGGACACAGCACATTACTCTACGTTTCCCAGAAGTCCACCAAATGTTGCAGAACAGCAGGTCTTTTAATAAGCCATCTCACTCAAGAAATTTCAGTACAGTGCTGACACAATTTGTTATCTTGTAGCATGTGTTTAAAAAATAAAAGCATGTTGTTATATACGGTTTCTGTAAGTTGCTAGAAGCAACAAAGCACTTGTGCAGTTGGATGTATTTATAAATAGTCGTTTGAGTTAACAAATGTTTCTTACCGGATCTGTACATGCCCTGTGTTTTCAGCAAGTTTTCCCAACCCAATGTTTAGGTAAATTTAATTAACATCATGCCTTATTTAACCACCCATCATTCTGACAAGTGACCATTTCATTTTTCTTGCAGCAGGTTATACAGACAACTCTTCAGCCTGTCTGTCCATGCTTCCGTCACATGACAACTGGTCTAGCCTGCAGATGCCAACGCACAACAGTATGCTTCCCATGGGTCATGCCACTGGTGTGCCCAGCAGCTCTGGGTATGTATCACATATTTTGTAGATCAGCTGACACTATGTTGTGGCCAGTGTCCTCTGGTTCAGTGTATACAGAATCTCAAAGTATAACATGGCAAAGATGGCAAATTCATATTTATGGGTAAAGAATTGCATATCCACAGTTTCAATTTCAGTTAATCTCTGTAAAATTCTGGGATGGACCAATACCATGATACCGTAGACTTGGGAGTTATAGAACTCACAAACCTTCAACATGGAAAATGGGGTGAACATAAACAGTACTAAATTACATAAAAATGAGCTCTAACTGATCCTGGTTAATTGTTTTCTCCCTTCTCTTGTAGCCAGTATCCTAACTTGTGGTCGGTGAATAACAGCACTCTAACCCCTATACCGGTATCCCAGTCGGGAGGGATGGCAAGTGGATTGGGAACTCAGTTCTTACGAAGCTCTCCGTCACATTACTCGCCTCTGTCTCATTCAGTACATGGCTCTTCCCCGGTGTCTCCTCTGTATGACACTGGGTTACAAACAGACCTCTCGGAAAACCAGTACGAAGCATCTCTCCATGCACGGCTTGCATCTCCCTGGACTCCTGTCTCGCCCCCTTCTATCTAAAAGACTTCAGTTTAATGACAATGCGAGCGTTGCACCTCTGTCCACTGTTGTCTCGGAACCAATGTGGGCGCCAAATGATAAACTGTAGTGGGCCAGGGATTCCATAAAGCGATGCGGAGAGAAGACCATTGACTATTTTCATCAACATTGCTCTTGTGTGTCATCCTAACATCGTCTTTGTGCGCACATACTTCACTACGTTTACTTCACTGCATTACTTTCATCACGACAGCAGCATGGTGCAGACACTCGTGAACACAACCTCGTCTATGATTCCAGGAGGAGGTCATATATCAATGTTGGTAAAAAAAATCACGATTGCCTCGAACCAAGGATCTTCCTGCTTCTTCTCGAGGAATGTTGGCTTTCCATTTATAGTTTCAAGGTGTACTCACACCTGACCCTTCCGCCCTCATCAAATTCCAGTCTAAAGGGCTTCCTGCTTAAAATGAGCTCGCCAGTGCCCGGTCTGTGACCACTGCAGGTAGATGGAACAAACAAGTTCATCCTCAGCATTTGCAATTCTCTACTCATCACCAGCTAACATGTGCCCTTGATGTTTGTACCCTTTGCACAAAGTACTTTTCAGAAAAGCTGCCCCATCCGTATTATAAAATTCATGGCTGTCTTTTAAATGCAGCGTGTTCTGCACTGGATATGGAATTCCACAAGAGTCTACGAATGTTTGCCAGTGGGCATCAAGGGTACAAAATGCCAAAAACTGTTGTGCATTATTTTGTAGTCTTGGTATATTACAGGATGGTAACTAAACACAATGCGAACCAGAACATAACAAGTTCCTTTCTCTTGCAAAACTTCAAAGAAAAGGTTGGTTTGAAATCAGAGGAGACTCCTTTATTAAAGTCAAATTGTTTTTAATATGTGCCTGCATAGCTGCATGCCACAAGCCTGCAAGAAGGATATGCTCAAGGAACTGCAGTCTAAGTAAGTTGGTTCTCACACAGTGATTATATTGTGGCCTGTGCATTTCCACGCTGGGAGTGACCCCATCTGCTAGACTAATGCCATTCTTTTTCCAACATTAAGGTAGAAATACCAGAAATTCAGCTGGAACTTAAAATAAAAGAGCACCCCCAGCTAAGTCCCAGTGTTTCAACTACTGTGAGATGTATAGATTTTCCTCTAGTTTGGACACATCAGAGAGTTTACAGGACAATTCAGCTATAACAGTCACCTTCAGTGTATTCTCTAGGAGCACTGGAATGATTTGGTAACTACTACCACCTTGTACTTTGACATTTTTGTGTTGTATGTACTTGTTGCGATCACAAGGATGGTCTTTGTTCTGACATTAACGTGTAGCGTTACTCATTGTCTTGACTTTGGGATATTCGCTGACCATGCCCGATCACTGTTAAAACTATTTAAACTCTCTAAGCAGGTTTTACTGACTTATAGGTTATATTGTGGAGTGGAGAGTCTCTTGACACCTGGAGACTGGACTTGATTTCAATTATCCTTTTCTTGTTAAAAAGTAATTGTGAGTATGGTGTTGAGCCACTGCCTTTGAGACCATACTTCAAATGAATGACAATCCATTCACGCTTAGCTAGCACATTGAAACTGTAAGTGCCTTAGATCACCAAGCTAGATGAGATGTTGTGACCATGTTAATATAAATCCAAAATCGTGCCTTGATCATTTAGTTTGTTGTTTAACCTCCATCCCAACCTAGATAATGCACATTGACTTTATCACACAATTCACGCCTTCACTAAACAAACGTTCAGTAATTCTGATCTTCCACCTACGCTCCCAAATGTCTTCATTTAGACGACAGATGCCAGAACTGATAAAGAAGAATCCGGGCAATTTTGGCTGCTACCGATGAGATCAATTACATAGAAAAGATGACTCTGTAAAAAAAAACATTTACTCAACAGGAGCAAGTTTTGCCTTGAGATGGACTTTTTGTGGTTTTATCCGAACCCTTCCTTGGCCATGAAGGCTTGTATGACAATGCTTGGTCCTTTTGTTGTTTCTGAGATTTCTGTAATAATGGCAAGAGATAAGAAGCTTTCAACAAATTATGTCCAACAATGATAACTTGTTACTGATTTAATCAATTTTCACAATAGTGGCAAATCGTGGAACTGCACTTGTGGGTGGGTGTGTTTGTTCGAATTGTTCAACACAGATATTTTCTGTTGGACCAGAGCAAGATGATTTTCTATTTCTAATTTGTGTAGTTTCCGTCTAAGGCTGTTTGTGGCCTAAAGTACTGAATAAGAGAATTTCAACTCATAAACTGCACCTTATGCCTGTGCAATGTGTCTTTGGGGAAACTATTAGTAATGAGTCACAAGAGTGCTCAGAGGCTTGTGGGATGTTTGTTTTCTTACATGGCTACGGCAAAATGGCTGCTAGGTATTTAACATAAATAAAAAAATTGCAAGTAGCAACAAATGAAGGACAGTATCTGAGCCAGCATTAGATAAGCACATAAAACAAGGTGTGTGCAAGGACTGATTTGTGAAGGGCTGTAGCATTACCATGTATTTATCAGACAGTATTATGAAAAATATGACTCTCTTGCAAAACAAAAGACAATCATGTAAATAATATTAACTGTAATATATCGTTTTTAAGAGTCTACGTTTGGTAGGGTTCAAAAATGTTTGTAAGTTTTTTTATGTATTTTTAAATGTGACATTAAGTTAATTGAAAAGAATACACAAGAGTAACATTTTGCACAAAATCTGACCTGCTGTCTTTTTGCTTCTTTTGGTGTTTACCTTATTCATCGTTCCACAATGTTTCAGGGCTGTGCAAACTGGTGGCAAAACTAAATCAGCCTTTAAAAGCACTTGGGCCCATATTTATGGGAAAATGACGGAGCGCAACGCTGCGTCAAAATTGTCCACGCAACTCTCCATAATTTCCAAAACGCAGGGATGCAACGTATTTAAGTAAATATGATACACCCCTGTGTTGTCCCCTGCGCTGGCAGCTAAATTTAGCTGCCAGCGCCAACGCAGGCACCCTTGCACCATCGTGGGATTGTTTATGTACAGGAAATTGTCCCTTCCTGCACATGAACAATCACTAATGGCGCTTTGGCACTTCTGTATGTGCTGCAGAATGCAGCGTCATTTTCCCACACATAAACAATAATTTCTGGCACTTTGCTCTTTCCATGCGTGCTGCAGAATGGAGCATGCATAGGGAAAGCACAAAATGAGGAGGAATAAAAGTATTCCTCCTCGTTGCGCCTTGCTAACGCCACCCCTTGGGGCAGCGTTAGATTTTGCCGCTGCCTCAGGTTTACAAAATCTTGTAAATCTGAGGCAGCGTCAAAATGCAATGGGTGTTGCTGTGGCATGCCCACAGCAACACCCACTGTACACCACTCGGACGCAGATAACTGCATCGGAGGGGCCTTTGGAGAGCAGCATTAACAGTACCTGGCTTTCATACAGCCAACGAGGACAGAATTAGTTGTGTGCATAGTACATAAAGCAGATCAATGTTTATAGATCGTATTGCTTTTTTTCATTTAAGTGGTATTCACTTTCACATCCAAAGCCATCACCATGTCCCCGCTTATGGAAGTCTGCATGCAGGTAGCCTATGAGAACTTCGCAATGATGTTGCGATATTCAAAGGAATCTTACAGGTTGGACTTATCCTTAAGTATTAGTTGCTGCTTCAAGACCTGGATGCTCTGCTAAATCTTTTTTGCCATCTGGAATAACTTAGCTTTTCCTCTTATCCAAGACTTAAGAGCTCTTTAAACCTCAAGACGTATGCAGTTCTCATCCATGTCCCATAATGTCGATGCCCTCCGCCACCTAATATCCTCTACAAGTGACTTTATGTTTATTAGAATGACGTTGGTTCTGTACTGCTGAAGTGCCCACTAAGTGATCTTTTAGTACACTTTAAGTATGTTGCAGTGTTGTTGCTGAGTTGCTACATTTGTAAGTGTTTTGTAACTATGGTAGGTTTAAGAAGGCCGATTCTGAGGACATGTTCCATTTCCCTTTGGAAATGCAGGATTGATCTGTTTTTATCAGTTTACTCAGTGGTGCTATTCCCTTGCTATTTTAATATTCTGGGTAGTTGGTCCAAATGACTACTTTGTGAAAGAATAAGGGCTAGGGCCCAAGGTTTGCTCTGAAGCCCACAGCTGGCTCTGTTGGATGTCACATACAAAACAGCAAGACTCTGTAGTCTTGATTCCACCTCATGCTTCTTTAATTCACCTCCAGACTCTACCTGACCCATATCTAATTATCACAGGTTCCTACGCCTTCTCCCTTTGTCAGGTTTTTTACGTCTTCCTCCTCCTCCTTCTTTACCTCTTTAGATTTTCACTCTTTCCCCCGGTCAAAGGCTGATAAGGAAAAATAATCACCAGTCCCCCACAAATGACTGCTGGTGGGCCCCGACTGCACCACCAGCTGAGTGCTGCAGTCTAGTTTTCTGAGCGAGTCTATTCCTGGTTTCCTTGTTCCATTTTCTGTTTCCAGCTTGGATTGCATTTAACATGTATGATCCTCGGTATACTAGTTCTGATCCCTATCACAGTATTTGGATTACTCAAGTGGCAGCATCCAGTAGCCTTGACACAACTGATTATTCTTGATGTGAGTTGGGTGTCACAGCAAAGCGTAGGGTGAACAGTATCATGACTGTAATTAGGCAAGCTTAGTTTGTGAAGTGATAGTTCAAAAGGGAGTGTGGAGGGCGTGGAGGCAGATTATGAGCTGTGGGCACATAGTGGGGTCTGGTGAAAATATGTGGTATGATAGTGTGGTGTGGCATGGTGGAGTGCATGAGCTGTAGCTGAGAGAATGAGGCATACAGACAAATGCCAATAATTGCCATCATTATTCCAGGATTAGCATTTTACCGGGAATGTGAATTGCCGTACCTTGGATGTCCACAGTATGCCATGAATTACCTTTTATAATGTAGTCAACATTTTACAAGGAATGAGCAACATCATGCTTAGATGTCCACCTTATGCCAAGGATTAATGCCATTATGCCAGGGCCACCAGTATCAAGAGTGGACAACATCATGTCTGCCCACAGTGTGCCATAAACTACCACCAATGTGCAAGCACCAGCATTTTACCAAGGCTGGGTACATCAGACATGTGTGCCCCCCAAAATGGCAAAATGCAGATGTGGATCCTCAGCCAAGCAGACACATGCAGCTCGAACATTTTTTCCGTTTGTGTGCACCATTCCTCTTCATGACAGAATCCACTAGTACGCAGGTCAGATGCTCACGGAGCCACCACTTGTGCCCATCATCTATGTTCAAATAGTATGTGACACAACCCTAACAGAGGTTCATGAAGCAATGTCCAGCAGTTTGTCATAAGTGGGTGCCATTAAGACTTGGATGCCCACAAAATTCCACAAATTACCACCTATATGTTAGAGCAACACTGGTTGGCTACACTGAATTTGCTCTGGTTGCTTCACACTCTTGGCAGCTTCTCAATGTTCACATCTGCTATGACATGACAGTCCAGGTATCCCACTTACATTCAGATTGATGGTGCAGATGTGGATCCTCAGCCAAGCAGACACATGCAGCTCGAACATTTTTTCCGTTTGTGTGCACCATTCCTCTTCATGACAGAATCCACTAGTACGCAGGTCAGATGCTCACGGAGCCACCACTTGTGCCCATCATCTATGCTCAAATATTATGTGCACACAATGGCCCATGCCTGTGCAAACGTACGAATGCCTGTGGCATGCCCCCCACTCCAACCAATGTTCTTAATTCATTGACTAACTTGGAAATGAGCATTTTCCTTAGTCACGGCAGCTATCACCATGCACATTCTTCTGAGGGCACTCATTCTTTACTGTCTCTCTGTAAGTCTGTCTAACCAATTCTGTCTTTCCAGCCCACTATCCATGGGGCACAGATGGGAAAGGCATTTGTCTTGTTTTTTTTCTCTTTTTAGCACATCATCTTCTTCCATCTGAAGGTGTCCTTGCTGCAGGTGTGTGGAGAGTTACTGGAGATGGCAAGCTTGCCATCCAAGAAGGCAGGGGCATCAGTTGCGCAGTACAAACCTATCCAGAGCAGTGGACAACTTTACAGGGTCAATAACAAGCATAAAGTTAAGATGTGATGGAAAAGGTAGCTGGTTTGTGAATTGTTAATGTATTTTGATAGCTCTGCAGATAATGCAGCTGAGCTTGAAGATGATACAGGCCGGCAAGGAGGACCTTATAGAGTTCCATCACAATGTTATGATGTTGCTGTATTTCTTCATGCCCTAGTGAGGTGTGCTGCAGCACGTAGATCGCCCTTAAGGAGCCAGTGTGGATTAAAATTCCAAGATGGTTTTCCAGATACACAGCGCAAGATAGGGTATGTGCAAAAAGATATGAAAGCAAATAAAACAGTTGAAAATAACTTGACTTCTATTAAAGGCCTCACTCTAGTTACTGAAAAACACCGGTAACTACCATAATACAATCACATGTAGTCTAAAAGGGTTTAATGCCATGTGCCATGGATACAACACCCCTATCGACATCCTCTGAAGCCTTTAAATGTTCTGTTACTAATAATTAGTATACACTTACACGGTTCCAGAGTGCACTCCATTTTGTAAATTAGCATGGTGCAGATTCAGTTAACAGATCTGAGATGTATCTCCTCTCATTTCTCCTAATTTTGAACAACAAAACCTGGAAAGCGCATGTTTAAATGCAATTAAATAATGCTGCGAGCCAGGCCCACTAACCGGTCTGATTCCTTTAGCTTCACAGTGCTGGACTATGGCTGCAAGGCCCATGGGAGAGAGGCCTCTAGGGTTGAGTCTGGTCAGTATTTTACCGTCATGGATAGTATTTTTAATGTCTAAAAGAGAACAACAAAAAAAAACAATAGAACTTCTAAGAATATAACAATATGGAACAAAATCTCCATGCCACATTAGCTAAGTAAAATCTCTCAAATTGGAAGTGCACGAACTATGAAGACAAATGGTGTAAGCAGACTTCTTCAAATTGGGGTTAGTCTCACCTAGTGGACCTCAATTTATCATAGGGGAGCATCAGCCTCAGCAGTGGCTGAGATTAATTCAAGCATTCCATCCTTCACTTTTTTGTATACTTTAAGGAGTCACCCTAAGTGGGTCGGGTATGCCCAGAAGTGGGTCCCGTGCATACTGTGTCATTGGAACCAAGCTATACCTGGCTGATGATCCCTAACTAGGGCGACACCTGCCCTGGGTTGCTCTTCCCTGGTCACGGAGGACCTAGCCTGGTAGTTTGCTGTGGACTGTTCTCATCGGAGCAGGTTCAAGACTGATTTGCATATGGCTGCGTCCAAACGGAGGTGGCAAGGTATGCAAAATAGTGTTGGAGTGGGATGCAGCCTGAGTAATTAGCAGTTGCTGTGATTGATTCAAGCATTCCATTCATCACTTTTTGTATGCTTTTTTGTGAACAGTAAAATACAGGCATAATTTGGGCGCATTAGACCCATAACCCCCACAAGGCCACAGTCCCACTGCAATTGTTGCTGTATTGATAGCTACGCCCTCCAGAGGGTCCTCTTGCCATCCACCACTGCTGCAAGGCCCAGAACAGCAGGCTTCCTCCCTTGGGTCTCTCAACACTGGACCATGGCTGGTTGGTCCAAGGGAGGATGGACTTTTTCTGACCTTCGCAGCTCTGGATCATGGCTGTATGGTGCATGAGAGAAGGGACCAGTGGCATAGTAATGTAGCTATGGGCCCCAATGCAAGTAAATGATGCTGAACAGTAAAACATAGCCATAATCTGTGTATACTGGGCTTAGGACATTCATGAGCCCTGGCAGCACTGCACCTTCTGCAGTGCTGATAGCTACAACCCTAACAGAGGTCCCCAATGAGCCTTGTAGCCATTCTCCTGCTCTGCAGGTAGCATAGCTATGGTGCCATGGGTACTGGTGCAAAGTAAAAATGCTCCCTCACTTTTGTCCACAGGTTACACGGTAAAAGAAAGCTATCATTTGGAACTTCGAGCATTTAATACCCCTGGGCCCAGTGCCACAGCACTTGCTGCACTACTGATGGCTATGCCCTGACTGTTGGCTATGGCCGAGGAGAAAGGGAATGTGTTAGGCCCCTCTGATCTGCATGCAATGTGAAATCACAGGAAATGACATCACAGAACATGGACCTTGACATCGACCAGTGCACAGAGCCATGGTACAGAGCTATGAGACAGTTTCAATGGGGCCCAGGGGAGGTGCTCACAAAAGGTGTCCCCCCACATCATGGGCCTCTCAGACATGGTGTAGTGCTCAGATGATTAGGGGAGAGAGCCCACTAAGTAATGAGAAAGGGAAAAGGGCCCCTCCCATGGCCTGTCAATGCTACATCATGGCTACGAGACATAAAGTACGGTCTTCCACTCTCCCAGGCCTCACAACCATGGTCTTGTGCTGCGAGGTCCAGGAGAGGGGACTCAGGATAGAGGAGTCCTCTACAATTGGCCTCACAACAACAGCACTCCCGGAGATCACCCCACCATGATCCACAGCTGTGAGGCCCATGCGAGTATTATCCCATTCTCTGGCCTCACAGCTATGATGTAGTGATACAAAGCCCATGGGATGTGGCCCCACTGCCCTGCGCTTCACATCCATGGTCCATGGTCTGGTGCTGCAAGACCCAGTGAAGAAGGGCCTCATAGCCATGGTCCCTGCCATTGCTGCAAGAGCCAAGTAGGGTGGCCAATTTTCCATTAACGCTTCACAGGACAATTTATGCTTTTGGAGAAACACTGCATGTGTGGAGACACATTTTGAGTGCAGAGAAATTGGAAGATGTTTATTGGGGAGCAGGGGAACTAAGAGTCACATAGCAGATTTGTGGGGTTTCATTCTAAATCCCTACTCTACAACAGGTCATGTTAAAAGATAACTCAGCTGGAGATTAAGATTTAGAGCGTGACTACTCTTCAAAGTATGTTTAAGTTCAAATCTTATACCTCCTCCTGGAGGAAGCCTTGACTGCTCGCAATTACAAAGTTTGAGTGACAAGTTTAGAAAATGAATTCTGGTATTCAAACAGAATAAAATAGTCTTAAGCTTTGAAACACCGGTGGTAAGTATCAGTATCTACCACACATACTGTCCATTAGGTACACACTACCACAGGACCTGGTGCAACTGGTACATTTTAACCATGAAACTAGAATATTTGACATCTAATCTCAGTCATCATGTTCTAAAGTTGAGCAAGGCCGATAACAGAGTGGTGATTCTCTGGGAATCACTTTTCTGAACTTATTGCCAGTGTCACTGAATTTATGTGGTTGTGCAGCTGCTGCATTTTTAGATAATTATTGATTTTCTGCATTTGCCACATAATCCATCATCTGCTGCATAATCTGCAGGTTTTGTTTCCATCTGAAATGGTTCAAAAGTTCCTAATAACATCAGTACTTAATTTGTAAATAAAAGCGTGCCAGTGCCCAGAGACCACCTCTTAAACATGCGGCTGCTGCAATTAAATGTGTGAAAACAGAGTACTGAGGCAGCATAATCCTGAAGCCATTTCGGGTCTCTTCAATCCATTTACAGCCACTCCCTGCCCCTGCAGCTACTCTTGCAGCTTTCTGCTTTCTCCCATTGTGACGCTTTTTCGTTTTTCTCTTCCTCCATCTTTCCTATATGTGTCTTGTGCTCATAGTAAATGCTTGCGGAAGAAAAATAGGTGCCAGCCCCCCAAAATAAGTGCAGGTGCCCGCACCGGAAACATCAAGCACAAATTAAGCACCGAAAAACATAATGACACATGTTGCCCTGCAGCCAAAGATCCTTTGTGAAGCTAACCATGTTACCTTTCTGTTGCTTATTGCTACATTTGGATGTTAAACTGGTTCTAATTAAGTGCAACTAATGCCCACGTAGTGTTAATAAGTGTAAAAATGACAATATAGAGAAGTAATACTATCATAGGTTGTGCCAAATTACACTGCATAATATCACTTTTGTTGGTGCATAATTTACTCCTCCCTGCTACATAATTCCAGTGGCCCTGCTTATTGCTCTGCACCTCCCTTTTTGGAAAGATAGGGAGTATTTTGTTTCAATATAAAAACCGATAGTCACTGAGATATTTAAAAAATGTACTGAATATTTCCAGAGAGAAGGGAGGTGCCCAGTCATATCTAGTAGACACCTAAGTGCAGCACAGTGGTCAATATATAGCCTTTGTACCAAGTAGCAGTGTACTGCAGTCCTCAGTCTACTAATTTAACAAATTTTTGATCCTGGGCAGATAATACTCTCCCTGATCCTCATCCACTGATCTGACAATACAGCAGCACTTTGAAACAGGCTCAATGTGAGACATAGAAACCAAAGGCATTCTACTTGGCTCAGCTCAGGGTACAGTTTGAACCATAAGTCCATAAAGAGCCAAGGTTTAATGTGGCTTCTGCCTGCCACACTCCGTCTAACCAGGATGTGGCATTACGGCTAGAACTGCTGAACTGGGGATCCAGGTTCCAGTCTTAGAGTCAGCTCAAGATCCTGTAATTCTGGGTAAATCAAGTAGGCCCTCATTTTGATCCTGGCCTTCTTTGGACCGCCAGGGTTGATGGCAGTATCACCGCCAACAGGCTGGCGGTGTATACCGCCACATCTCTATTCATATCTTTATGTCGGTATGAACTGCTGGGCTGGAGATGGCGGTTGGGCTACTGGTGACAGGGAATTCTTTCCCTGTCACCGGTAGTGGCTCCCCCCCAGCAATCACCCAACCACCCCTAGAATCACAGCGACCCTGCAACTCCCCACCCCCCAGAATCACAGTGCCCCCCCAACTTCCCAGCCCCCACCCCCTGCCTCCCTAGAATCACAGCGCCCCCCAACTCCCAACCCCCACTCCCACTCCCCCTCCCCGCAATCATGCACACACACACACTCACACGCACCACGCATACGCCACTGAACCACCACTTCCATATATGCATTCACTCACACTCATCCATACCCGCATTCACTCACACATACTCACACGCATGCACATTGACATGCAGACATGTACTCACTGCAACATACATTCACGCATTCAATCACATGCATACAAGCACACATACACCACAACACTCACAGATGCATTCACACACGCACAGACACACATTCAAACACACAGGCAGACACCACACACAACACTCCCCATCCCTAGTTGAACGCCTGACTTATTGGTCTGGCAAGGTGGTCGTCTGGCAGGGAATGGGAAGGGGCCCTGCTACCGCCGGCAGCGCCCCGCCAGCAGGACACCGCCAGGCCATATTAATGGCCATAATATGGTTGGCAGCTTCCTTCTGGTGGGGCGGTACAGGTGATAGCACCGCCCCGACTCTTTGCCCGCCAGCATGGCTACTGCCGGATTTCCGCCATAATTGTGGTACTGGCGGTCTTCTGGCACCCATGGCATCGGCGGTCTTTTAATGAGGGCCTTAAACTCCCTGCACCTAAAAAAAGAATGTATCCTTCTGTAACGTAACAGGTTCTCATATAAAGCTCCAAAACCTTCATTCGAGTTTGAGCTATGCAAAACTGCAAAAAATGGGTTTAATTCCTCATTCATGGCTGTTTGCATCTAGGATTGCCGCCTGGCTGGTTTTCTGTACAGATCTGTTATGTTTCATGTCCAGGCCTGAACAAAAATAAAGCAAATCACATAAAGACATTCATTTTAGCCCTTATCTGTACACAATCAGAGCAGAAAATATAAACAGAAAACACATTTAAAAGTGTTCTAGAGCTGCGTTCCATCCCTGAGTAATAACTAAGGTAAACAAAGACAAAAAGATCTTTCTTACAAATAACAAGTACTACTTAGTATTATATCCGGGCCTTAGCAGACTCTTAAAACAGCAGCAAATGGCATGGATTTTCCTCCTGCAATTGTGGCAACCCTATTTGAATCCTAATAGTTGAAGATGATCAAGGGCTGAAAGAGTTAACGTTGCTTGTCGTTCCGAAGGGCCGACCCCTATTCCTGGCAGCACTACACATGCCTGCAAGGCCAAGGAGAGAAGTGCCCCTCTGCTAGGCCTCGCAGTGCTGGAGCATAGGTGCGAGGCCCAGGTCAAGGGGGACACTGGCACGAGCCCCCATGTTGGTGGGCTGAGTGCGGGGTACTGGGCAGATGCCTATGCTGCCCATGCGTAGCGCCAGCCCTATTCTTTTGGCTAGGTTTCTCAGTTTGCACTTTAAAAATCCCACCTGCATGCATACAAACAGGTGTAGTGTACCTGTTTGTGCACTTGTAAATATGCCCCTTAGTTTAGCATGGCCAACCCCTAGTGCAATATTCTCCCATGGAAAATATAGGAGGTAGGAGCTTAAACTAAGACCTTCATAAGAAATTATGTAAAATTAAATTAAAATAGTTAAACATATAAATCAATCTAATTTAATGTTAAAAGTAATTTATACAAAAATGGACATATTTTCAATGTTATTCTAAATTTTTCTACTAACTTTTGTGCATTTAAAATAAATATAAAAAACATTTTACTAAAATATAAATACATCACTTTTAATAAATTCTATACACCACTTTTAATTTTAATATTTATGAATGCATTGCCAAAGTATGTTTTTTTACTTTAGGGGCAAGTTTATTTTGTAATTTACAATTCAGCAAAAAATATTTTAAATGTAATGTATTATATTAAAAATGAATTAAGTATTTCATTCTACATTAAGTTAATAGTGCTGTAGGATTTTTAAATTCTGTATTTAAAATAAATATATAAAATATATTTATCATAATATAATTTTAATCTTTTTTCGAGTTTAATAAACTTTTAACATTTTGCCTACACTTCACCTTGCAAACATCTTCACCCCGACTGAAGATTAATTAATGTAAATATAATAGATACAATGTAAGTTATTTTTCTGAAGTTTAAATTAAAAAAATACATTTCCAACAAAAGTAAAAATAGTACTGTTTTTATTATTCATTAACAGGTATAAAAAGTGCTGCATTGAGTTTATAAAAAATAATTTATTATATTTTAACGAAATATATTGTTATATTAATTATTAAAAGCAGAAACGTTATTACACGATTTTAGCATGAAATCAACAATATGTACTATTTTGCGTATTGTTTTATATTTTTAACTATATAAAATAATATAATTCCATTTACCATTATTTCTTATGGGATTTTTTTTTAAAGTCCCTAACTCCAATATTTCCGGGAAGAGGTTGTACTGTCAGTAATTGGCTATGTGAAGTGCTAGAATTACTCAGACTCTGAGAATGAGTGTGTTACTACTCTTTTTGGCTCCTGTACCACTGTAGTAACTATCAAAGGGCAGTTTGTAAATAACTATGGGCTTTTGTGGGTGGGTTGATGTCCAACCCTAAACCCCTTCCTGACTCTCCCTGACCCTCACTAAGCCCCTCTTTACCTAGTTCCCAACCCCTTCCCTTTATTCACAATTATTCTCCATCTCCTGCCTCTCCCTTGTCTCCCTCCCACATTTACAACTAATATATTTTTTCTATATGTGGGGACACTTTCCAATCCGGTGGAGATCTCCGCACATATAGGTATAAGAGAGGCAGAGGCATCTCAGCACGTAGGTTTGCAAATAGCATTTCTTAGTACATTTAGAAGTACTACAAAATGCAGATTGAGGATAGGCACGCAGCTTTTAAATTAAGGTTCTTGGCCCATTAGCATACAGTAAAATGATGCAATGCGGGGACATTGAGACTCCCATACCTCGCAGAAATGCACAGACTTTAGGTTGAAGGAAGGCCCGTGCCCCCCGTGCCACAGGGACTGCAGAGACCTCTGTTCCACCCCTGTTTAAGTCCTCTAGTGAGGAGAACAGACACAAGTTATACATCTGTTGCTGTGACAATGCTGAGTGTGGGTAACCCCATTCCAATATAGGTCCAGATTCACAGACATGCATCTATCAAAACTCACTTACTCCAGTTCACAGAGGCTGCTGACATGCCCACATTTCTTTCAGGTTCCATTTAATCAACGAAGATAAACATGAGCTGATCACTTCCACACTGTTTGTACCTCCCTCCTAGAGCTAAATCCTGATGTGGGTATAACAAACATATTGTTCACAAAACTTACCTTGGACATGAGCCAAATCTGGTGTCACCATGCACTTTAAATATTGAGCAGAGGGCAATGAAGTATATAAAAAAAGTAATGGATAGAATTTTTGAATTAATCTCAGCCACTGATTTACTCAGGCCGCATGTCAGTTCATCATTATTTTGCACCCATGCCAACTCAGTTTGAACCCAGCCATCTGCAGATCAGTCTTGACCCTGCTCCAAGCAGTCAAGTCCAAACTGCCAGACCACGTCCTCTTTGAACTGGAACACAAGCAAGTCTGACCAGTTTCACCTTTATTAGTTTCATTCTTATTAGGGCTCATCAGTAAAGTATAGCTTGGGTCAGTGGCATATTGTGAACAGGACCGATGTCTGGTCCTACCCGTCCCACTTAGGGTGTCACACTAAAGTATACATAAGAGTGATGGATGGAATCTTTGAATTGATCTCTACCACTGATAATTACTTGGGCCACATCCCAGTCCATCATTATTTTGCACACTCTGGTACAGCAGGTTGGCCCAGCCATATGCAAAATAGTCTTGATCTGTTCCATTAGGAACATTCCAGTGCAAAGTCAGGTCCTCCTTGAACTGAAATACAGCCACACAACAACGGGTTGTTTCATCAGTGGAGTGTGGCTTTGTTTTAGTGGCACCATGTGCACAAGACCCATGTCTGGGCATAGCAGCCCCCTTGGGGAATCGCACTGAATTATATAACAAAGCCATGGATGGAATGTTAGAATTAATTTCAGCCACTGGTAATCACTCAGGGCCGCAACCCAGTCTCTTGTTATTTTGCAAGCCATGCCTCCTCTATTTAGGCCCAGTCATATGCAATTCAATGTTGCTCCTGTAGGAACAGTTCAGCCGAACTGCCAGGCAATGTCGTCCCTCAGCCGGAACACAAACAAACAAAGACCAGATTCACCCTTATCAGTGCTCCTCAGTAGGGCATAGCTTGGTTTAAATAGCAGAGTGTTCCTGGGATCCCTGTATGAGCATAACCACCCCAATAAGGGGGGTCGCACTGAAGTATGCAAAAAAGCGATGTATGGAATCCTCGAATTAATCTCAGCCACTGGTAATTACTTGGACTGCACCTCAGTGAGTCAGTCAGTCATTAATCTTTATCGGCCCACAGGCCATAAAAGTGTACACAGATAAAAACAGTCAAAAAAAATATAAAAACAAATCCAGAGATGATAAAATCCATAAGAACAGACCATAAAAACAGATAACAGATATAATAAAATGCATACAAGAGAGAAGCAAATAGTCCTATATGCTTCACATAAAAAACAGGATCCAAGAAGCTCCAAAAAAGTAATTTAAGGAGATTTATACTGCGGGATGTCTGTTTCTTATTTTCAAGGCAAGATTAACAGTTTCCCACGGCAACACATATCTCCAGCTTTCCTAGCTTTTGCAGCCACACAAAGGTCTCCTTGTGAGAATTAGAGTTAAAAGATAGAAAAATGGGGGTCAGGAAGCATATCCTGGGGAAGGTATTCAAGATGCAGAATACAATAAAGTGGAATGTCCTCTATTGTGCAACAATCTTACATGGGCAAAAAGGTAGTGTAGAGCTCCAGGCTGTATTCCTTGTAAAGACCACTAGAAAGTGCAAAGAGCTAAAACACAACCTGCCTAAATAAAATGTCATATTTCTCTTATGAATCCAAGAAAGATAGGTCTTCAGCCCACGTTTCGAATCAATCAGGTTGTAATTAAGGCTAGCCGAGATCTTGTCAAACTCCAACTGATGCAGATTCTTTTGCTTTCTCAAATAGGCCTCTTTCATGTTAGGAATAACCTTGGTATCCAAACTCATCGGATTACTAATTTAATCCGGGAGTCCCAGGTCAGAAAATTCCTTCATTAAAGAAAATAATAAAAAGTTCCTTCTTAATATAATATATCCATGGGATTTTAATGCATGGTCAAGAGATAAATAACTAAAACATCTCTAGACAATTGTGCCTCCTTATTACCCCAAATCCTGAGTAAAAGTGGTTCCAATTTAATTTTATCCCCCCAAGGGCTCCATCCCTAGTTCTGATAGACACATAGAAGCAGGGGTGGCTAGCGGGACCACCAAAAATTCTTACAGTAATTTATTTTCTGCCTGTTAAAGTATCCCTGGGCCTTTATACCTCTTACACCGGTTCCATAACTCGCAACAGAAATGCACTTACTCCTGTATATGTCGATCATTTCACTAACTGGTGTTTGTCCCAGCCCCTGGCAAAACAGAAAATTTACTCAACAGCTCTTTGTGTATGCACAGCCCTGAAATTGTACAAAGTGTGCCAAGTTAAGTTTTGATCAAAGGGCAAGCCCAGGTACATGAATTACTTTACCCTCTGGATTTCCACCGCCCCTAAATAAAATGATTAGGGGCCTGATTACAACTTTGACGGTTTTGGCACCACCGTCTCCATGGCATCAGAATCCCCGACCACCGACGAGGCGGTCCATCAGCCGAATTACGATGTTAGCAGGTTGCTTATCCAGAGACTACCGGAGTCTCTCAGACACTGCAAGCAGTTCGCTGACCGCATTAATGGCGGCTAGAGAAAGGCAGCTTTCAGAAGGCAGCACAGACAAGGTTCCCGTCATCCAGATGAAGAAGTGCTTTTTTTTTTGAGCCGACTGTGATGGAGAGACCACCTGCTTCGAGATGGCGGAATCAAAGGAAATCAGGTGAAAGCTCCCTCATTCCCTTCAGTCTCCGACATGGATCCCTTCGTTGAGGGCCCCTCTTCACAGCAGCAAATTGACCCCCCAGAAAACAACCCAGTGGCAGAGAAAATCCAGTTAAGTACCTTTTGCACTTTTCTGCCATTGACTGCACTTGGCACATATGGTCCGGACTCCAGCAATGGAAAAGTACTTGTACAAGGTATTTTTTCACAAGTGTCATGCATATGTGTACATTTTAGACTTATTTAGTCAAAATGTACACACGTGCATCAACACATATTAAAAATATTCCTTTTATTGCTGACCACGTCCCGAGTTGGTCCTCTGCCGTCAGAAACACCGTTGCTGGGCCAGAGGTAACATCGTAATACAGCGGGTGAAAAACCGCTGGCTCTGCGGTCTTCTTGGAACCGCCGCTGCAGCGGTACGACAATGAGATCACCAATGTCGTAAACGGGCCTGTAGTTTTTCATTTTTTGGACCACAGCTCATTCTAAAATACTTTTGTAAATTGGTTTTAAGGTAAAAATTCCCCAGAAAAGAATAATACCCTTCTAAAAGAAGCTGTAGGTCATTTGCAGTGCTTGCCATTAAAACTGCATCGTCTGCATACAGCAGAACTGGAAGAGGCCCTGGACACTATCATTGGCATATCTTACCCAATTTTAGAGAAATGTGCTTCTAAATCATTAATATAAATAAAAAACAAGAGCGGTGCCATCACACACCCCTGCTTAATGCCAGGTGTGACCGAATGCTATGTGTAAGTTCCTGGTTTGTGCCAGACCTAACCCTTATTATGGTATCCTCATGCAATCTTTGTTGGAAACCGATGAGACCCTTGTCACATCCCATCCTGGCCATTTGCTCCCACATCTTCCTCCTACTGACCAGGTCAAAAGCAGAGGACAGTCCATGAATGCAAGGGGAGAGTGCCCCTTCTGGCCCTTACATATTTACCAATGACCAGTTGTAAGTTGAGCCACTGCTCAACTGGATCTACTCCCGGCTGAAAGCCATACTGGGCCCTAGATAGACAATGATTGTCCGGCAACCAGATTTCTATCTTTGCAGCAAGGACCCTCTGCTGGACTTTTAGAGAACTATCCAGGAACTAAATGGGTCGGTAGCATACTAGTGAGTTCTGATTACTATTTTTAAATATGGGAACATCTATAGCTTCAGACCAAGAGGGGCAGGGGGGCATCTTTAAAAATATTAGTTATTATGGAAGTTATGCTTCCAAAGATCTAGAGGAACCCCACCTGGGTCTGGCGCCTTCCCCCAGGGACTGCCAGATATGGATATGCCTACATCTTTTACCAAAATGGAGTTACACAGGTCCCTATACATTTCTAGGTTCTAGTCTGCAGTTTCATTCAAATCCCTAGCCAACATTAGATTCAATGGGTTAAATTTTTTACTGAAGTGATTCACCCAGTCATTTGGTATTTTGCAATTCACTGCACTTCAGTTTGGACTCAGCCATTTGCAAATCAGTGTTGACCCTGCTTCAACAGAAACAGTTCAGCCTGAACTGGCAGGGCAGGTCCTTCCTGACCTGGAACGTGAACATCTCATGAATGCTTTCCCACATTTTAGGGCTCATCAATTGGGAATTGCTTGTTTCTAGTAGCACAGTGTGCATGGGACCTACATCTGGGCATACACATCCTAGTTAGAGTGTCACACTGATGTACAGAAAAAAGTGATGGATTGAATGCTTGAATTAATCTCAGCCACTGTTAGTTACTCTGGGCCTAATCCCAGTCCATCATTATTTTGCACACCGTGCAATCTCAGTTTGGACCCAGCCATTTGCAGGCCAGCCTTGCCCTTGCTCTAATAGGAACATTCCAGCCCGAACTGGCAGGCCAGGTCATCCCTGAACCAAAACACAAGCAACCCAAGTCTGGTTTGCCCTCATGAGGACTCATCAGTCAGTTATAGCTTGGATTCCAATAGCACCCTGTTCACAGCACCATATTTGGGTATGCCTTCACACTTAGGGTGTTGCACGGAAGTATACAAAAATACAAAAAAGTGATGGACGGAATGCTTGAATTATTATCAGTCAATGGTAACTACTTGAAGCCATATCCCTGTCTGTCCTTATTTTTCATATCATGTCACCTCAGTTTAGAACAAAACCATATCCAAATTAGTCTTGACAATGCAGAGCAAAGGGCAATGGTCCACTGGCATGCATATAACATTTTGATACCTCTACAATGCCCTTAGAACCTACCCCGGATCCTTGGATTATTCTTAATACTATTCAATTCCCAATATTTGCAAAACTGGAGGTTGTTCCCAACTGCCAATCACTCAGCTGGTACCAACCAATGCACAGTTCCTCTCTACACCAGTAATGGAGTTTACTGTGCTTACATCATCACTTTGTATGAAGGTATAGTGATTCTGAATGCCCTAGTTGCCAGTGCAAATCTAATAAGACATACATTGAACTGTGCTGAGACTGCTTTCTATTTTCCGTGTGTGTTCATTAAACCTTGTGAACAGTGTGTTCTCAAGCGACATCACGTGTTTTGATTCAACCCACACACAAAAGGTTGGGTGAGCAGGAAAGAGTAATAGGGCCTGGCACATGGCTTTTCTTTCTTCTGCTCTATTCTAATAGCTTGCAATGACAAGCAGAAAGAATATGTTTTGCACATCTCAGATACAGAAAAGCTAGATTTGATCTGCAAGTGTCTACACATTCTGAGCTACTGCAGCTTTTATCTTAAAAAAAACCTGACTTGTATTGAACTGTTTCTAATACCTGTTTGACACAAATATCTAATAGGTTTTGATGTTTAATTTTGCACTAGAGGTTTTATTTTTATTCTTCATGTTTGCAAACATGCATACTCTTTCATATGAAAGAGCTATGCACCAAGGTTTTAAATGGTTTGCGAGAAAGTTGATGGTGTCGCTATGTATTATATAGGATAAAGTACTACCTGAGATATATAATAGGGATATTGCAAGTCACCTCGGAATTCCATAACCTTACAAAGGAACTTGGCCTTTGGCCTTGTCACTCTACATGGTTATGGAATTCCTCAGTGACTTGCAACATCCTTATGCAATATCTTTATAGTTGGTGAGTACATTATCCCATATATATTCCCCCTTTATCTTTCCGATTTCTTTCTTCTTTACAATATAATGTATTGTTTACATGTAAACTATACTTGCTGTTGCCTGAATGCTCTGGATGTTATCATTGTCTCAATGCAAATGCATTTAGTAACTCAATGTACAGTCTAGGTTTTATGCTACTCTACAAGGGGCTGGAGACAAAAGTCCAAAGTCGATGATAGAACTTACTTACTTAGTACTTAATGAACTTAGACTGTACATTGAAATACTGTAATGCATTGTAATAGGCACTCAAAAAGATGGGCATTTTAGCTTGATTGCAGCCAACGAGGAAGCTATCTATGAGAAGTAAAAAAACCTCTCATACAACCAGAGCAGTAGGCAACTAAAATGGGCATCAACCTTGGAATTGAAAAGTTTGATAAACAGTCTTTCTTGAAACTAGATCCTCTCTGCTAGAACTGTTTTATGTACGTGCAACTCTCACAGTTAATTCTCATTCTTATGAACAACCAGAGGAACAAAAGAGTTTTCCTCACCTTTTTTGCTAATTGCAAAATAATCTAAGTAGCCTATGTTTTATTTGCTAGTTAGAGAGGGTAATCACAATCTGAGGGAAAACTATGAAGGACGAATGGGCGATATGCCCAGATACTTGGACTTCTGACAAAGCGTGGCATTCACACATCATAGACTATTGACGTAGGAAGGATCTGGTATAAGTTCTCAAAAAAGCAGACAGCAATATACACTTTTGATATGACTGTTTTTTATGTTAGGCATATTTTTTTGTTAATATTTTTATTATTTGCCTTTGCTAGTGCTCTAATAGTGCTAGTGCAATAATAATTGTTGCAATTATGCCCTGGTTTTATTTATACACAAGATTAGCGCACAATTAAAATGTGTAGATACACCGCTGTTGTGTTCAGTATTTTTCAGAACCAAATAGAAGAGCTCACGTAACACAATTATGCTATGGTCTCTGGCAGATTTCATGATGTATCCAAAAGGTATAATCCCCTTGAAGGCGCCCATGGGAGAGCTAGTGAGTCCCATGTGCCTTTTCCCATACAGTGGCTTCATAGGAAATTGCTGCTTGGTGCATTTTTGTTAGAGCCACATGTTTGGGCTCTGGCTCCTCCTTGACCCTTTTTATGGTTCTTTGTGCCATGCAGAATCATCTATGTAAATCTTTGGAGGTGGTTCCAGTGAAGGTCCTTTCACTCAAGGTCTTCTCTTTGATGGACATTACCACTCCACAGAGGCAGAGTGATCTAAGTTCCTATCAATGCAATCTTCCCTATGTGAGGATGTTTGTGGATCATATGGTGTTGACGTTAGGCAAATGTTTCTGTTGCGTCCCATGACCAAAACATAAAAATACATCCACAGACAACTGAGGTAAACACTTGAGAACAACAAGCATTTGCAATGCAACAGGTCTAGCGTTTGCTCGTGTTAGAGCTGATAGTGTTGTAAACTCCTAACCCGACTTTTCACTGGTAATGAAACCTATCGGCAAAAGTGCCTTTATGTACGTTACCCGAAAAAGTGCAATTAACTGTGTAACAGGGCCGATGTTATGTAAAGCGCTCAACTTCTGCCAAGCGAGATCGCGCTGGGAAAATAGAGAAAAAGTAGTCCACAAGCCGGACAGAAAACAGCGAGCCTCGTCTGTTTTCTGTACTTGGTCGATGCGCTCGAGGAGGGCTATCCACCGGAAAAGGCATGACATGTGCATGCCTTCCACTAATGAAATCAAGCACATTCTAACAGGCAAGCCCAAAAGCCAATGACAGACACTGATGTGACGTGGACAGGGCTCCGAGCCCTTTTTAATAACTAAAGCATCTCGCTTAGCGAAACGCATGTGCAAGCGCATGCAACGCAGGCTCGACCCTAAATATGAGCCTAAAGAGACCATTCGTCCCTAGCCTATAATGGGACAGATAGGCGTGCAGATAGGCTCAGACAAGTGCATAGAAATTACCTCCAAGGAGCCCTCCTGAAGGCCACCCAGGTAGGAGACACACCACAAAAGGAAAAATACCCAGCAAAGCTAGAACCGAACACCAGCATACACTAGATGCCTAATCAGCCACCCAGACTGCTGGGTTTCTCCAGATAGAGCCACAGCACAGAGGACTCCTGAAGTAAAAGGTGTGGCAGTGGGGAGGTGCTGAACAGAAACAGCCAAATGTCAGACAAGCCAGGATAGAAGAAGATGGATTCAGGGACAGTAAAAACATCATGCGGTACAAGAAGGTCCGTGTTTCCAGGATACACAAGACAACAGAGACATGCAATAAAAAAGAGTGCCATCATAATCGTCCACCAATCTTAAACACCACCTTAATAAACAGGCCTGAAACTGGCCACAGCGCTGCCTCAGAAATCAATAGCATCCTGTAGGAGGCTGGACTGGCTTGTAGTGAGTACCAAGGGGTACTTACACCTTGCACCAGGCCCAGTTATCCCTTATTAGTGTATAGGGTGTCTAGCAGCATAGGCTGATAGATAATGGTAGCTTAGCAGAGCAGCTTAGGCTGAACTAGAAGACGAGTGAAGCTCCTACAGTACCACAAGTGTCATATGCACAATATCATAAGAAAACACAATACACAGATATACTAAAAATAAAGGTACTTTATTTTTATGACAATATGCCAAAAGTATCTCAGTGAGTACCCTCAGTATGAGGATAGCAAATATACACAAGATATATGTACACAATACCAAAATATGCAGTAATAGTATTAGAAAACAGTGCAAACAATGTATAGTTACAATAGGATGCAATGGAGACACATAGGGATAGGGGCAACACAAACCATATACTCCAAAAGTGGAATGCGAACCACGAATGGACCCCAAACCTATGTGACCTTGTAGAGGGTCGCTGGGACTATTAGAAAATAGTAAGGGTTAGAAAAATAGCCCACCCCAAGACCCTGAAAAGTGAGTGCAAAGTGCACTAAAGTTCCCCAAAGGACATAGAAGTCGTGATAGGGGAATTCTGCAGGAAAGACACAAATCAGCAATGCAACAACGATGGATTTCCAGTTGAGGGTACCTGTGGAACAAGGGGACCAAGTCCAAAAGTCACAAGCAAGTCGGAGATGGGCAGATGCCCAGGAAATGCCAGCTGTGGGTGCAAAGAAGCTGCTACTGGACAGTAGAAGCTCAAGATTCTGCAGGAACGACAAGGGCTAGGAACTTCCCCTTTGGAGGACGGGTCCCCCACGCCATGGAGAGTCGTGCAGAAGTGTTTTCCTGAAGAAAGACCGCCAACAAGCCTTGCTAGCTGCAAATCGTGCGGTTAGGGTTTTTGGGTGCTGCTGTGGCCTAGGAGGGACCAGGATGTCGCCAATTGCGTCTGGGGACAGAAGGGGCGTCGAGCAAGACAAGGAGCCCTCTCAGCATCAGGCAGCACCGACAGAAGTGCCAGAAACAGGCACTACAAGGATGCATGAAACGGTGCTCACCCGAAGTCGCACAAAGGAGTCCCACGTCACCGGAGGACAACTTAGGAGGTCGTGCAATGCAGGTTAGAATGCCGTGGACCCAGGCTGGACTGTGCACAAAGGATTTCCGCCGGAAGTGCACAGAGGCCGGAGTAGCTGCAAAAGTCGCGGTTCCCAGCAATGCAGTCTGGCGTGGGGAGGCAAGGAGTTACCTCCACCAAACTTGGACTGAAGAGTCACTGGACTGTGGGAGTCACTTGGACAGAGTTGCTGGATTCAAGGGACCTCGCTCGTCGTGCTGAGAGGAGACCCAGGGTACCGGTTATGCAGTTCTTTGGTGCCTGCGGTTGCAGGGGGACGATTCCGTTGACCCACGGGAGATTTCTTCGGAGCTTCTAGTGCAGAGAGGAGGCAGACTACCCCCACAGCATGCACCACCAGGAAAGCAGTTGAGAAGGCGGCAGGATCAGCGTTACAGAGTTGCAGTAGTCGTCTTTGCTACTTTGTTGCAGTTTTGCAGGCTTCCAGCGCGGTCAGCAGTCGATTCCTTGGCAGAAGGTGAAGAGAGAGATGCAGAGGAACTCGGATGAGCTCTTGCATTCGTTATCTGAGGAATCCCCAGAGACAGAGACCCTAAATAGCCAGAAAAGAGGGTTTGGCTACTTAGGAGAGAAGATAGGCTAGCAACACCTGAAGGAGCCTATCAGAAGGAGTCTCTGACGTCACCTGGTGGCACTGGCCACTCAGAGCAGTCCAGTGTGCCAGCAGCACCTCTGTTTCCAAGATGGCAGAGGTCTGGAGCACACTGGAGGAGCTCTGGGCACCTCCCAGGGGAGGTACAGGTCAGGGGAGTGGTCACTCCCCTTTCCTTTGTCCAGTTTCGCGCCAGAGCAGGGCTAAGGGGTCCCTGAACCGCTGTAGACTGGCTTATGCAGAAATGGGCACCATCTGTGCCCATGAAAGCATTTCCAGAGGCTGGGGGAGGCTACTCCTCCCCTGCCTTCACACCATTTTCCAAAGGGAGAGGGTGTAACACCCTCTCTCAGAGGAAGTCCTTTGTTCTGCCATCCTGGGCCAGGCCTGGCTGGACCCCAGGAGGGCAGAAGCCTGTCTGAGGGGCTGGCAGCAGCAGCAGCTGCAGTGAAACCCCGGGAAAGGCAGTTTGGCAGTACCAGGGTCTGTGCTACAGACCACTGGGATCATGGGATTGTGCCAACTATGCCAGGATGGCATAGAGGGGGCAATTCCATGATCATAGACATGTTACATGGCCATATTCGGAGTTACCATTGTGAAGCTACATATAGGTAGTGACCTATATGTAGTGCACGCGTGTAATGGTGTCCCCGCACTCACAAAGTCCGGGGAATTGGCCCTGAACAATGTGGGGGCACCTTGGCTAGTGCCAGGGTGCCCTCACACTAAGTAACTTTGCACCTAACCTTTACCAGGTAAAGGTTAGACATATAGGTGACTTATAAGTTACTTAAGTGCAGTGTAAAATGGCTGTGAAATAATGTGGACGTTATTTCACTCAGGCTGCAGTGGCAGGCCTGTGTAAGAATTGTCAGAGCTCCCTATGGGTGGCAAAAGAAATGCTGCAGCCCATAGGGATCTCCTGGAACCCCAATACCCTGGGTACCTCAGTACCATATACTAGGGAATTATAAGGGTGTTCCAGTAAGCCAATGTGAATTGGTGAAATTGGTCACTAGCCTGTTAGTGACAATTTGGAAAGAAATGAGAGAGCATAACCACTGAGGTTCTGGTTAGCAGAGCCTCAGTGAGACAGTTAGTCATAACACAGGTAACACATTCAGGCACACTTATGAGCACTGGGGCCCTGGCTGGCAGGGTCCCAGTGACACATACAACTAAAACAACATATATACAGTGAAATATGGGGGTAACATGCCAGGCAAGATGGTACTTTCCTACACAACCCCCCCCCAAACGAAGGACAATAAGACTAGCCATGACCTGATGAGTCTTCATTGTCTAAGTGGAAATATCTGGAGAGTCCATCTGCATTGGAGTGGCTACTCCCAGGTCTATGTTCCACTGTATAGTCCATTCCCTGTAGGGATATGGACCACCTCAACAATTTAGGATTTTCACCTTTCATTTGTTTTAGCCAAAGTAGAGGTTTGTGGTCTGTCTGAACAATGAAGTGAGTGCCAAACAGGTATGGCCTCAACTTCTTCAGTGCCCAGACCACAGCAAAGGCCTCCCTCTCAATGGCAGACCAACGCTTTTCTCTAGGGGTCAACCTCCTACTAATAAAAGCAACAGGTTGATCCTGGCCCTCAGGATTAAGTTGTGATAGGACTGCCCCTACTCCTAATTCAGATGCATCAGTCTGGACATAGAATTTTTTAGAGTAACAAGGGCTTTTCAGGACAGGTGCAGAGCACATGGCCTGCTTCAGCACCTCAAAAGCTTTCTGACAGCTAGCTGTCCACAATACCTTCTTAGGTATTTTTTTGGATGTGAGGTCATTAAGAGGGGCTGCAATGGAGCCATAGTTCTTAATGAACCTCCTGTAATACCCAGTGAGGCCTAAAAAGGCTCTCACCTGGGTCTGAGTAGTAGGGGGAACCCAATCTATAATAGTTTGGATTTTCCCCTGCAGTGGTGCAATCTGTTTCCCACCAACAAGGTGTCCCAGATAAACCACCTTCCCCTGCCCTATCTGGCACTTTGAAGCCTTGATTGTGAGGCCTGCCTTTTGCAGGGCCTCTAAAACTTTCCATAGGTGGACCAGGTGATCATCCCAACTGGAGCTAAAGACAGCTATATCGTCCAGATATGCTGCACTAAAAGCTTCCAGCCCTTGCAGGACTGTATTCACCAACCTCTGAAAAGTGGCAGGTGCATTTTTCAATCCAAAAGGCATTACTGTGAATTGGTAATGTCCTCCAATGGTTGAAAATGCAGTTTTAGGTTTAGCATCTTGTGATAATTTGATCTGCCAATACCCTGCAGTCAAATTAAAAGTGCTTAGATACTTGGCAGATGCCAGTGTATCTATGAGCTCATCTGCCCTGGGTATAGGGTGAGCATCAGTTTTGGTTACCTGGTTGAGACCTCTGTAGTCTACACAAAACCGCATTTCCTTCTTTCCATCCTTGGAATGAGGTTTTGGTACAAGTACCACAGGAGAAGCCCATGGACTTTCAGAGTGCTCAACCACTCCTAGTTCTAACATTTTCTGCACCTCTTGCTTTATGCAGTCTCTGACATGGTCAGGCTGCCTATAGATTTTACTTTTGACAGGCAAGCTGTCTCCAGTATCTATAGTGTGCTCACACCAAGAAGTGGTACCTGGCATAGTAGAGAAGAGTTCAGAAAACTGACCCAGGAGATTTATGCAATGGTCTTTCTGCTCAGCAGTAAGACAATCAGCCAAAACTACACCTTCCACTAGAGCATCTTGTTCTGTGGAAGAGAAGAGATCAGGGAGAGGGTCACTCTCTTCTTCCTGTTCCTCATCAGTTGCCATGAGCAGGGTGAGATCAGCCCTATCCTAGTAGGGTTGCAGGCGATTGACATGGAGCACCCTAAGGGGACCCCTGGCAGTGCCTAAGTCAACTAAGTAGGTGACTTCACCCTTTTTTTTCAACAATTGTGTGGGGTCCACTCCATTTATCTTGGAGTGCTCTTGGGGCCACAGGCTCCAAGACCCACACTTTCTGCCCTGGTTTGTACTGAACCAAAACAGCCTTCTGGTCATGCCATTGCTTTTGGAGCTCTTGGCTGGCCTGAAGGTTTTTACTGGCCTTTTTCATGTACTCAGCCATCCTTGATCTGAGGCCAAGTACATAATCCACAATATCTTGCCTTGGAGCTTTTAAAGGTTGTTCCCAACCCTCCTTGACAAGTGTTAGTGGACCCCTAACAGGGTGCCCAAAGAGGAGTTCAAAGGGGCTGAAGCCCACTCCTTTCTGGGGTACCTCCCTGTAGGCAAAAAGGAGGCATGGTAACAGGATATCCCATCTCCTGCGGAGTTTTTCAGGGAGACCCATAATCATGCCTTTGAGAGTTTTGTTAAATCTCTCCACCAGTCCATTTGTTTGTGGATGATAGGGTGTAGTGAACTTGTAAGTCACACCACACTCCTTCCACATGGCCTTTAAGTAAGTAGACATGAAATTGCTTCCCCTGTCTGATACCACCTCTTTTGGGAAGCCCACCCTGGAAAATATTCCCAGGAGGGCCTTTGCCACTGCAGGTGCTGTAGTGGTCCTTAGAGGAATTGCTTCAGGATATCTTGTGGCATGGTCCACTACCACCAAGATAAACCTATTGCCTGAAGCAGTAGGAGGGTCAAGGGGGCCAACTATGTCAACCCCTACCCTTTCAAAGGGAACCCCAACCACAGGCAGTGGAATAAGGGGTGCCTTTGGAGTGCCACCTGTCTTGCCACTGGCTTGACAGGTTTCACAGGACTTACAAAACTCTTTTGTGTCCTCAGACATTCTAGGCCAATGAAACAAGGGAACAAGCCTGTCCCAAGTTTTCATTTGTCCCAGATGTCCAGCTAGGGGAATGTCGTGAGCAAGGGTTAGGAGGAACTTTCTGTACTCCTGAGGGATCACTAATCTCCTGGCAGTTCCAGGTTTAGGATCCCTTGCCTCAGTGTACAAGAGGTTGTCCTCCCAGTAAACTCTGTGAGAGTCACTGACATCCCCATTAGCTTGTTTGACAGCTTGCTGTCTTAGACCCTCTAGTGTGGGACAGGTTTGCTGTGCCACACTCAGCTCCTCCCTGGCAGGCCCCCCTTCACCCAAAAGCTCAGCAGTGTCTGCTTCCAGCTCCTCTGGTGTAGGTTCTGCACAGGGTGGAAATTCTTCTTCCTCAGAAGTAGAATCCACTGTAGAGGGAGGGATAGTAGGAAGTGCTTTACTTCTACTAGCCCTAGCTTTAGGGAGCACTTGGTCCATTGTTCCAGGATCCAAGTCACCCTGTCCTTTTTGCTTCTTGGCCTGAGCCCTGGTTAAAGCAAAAATATGCCCTGGGATGCCCAGCATTGCTGCATGGGCCTCCAACTCCACATCTGACCAAGCTGATGTCTCCAAATCATTTCCTAGTAGACAGTCTACATGTAAATCTGAGGCTACCACAACTTTCTTTGGACCAGTAACCCCCCTCCCAGTTGAGATTTACAACAGCCATGGGGTGGCTAAGTGTGTTGTTGTGAGCATTGGTTACTTGGTACTGGTGACCAAGTAGGTGTTGTTCAGGGTAGACCAGTTTCTCTATCACCATTGTGACACTGGCACCTGTGTCACTGTAGGCCTGAAGCTCAACACCATTTATTAGGGATAGCTGCTTGTACTTATCCATATTAAGGGGACAAGCAACTAAGGTGGCTAAATAAATAGCCCCCTCAGAGACTAACACAGCCTCTGTGGTCTCCCTAACAAGACCAACCCCAACTAAGTTACCAATAGTGAGCCCAGCTACTCCCTTGGATTGGCTATTAGTAGGTTTGCTCCCACCACCACTGCTATTAGTAGGGACACGAGGTGTAGCAGTAGGGGTTGTAGTGGTAGGAGGCTTGGTGCTTTTCTTTGGACAACTGGGATCTGTTGTCCAATGGCCTTTTATTTTACATAAATAGCACCATGGTTTCTTCTCTTTGTTTTGATTTGAAGAGGATTTGGGTCCACCACCCCCACCAGAGTGTTTTTGTGGGCCTGATGAAGACTCATTTTTAGATTTGTCCCCACCCTTGTCAGAAGACTTATCATCCTTCTTCTTGTTGCCATCTTTGTCACCCCCTGTATGAACTTTTCTGTTCACCCTTGTTCTGACCCATTTGTCTGCCTTCTTTCCCAATTCTTGGGGAGAGGTCAGATCAGAGTCCACCAGGTACTGGTGCAACAAATCAGACACACAGTTATTAAGAATATGCTCTCTCAGGATCAAGTTATACAGGCTGTCATAATCAGTAACTTTACTGCCATGTAACCACCCCTCCAAGGCCTTCACTGAATGGTCAATGAAATCAACCCAGTCTTGTGAAGACTCCTTTTTGGTTTCTCTGAACTTTATCCTGTATTGTTCAGTGGTTAAGCCATAACCATCCAGGAGTGCATTCTTAAGCACTGTAAAATTATTGGCATCACTTTCCTTCACAGTAGGGAGCCTATCCCTACCTTTTCCACTAAATGATAGCCATAGGATAGCAGCCCACTGCCTTTGAGGGACATCCTGTACAACACAGGCCCTCTCAAGTGCAGCAAACCACTTGTTAATGTCATCCCCTTCCTTATAAGGGGGAACTATCTTATGCAGATTCCTGGAATCATGCTCTTTTACAGGATGACTATGGGGAATACTGCTGCTGCCACCATGGGTTTCTAAACCCAACTTCTGTCTTTCCTTCTCTAATTCTAATGACTGTCTATCCAAATCCAGCTGTTGCTTCTTAAGCTTCAGTCTGGTTTGTTCCACTCTCAACTTATTGAGTTCCCTTTCTACTTATCTGTCATCAAGTTGTGTGGGAGAGACATGTCTAGAAACAGAGGTATGATGTGAATGGACAGAAGGAGACCTACCCCTTACAGAGGGCACCCTAACAGCTTGGTTAACAGAAACATCACTTCTACTGTGGTGAGAGTGAATACTCTTGCTATGATGTGAGACAACACTATTTGTATGGTGTGACTCAACATCAGTACCAACTATGCTAGGCTGTCTAGTATTGGGCAGGCTAGGAAGTTTCTTTCCTGAATCTTTTCCTAGGGGAGTCCCTGGATCAGATTGGGAACCATTTGCTACTTTTTCAACAGATGGGGCCCTTCTGGCCTTATCTTGTTCTCTAAGCATATTAAGCAATAATTCCAAAGAAGGATTCTTCCCTACACTCAAACCTCTCTCTATGCAGAGACTCCTTGCTCCTTTCCAGCTAAGGTGATCATATGCAAGTTTGGAAAGATCAACATTTTGGCCTGTGCCAGACATTTTTTAGAGAGAGTTAAAGTGATAGAAAAAGAGAAAAAAGTTTTCAGAACTTTTGGAAAGACAGAAAAAAACTTTTTTAACTTTTAAGAACTTTTTGAAAGTTTAGAAGTACTTTTCGGCACTTTAGAATAGAAGTGAGAAAAGAAATGCAAAACTTTTTGGTTAGGTGTACATACACTGAACTTGTTTTGTATATTTTTCTCTTATGAAAAGTACACTGACAAAAGTGGTAAGTAGTCTCAAAGCACTTATCCCACCACTGCACAACCAATGTAGGAGGCTGGACTGGCTTGTAGTGAGTACCAAGGGGTACTTACACCTTGCACCAGGTCCAGTTATCCCTTATTAGTGTATAGGGTGTCTAGCAGCATAGGCTGATAGATAATGGTAGCTTAGCAGAGCAGCTTAGGCTGAACTAGAAGACGAGTGAAGCTCCTACAGTACCACAAGTGTCATATGCACAATATCATAAGAAAACACAATACACAGATATACTAAAAATAAAGGTATTTTATTTTTATGACAATATGCCAAAAGTATCTCAGTGAGTACCCTCAGTATGAGGATAGCAAATATACACAAGATATATGTACACAATACCAAAATATGCAGTAATAGTATTAGAAAACAGTTCAAACAATGTATAGTTACAATAGGATGCAATGGAGACACATAGGGATAGGGGCAACACAAACCATATACTCTAAAAGTGGAATGCGAACCACGAATGGACCCCAAACCTATGTGACCTTGTAGAGGGTTGCTGGGACTATTAGAAAATAGTAAGGGTTAGAAAAATAGCCCACCCCAAGACCCTGAAAAGTGAGTGCAAAGTGCACTAAAGTTCCCCAAAGGACATAGAAGTCGTGATAGGGGAATTCTGCAGGAAAGACACAAATCAGCAATGCAACAACAATGGATTTCCAGTCGAGGGTACCTGTGGAACAAGGGGACCAAGTCCAAAAGTCACAAGCAAGTCGGAGATGGGCAGATGCCCAGGAAATGCCAGCTGTGGGTGCAAAGAAGCTGCTACTGGACAGTAGAAGCTGAAGATTCTGCAGGAACGACAAGAGCTAGGAACTTCCCCTTTGGAGGACGGGTCCCCCACGCCGTGGAGCGTTGTACAGAAGTCTTTTCCTGAAGAAAGACCGCCAACAAGCCTTGCTAGCTGCAAATCGTGCAGTTAGGGTTTTTGGGTGCTGCTGTGGCCTAGGAGGGACCAGGATGTCGCCAATTGCGTCTGGGGACAGAGGGGGCGTCGAGCAAGACAAGGAGCCCTCTCAGCAGCAGGCAGCACCCGCAGAAGTGCCAGAAACAGGCACTACGAGGATGTGTGAAACAGTGCTCACCCGAAGTCGCACAAAGGAGTCGCCGGAGGACAACTTAGGAGGTCGTGCAATGCAGGTTAGAGTGCCGTGGACCCAGGCTGGACTGTGCACAAAGGATTTCCGCCGGAAGTGCACGGAGGCCGGAGTAGCTGCAAAAGTCGCGGTTCCCAGCAATGCAGTCTGGCGTGGGGAGGCAAGGACTTACCTCCGCCAAACTTGGACTGAAGAGTCACTGGACTGTGGGAGTCACTTGGACAGAGTTGCTGGATTCAAGGGACCTCGCTCGTCGTGCTGAGAGGAGACCCAGGGTACCGGTGATGCAGTTCTTTGGTGCCTGCGGTTGCAGAGGGACGATTCCGTCGACCCACGGGAGATTTCTTCGGAGCTTCTAGTGCAGAGAGGAGGCAGACTACCCCCACAGCATGCACCACCAGGAAAGCAGTGGAGAAGGCGGCAGGATCAGCGTTACAGAGTTGCAGTAGTCGTCTTTGCTACTTTGTTGCAGTTTTGCAGGCTTCCAGCGCGGTCAGCAGTCGATTCCTTGGCAGAAGGTGAAGAGAGAGATGCAGAGGAATTCGGATGAGCTCTTGCATTCTTTATCTGAGGAATCCCCAGAGACAGAGACCCTAAATAGCCAGAAAAGAGGGTTTGGCTACTTAGGAGAGAAGATAGGCTAGCAACACCTGAAGGAGCCTATCAGAAGGAGTCTCTGACGTCACCTGGTGGCACTGGCCACTCAGAGCAGTCCAGTGTGCCAGCAGCACCTCTGTTTCCAAGATGGCAGAGGTCTGGAGCACACTGGAGGAGCTCTGGGCACCTCCCAGGGGAGGTACAGGTCAGGGGAGTGGTCACTCCCCTTTCCTTTGTCCAGTTTCGCGCCAGAGCAGGGCTAAGGGGTCCCTGAACCGCTGTAGACTGGCTTATGCAGAAATGGGCACCATCTGTGCCCATGAAAGCATTTCCAGAGGCTGGGGGAGGCTACTCCTCCCCTGCCTTCACACCATTTTCCAAAGGGAGAGGGTGTAACACCCTCTCTCAGAGGAAGTCCTTTGTTCTGCCATCCTGGGCCAGGCCTGGCTGGACCCCAGGAGGGCAGAAGCCTGTCTGAGGGGCTGGCAGCAGCAGCAGCTGCAGTGAAACCCCGGGAAAGGCAGTTTGGCAGTACCAGGGTCTGTGCTACAGACCACTGGGATCATGGGATTGTGCCAACTATGCCAGGATGGCATAGAGGGGGCAATTCCATGATCATAGACATGTTACATGGCCATATTCGGAGTTACCATTGTGAAGCTACATATAGGTAGTGACCTATATGTAGTGCACGCGTGTAATGGTGTCCCCGCACTCACAAAGTCCGGGGAATTGGCCCTGAACAATGTGGGGGCACCTTGGCTAGTGCCAGGGTGCCCTCACACTAAGTAACTTTGCACCTAACCTTTACCAGGTAAAGGTTAGACATATAGGTGACTTATAAGTTACTTAAGTGCAGTGTAAAATGGCTGTGAAATAATGTGGACGTTATTTCACTCAGGCTGCAGTGGCAGGCCTGTGTAAGAATTGTCAGAGCTCCCTATGGGTGGCAAAAGAAATGCTGCAGCCCATAGGGATCTCCTGGAACCCCAATACCCTGGGTACCTCAGTACCATATACTAGGGAATTATAAGGGTGTTCCAGTAAGCCAATGTGAATTGGTGAAATTGGTCACTAGCCTGTTAGTGACAATTTGGAAAGAAATGAGAGAGCATAACCACTGAGGTTCTGGTTAGCAGAGCCTCAGTGAGACAGTTAGTCATAACACAGGTAACACATTCAGGCACACTTATGAGCACTGGGGCCCTGGCTGGCAGGGTCCCAGTGACACATACAACTAAAACAACATATATACAGTGAAATATGGGGGTAACATGCCAGGCAAGATAGTACTTTCCTACACAACCCCCCCCCAAACGAAGGACAATAAGACTAGCCATGACCTGATGAGTCTTCATTGTCTAAGTGGAAATATCTGGAGAGTCCATCTGCATTGGAGTGGCTACTCCCAGGTCTATGTTCCACTGTATAGTCCATTCCCTGTAGGGATATGGACCACCTCAACAATTTAGGATTTTCACCTTTCATTTGTTTTAGCCAAAGTAGAGGTTTGTGGTCTGTCTGAACAATGAAGTGAGTGCCAAACAGGTATGGCCTCAACTTCTTCAGTGCCCAGACCACAGCAAAGGCCTCCCTCTCAATGGCAGACCAACGCTTTTCTCTAGGGGTCAACCTCCTACTAATAAAAGCAACAGGTTGATCCTGGCCCTCAGGATTAAGTTGTGATAGGACTGCCCCTACTCCTAATTCAGATGCATCAGTCTGGACATAGAATTTTTTAGAGTAACAAGGGCTTTTCAGGACAGGTGCAGAGCACATGGCCTGCTTCAGCACCTCAAAAGCTTTCTGACAGCTAGCTGTCCACAATACCTTCTTAGGTATTTTTTTGGATGTGAGGTCATTAAGAGGGGCTGCAATGGAGCCATAGTTCTTAATGAACCTCCTGTAATACCCAGTGAGGCCTAAAAAGGCTCTCACCTGGGTCTGAGTAGTAGGGGGAACCCAATCTATAATAGTTTGGATTTTCCCCTGCAGTGGTGCAATCTGTTTCCCACCAACAAGGTGTCCCAGATAAACCACCTTCCCCTGCCCTATCTGGCACTTTGAAGCCTTGATTGTGAGGCCTGCCTTTTGCAGGGCCTCTAAAACTTTCCATAGGTGGACCAGGTGATCATCCCAACTGGAGCTAAAGACAGCTATATCGTCCAGATATGCTGCACTAAAAGCTTCCAGCCCTTGCAGGACTGTATTCACCAACCTCTGAAAAGTGGCAGGTGCATTTTTCAATCCAAAAGGCATTACTGTGAATTGGTAATGTCCTCCAATGGTTGAAAATGCAGTTTTAGGTTTAGCATCTTGTGATAATTTGATCTGCCAATACCCTGCAGTCAAATTAAAAGTGCTTAGATACTTGGCAGATGCCAGTGTATCTATGAGCTCATCTGCCCTGGGTATAGGGTGAGCATCAGTTTTGGTTACCTGGTTGAGACCTCTGTAGTCTACACAAAACCGCATTTCCTTCTTTCCATCCTTGGAATGAGGTTTTGGTACAAGTACCACAGGAGAAGCCCATGGACTTTCAGAGTGCTCAACCACTCCTAGTTCTAACATTTTCTGCACCTCTTGCTTTATGCAGTCTCTGACATGGTCAGGCTGCCTATAGATTTTACTTTTGACAGGCAAGCTGTCTCCAGTATCTATAGTGTGCTCACACCAAGAAGTGGTACCTGGCATAGTAGAGAAGAGTTCAGAAAACTGACCCAGGAGATTTATGCAATGGTCTTTCTGCTCAGCAGTAAGACAATCAGCCAAAACTACACCTTCCACTAGAGCATCTTGTTCTGTGGAAGAGAAGAGATCAGGGAGAGGGTCACTCTCTTCTTCCTGTTCCTCATCAGTTGCCATGAGCAGGGTGAGATCAGCCCTATCCTAGTAGGGTTGCAGGCGATTGACATGGAGCACCCTAAGGGGACCCCTGGCAGTGCCTAAGTCAACTAAGTAGGTGACTTCACCCTTTTTTTTCAACAATTGTGTGGGGTCCACTCCATTTATCTTGGAGTGCTCTTGGGGCCACAGGCTCCAAGACCCACACTTTCTGCCCTGGTTTGTACTGAACCAAAACAGCCTTCTGGTCATGCCATTGCTTTTGGAGCTCTTGGCTGGCCTGAAGGTTTTTACTGGCCTTTTTCATGTACTCAGCCATCCTTGATCTGAGGCCAAGTACATAATCCACAATATCTTGCCTTGGAGCTTTTAAAGGTTGTTCCCAACCCTCCTTGACAAGTGTTAGTGGACCCCTAACAGGGTGCCCAAAGAGGAGTTCAAAGGGGCTGAAGCCCACTCCTTTCTGGGGTACCTCCCTGTAGGCAAAAAGGAGGCATGGTAACAGGATATCCCATCTCCTGCGGAGTTTTTCAGGGAGACCCATAATCATGCCTTTGAGAGTTTTGTTAAATCTCTCCACCAGTCCATTTGTTTGTGGATGATAGGGTGTAGTGAACTTGTAAGTCACACCACACTCCTTCCACATGGCCTTTAAGTAAGTAGACATGAAATTGCTTCCCCTGTCTGATACCACCTCTTTTGGGAAGCCCACCCTGGAAAATATTCCCAGGAGGGCCTTTGCCACTGCAGGTGCTGTAGTGGTCCTTAGAGGAATTGCTTCAGGATATCTTGTGGCATGGTCCACTACCACCAAGATAAACCTATTGCCTGAAGCAGTAGGAGGGTCAAGGGGGCCAACTATGTCAACCCCTACCCTTTCAAAGGGAACCCCAACCACAGGCAGTGGAATAAGGGGTGCCTTTGGAGTGCCACCTGTCTTGCCACTGGCTTGACAGGTTTCACAGGACTTACAAAACTCTTTTGTGTCCTCAGACATTCTAGGCCAATGAAACAAGGGAACAAGCCTGTCCCAAGTTTTCATTTGTCCCAGATGTCCAGCTAGGGGAATGTCGTGAGCAAGGGTTAGGAGGAACTTTCTGTACTCCTGAGGGATCACTAATCTCCTGGCAGTTCCAGGTTTAGGATCCCTTGCCTCAGTGTACAAGAGGTTGTCCTCCCAGTAAACTCTGTGAGAGTCACTGACATCCCCATTAGCTTGTTTGACAGCTTGCTGTCTTAGACCCTCTAGTGTGGGACAGGTTTGCTGTGCCACACTCAGCTCCTCCCTGGCAGGCCCCCCTTCACCCAAAAGCTCAGCAGTGTCTGCTTCCAGCTCCTCTGGTGTAGGTTCTGCACAGGGTGGAAATTCTTCTTCCTCAGAAGTAGAATCCACTGTAGAGGGAGGGATAGTAGGAAGTGCTTTACTTCTACTAGCCCTAGCTTTAGGGAGCACTTGGTCCATTGTTCCAGGATCCAAGTCACCCTGTCCTTTTTGCTTCTTGGCCTGAGCCCTGGTTAAAGCAAAAATATGCCCTGGGATGCCCAGCATTGCTGCATGGGCCTCCAACTCCACATCTGACCAAGCTGATGTCTCCAAATCATTTCCTAGTAGACAGTCTACATGTAAATCTGAGGCTACCACAACTTTCTTTGGACCAGTAACCCCCCTCCCAGTTGAGATTTACAACAGCCATGGGGTGGCTAAGTGTGTTGTTGTGAGCATTGGTTACTTGGTACTGGTGACCAAGTAGGTGTTGTTCAGGGTAGACCAGTTTCTCTATCACCATTGTGACACTGGCACCTGTGTCACTGTAGGCCTGAAGCTCAACACCATTTATTAGGGATAGCTGCTTGTACTTATCCATATTAAGGGGACAAGCAACTAAGGTGGCTAAATAAATAGCCCCCTCAGAGACTAACACAGCCTCTGTGGTCTCCCTAACAAGACCAACCCCAACTAAGTTACCAATAGTGAGCCCAGCTACTCCCTTGGATTGGCTATTAGTAGGTTTGCTCCCACCACCACTGCTATTAGTAGGGACACGAGGTGTAGCAGTAGGGGTTGTAGTGGTAGGAGGCTTGGTGCTTTTCTTTGGACAACTGGGATCTGTTGTCCAATGGCCTTTTATTTTACATAAATAGCACCATGGTTTCTTCTCTTTGTTTTGATTTGAAGAGGATTTGGGTCCACCACCCCCACCAGAGTGTTTTTGTGGGCCTGATGAAGACTCATTTTTAGATTTGTCCCCACCCTTGTCAGAAGACTTATCATCCTTCTTCTTGTTGCCATCTTTGTCACCCCCTGTATGAACTTTTCTGTTCACCCTTGTTCTGACCCATTTGTCTGCCTTCTTTCCCAATTCTTGGGGAGAGGTCAGATCAGAGTCCACCAGGTACTGGTGCAACAAATCAGACACACAGTTATTAAGAATATGCTCTCTCAGGATCAAGTTATACAGGCTGTCATAATCAGTAACTTTACTGCCATGTAACCACCCCTCCAAGGCCTTCACTGAATGGTCAATGAAATCAACCCAGTCTTGTGAAGACTCCTTTTTGGTTTCTCTGAACTTTATCCTGTATTGTTCAGTGGTTAAGCCATAACCATCCAGGAGTGCATTCTTAAGCACTGTAAAATTATTGGCATCACTTTCCTTCACAGTAGGGAGCCTATCCCTACCTTTTCCACTAAATGATAGCCATAGGATAGCAGCCCACTGCCTTTGAGGGACATCCTGTACAACACAGGCCCTCTCAAGTGCAGCAAACCACTTGTTAATGTCATCCCCTTCCTTATAAGGGGGAACTATCTTATGCAGATTCCTGGAATCATTCTCTTTTACAGGATGACTATGGGGAATACTGCTGCTGCCACCATGGGTTTCTAAACCCAACTTCTGTCTTTCCTTCTCTAATTCTAATGACTGTCTATCCAAATCCAGCTGTTGCTTCTTAAGCTTCAGTCTGGTTTGTTCCACTCTCAACTTATTGAGTTCCCTTTCTACTTATCTGTCATCAAGTTGTGTGGGAGAGACATGTCTAGAAACAGAGGTATGATGTGAATGGACAGAAGGAGACCTACCCCTTACAGAGGGCACCCTAACAGCTTGGTTAACAGAAACATCACTTCTACTGTGGTGAGAGTGAATACTCTTGCTATGATGTGAGACAACACTATTTTTATGGTGTGACTCAACATCAGTACCAACTATGCTAGGCTGTCTAGTATTGGGCAGGCTTGGAAGTTTCTTTCCTGAATCTTTTCCTAGGGGAGTGCCTGGATCAGATTGGGAACCATTTGCTACTTTTTCAACAGATGGGGCCCTGCTGGCCTTATCTTGTTCTCTTAGCATATTAAGCAATAATTCCAAAGAAGGATTCTTCCCTACACTCAAACCTCTCTCTATGCAGAGACTCCTTGCTCCTTTCCAGCTAAGGTGATCATATGCAAGTTTGGAAAGATCAACATTTTGGCCTGTGCCAGACATTTTTTAGAGAGAGTTAAAGTGATAGAAAAAGAGAAAAAAGTTTTCAGAACTTTTGGAAAGACAGAAAAAAACTTTTTTAACTTTTAAGAACTTTTTGAAAGTTTAGAAGTACTTTTCGGCACTTTAGAATAGAAGTGAGAAAAGAAATGCAAAACTTTTTGGTTAGGTGTACATACACTGAACTTGTTTTGTATATTTTTCTCTTATGAAAAGTACACTGACAAAAGTGGTAAGTAGTCTCAAAGCACTTATCCCACCACTGCACAACCAATGTAGGAGGCTGGACTGGCTTGTAGTGAGTACCAAGGGGTACTTACACCTTGCACCAGGTCCAGTTATCCCTTATTAGTGTATAGGGTGTCTAGCAGCATAGGCTGATAGATAATGGTAGCTTAGCAGAGCAGCTTAGGCTGAACTAGAAGACGAGTGAAGCTCCTACAGTACCACAAGTGTCATATGCACAATATCATAAGAAAACACAATACACAGATATACTAAAAATAAAGGTATTTTATTTTTATGACAATATGCCAAAAGTATCTCAGTGAGTACCCTCAGTATGAGGATAGCAAATATACACAAGATATATGTACACAATACCAAAATATGCAGTAATAGTATTAGAAAACAGTTCAAACAATGTATAGTTACAATAGGATGCAATGGAGACACATAGGGATAGGGGCAACACAAACCATATACTCTAAAAGTGGAATGCGAACCACGAATGGACCCCAAACCTATGTGACCTTGTAGAGGGTTGCTGGGACTATTAGAAAATAGTAAGGGTTAGAAAAATAGCCCACCCCAAGACCCTGAAAAGTGAGTGCAAAGTGCACTAAAGTTCCCCAAAGGACATAGAAGTCGTGATAGGGGAATTCTGCAGGAAAGACACAAATCAGCAATGCAACAACAATGGATTTCCAGTCGAGGGTACCTGTGGAACAAGGGGACCAAGTCCAAAAGTCACAAGCAAGTCGGAGATGGGCAGATGCCCAGGAAATGCCAGCTGTGGGTGCAAAGAAGCTGCTACTGGACAGTAGAAGCTGAAGATTCTGCAGGAACGACAAGAGCTAGGAACTTCCCCTTTGGAGGACGGGTCCCCCACGCCGTGGAGCGTTGTACAGAAGTCTTTTCCTGAAGAAAGACCGCCAACAAGCCTTGCTAGCTGCAAATCGTGCAGTTAGGGTTTTTGGGTGCTGCTGTGGCCTAGGAGGGACCAGGATGTCGCCAATTGCGTCTGGGGACAGAGGGGGCGTCGAGCAAGACAAGGAGCCCTCTCAGCAGCAGGCAGCACCCGCAGAAGTGCCAGAAACAGGCACTACGAGGATGTGTGAAACAGTGCTCACCCGAAGTCGCACAAAGGAGTCGCCGGAGGACAACTTAGGAGGTCGTGCAATGCAGGTTAGAGTGCCGTGGACCCAGGCTGGACTGTGCACAAAGGATTTCCGCCGGAAGTGCACGGAGGCCGGAGTAGCTGCAAAAGTCGCGGTTCCCAGCAATGCAGTCTGGCGTGGGGAGGCAAGGACTTACCTCCACCAAACTTGGACTGAAGAGTCACTGGACTGTGGGAGTCACTTGGACAGAGTTGCTGGATTCAAGGGACCTCGCTCGTCGTGCTGAGAGGAGACCCAGGGTACCGGTGATGCAGTTCTTTGGTGCCTGCGGTTGCAGAGGGACGATTCCGTCGACCCACGGGAGATTTCTTCGGAGCTTCTAGTGCAGAGAGGAGGCAGACTACCCCCACAGCATGCACCACCAGGAAAGCAGTGGAGAAGGCGGCAGGATCAGCGTTACAGAGTTGCAGTAGTCGTCTTTGCTACTTTGTTGCAGTTTTGCAGGCTTCCAGCGCGGTCAGCAGTCGATTCCTTGGCAGAAGGTGAAGAGAGAGATGCAGAGGAATTCGGATGAGCTCTTGCATTCTTTATCTGAGGAATCCCCAGAGACAGAGACCCTAAATAGCCAGAAAAGAGGGTTTGGCTACTTAGGAGAGAAGATAGGCTAGCAACACCTGAAGGAGCCTATCAGAAGGAGTCTCTGACGTCACCTGGTGGCACTGGCCACTCAGAGCAGTCCAGTGTGCCAGCAGCACCTCTGTTTCCAAGATGGCAGAGGTCTGGAGCACACTGGAGGAGCTCTGGGCACCTCCCAGGGGAGGTACAGGTCAGGGGAGTGGTCACTCCCCTTTCCTTTGTCCAGTTTCGCGCCAGAGCAGGGCTAAGGGGTCCCTGAACCGCTGTAGACTGGCTTATGCAGAAATGGGCACCATCTGTGCCCATGAAAGCATTTCCAGAGGCTGGGGGAGGCTACTCCTCCCCTGCCTTCACACCATTTTCCAAAGGGAGAGGGTGTAACACCCTCTCTCAGAGGAAGTCCTTTGTTCTGCCATCCTGGGCCAGGCCTGGCTGGACCCCAGGAGGGCAGAAGCCTGTCTGAGGGGCTGGCAGCAGCTGCAGTGAAACCCCGGGAAAGGCAGTTTGGCAGTACCAGGGTCTGTGCTACAGACCACTGGGATCATGGGATTGTGCCAACTATGCCAGGATGGCATAGAGGGGGCAATTCCATGATCATAGACATGTTACATGGCCATATTCGGAGTTACCATTGTGAAGCTACATATAGGTAGTGACCTATATGTAGTGCACGCGTGTAATGGTGTCCCCGCACTCACAAAGTCCGGGGAATTGGCCCTGAACAATGTGGGGGCACCTTGGCTAGTGCCAGGGTGCCCTCACACTAAGTAACTTTGCACCTAACCTTTACCAGGTAAAGGTTAGACATATAGGTGACTTATAAGTTACTTAAGTGCAGTGTAAAATGGCTGTGAAATAACGTGGACGTTATTTCACTCAGGCTGCAGTGGCAGGCCTGTGTAAGAATTGTCAGAGCTCCCCAAGGGTGGCAAAAGAAATGCTGCAGCCCATAGGGATCTCCTGGAACCCCAATACCCTGGGTACCACAGTACCATATACTAGGGAATTATAAGGGTGTTCCAGTAAGCCAATGTGAATTGGTGAAATTGGTCACTAGCCTGTTAGTGACAATTTGGAAAGAAATGAGAGAGCATAACCACTGAGGTTCTGGTTAGCAGAGCCTCAGTGAGACAGTTAGTCATAACACAGGTAACACATTCAGGCACACTTATGAGCACTGGGGCCCTGGCTGGCAGGGTCCCAGTGACACATACAACTAAAACAACATATATACAGTGAAATATGGGGGTAACATGCCAAGCAAGATGGTACTTTCCTACACATCCTAAGCCCCAACGGGCCCAAGAGATGATGGTGTTGAATGAACAAGTCATTGTTGGAAAGCACTTGCTTATCACCAAGGTAGGTTGTTGATACGGATAACAGATGTGTATTGTTACCCTACTCAATGGGGCTCAATTTAGAATCCTAGGAAGGGCGGACAAATGAGTGGACCACTAAGATTTAAACCTGTGACCATGCTGTGAAACACAGGTTCCTGCAGTGAATGTAGTGTTCAACTGATCGACCTCATGAGCCTACCATGCTCATTATTGAGCCAGAAAAAAATACCAGAACACTGATCAGGCGCAGGGCACAGAATATATAACCTTAGGGTTCAGTTCGAACTCCACCTATAGAAGCCAGAGACTGCAACAGCAGGTAGTAGGGATGCACAACCATCCAAGCTCAGTCCCCCAGAAGCCATAACCATCGGAGATGAACATGATTGAAAACCCAAAGTGGTGGTCTGAAGACATCAGAAACCCTTTGACTCACATTCTCGGAGCTTCTTTCATGGGACAAATGACAGAATATGAATGAACCTTACTTGATGGGAGCCCTGAATGGGATGCGAGGTGTGGCCAGGTGTACATATAGTTGGACTTCCTCCATTAAGCTTCTGTCCAGTGGCTGAGATTGCCACACCTGAAGTACTTTAGGACCCTGATTTCACCGCGTGAGAGGCCGACTACCAGGGGATGACGACTTAAAGACGTGGAGATTAATTAACAAAAACACTTGCCAAACTCAAGCTGCAGACAGGAGGCCACTGCCACGAGGATAAGCTGGCAAAACAAGAAATGTTGCAGTCCTTTATAGGCGAGCAGTGCCAGCTGTGCGGTGAAGCATTAGAGAGAACTGAGAGTCCGCACGCTGCTCTCCTCGGTGAGCTGACAGGCGAGGGCGCCTGGAGGGTGAGTGCTGCTTGATGAGCGAGGCGAGTGCATGGTAATTCGGACTGGCCATAGCGGGCATCGGGCATTTCCCAGGGAGACTGGAAGGGTGGGGGCCAGTTTTGCGGCAGTGGGGTCTGTTTTTTTTACTGGGAGATGCTTTTGCATCATTGCTGGGAACTCAGCCCCCAGTAACAAAAGCAGTAGTGCTTCGCACTTGCATCCCCCAGCCCCTCCCCCCTCACCCAGGGGCTTGTCTGACAAAGTCGCCGGGGCTGCTTTGTGTTCCCAGTCCGGCTCTGGTTCATGGCCTGACTTTGGTAAGGAGGAAGGTTGACTCGGTGGACGTTCCTTGGATGTGGCTTGCTCAGCAGAGGCACCTACAACAGGGAAGCAAAAAAAATTACCCACACCAGGCTGCGCCGGCGTAGGGGAAAATGGAGCTTGGGCGTAAAAAAATGGGGCAAGTCAGGTCTGAGGCAAAATATTGGCCTCAACCCGATTTGCGCCAATTTTTTTGACTCCCAACACCCATTGAAATGACTCCTGTCTTAGCACAGACAGGAGTCATGCCCCCTTGCCCAATGGCCATGCCCAGGGGACTTATGTCCCCTGGGCATGGTCATTGGGCATAGTGGCATGTAGGGGGGCACAAATCAGGCCCCCCTATGCCACAATTTTTTTTAAAAAAAAATACTCACCTGAACTTACCTTAAGTTCCCTGGGATGGGTCCCTCCATCCTTGGGCGTCCTCCTGGGGTGGGCAAGGGTGGCAGGGGGTGTCCCTGGGGGCATGGGAGGGCACCTCTGGGCTCCTTCCGAGCCCACAGGTCCCATAACGCCTGCCCTGACCAGGCGTTAAAAAATGACGCAAAAGCGGCTGGAGGTCATTTTTTTTGACCCGCCCACTCCCGTGCGTCATTGTTGCACAGGAGTTTAAATAAGGCGCACGTACCTTGGAGTCATTTTTTAGACGGGAACGCCTACCTTGCATATCATTAACGCAAGGTAGGTGTCCACACTAAAAAATGACGCAAACTCCAAGATCTTTGGCGCTAGACGGGTCTAACGCCAAAGTATAAATATGGAGTTAGCTTTGCGTCGGATTTGCGTAAAAAAAACCGACGCAATTCCGGCGCAAACAGAGTATAAATATGCCCCCTAATCTTTTGTTGGATGTGGACTAGGACAATTACTAATGAACTGTATTTTAGCTTTTTACTGTCCCTTAATTAATCCCGGTGCATGGCATTTTAGATCCGTGTGTTTTTAGGCCCCATGACGATTTTTTATTTCTTTAAATTTTTTTCTTTTTCTCTGTTTATTCTTTCTTGATGCAACTGATGCACTGGTTCTGTTTCTAATTCAGTATCCAATTGCAATGGGTCTAATTAATCATGCAAATAAAGTTTATTACTATTACCTACTGTGACGGCAGGCGGATACATTCTTCTGGAGTAACTTGCTGCTGTGGAAGTCGGGACAAACATACATTGACACTCATTTCTAGTGCAAAAGGTCATTTATTTAGGACAGGATTTAACATAAACAACAACAACTTTGAACTGTATGAAATCCCTCTCGCCCAACTTTCAACTTAAAAGCTTCCTCATGCCCTTCCTTCTCTTCTAATAGCTTTCTTCCAATCCCCTCCCCTAGACACTCCCCTCTTCCTTCCATGCCCTCCTTGTTTGTAAACAATCCTCCCCCCCATTCTGATCCTTCACCTCATTTTTCCCCTTGGAAGGGGGGAACAAGCCTGCATCTGGCTCTCCCCCCTCCCCCATTTCCTGTCAACTCTTGTGCACCGCACCTGTCCTAACTGACGTCAAACCTAACCCTACCTACCTAATCACGCCTTACCCTTGACAACCCTCTCCCTGCTGCCTACCTTCTGTGCAGGGCGGGTGGGTGGTCCAAACTTCCTCCCTCTAATGGTCGGCCTGGAAAGAGGCCGACCCCACCCCTCTACCCCCTTTTAACCCATCCCTAACGCCCGCCCCCACTTACCTGTCCGCCAATCCTGGCGCACCCGCGCCACTTCCTGTCGTCCCGAAAAGACCCGCGGAGAGACTAGAGCGAGTCTCTCTCTCCGCGGGCCCCCCCATCGGGACAAACATACATTGACACTCATTTCTAGTGCAAAAGGTAATTTATTTAGGACAGGATTTAACATAAACAACAACAACTTTGAACTGTATGAAATCCCTCTCGCCCAACTTTCAACTTAAAAGCTTCCTCATGCCCTTCCTTCTCTTCTAATAGCTTTCTTCCAATCCCCTCCCCTAGACACTCCCCTCTTCCTTCCATGCCCTCCTTGTTTGTAAACAATCCTCCCCCCCATTCTGATCCTTCACCTCATTTTTCCCCTTGGAAGGGGAGAACAAGCCCGCATCTGGCTCTCCCCCCTCCCCCATTTCCTGCCACCCAGGAAAACCCATGTGGCGTTTTTCTGCCCGACCCGGCAAATCTTTGTTTGCCCCCTGATTCCTATTCATTTCTTAATCCACAGGTTCTCCCCCCATAACTTCTCTAGCATCAGCCTCAAACCCATCAAATAATATGCATTTCCCAATTGCGATAGATGTACTCCATCATCTCTGAACAATGTCCCCTCATGTTCCGTAATATCCTCGTGCCTCAGCACCTTAATCCCTTGGGCCCAGCAAAATACCCTCATTGCCCTATTCAACTTTTTCTGAGCGCGCTCAATGGCTCCATGATTGATTGCCCCTCTCCATACCCGCCTGGGTATAAACTCTGTCCATACCAGACATGTCCCGCACAGGTTCCGCTTCAATAGCTCCAAATCTTTTTGCATAAATTGTATCAATGTGAGCCCTGATTGCCTCACCAAATCATTTTCTCCCAAGTGTATCAGCAACAAATCCGGGCATCCCCACTGCGGCAACTTCCCTGTGATAAATGGGAGTAAACTCCCCCACCTCATTCCGCTCTTTTCCCACCAACGCACTTCGTGGTGTCTGCTGGGCAGTCCCATTGATCTGCCGTAGATCTGTTTTTCAGCAAATTTTGCCGCCCAATGTACGAATGAATAGCCGACCAGCCAAGTCACTGTCTTATCGTTCCTCGGTCCGGCCACACACCCTGTAAAGAAAAAACACTATAACAACTGTGATGTACTTCTAAACCCACCCCTCCCCCAACCTGGGTTTCATTATGGCCTAACATAGGGCTCGCAGCATCTGGATTTCCATCTACCTATTGCTTTAATCTTAGCCCAATCCCATCCTAAATGAGCTGCTGCTGTTGCTGCCCCGATCCTAAAGGAGTGCGTTCCAAAATCCCCTGCTTGCCGACCAGTCCTACCCAAAGCCATCCTCAAAACCTGCAGCAACTGATAGCTAGTGATTTTCTTTCCTGAAGCATGCACAAACACCCCTGCTTCCCTCGCCTGTCCCCACTTTTGTTTGAAAACCATCCACTCTTTCACTGGGCATGCTAGATCATCACCTCCTTTCTCCAACCATACCCACTTCCCTTTTCCTAACTGGTCCGTCTTGGACTTCCTGAGCCATATGCTCAATCTCCCTTGATGCATGCAGATCTCCCTCTCCTTCACACCGCAGTCCTTGCCTATACCCAACAATTCAGATACCCTAAAAGCCCCGAAAAACATCCAGACCATACACAACCTGAAGAGTCCTACTTCGTGTTCATCCGTGCAACATACTGGCAAGACATGCAAAAGTTCTTTCAGTATCCCAAAGGTAATGGGCTCTCTCGCCTTACTTTCCTCCCCGGCCCTAACCCTGCCCCATCCTTTCAACATTTTTCCCAGTAAATCATTCCGTGCTGGATCCGTACCGAAGAAAAGCTTCCCATAAAATGAGACACCTGCTAATTTCCCGCCTATCGTGGCCGGGGATAGCCCCTCCTTGATCAAATACAGCACAAAGCTTAAGGCCCGTGCTTCCAAACGCTCAGACCCCTGAGCCCAGAAATTGCCCTCAAACTCTTCAAAAGATTGAAAGTCCAACCATGCCAGCCTGTAACCTCGCCGCGTAGAGACTGCCAAAGACATCTCCACCAGCCCCGAGATCATCATGCCCCCCACTCCCAAATGTCTGCCGGGACCATAGTCTTGGACTGCTCCGCTCCTGGCGCCAGATCGCGAAAACGCCGCCACTGTGAACGAGATAGGGAGTCTGCAATCTCGTTGTATACCCCTGGTATGTGTGCAGCTTTAAAGATAACATTGAGAGATAAACATTGCAGCATAAATTGACGCAACAAACGCAAAACTCTTAAATCTCTGGCTCTCTGTCTGTTTACCAATTCCACTACTGTCATATTGTCCACCTGGAAAACTACCGTCCTGTTGGCCAGTTCCCGTCCCCAGACTGCCAGTGCCACCAACAAAGGAAAAAACTCCAGGAACGCAATACTCCTCCCTTGTTGCAATCACTGCCGTGGCCATGTCTCTGCGCACCACCTCCCGTCCCAGTAAATGCCAAAACCCGACGCGCCTGCTGCGTCTGAAAATATTTGAACTTGCCATACTGTGTCCGCATCTCCAAAAGACATTGGTACCCCATTAAATTTCTTCAGGAACATCTCCCATACCTTTATGTCCTCCCTCAGGGCTAAGGAAACTCTTATCCTATGGTGAGGTAACACCGCCCCTGACATGGACAGTCCGAGTCTTCTACAAAAAGTACGTCCTCCCCTCACTACTCTACACGCAAAATTGAGATAGCCTAGTAGTTTTTGTGCAGTCCGTAACTCCATTTTGTGCAAAGTTCGCACAGCTGCTAGGCATTCTAGGATTTCCTTCACTTTTGATGCTGGCAGTCTTGCCACCATTAGCTCCGCATCTAGCTCTATGCCCAAAAAGGTCATGATTGACAGCGGGCCCTCTGTCTTTTCCGGTGCCAATGGCACTCCTGTCTGCTGCATTAGACTCTGGAAGGCTGCCAAGGCCCGTCCACATGCCCCAGATGCCGCTTCCCCTACAAACAGAAAATCATCCAGATAGTGTGTCACTGCTTTGTGGCCGCTTGTTTTCACAAAAACCCACTGCAGAAAGGTACTGAAAGTTTCAAATAGCGCGCATGATATCACGCAACCCATAGGTAGAACCCTGTCCACATATATGGCCCCATCTAGCTGCATGCCCAGCAGGTCGAAATCTGCTGGATGAATTGGTAACAGACGGAAAGCAGACTGTATATCACATTTCGCCATTTCCGCTTTTAAACCGCACCTCAATACTAATTTCACCACATCATCCACTGACGCATAAATTACCTTGGTATCTTCCTGTGCGATAAAATCATTTACCGACGCCCCCTCAGGCCATGACAGATGATGTATAAGCCGGAATTCGCCTGGCGCTTTCTTGGGTACTACCCCTAGTGGGGATATCATCAAATGATCCGATGGCCAGTCGAGGAATGGACCTGCTATTCTCCCAAGTGTCACCTCTTTATCTATTTTGTCGCGTATTACTTGCGGCTGTTCTTTTGCAGACCGTAAATTGTCTGCCCATCGCCTTTGCCAAGGACCTTGATAACCTACCCTAAAACCTTCTCGAAAACCCCATTCCAATTGTCTGGCCCTATTCTTGTCCGGGTACCTGTGCAGCCATGGCAACAAAACTTCTAATCTAACTGGTGTAGGCCCCTTTTGGCGCAGGAGCACCTTGTGAGCCTCTTCCTCTCGTCACCCTCCATTGCTCTGCTGGGCTGTTGAGGGAGAAACATTGTATGACTGGATGACGACCCCCGCACTTGGAGCAGTCATGTTTGAACCTACACTGAGCCCTTGAACAGAAACCCTTGTTGAAGTTCCAACAAGCCCCTGTGTTACCCGCGTGCGTTTTTGTAGTATTTCCCACCCCTCCCAAGGCGGGGTGCGCCTGAAAGGGCTTATATGTTACCAGCAAACCGCTCGCTGTATGAGTGGATGCCGCTGCCTGTGCTGACGCCATCCATTGCATCCATAGCTCCGGATCCACGTCCCCCCATGGTTTCTCTGGGTTGATGCTCACCCGGGCCCTAAACTCCTCGTCATAATTTAGCCATGCAAAACCCCCAAAATGCATCTGGGCCTTTCTAATGATATCCATGTACTTGAAAAGCGCGATGGCCCGGTCTGGGTATTTTTCGCAGTATATACTAGCGAAAATCAAAAATGCGGACGTCCAGTTGTTCATGGTAATGGGAACCCTAGGCCTGCGTGCTATCTCCCACTCTTCTTCCTTGGAGCCTTCTTTGGCCTGTATGTCCCTATGTAATAGTTTGAAAACATCCACATATTCGTGTTTCCATATCCTCGCCTTGGTTTTTTCCCCAACATGTGACCCTAAAGGCATGGCCAAACCCATGTACGGAAGGCGCTTCTTGTGAGCTCCCCTTTCTTTATCCTCCGCATTGGGCGGGCTAACGGCCGTTGTGGTACTGGTGGATGCCGTCTCTTTGTCCTTGTTCGTGTCGCCTTTCTGTGCTACGACCTCCCCCTGGTTATCTAATACTGACCCATCTCCCACACCTATTGATTTGCTCGTGCGCGTCACCTTGCTAGGTACATCCCCGTCACCCCAGACTGACCACCATCTCCCCTTACCTCCAATTGGTTCATCCACATAACGCGGTGTTTGCCTTGTCATTCCGCCACGTGGCCTTGCTGGCCTCTCACTTGACGGCCCTTCGTCCATGACGTCGTCCTGAAAAAGAAAAGCAGAGGCAGGGGTTGCGCCGCACTTGCGCCCTCGCCCCCCCCATTCTTAACCCCGCTCACTTCCTCATCACGCAATTCTCCATCTTCCCAATCTCCTTCCTCTTCGTCATAGACCAATTCCAACTCATCTTCCTCTTCCCCACCTCCTTTGTTTTCCCTATACCCTTGAGATTTGGTTGCCGGTGGTTCTGTTGTACTTTGCCCCACCTGGCGTCCGCCAACCTGCTGCTGTCCCCGTTCCTGCGGTGTAGAGAAGGCCGCCGTAGACCCCTCTATTGCTTCGTTCCAACGCGCTTGGGCCGTGTTGCGCCCCGTTGGTGCCCCTTTTTTCTTGCCAACCTCTGACGTTGACATTGTGCTGCCTTTCCCCACATGGCCGCCTGAACCACTGGGGCTTCCCAAGCCAACCTGCCCTTCGGCCGCACCAGCCTCTTGAACCCTACCTTCTCCTGCCTGCGGTATCCAGACCCAGCATCCTGCTCTAGCCCCTGCTGCCTGTACCCCCTTCATGTCTGTGACTTCTCTGACCTTTTTGTTATCCTCGTGCCGCCTCCCCATCTCCTCCCTGTCCCTGCATAATTGTGCCCACCTGGCCTCCGTTTCCGCAACGGCCCTGCGTTGCTCGCGATTGTGGCTTCCAGGTTCCATGCTTCCGCCTGGCCCCATGTTGCCAGGGTGGCGGGTCCAGGCAAACCCCCCGCTAAGGCCTCATCCCCGGCTTGATGCTTAGGTAACTTCGCCTGGCGTGGGTCCGGTTTGCCCCGGCCCGCCCCTCCTCTGGGTCTCCCCATGTATTTTCCTCTTTTTTTGGCTCGTGACCCATGTGTAAGGTATTCCTGCTCCTGGGGCATGACAAATCCAAAGGTGTCTGTATCCCCTGGGACCTGGCACTGGCTGCTCGGTTCCGTCCCCTTGCTGCCCAAGGGCTAGCCCTGTCATGCCATCCCCCACTCTGCCTGCGAGCCCCCCGCTTGATGGGCCTGCGCAGCCCGTTCCTGTGTCACCTGTGCCCGGGTCCTGTGTGCCCTGCGTCTCCCCTCCGAACATTAGTGGGCTAAAGGTGTTAGGGGTCTCTGGTCGTACCTCTGTGGCCTGTTCTTGCCTCACTGGGACTTCATCTTTGTCCCCCTCCGAATCCTGCGAGTCGCATGCTGCGATTGCCGCCGCTACGCCGCTTGATGCGGCCCGCGTAGGACGGGTCATGCCCACCCAGGCCTGATCTCATACCCCTGGCCTAAGCAAGTCCGCCCGTCCGGCCTCACCCAGTACCCGGAGCGCTGCCCTAACAGCCTCCGCATCATGGAAGTTGGCCATATCCCCAACTACCCTGTCCATTACACTGCCCTATTTGGGAAAATCTAAGAAATATTATTATTTTTGGGCCCTTAATGCTGTGGCCCCAGTCCCTGTGATGTGGCCCGTGCGCCCGTTACCTGTGTGAGTCTGCCGTGGGCCGCCGCGTCTCAGCCCCCATAATTTTTTTTTTGATTTATTTTTTTTTGGGCCCGCCCCAGGCGCCGTGCCCAATGGGGGCCCTAGTGGCCTGGCCCCGCTAAGAAAATGTCGCGCCGCGTTACTGCCGCGCTCGTTTTTTGTTGTGGGCCCCGTGTGTTAAATGCCGGCAAATCTACTTGGGGGGAGGAGGGGCTTAAAAAACTCTGTGCCGTCTCGCGGCCTAATACGGGTCCGCCCGTGTGTCACGTTGTGCCCGCAGTAATTTGAAAAACAGGCCTTCGTGCCTGCCTCAATGAAATTGCTTGCCTTCGTGCCGGTGCATGGAACGCCCCCGCGTCCGCAGAGGGCGCACCCCGGGGCGCGGCCGCAGCCCGCGCCGACAGCAAGCTCCCGGAACTGCCACCCCCGCGCCTGCACTTGCACTTGGACTTGCGCGACCTGGGGAGCCCCCGGCGCGCCCGCAAACCCGTCTCAAACCGGGCCCAGCCTGAGGGGAAAACAAAAGAAAATTAGCCGCACGCCTTCCCAGGTTCCCCCCCCCAACTCACCTAACTAACCTGGCCTAGGCCCTGCCTAGATGCTACGCCAAAGAGTCCTCCCTGCCAAACGTCCTCCCTCTAAAGGTCGGCCTGGAAAGAGGCCGACCCCACCCCTCTACCCCCTTTTAACCCATTCCTAACGCCCGCCCCCACTTACCTGTCCGCCAATCCTGGCGCACCCGCGCCACTTCCTGTCGTCCCGAAAAGACCCGCGGAGAGACTAGAGCGAGTCTCTCTCTCCGCGGGCCCCCCCAGAGGCAAACTAGCTCACGGGTGAGGCATTAGCGCAGCTAGACAGAGTCACAAGGACTGTAAGGGGCTAAGTGATCTAATATACACCCTTTGCCGGTGAATGTTTAGTGAAAAGCACCTCCACATCGGGAGAGATTAGGGAACCCAAAAAGCCATTCTGAGACTTAATGCAGAGAAACAACACTGAAAGCTAAGCTAGGCCACTCAAGAGAAGCTCAGGGAAGTGAGGGCACTGAATGCAACCACAGGACACACCACCCGATACCTATCAAAAGTACTTGGCAGGATTACTGGCACTGTGCAAGCTGTTGGATGAGGGTGCCTGTACATGCTGCATATAGCTGATATATGCCACATCAGTGAGAGAACTGGCACAATCCATCAATGAGAACATGAGCCGCTGCAGGCCAAATCATGAAGTGCTCAAGGAGGCCCCCTTCAGATCCCATGGATCCAGATGGCACTTAGGATTGGGGGCAGACAGTGACTCTCGGTCAGTGGCAGGGGATGAACTGGACACAGTCCTGGATGCTATCACAGCACCCAAGGAGGTGTTGATCATAATGGGCTTACTTCTGAAAGATCAGAGAAGTATGGTAGAAATAATTCATACCAATGCGAATACTGGAAAGCACAGCAGAGGTTTCAGAGGGACACAACAGGAACAACAGCATTAGGTGGCCACTGAGCATTAACTAAGTTCTTCACCTAGGACAGAGCACACACTGCCAGTGCAAAAAATCCATCCCCGCTCAGAAGGGTCGTGGCCAAGCTTCTTCGTTTTAGGGATCGGACCATAATCCTGAAAGAGGCCACCACAAAAAGGCACTCAGCAGCGGCCATTGCACATATCAAGGTGGGGAGGTGGGAGGGCGGGGAGGGGGGGCGGGAATGGGTACAGGGGAAACACAATTAATGTTAAAAGAAAAGTACTGTTCCACCGGCGCCTGCCACCTCGCTCCTCTGCTCTGCTGGTGTCCCAGCAGTCCCTGGGACACCAGCACAGGCTCCCCACACAATCCTGATGCTGCTCTCATGCTATACCTAACATGAAAGCAGTGTCAGGATTGGTCTGAACATCTTGGTCTGCTACTCACACAGTGCACAGGGGTCTGTGCAGTTTCTCCAACCCGGCTGTGCAACACAGTTGGGTTGGATAAACCTAAGAGCGCATGTCAGTTTGGCCAGCCTAAGACGGCCGGCCAAACCGACATTCGGACTTCGTGCACTCCTCCACCCCCCCTCCCATGGCCCAGCCCCACCCTCCCTGCACATGCTGGCTGAGCCAGCAGCTGAAAAATAAAACGATAACGAAATATCGTTTTATTTTTCAGCTTCTGGCTCTTAGCCAGTGGGGCGACGCTACTCCGCCATTGGAGAGGAGCTACACCTGAGGCCATTATGCAGTTGAGAGCCACAGTGTCACTTGAGTGTAAGGGGCGTCCTTCATCGAAGTGATGCAGTATATGCTTTTATTCCTTGCAGGACTCAAAATCATGTTAGATGGCAACTTTATCTTTTCCACAGAAGCTTCAAAAGCCTGGTATTGATTAGAAAAGTAAAGTGAGTCGACTGCTGCAAAACCTACCCACTCTCCAAAGCAAGACACAAACACTGTAAGTGGACTTAGCACTAAAATAAACATGGCCTCAATTAGCGGGAACAGATAGCTAAAAAGTGTCCTACAATTAAAATCAAGCTGGTTTTGAACTTGTAATGACATGCTGTATGGGCATTTGCAAGGTGTGGGTAAGTGCATGCAACGTTTCTAGTAATATCTGGGAAATCAAAAGTGAAAACACCTCCAACTGTCCCTAAAACAGCACCAAAAACTACTAAAAAAACAGCCTACACCCTGATATGTAAGACAAGCCAATCGGGCACTGCCTGATTGCCCTTTAGGCCAGTCCGACCTGCCAAGAAACTGGGAAAAGTGCAAATGGCCAAAAGCAAAGCAGCAGCGATAGCAGCACCACTGCCCTCAGAAAGCGGAATAAGAAGCTGGGATGACATCTTCTGCAGCATCTCAGGAGAAGCAGCTGACACCGAATGAAGAAGAACCACCTTATGTCACGCCTAGATTGACAGACGGCTTGTACTGGATACCAAACAATGAAATCTACCTAAAGCATGCAGTGATAAGACCCAGGAGGATTGGAGTGGTAAGGCACCCATGCAGGGGAGTAAAACCTGCACCAAATGGGTGGAAAGAGGAAGGGGGAAATCAGAGGGGTCCCTTTATTAATCAAAACTTAATGTTTTTGTTGATTCTAAGATATAGGCAGGAGGTAGTACAGTTGGCTGGGTGGGATGAATCACTCTACCAGATCCAAGATCTCAGACTCCTAACTCAGCGAAGGGCAGCAGGATGGTAACTCAGTTGATTTTAAGTGCATATGGGTGACAGCAGTTGGCTATCTGCCCTAGGGATAGGGACATGGGGATTGTTGCTGTTGTATTCAGAGGACTTTGGTCACATGTTTGTTAAATGATTCTGAGGTCACTGTCAGGGTGCTAATCTCGACAAGCAAAGAGTAGGAGATAGGCTTTATCAAGCACAATAAGAGGAGAAGGTGGGATAAGCATGTGAACTGGCATGGCATCATAAGATAAATATATGCATGTTCCACACATGGAATGTCAGGGGAATGTGAATGGCAACTAAGATATACAAAATATACTTAGGCTTGTGGAGGAGGATAAGTACATTTAACTAAGGGTGACGTTAACAAGGTATAATGCAGATGGAGCAGGCAGGTGTATGCCACTCGCTCTTTCACATATGCTAGAGGGGTCCTGATATATATTACGATGGGAGTACCATTTCTTGTAATTGGCATGAGATAGATACAGTAGGCACATATATTTTAGTATTGGGTACATTAGATGACCTTGACAGGATTTTGGCTAGCATCTATGCCCCCAAACTTGACCACATTGGGTTTTTGTCCTCATTATCACCCAATATGGCAGCAATGGCCAATTTACTGATGTTACCTGGGGAAACACTAACTATGACTCGGATGTCATAATGGATAGATTGTTCCCTCCACTAGTGGGTACTCAAGCACTAAAGGCAATCAATTTCTTCGTAAAGGGGCTACAAGACTGTCACTTGACTTACATATGGAGACATGGACATGCAGGAAAAAACGAATATTCTTTTTTTTCCCGGTATGTGGCCTCGCAGTGTCTAGGACGTGTATATATAGGGCATATGACATCAGATCATGACCCTCCTCTCCTGAGACTTAGCTGGGGAATGGCACTGCCCCCAATTTCTACTTGAAGTTTACAGGCAGCATGTTTGTCTATGCAATGCTCAGAGATAGACTGTAGGAAGTGATCTACTAATGTTTTGATGAAACCTAGGGCACTTCTTCTCGTCCCATGGTTGAGTTGGAAGCATTTAAAATTGTAGTACAAAGGCATTACAAAGGGGAAACAACAGAAGACCGTAGAATGGGAATCAAATGAGCAAGACAAAACCCTCAGAGACTTAGAATGAAGTGGTCGACCAATGCCAAAAAGCACATTTAGGCCCATATTTATACTCAGTTTGCGCTGAAATATCGTCATTTTGTTTTACGCTAATTCAGCGCAAAGTTAACTCCATATCTATATTTTGACACTAGACCCATCTAGCGTCAAAATATAGGAGTTAACATCATTTTTTGGATGCATGAAACCACTTTGCATCAATGAGATGAAAGTTATGCGTTCCCGTCCAAAAAATGACTGTAAGCCCCTAGCGCCATATTTATCCACCCGTGCAAAAATGACGCACGGGTGGGAGGCGGACCCAAAAAATGACGTTAACCCTGATTTGCGTCAAAGTTTAACGCCTGGGTCAGACCAAGCGTTAAAATTAGGTCCACACAACACTACTTAAGGAAAAAACACAGAAGCACATTGGCAGCCCACAGGACAAGATGGAAGTGTTACTGCTCCAGCTCGGGAGACGGCGCAGAGGACAACAACCACAACAGCAACCACCACCACTACTGCAGCAACCACAATCACCACTACGTCACCCACAAAGGCAACGCAGAAGGCAGGAGAGGATATTCAGAAACAGGACAACCCTCCTTGGCCTCAGGGAAGAAGACCTCATTAGGACATACCGACTCAACCGGCAAGCCATACTACACCTGCTGCACCATATTGAGCCACAGATCACAGCCAGCCTGCAGACAACACATAATATAACACCTGTCATAAAGCTGCTAGCTGTCCTGCATATGCTGGCAAGTGGTTCATTCCAGACAACGGGTGCACTGGTTGCTGGTGTGTCACAGCCGTCTTTCTCGGTCTTGCTGCCGAAAGTATTAGACACAATCATCTCTCTGACACCCCGCCACATCTGCTTCCCTGACGCCCAGCGAATGGAGCAGGAAATAAAACAGGGACTTTACCAATTTGCTGGCGTCCCGCATGTGCTGGGTGCAATGGGCTGCACCCATGTCCAACTTCTCCCACCTGCAGCAACAGAACATTTATACAGAACCCGGTAGCATACACATTCCATAAATGTGCAGGCCATAGTGGACCACTGTGGAGTATTTACAAACATTTTAGCCAAGTATCCTGGTAGCGTCCATGACGCCTACATATTCAGGCACAGCAGGATCAACAAACACTTCCTGGATGTCCAATATGGCAATGGCCTACTTGTGGGTAAGTCAACAAACCCAGCTATATAAACACAACACACCAACTCTGCAGGACACACAAGACATACATCACTCCAAAAACACATGGCCAGGGTTACACAGTTGCAAACACTTCCAGGATGGCCAATATGGCAATGGCCTACTTGTGGGTAAGTCAACAAACCTAGCTATATACACACAACACACCAACTCTGCAGGACACACAAGACATACATCACTCCAAAAACACATGGCCAGGGTTACACAGTTGTAGAGGTAACAATGCATATGCATCATGCTCCAGTACAGCACAATCAGTGCACAGCACAAACACATACATCCACATGTACCTAACACACCCACAACTTGACAGGCACACCACGTGAATGACAGGTGGAGGTATGTACCCTTTGCTAACAGATGATGTCCACAAACCACTACAAGTGCCCACAGGTTGGCTATTACATACACTTCACACACACATCACACCAAAGAAAGAATAACACAGCAATGTCAATGGCATACACCATGCTCATGTAACGAAAGTCACACATAGGCACAGACCCTTTAAATCATGCCGTGCAAGTCTCTGCAGGAACAAACATCCAATGCCAGACAACTGGTGCCAATATCAACTTCATCTCATCAACACATACGTGACTTACCTGTAGTGTGCATATACATCTGCCTTATAGATTGGGTCACACCCGTAGGAATACAATATAACAGCCATCACATACCATGTGCCAGATTTGTGAGAAGTGGCACCACACCTACTGTAGTGCCACCTCACATGCACCACTTACTGACCCACAACACCATCATGTCTGTACAGTTGACAATAAATGGCCCACCATGGGGCAGAGCCACTGTTAGACAGTGCAGATCATGGATGCTATAGTCGGACCCTGTAGGAGTATTTAGGACATCACTGACCTTACATGTACCGTGCTAAGGGACACATTTGCAAAGTAACTCAGCCCCATCCCATAGCCTGCACTGTGCATGTGTTGACATAAAAATTATGATTTATGTATTGGAAGATAAAAGAGACACTGGTAGGAATGTTGATCATCCAGAAACAATGGGAAACATACCCTTGAACACCTGATGGCTAGCACAAACATGAGCTGCCACTCAAGATCACTAAGGGACACATTGTCATGGCCTGCACTGTATGTACAAGTTGGCGAATGACCACTCTTTTGTGACTTGAAGCCATATTGTAAATAGAGCCCCCTCCCACGCAGCACTTTGTGTGGAAGCGGCGTGCAATGTGTGTTGCCGTAGGTGTGTCACCACAAGATACATAGCATGATGACGCTGACTCAGATGTAGGTGTCACCTAAAACCTGAGGCAGTGCCAATATCAAACACCACCTCATGGGTGGCGTTTGCAGGTTGCAATAAAGAAATTGACTGGTATTTGACCTCAGAGGAATGTGCCACCTATGCATGCTGCATACTTCTGCACACACAGAAAGAGCTAATTGCCCCTGAAAATAGTATATATATAGGAAGGTGTCCCTTCCTGCACAGATAAATCCACCTCCAGAGGGCAGGCAGCCAAGCACTCTGGTGCAAGTTAAGCAGTGTTGGTGCACGGTTGCATATTAGGCGCCAGCGCAGGGGACAACATTGAACATTGTAACATATTACACATGGTGCATTCCTGCATAGTGAAAATAATGCAGCACAGCGCTGCCAATTTTGGAGCTGTGTTGTGCACTATCACTCACTCATGAAAATGGGCCTAAGTGTTGCACTTCATCTGTACTAACACATGGCAAAATGGCTGAGATGTCCAGGCTTTGTAGGGCGCTACCATGCTGTCACTACATCTGACCCCATTGTGTTGCAAGGATGTGTCATGTCCCCTCTAGTGACAGCACACTGATACAAAGAGGCACTACACAACACATGGTACTTAGTAACCGAATCCTAATTATATGTCCCAGGTCCTTGAGCCAATTCCCAGGATTGTCATATCCAACAACACAATGCTAGTAAAACTTAGCACAAGGCCAGGAACTGACACCATAGCACAAACATGTCTGAGTCACAACCAACTCCAACTGACAACTGCCATGCTACATACTAAACCTGTTACAAGCTTTAACAACAACATACATCTTTCATCCTTTGCAGCGGATCAGGGATACGGCATACAGCTGTGGGTGATGACCCCATTTTCAAATCCAAACACAGCAGCAGAGCGTGCCTACAATGAGGGACACCTTCAGACATGCAATGTGGTGGGAAGGACATTTGGCATCCTGAAATCTAGAGGCTGCGTCCTTTATGCCCCACTCATTGTATGTAAAATTATCCTCACATGTGCCATCCCGCACAACATATGTGTGAGTATGAATGTGTCAATGTATGACCAGGTTGCTGACTTGCCTGAGGAGAAGGAGGAGGAGGAGGATGGTGCTGATGATATGGAGGGGGAACAGCATAACACAGCTGCTGGGGTATGCCGGAGACAGCAAATTGTTGACAACTTTTACACATAAGAACCACTGAAATCACTGAGTTAAATTTGTAAATAAACACTTCACATATACAACCAATCCTGCATTGATCTATTCAATCTCCACTACATATACCATAGGAATGTGAGTCTTACCTCAGGGAATATGTAACAGTTACTAATCTGACAAGTGATGTTGTGACACCATATGTGATGTTACATTGTACTGCCACCATCACACACATCACTTACAGCCTGATCACTGGTATGTGACAACTGAAGGACACAGTTCATGGACCACAATATATTTTGTACAATCATGTTGCCAACTTGCTAATCAATAGCTCACCCCCCCCAACTACATCATGTCCCAATAGGATGTATTCAAGAGGCCCACACCTGAGGTATGGGATGTTGAAAAATAGAAATTAAGTCATGTTGGAACTGAACACAGTCACAACTCAGTGTGAGAGTTGCAATGGCTGCATGGAACATGTGTGACGAGGGGGGGACATCATTGGTAACTATGGTCATCATGACTTGCCCAGGGATATTAACCAATGGAAGAAGTTGAGCCTGTGCAGTCTATCCACGGTAATCTGTCCTACTGCTGCCATGGGGCACAACATTGGCACATGGTAAACATGACCTCACTCATTGCACGGACACGTCTGTGGTATGCACATTTGTATGGATGAGAACATATGCAGCTAGGGCTGCAGGTCCACCATACAAAAACAACTATTGGTAAATGCAATGAGAGAAATCCAAAATATGGGATTCTACCATATTCTGGGTGGAATGTAGGCAGAGTGTGTCATATGCACTATGTACCAAAGATGTACACATGTCAGGCAAATATGCTGTCTTCACACAGCTCTCCATAAACTCAAAATCCAAATATGAAGACAGATGTCGGGTCACATTTCCTAGGTAGCAACAGTTCGCCCACCATCAACAATGACTGACCTGAGTATGCAGCTTCAAACACTATGCTCTGTATGAAATCACACATCACATACCAATACACAATACACAATCAAATATCAGAACTATTGCATTGCACTGAATGCCAGACATATGTGGAAACTCTGTTGTCACACATGCATATATATGCACAACATGCAAAAATTTCATGCTGTTTACTCCGTAACAAGACATTGGTGGAACAGACCAATCAAATCCTTACCACAGTGTTGCATGGACTACCACATGTGGCCACACCCAATATGCCACATTGCAGCGCAGCCCATGTCATATGGATGTTGAATCATCTAAGGACAATGCAAAAAATCATTCAATCAGGAAATGAGTAAAAAAATATGATGCAAATGTGTCTAAAACATCCGGAAACGCAAAGAAAATGACACATGGGCCCTAAGCATGAATTCTACGTTCACACTCCTCTTAATGCAACCTTCTGTGAAATCGACGCATAACAGTCATGCGTCAATGTAAACGATGCACGCGCGTTATGCGTCTAAAAAAACTAGGTAAATGTCAAATGCGTCAAATTAAATCATGCATAACTGAAAAATGTGACGCATTGGGACAGGAAGTGATGTAATAGGAAATCATGTCTACAAGCATGGTACAGTGGTTGTAGTTTCACTTTCTCTTTACAGTCTGTGCCTTTGTGACTGTGTGGTTGTGTTTTGAAGCTGGTGGTTGAGTATTGGTTGTGTTTTGAAGTTTGTGGTGTCCCTTGTGTCGTGTCCTGTTATATATTGTGTGCATTTTGTCCCAGTAGTTGTGGTTTTGTGTAGTTTTTGTCCAGTTTTGTATTTGAACTGGGGAGTCTCTGTCCGGGGTTGTTAGTCATTTGGGATAGTTGGGATGATTTAGTGGGGTTAATTTTCCGTTTCTTTTTTCATTCTTACTATTTGGGGTCAACTCTGACCATCAGTCGACATGTCTGTAAGGGGGAGAATGACCAGAATGACCATATGTGAGAAGATGAGCTTGGTGGTTTTGTATGGCTGGTATCACACTACCTGCCAATGATGCTTGAGATGGGTGGCCGGGTGATCCTCGGATATCGGGCAGAGGCCAGGCGGCTGCGGTGGGGCAAGGTGCTCTACCACCTGAAGCACATTTACAAGACCGGCAGGAATGAGCACCAGCTAAAGCATCGCTGGGCAGATCTGGTGGCCAGGGACAAAGATCTGCTCGATCACCTTGGTATCGAGATCAGCAGAACTGTTGGTGAGTCTCCCATTGGCATACTATTGGCTGTTCACTGCTCTTGAATGACAGTAGCAGATGCGTTGGAGTGCTGCATGCAATGCTTGTGGACAGGTTGCATGCAACCAGTATGAAGAGTATCTGCGCCAGTCTAGGTCTGGAGTTCACATGTCCAACAATGATACCAATGCAGGACAGATGTCTGGTGAGTCCTGCACAACCACCACAAAGGAACACATTTCAGAGCCCATAGAGTCATCTGTGCCCCGGCATAGTGTCATGTAAGAAGCGCCAAGGCACCTCTAGCCTACCATATTTTCCCTAGATTGTGTCAACAAAGTGGCGCAATGCATGCATAGCACAACTTTGTCAACATTTCACGCACATGACCCCTGCCCCAGCCATTATGTTAGCAAAGGGGGTTTACCCGCCTTAGGGGGCAAGAAATATGGGGCATTTGATACCATTAGGCAACTTTGCCACATCAGTCATGAATTAATCAATGCATGATCATTGCAGACTTACAATTGAGCTGCATTTCTATCACAAAGCTCATCTGGGTGCCTTGCAGGACAAGCTTGAGTACCTGAGTTATAAGTCTTGCAAAGCGCAAGGGTAGTGTCATTTTTTTTACACAACTCCCCCTTATACCATGTTGTGCCGTCTTCTATAGATAGCCCACACATGGTGTTGTCAGGGGTGTGTTTAGGGGCAAACACCATGTGGGGCAGCACTAGGGTCTGGAATAATGAGAGGGTAGCGCTGGCCGTGCATCACTGTGTGATGCATTAGCAGCACAAATTTAACCTCACGCACATTATTTGTAAATTAGCGTTGCATATGCGTTGGTAAATGACACAAAGGCGGCGCTCACTTTTCATTATTCAAGTCCCAGGTGCTGCCCCACCGTTGTCCTATTGGCCCCTTTGTGTCATTGGGCAAGGTCATGTAAGGGAGATTGAACATGATTTGGGAGGAGACTACTGGCAGTTCAGTGTTCCAGTTCATGTTCTGTCACAGACTGCCTCTACCACCCCCATACCACACACATGTGCAGAGTCTGTTCCGCTAGCCTACAGCTCCTCACTGACAGTATGAGGCTGCACTGCATCAGCTCCATCTCTGCCACATCACTCGCTAACCTGCAACTCCAGATGCATCCTCTGACCACAGAGCAAGTGTGTCTGTCTTGAACGCTATGTCTATGCCCATGTACTTCTCCCTCACTGGATTGACAATACCGTACAATGGCAACAGTGGCAGGCCAACCAGTATTTGCAATATATACATGTCACAATGCAGTCAATGTGCAGGTAGACAAAGCAACTTCACATGAGTCCACATCAATGGCAATTCCTCAAGAGTGTCTGTCTTGTGATGGCACACACATTTAACTCTGTTGATTGCAGGGTGTGTAATGCAAATCCCCCCAACAGCTTGCAATACCCACACAATCCCAGGGTAGTGTCGTGTCTGTGAGCTATGATGATGACATAGGTGTTACCTACATCAGTGGTAAGCAGAAATGCCATGGGTGTAACAAAGGTCCTGCCACTGCTACAACAATAACATGGCCCTCAGATGAAAAAAACATGACCAAACAGTCCCGTTTGGCAATGGAGGTGTTGTGCCCACAGACAGATTCATGACAATGCCACATATGGATGTTGCAGGTTGTAGCACTACAGGAGTCTGTGGCCCAGTGCTAGTGTTCAGATGTGTGGCTCTAACTCACCGGAGTGTCTGTGTCATTACGTGATCATAGTGGTGTGTCTGTTGCACTGATTTCCACTACGATGACTAGCTCACTCCTCTCAACTAGTTCACACTGAAATTTGTTGTCTACTCGCAGTGACTATGATTTGACACTAAGCATGGTTTACCATTCATGTCTTACAGGTGGACCAGCCTCCTACATGATTGGTGAAGTGGTGCAATTTGAAGACCCAGATGTATGCAGTAATGTGTGCCCTGTGAAATAATCCAGGGTTTGGTGTGAGTGAGTCATGTGTGCTGAATTCAATGCCAGATGTGATAAGCTATCCAATGATCAGATATCAGAGTAGGCTTGATGGTGATATTACGTCCCATTTAAAGGATCCCCAAGCACGATCAGAGGGTCACGTCTGTGAGGCTCGTGGTGCACAATGGGCAGCATTGTGTACACAAGGTGGTGACAAGCAACATGTAGGGCCATACGGGACTAAGAATGACTGAGGGCAACGCTGTGAGAAAATTGGCAGTGTTTCACTCCATCATTCTCACAACACAGGGATGCACCATATTGAACCCAATTTGGTGCATCCCTGTATTGTCATGAAGATGAAGGACTGGGCTGACAATTGACCCCCAGCACGGTGCTCCGTCTTTTGCACTCCATGTATGTTACACTATTGTGGAATGTAATTGGCTTGCATGCAGGTCAAGGCCAAACATGTGCTGGCATGGAAATGGGTGTGGAAGGAATAGTAGTGGCAGATCTGGTATTGATGGGTGTCTACACCTGGACACATGAATATAGATGTGATAGACCTATGGATACCAGCTTCCTAGTTGGCAGCCCTCCTAACATATGGTCCACTCCTTGACTCCATGTATGAATGGACAGGCCTTGGTGGATGACCAGGACAGTTGAGATGATTGATTGCATGGGGCCATCCCCCCTTAGGCTCAGGGGGAGAGGAATACCACATTTGTAGGTAGATGTGATGTTCACAGTGTAGGTTGCAGTCATATTGATCAGGCTTGCATGTATACCTATCAGCTCTGATCCCTTACAGTTACCAACAGTATCCCATTCTCCCAATGATATGTCAAAGTTACTGGTGATGTATGGTTGGAAATAGACACAGATGACAAGGAAGTTTGGGCCTGATCTATGTAAAGTTAGTGCCGCCTTTGCATTATTTTTTTTAGGCAAAAGCGGTGCACACTTCAAAATGATTGGTTTATTTTCTCGGTTTGCATCGCTTTAGCGTAAAAAATATGATGCTAAGGCAATGCTGACGTTACATTTATCATGGCCATTGTCTTTTCTGGAATGTGAGTTGGAGTGCATGTGTAATTAGATGTAGCAATGTAAGCTGCTAATCTGTACAGACTCCACACAATGCTGACACTGATGGTTGCCTGTCTCCATTTTACAGCTGCCAGCGTGACCAATGATGAGCAGCGTGCTTTTCAGGAGAGGACAGTAAGGTACCGCCATATCCTGGCAGTAGAGTCTGGGTTCAGATGAATAACTTGCCACATCCATGCAGAGAAGGCAACAGGGGAATGGCCGGCATTCCCACAAGGGGTCCCCACACTGCCTAAGAAGGCTCAGCAGACTCCTAGCTCATCAGCAGTGCAGGGGGGCACAGCTGGCACCACACCTACAACATCGGCTACAACTGTATCCACATCAGCGCAACAGCCCACACCACCTGCTGCCATGGCCACACAGTTACTGCAGGATCTGCAGAGGGACGTGTCCCTCATACTAAAATGGTTGGACAGCTTGGAGGAAGAGGTAGCCGCTAACACTAAGATCTTGACTCTGCTGTGATCTGCCACCTCCAAGTTCTGTCCCCTCCCATCTGATAGTCTAATATATTTTATTGGGAGTTTTAGGGGGTTAGTGTTCGGTTAGTGTAGTTAGGTAGATTAGATAGGATAAGTTGATTTGGGGGGTGTTTTTTTTTACTTATGTGTTAATTAGTGGGTGGGCTGGGGGACATGTCGGGGTATCTCTATGTTTTCTTTAACAATAAATGTGTTAAAGTAAAAGAAAATTATTAAAAAATATATACAAATATATATATTTGTTTAGGATTAGTTAGTATATGTGTAGTATTAGTATATGTTGTCCTGCATGTGTCTTCTAACTTAAGGGAGATGGGGGGCCAATGTTTAGAGTGTGGCATTAAATGTGTTAGTTAAGTTTAGCATTGGGTAGATAGCTTTAGTTGTTGGATAAGTATAGTTAGAATAGGTTAGTTTAGGATAGGGTAGGTTTTATTTATTTTTTAGATTAGTTGAAATTTTAATAAACATTTTTGCGTATTCCTACACAATTTGTGTTATATGTTTGCGTCTCAGGGTCTTCCCATGAGTGCACAGTGCAAATTGTGTGTTGGCCTAGAGATTCCGTCCTGCCTCTGAATTCCTCTCTTGACATGTGCATCACCTATTGACAACTGAGCTGTCACATTGGCAGTCTACCATGCATCTGCTATCCAGTATACCCACCACTCAAGGTGACTATGTTTACTTTGTATTTGACAGGTAGGTGTGGTACTTCAGCTGTCAGTGTTGGGGTCCTGTGTAGGAATGTCGGGAACTGTGACACATCTGAAAAAAGCCTAGATTGGAACTCTATCCTGCAAAACTGATCGGTGGCAATCACTAATGAGGTTAGGTACAGGCGTATCACACCAAAGTGTTCTACTGGTACTCCCAGCTGACGATATTGCCCTAGAACTGTTTTACAGCCATTCCTGCCATATGTAGTGAGTGAAGCATACATGTGTTATTCATTTGTGACATACTCAGTGAATTGCTTGTAGGGAATGAGACCAGCATTAACATTTGTCGTCGTGTTAGGGACCTTGTGTGTAGCGTTGTGCCCCCACAGTACTGCACTCTTGTACTGATATTCTGTGACTACTGACATGGTTACGCACATCACAATTACTAAGCGTAGTAGATGGATCACAATACACAAAGACATGCTGTTTATGTAGGAGGTGCTTATTTACAAGTGTTGTAGTGCAATATTTACAATGTCCAGGTCAGTGACCCCATTTATGAAATCCATACAGTCATGACACAACAAAAGTCCAGGGTTGAGGGACGTGTCATGGGACATGCTTGGGTGAAGTGTCATTATGTGCAGAGAGCTGTGCTAACACTGGCATGGTGTCAAGCACAGGACAAAGGGGAACACTGCCCATGTGGCATGGGCTGGTGCTACAGGGAACTCTTACGAGTGAAGCTGATCTGTCCCACATCTTCATCCTCCAATGTGTGTGGTGTCTCCCCTGCCCTCGAGGGTGGTGGTGGGAAGGTAGAGGGGGCCAAACACTCTTTAGTGGTTGAAGATGTGGAATCCCAATTCCCGGCAGGTGCCATTTGTGGAACAACATATGGCATCACTGCAGCAAGGAGGAGCTGCTGATTTTTCAGGATAGCAGCAACATCCCGGTGGTAGGCAGCCAAGTCTGCCCTAATGGAGGCCACTTCCCGGTGCATGTAGTCCAGCTTGTTCTCAATCACGCTGCTGCCAGTTTGGGAGGGCAGTTGTTGTGGGCTCTCCCTCATGGCAGCAGCTATGTCGCTCAGACACTGCTGGACTCCATGCAGTGGGGAGTGTGTGCCTCATTTGGCTGCAGTATGTTCATTGGCCATAACGAGGCACGTGCACATTCCCTCTAGGCTGGCTGCCACAGTCCCCACCCACACCTGCTTGGCCAGCTCCCTCTGGACTCCTACCACTGTCCTCTCAAAGCTAGTCCCTGGGTTCTCGGAGCCATCAGCTGTGTCAGTGCTGGCAGGTTGTACTATTGAGGTGTTGGGTGGGGCATCTGGGATGGCTGCTACATTATTTGTCCTCCTGGTGACTGTAGGTGGTGTCTGGAGGGATACCAAGACTTCTTGGAGGGTCTCTTGGCTGATGGTTGTCAGCTGGTCATCTGTGTCATCGGGGTACTCAAGGACAGACAGATCAACAGGAGAGCCTGCAATGAGATGGTGTAAAATCAATCTTTCTATGTTGTGGCAGTTGATGTGTCACATCACTGACTTGCTATTGGAGGCTCATTGTTATCTTACTTCCCAAACATTGTTCCTGTACATCATGGTTGCAGTCTATCAGCCCTTTGCCCCACCTAAGTGTCACATGAGGGGAAGCTCAGGTGGAGCAATCGGCTGAGTCATATCTACTAGGTGTGATGTAAATCCTTTTGGTGGCTTGACACCATCTTGTTATTGTGGACCATCCCTATGCATCAATTTGCATGGTAGGGCCTTGCAGTCGGTGTTGCAGTAGTCAAGCCACAGCAATACATGTTGCAATATGCCCCTGTCCCAGTCTTACATGTTTCACATACACCCGGGTGGTACTGAAACCTTACACCACCCCAGGGATGGCTATTGCCAAGGCACTAGGCTGTTGTTTCCTTTGTCCTCATGTTGATGTATGTGTATGTGTGCTACACTGCACAGCACACATGGACCTAGCAGATTTCCATATCAGTTTCTGTCTGTGCTAGAAGGTACTCCTTCCTACATACCTATAATCTCCCCCTAAATGCAGCCATCCTTGCACTATGAAGCAAGAGATGCAGCATTGTGGCAGGTCAGCTAAATTAACACAGGCACAGGGGTGGCCCCAGGGATGGCCAGCATGGGTATCATTTGTTGCTGTGTACATCATTTTCTACATGACAGTGCCTAATGGTAAAATAATTTATGGACATAGCCAGTTAACTGTAGTTGAACTTAGGACAGGGCCCGAGCTAGTTTGATGGTGATTTTGCAGGTAGTCATACTAGTGCATACATGGACCCTCATTACAAGTCTGGCAGTCCTATGACCACCTGACTGGCATTGTCTTTATGACCACCCCCAACAGTGCAGGTAGTAGTGGCACATGTTGTCCATGGGGAATGCCCCATGGGCCAATGGCCTGGCACTGGCAGGTTGCCGGCAGCATACAGACTGGTAATGCCACCTGTCTTGTGACACCTGACCGGTATTACGATCAGCGCTACCCTTCAGGTATGTTCCCGCTTTTCCACCAGCCTTTGCATGGCAATGAAACGGCCATGCAAAGGTTGGTGGTGATGTGGTGTAGTGTGCCCCTGGGTGCCCCTGCACAGCCCATGCACCTGCCATGGGCAGTGCAGGGGAACCCAGGCCTAGCCCCTTTTCCTTTTCCACTCCCTGATTTGCAGGGCTAAGAGCAGCGTATCATGTCACACCCAATGCACCTTAAGACTGGCACTGACTCTATTTGATCCATCAACAATGTTGTGGTAACTGCCCCACAAAGCTACCATGAGCAGAAAGATTTCCTCCCGCCATCCCAACGTGTAACTCATAATACCAAAAGCAAAGGGTGCACTGCACTGGCAGTCTTACCAACACCAGACTTGCCCATGGACCATCACCCGCCCATCAATGTGAAATGATACAACATTATGTTCACAGTTGTACACCATGGGGGTCATTCTGACCCCGGCGGTCTTAGACCGCCGGGGCCAGGGTCGGCGGGAGCACCGCCGACAGGCCGGCGGTGCCCCGCAGGGCATTCTGACCGCGGCGGTAAAGCCGCGGTCAGACCGGCAACACTGGCGGTCTCCTGCCAGTGTACCGCCGCCCTTTTGAATCCTCCAAGGCGGCGCAGCTAGCTGCGCCGCCGAGGGGATTCCGACCCCCCCTACCGCCATCCAGTTCCCGGCGGTCCGCCCGCCGGGAACCGGATGGCGGTCCGCCCGCCGGGAACCGGATGGCGGTAGGGGGGGTCGCGGGGCCCCTGGGGGCCCCTGCAGTGCCCATGCCACTGGCATGGGCACTGCAGGGGCCCCCGTAAGAGGGCCCCTACGAGTATTTCACTGTCTGCTTGGCAGACAGTGAAATACGCGACGGGTGCAACAGCACCCGTCGCACCTTCCCACTCCGCCGGCTCGATTACGAGCCGGCATCCTCGTGGGAAGGGAGTTTTTCCCTGGGCTGGCGGGCGGTCTTTTGGCGACCGCCCGCCAGCCCAGGGAAAAACTTAGAATACCCTCCGCGGTCTTTCGACCGCGGAGCGGTATTTCGGAGGGGTGAACTCTGGCGGGCGGCCTCCGCCGCCCGTCAGGGTCAGAATGACCCCCCATGTGTTGTATTTGTGAGGTTATTTCCCCATTCCTTTGTGTCTCACATGGTTGTGTCAGAGTAGTTGTAGGCTCAGCCTGTATTTGTTGTGATCTACAGTTTGCAATCTGTAGTACATATTTTCTGTAGTGGCACAGTTCTGATCAGCACCACACTACACCAGTTTAGTTGCACTGGGTAGTGGCATGATTCCAGTGATAGAGGACCACCCTGCTATTCCCCCAGGGCCTGCCCAGATTACTTTTCTCTGCACCCAGAGGTGCATCCTTACTGCATGATGGAGTGATGACTGCCTTATGTGAATGTGTTGTTAAAGTGCAGGGTGGTGCTACTGGCACATGTCTGGATACATTTGGGAAAGGTTGCAATGAATTGTGTGCTGTATGATGCAGCACACATGTGTTTTGGCAATGAGACAAGGCAGTTGCAAAGTGTTACTGAAAGGGACACCACCATGATGTAACCCCAGAAACGGTATTGACTGACTTCCTAGTCTCTGATGTCTTGGTCGTGTTAGTAGGGTTTGCTTGACTATATGCAAGGGATGTTGTGATAACACAACCAGAGGCACAGTCATTAGACATGCCTTCCATCCTATGTGCTGCATATGTACATGTTGGTATTTAGCCCTAGTGATTGACATATGTCAAGGTTGTGTATGTTTTGTGGTGCATGGCACTACCAATGCATATGTAAATGTGTTGCTTACGTTTGGATGGTGCAACTTGATTCATGTGCAACGTGTCCCTCTGCGCTCCTTTGACACGCATTGAGTTGTCCTATGTGGCTCCCCCTTCGTGCATGTGACAATTTTGCATTAATTACCCGCATGCAATTTACCCTGCATTTGTGGTGTTTCCTGGTAGTCTGTGATGTCCTGTCCTGCGATTCCAGTGAGCAGTTCCTCCGGGGTGATCGCTGCAACCATCTCCTCCATCTTGTCCAGGTCCTCTTGTGGTACTGGACTACCACCGCCAGTTTGCAGTGCTGCCTTCCTATCCCTTGCCATTTTCTCCTTTGTCCTTCTCTTGCAATCATGCCAGCGTTTCTTGCACTCAGTTACGGTTCTCCTCACCTCTGCCACACTGTTGATCTTAAAAACTATCTGCTGCCGGATTGCCTCTCTCCTGCCAATTGGCAATTTGGAGGTGCGGAAGAGTTGATGTTGGTGCTCCATCACCTCTCTCACAAGGATTTCATGCTCCTCCACACTAAATGACACTTTCTCTTTTTCTTTTCCCTCCCCTGGGACTTGTGTGTTTCCTCCTGGTTGAATGGTGTCACCCTGGGGTCTCCTGGCTTTCTGGATCCATTTTGCCTCTCCTTTGCAATGTTTTCTCCATTAGCGTCTAAAGTTGATGCTAATGAGGTTAAGATAGTGCATATTCGTTTTGCGACAAATTTACATGCCATAAAACAGGTTAGAGTAATTTTTGTGGCATTAAAGTCATTTTGCCTTATGGCAAGGCGCAATGGTTAATGTAAAAAAATTTGACTCTCACGAGTTTTTAGCACCATCTTGCGTCATGGTGTAAATATGATGCACAGAAGGTGCTAAAAAATGGGCTAAAAATGCCCCTGTGCGCAGTTTTTCGTCAAAAAGTATAAATCTGGGCCTCAGTGCTGTAAGAGAAAAATATTCAAGAATGGTAGAGAGTAGTAAATTACATTTAATTCTTAGACAGGTAGCACAGTGATTGGAACGTGACTAGATGGCTTCTGTTATGGCTCACCAGATCTGAGCTAGGGCATCACAGTTTACTAGGGTTAGAGACAATCATTGCCAAATAGGAAATACACAGGCAGAGGTCTTTTGAACCTGGTCCTTATTTTTTGCAGTCTCCTCCAGATTTTTGCCTTCTATTGCTGAACTTGGTTTTGTTCACATAAGGGCTCTGTGCACTTTTTCTCAGTTAACCAGTGGTAAGGTGCTTGTGCTCTCTCCCTAAAATATGGCACAACTGGTATCTACCCAATTGACACATTTAATTTACTTTTTTAAGTCTATAGTAAATGGTACTAAATGTACTCAAGGCATCTGAATGAAATGCTACTAGTGTTCCTGTAGGACTCATTATGCCACTCACTAAAGTAGCCTTTTAAAACATCTCACGTCTGCCACTAAAGCCTGTAGTGCAGTTTTAAACTGTCATTTCGACCAGGCAAAACAAATATTTTCCCAGGCCCAAACCTTCCTTTTTAATGCAATTAAGTCACCCCAGGGTAGGCCCTAAAGGCATATAGAGCAGGGTGCAATGTATCAAAAAATAGGATATGTAGAATTAAGTTTAACATATGCTAGCAGTGAATAACTCCTAAAGTAATTTCCCACTGATGGAAGGATGATCCCTCCCATTGACTAACACTACGTTAGCTTGCTACATTTAATAAGTTACACATTTTGATTGGGAGCATATAGTGATATGGTGTTTACACTCAAATGAATATGTATTTTAATTTAAAATCACCTTTAATGGTAAAGTTGGATTGTCAGTCATAATTCTGAAAATGGCGCTTTCAGAAAGTTGTCATTTCCTTGTCCTAATCATTTGCTTCTTCTGCCGGTATCCTGGGTCACATGACTGTTAATTGGTCTGCTATGGGATTTGTGTATTCTTTCATGACTCTGATTCAAAGGTGACTAGATGTGGACAAGACGGTCATCTTGCTAGGATGTCTGGGACCAGAGCTGTGCCTTGCTCTACTTACACTTTAAAGGGCTTGCCTCCAGGACACACAATAGAACCTGATACTAGTTTCATGTCACCCTAAGCTTCTTGGAGCCTTGACAGGGTGAGGGAAGAACTTTCCAGAACCAAATGTGGAGGCAGTCTAGGAAATTTCCCCACTTCAAAGGGTGGCACCAGGACCTCCAGAGCCACTCATCAGTACACATCTGAACCTGTGGACTCAACATGAGAAGGACTGCGCCCACCCCAGAGGACTACCCTGCTGCTACCAGAGGGCAGCCCTGCTGATTGAGAACTGTCTTTCCCTCTGAGAAGAAAGACTGGGCCTGCTCCCTTCATCCCAGGCTAACTTGAGTGACTTCAATGGTCAGATGGCTGAACTCTTGTCTGAGCTGCAGGGACACAACAAGCTTCAGAGGCCTCCCTGTAACGGCCCAGCTGACCTGCTGCACTGGACCTGCCTGGACCTGCAACTGGCCCTGTCTGAACCAGTCCTGGCCTCTGCTGGAGGGAGTTCCGGATCCCCAAGAAGTACCTCCCCAGGTCCTGGACCCTTGGCCGGCATCAGCTGAGCTTCTTCTAGACTGCCAATGGGCTTGTTAATGCCGAGACTCTGCCGACCACCAATGAGGAGCTCCAGACTCTTCCCACTACAGAGACTGCCAGCAATGACCGGCAATGTGAGATCTGCAGTTTGTGATACAGCAACAACAGCCCGGGATGACTGCCAGTGCAAAGCTCCAGCAACGACCCTCTGTGACACCTGACCAGCTCTTTGAACTACAGCAATGACAGCCCGTGCCGCCTGGCCAACTCTTCCTGCTACAGCGATGACACCCACAGCACTTTCCTGCACCTTGTGCCCTCTTCCACCTCAAACAAAGTTCTTCGAGCCAGACTTTGAGAGGTTAACTTTTCAGTGGGACTAACCTTGTCTTTGTTTCAGGCCCGTGCCCCACAGTGGTTGGCCTGAACTTGTGAATTCTCTCCAGTCTAGTGCTACCAGCTTTTAGGTGCTATATCTACCCAAAACTCCAGTTCTACTGATTGGATTTTTTATTTTTTTAAATTCACTTAACTTTTTTCTTCTGTTTATTAACACTTTATTCACTCTATTTGTGTGCTGCATAAATACGTTACACATTACCCTAAGTTAAACCTGACTGCTTTGTGCCAAGCTACTAGAAGGTTAAGCACAAGTTATTTCAGTGCCTTTTGTGGTTTACCTCGACAAGGCTTGTAGTTGTTGCCTAAGTGGGGCTTCCACCGCCTCACCAATAAATTGATTTCTTACAAGATCAATGAGGACTTACATTCTTACTGCATGGATTTTTATGTGCAGAGTGCAGACACTGACAATCAAGACATTGACATCTACTTGGATGAAATTACTCTGAAACAGGTCCACAGGGAAATTAGGGAGAAGCTAGATGTCCCAGGTACTTCCCCTGAAATAAAGGGCACCACAAAAGAAATGACTAACGATAAAACTTCAGGCATAGGCAATCTACTTACTGGGTGGTATCTCACCTACTCAGGCATTATAGCATCCCAGCTATTCGGGTCTCTGCCTTCACTGGCGGACCAGCCAGCATGGAGGAATGGTGGTGAGGCATCGGGTAGACTGTGTGGTGCTGTGAAAGACTACATTGTTCACTTGATTTCTATCTGTCCAGCTTTAAGAGAAGCTGGTCTTCAACTGCTGAAACCTGCTTTTGTCATCGGAGGTGTTCGATCCTGTCGGCTGACTGTAATGAAAGCTTTGGACTTGGCTGACCCGCAGATAAACTGTAAATTGGTGAGATTTTTAACAATGCATGCTAAGCCTCTCGTAGGCCATTCATGACCTTTTAACATCCCCCCTCTTGTTTTATTTAGGTATGATTTTGAGGGCATAGTGTGATGAACCATGTCCTGCAAAGGCTTTGCACTCCATAATTTTATTGATGTCCAGTTTTATAGCACTTTATAATAAGCACCTCACAGCAAACTTTTACACTATATTTCCAATAGACTCAGAAAATGTTATGTAATGTGCTATAATCATGTCCTGCAAAAATGTTGCACTTCATATTTTAAATGATTTCCAGTTATATAGCTCCTTATAACAAGTATTTTCCTGCAAGAATTTTGCACTTCATATTTTTAATGATTTTCAGTTATATATCACTTTATAACATTTTATGACAAACTGTGATTTTATATTTGTAATAGTCTCAAAGAACTTTATGTAATGTGTGATAAACATGTTCTGCAAGGATTTTGCAATCCAGGATACATTGTGATCTCAAGTCCGTAGTAGTCTGAGAGAACTTTTATGTATTGTGTTTTTGCAAAGATTTTAATTAATCATGCAAATAAAGATTCATTCACCACAGTCCTTCTCACCCAGGCAGGGGAACAGCAGGCAACAGGGCAGCTCAGCAAGGCAAGAGCTTAGCAAGGCATGGATCCAGCAGAGTAGCAGTCTTTTAAGCAGCACAGCAGTACTTCTTCCTGGCAGACTATCCAGAGGTCCAGAAGTGTACTACAGGTCTGGTGTCATGGGTCCAGTACTTATACCCCGTTGTTCCTTTGAAGTGGGGGAGACTTCAAAGAAGGGTCTTTGAAGTGCACAGAGGTCCTTTCTTCCCATCCCTAGTTCCTGACTATCAGTAGGGGCTAGTCAGCCCTCTGTGTGGAGACAGACACTGCCTATTCAGGTGTATCAGAACGCAGATGAGTACTTAGACACACCCAAGATTCCTGTGTTTGTGGCTGTCTAGAGGGAATGCACAAAGTGTATCAGTAAACCACCTCAGACGTGTTTTGGAGGCAGGCTGCAGGCACACAGAGCTGTATGAACAGAGAAATGTCCACTACCTAAAATAGTGATGTTAAGTCTGACTTTACCAGTAAAGATGATTTATGATTACCATTCCAAAGATATAAAACATGACACAGCTACTCCTTTCTAATCAGAAATTACAGCTTAAAGGTGTATTAAGGAACGTCCAATGTTCACCTACAAGAGGAGCAAGCCTCACAGTAGATAAAAATGAACGTAGGTGTTTTTCAATACCACACTGAGACTCAAAGTACGGCCCTCGTGACCTTTACATGTGGCCCCCTAGTAAATACCACCACCAGGCTGCGGTTTACTAACTCTTCACTAACAATAAAAATTTTAAACAAGCAAGCATTTATTTTAAGGTTAATTGTTGTTAAAGAAAGGTAGTAGGGAGTCCTGCACACTTAACTTTAGAAACAACTTCAATTTTAAATACATCTTGCAGAAAAAGTATAAAAACATTAATTTATAAGTGATAGTTTTCAAACATGAATTTAGAAACATGAATTCTTCCCCCCACACAGACAATGTCAACAGTAAATTAAAGAGGCAAGTCAGTTGCTATGTTCAGTCTTTGGGTCGGCTGTGTTCTTATAATGCATGGACAACATTGTAGTTTATGAAACACAGGAGAAGGTTTTGTGCAGCACACACACATTTCAAGGTTCTCTTATATGTGATCATGAAGGAAAATTTGTGGAAGAGAAATACAACAATTGCCTAAGGTCACATAATTTGGTATAGTGGAGAAGCCAGGATTAATCCCAGGTTTTCTAGTTTCACATTGTTCAATTCAGCCACTAAATGTATGTGCTTTGCTTACCCAACACCGCCCAACTGCCACCCTGCTAGCATCAATGTGGCTTTCGGTCACATCACAGGCCAAACATTTTGGCCCCTAGGAAATTGTTTGCGAGTACTCATGCAGTACCAGGACATGCAAAACTTAAAAGTATATGTCCTACCTTCTACTTTACACAGTACTCTGCCCTATGGGCTACCTAAAGGCCTAACTTTGGGGTGACTTATGTGTAATAAAAGGAGAGTTTATGGCTCGGCAAGGGGGTTTAAATGCCAAGTCAAAGTGGCAGTAAAACACACACTCGGGCTTTGCAATGGCAGGCCCAAGCCATGGTTAGGAGGGCTACTGGAGTGGATGGCACAATGAGTGCTGCAGGCCCACTAGTAGCATTTAATTTACAGGCCCTGGGCATGTGTAGTGCACTTTAGTAAATTAAATATGCCAGTTGGGGTTAGGTCAGTGTTACTATGATTTAGGGGAGAGAGCACACATCCTTTAGCACTGTAGCAAAGGTAAAGTGCACAGAGTCCTAAACCCAGCAAAAACAAGATCAGAAAATGGAGAGAGGCAGACATAAAGTTGGGGGGAGACCACCCTAAGGGTGCCAGGCCTAACAAATACCTTCCTTTTGAATGTTTATGAGTCACCCTGTTCTAGGTCCTGTTGCCCATAAGGCAGGGTGCATGGTATTTAAAAGTAGGACATGTAGGAATTTAATGCTAACCATGTCCTTACACTGAAAATGTGCTAAAAGCTATTTTCACTGTAGGAAGGTTGGCAGTTCCATTGTAAAACACTGGGTTACATTATTACCTTTAATAATACAAATGTTGGTTAGGAAACAGCTAGAAAAATAATGATACAGGTATTTGTAATAGGTATTAAAAATGCAATTCAATCATGAATTAGCATTTTTGATAAATATTAATAAAAAGGTAATTTTAGAGAATTACCTTTTTCCTCTCTCAAGCTGCTAGTCTCCATTTTTATCCTACTTTTGCATACCGGTAATTAGCATTTGAATAGAGGTGCCACATTTCTACCAGGTGCAAATAGCCTGACCTGAATTGGCAGAGATGAGCCCTCTGAACCTGACAGATTTCACAGAATGGGGCTGTGAGTATCCTTTTTGATATTACAGTGTCAAATCCTGCTTAAATGTTAAATCCGGCTTTCCCTGTCACAGACAAATGTTAGCTGATACCTGTGAAGGGCTTTTCTTTTGTCCTCCCAGCCAGACAGGCTCCAGTCACAGTGGGCCTCTTTTTGACATTACAGTGTCACATCCTGCTGGAGTGTCAAATCCTGCTTGACAGGCCTGCTAGGGTCCTACATATAACACTTGGCATACCATACTTCTATATCTAGGTTTATAGGGGGTGTATTGTTTGTCCCAAATTGGGTTTCAGTGTAACATGTAGGAGGACACTAGTGTGTCCAAAGTACACTCCTGACACATACACACCCAGACCACAGAGCCAAGTTTAATGTGGCCGAAGACTTTTGCCATCTTTAAAATACCCAAAGTGTTACCCCATTAGTTAGAGTGTGCCCATGAATCATTGCCACCCACTAGCCCGTAACAGGCCTAACTGTGGTATCTCCAGGCACCCACATCAGAACACTCCTGGACCTGAGAAAGATCAGAAGAAGACTGAATCTACTGTCTGTGATTTGCTAAGAGACCTGGTGAACAGGACCTGTTCACTTCTGTGCCCTCAACAAAGAAGTGGACACCAAGGGTAAAAAGGATTACCTACTGTTAAAGCTACAAGGACACAACAAGGGATAGTTTTTAAGCAGGAACTTGCCCCTTCCTGCCCAAACACTATTCTGACCTTAACACAGGCACACTTGCGCGATGTCACAAGGATGCCTGCTTTTGCTCTAGGCAGCCCAAAATACACCAGTGGAAGGAGACAGCTGAATGGTGCCATCCCCTTGTAAAGGGAGGCACAAGGGCCGCAGTTACCCCATATGGGCTTTTATTATCCTCCACACCATCTCTCGCAATTATCAAATTGGTTCCCAGGTGTTCCCGAACTCCTCCCTGTGATTAGTATTAAACGAGGTATCCTTTCCTGTGATCATATCTTCGACTCCCTCTATAAATTCCTGTCTCTCCCACTGCAGACCAGTAACCCAGTGATCAGATCCATGTTAACTATTTGGAATGCTGCCCACTGCCATTTGAGAATAAGCCCTGGATGCACACTTTAGCTCCCCTATGGCATGAATCTGTCCTGCACATAAGGGACACTCCTGTCTCCTGGACAAATTGGAGGACGGTTGAAATTCTATGTATAGGTCAGCTTTTCTTTAACAATACCTTTAAAACCTATCAAGATATTTGAATTTAATTTGGTTTAGAACAGTCTCAACAATTAAAACACGCAGTTAATGCAGTGTCAGGGCTGGCAGGGGTCCCTAAACTAATTCAGACTTTTTAATAGCACAAAATTTGGAAAATCGGGGGAAATATAGGGGTGTAGTCTCTGCCCTATGTGAACTACTAGTTAACCATAATTCTACCTCGACTAAAGAAACAACAAGGGACTTTTGAGGCACGGTGCTATAACATAACTATACACCGGAGGCCTGGACAACATTATTATTCACACATGAAAGTCTGTTGAGGGAGGCCAAACTGAAATGTACTTTCTTTGGGATTTTACACAACTAGTACTGGTCCCCTCAAAGGTTATACAGGGTGAGTCTGTGGTGCACATTTTCACAGATGCATCAGAGATTCTGACTCATCTGTTGGTGCTAAAGTGACGCGTTGCTGGGGTTGTGTTGTTAAACTGATGCAACTCCAGCAATGTGAGAAGAGTCCCTTTGGAAAAGATGTAAATTTCACTGCATCCGTTCTACGTGGCTTTTTTTGTGAGAATACTTACCCTGCATAAATTGTACCTGGTGCAGGTATAATGTGATGCAGGGCTTCACAAACTGATGCATTGATCCCAATGGGCCAGTCTGTAAAATGGAACAGTGTAGTGCACTCCTAGTGTCTGCGCTACGTGAAATAACAAATGACGCAGCAGTGGTGCAAGGGGCTTGTAAATGAGACCTTTAGATTTAAGTGAGCTACAGTTTACACCTTCCATGCATTTAATACTCTTTCATGGTATTGTGCATTCTGTGCTGCCAACCAAGTACAGACAAGGATGGTTAGTGACAGCGCTAGCAGCTGCTAAAGAAATGTATCCTTAAACACTGGAGAAAACTATCCCTTCCAATCTATTCAGGGTTAGCTCCCGAGTTTGCTCGAGTAGCAGATTGTAAACATATAATTTACAAAATCAGTGACGAGATGGAAATCTTTGACATAATGTGGGAACGTTTCAATAAATGCTTGCTGCATCATGTTGAGATTTATGTATTTATTGGGGAGAAAATGTGCCTTTATACATATATTAGTCTCAAAGTTTACTGACTCGTTTTTTTCATTTCATGGAAAGGGAGGTCATTGATGCTAGTATGGCCTTCTGTTTGTCCATCGCAGGATCCATAAGACACAGTGGCACATTTACTAAAAGTTCAAGGAAGGCAACACAGCAAGACAAATTGCTGCACTGTGTTGTGTGAAAGGGAGTGAGCTAAACGGGGTCATATTCATAAAGATATGGCACTGTTTAGCTGTCTCCATGTACTTGCGAACTTGTGGCTGTGACTAACGCCACCTTAGGCCCCTTTGCGCCAAGACGCAAGGGGACTACCTTACAGGCAGATTGTTTTTGAATAGGAAGTACCTTCCTGCACATACACAATCACTAAAGGCATATCGCTCTTTTGATGTGTGTGAGATAGTTCTCCTCTTTACTCCTCACTTGGGTAGGTGCACCATTTGGGGCTAATCCAGGTTTGCTGCTGGGTGTATGACAAAATACATGGGTGAAGGCATGGGAACATGCATGATCCACCCATGTAACACCTATCCAACTTAGTGTAATGCAACACAGCTCAAGGCACGTTACTTTTATTTTCACAAAACACGTGCAAGGTGATGCAAACTTTTCCCTTTTCTGGCTTTGTAAACAGCTAGCAAAAAAAAGAAAAAAAAGAGATGCAGTCATGACACAAAATGTTAGTAAATCTGGGCCATAATATGTTAAAGGAATAACAAAGGGTTTTTCATGGGGAGAACATACCAGGATTACATGAAGTGGTGTTGCGTGAAATTATAAATAACTGCCATTGTTCTAAGATGTGTCCTGAGGAAAGGTAATGTGGAACTGTTTTATGGGATGTTAGGCGTTCCTTCATTGGAAGTCAGTTAAAAACTAAATGGTACAACATGGCAACCTGTATATTTACCCTGCACAGCATTTTGGAAGGTTATAGGACTGAACAGATATTTGAATTACTTTCTGTAACATTTTGTTTAAAATATCAATTAAAAAATGTTGGAAAAGAGACAAGAAGAAATATAGAGTCTGAGAATATCAGCCCACTGTTCCCTTTGTGTGTCGAGCATGTAAACATTTGGTGACTTCTATATGTCACAAATGTTCTGAACGAATCAATGTAATGAAAATGCACAGATTGGAGTAATGGAGTGCTAGCATGATTAGTGTGCCATATTAAACTGGTAAAATGTGTCCCCACTTTAGTAAAAAGGTTCATAAAATAAGAAAAAATGGATGTTGTGAGAGAAGCTAAGATAAAGAAAGTACTGGCTGAAGAAAATGGGAGTCTCCCATCCAAACCAAGTATGTTGGCATGTATGCAAATGTCCAAAAATCCAAAAGCCCACCACACAGTGGCCCATGCTAGCAGCTGAAAAAGAACAGAACATGCCCAAGACTGCAGAGCCCAAATGATAGTGATCGCTCCATGAGTTGTGAGCGACTGCATGTAGCTGATGTAGATGGCAAACTCTGGGACAGTAGCGGAGCATGCACACAGGCATGCAACACACACTAAGTAGCAGCAGTCATTATAGACTAAATATTCAAATACCTGATGAGCCCGAGTTGCCGTAACAGCAGGCAGTCCAATGTACAAGTATTTGTAGAGGTGCATAGTATTCGCCTGCTATGCCATTTGGTCCAGGTAAATCAGGCTCTGGCATACTACCAAGGATTCCAAATCAGATAAGCAGTCAACAAAAGATGGCAGCTAGTGAAGAACCCACCAAGCCAAGGCAAACCATAACACACCACCAAGGATGCAAGAGATTGATAAATGAAAATGAAGGTACCACAGTCTCCCAAGCAACTGCTGAGCCAAAGATAGGGGTATCTTCTTGCACATAACAATCCATAGAGGCATATTTCTCTTTCTACTGCACATGGAAAGAGGAAGTGGCAAGGAGAAATTAAGATATTTCTCCTTGTTACACCTCTCTCGGGTAGGCACACCATTTTGGCGTAAACTCAGGTTTACTGCTTTTAGTAAATCTCGGTTTGCTTCAAAATACATGGGTGGATGCACAGAAACACCAATGCTTCAAACCTCTTACATTTAGCCCATATAGTGTATCACAATGTAAGCATGGGAACACTCCTGCTTCACCCTTCATACGCTTAGCCCACGCAGTGTAACACACTGCAACGCAAGGCACTGGATTGCATTTCATTTTTTGCAAAACCACGCTAGATGGCACAAATTCCATTGAGTAGTTTTGTACATTTTGACTAGCCTTTCGCATCAAGGCAGCACCAACAAAATGGTACAACCATGTTGGAAAATGTCAGAAATCTGGGCCCAGCTGCATAGGAAACAGCAGAGAACAGCAAATAATCCATTAAGGGCCTAGAGCAGATGGGGAGTGCACTGTAGTAAATCCTACTTCGTTTTAATGGGATAACAGGAGTTAGCGTAGCCTTTGCCTTGCAGACACGTGCCCCAGTAACCTAGTTACTTTTAACCTACTTAGCTTGCTCTGTCTTAGCACATTTAATTATTTATTTCTTCTAAAATGGCTGCCTTGTTTAGAGTTAGGCCACTTGTTATGAGTTACATCATCAGTGTCACCGCTAAAGCGTCAAGATCAAGCACCAAAGACAAACAGTAGGTGTTCACACTCTTAGGGATTTTCCCTCTCTATACTTTCGAGGGATTGTTTATATTAATTGCCGTCCAAAGCATGTCTGTTATCTATTGTTTGGGAACACACCTACGTCAGGGGTCCTTGAAGATCTGTATAAATATATCGCACTTTAGACAGATAATCAGAGGGATTTCGACCAGAGGACATCGGCATCATCGCTGATATCGATGCTGCAGTCGTCTTGACGCTGACCCAGTCTTCGTGTCCCTGCGGAGTCTGAGATAGAGACCTCATTCCAAGGTAACGAGAGTTGGGGCTCCTCTCATAGACATGGCATTGGCAGATTAGGTCTAACAAACCCAGCTCTCCTTTAGGTAGGAGGTTAGGCTTTTCACATTAGGGTATTAGGGCATATTACATCTTGTATGTCTATTCTATGCATTATAAGATGGTGTGGGGGTCTTTGTAATAAGGACACTCGTCTTCACAATTCTGTTTCTTGCATTATTCATTATCATAATCATTGCAGCCCATGCAACTTATCGCTAATTGCAGTTATGTTGAGTAAAAACTATTGAAACTTTACTGCATCTTTGTCATTGCCTGTGTTTGTATGAGACATGATATATCTGTGAGAAAGGGGTAATATCCGTTTAACCACGACACTCCCTGAGATGTCTTACTCTCAAGTCCATGCGTAAAGGCTGCCACAAATCACTTTTTACTATTGTGTTTCTGGTGAGGTGCTGCTAGTGAGCCGGTAAGGTTGGGACAACAGTTGCGACTTGTTGTAGGAAAGACGTAGTCGACTACAAATAAATGTACTGTCATCCTTTAACCAGCAGTCTTGCCTAGAGCAAGAGTCCAAATTACGACATGGCGCCACCAACGATGGTGTTTAGGCACTAATTTACGGATACCCCGACTATCACTGTCTCACAGACAACAGGTACCCTAAGTACCGTTATACGGAGACGTCCGTGGTCTTTAGGAAAATCCTCCTCAGCTGAAAAGGTAACACCTGATTACGCTATAGGTTGTTCGAGCTCAAACTCATAAAAGGACTTTACTCCCCATTTTTGGTGTTCCATTTTTCTAAACAAATATGGCTAACGCCATTAATATTCCTGAAAATGTTAGACAAGCACTAACACAACATTTATGAATGCATGGCCTTACAGATGAGGGCGGGGATGTTACTCTTATAATAGAAGCTAATGAAGCATACCAAACAGAAACATTCTACTGTTGGGTCACCTTTCCTGAGGTCGACCAAAGAACACATTCATTCCACACACATGAAATTGCAAACGTACCTCAGCGGTACTGAGCATACCAGTATCATGAAATATCGCTCACATACCAAAAGCATCCGAACTGGTTTGAAGGCACCCTACCACATGTACTACAAAGAGTGAGGTTAGGCCCCTTAAGTAACGACGGACCTACATGGCCTATGTTTGCCACATACACACCTCACCCAGGTATACAGAATATGCCACTAGCAGATCTGCGAGATTTATATAATGAATTAGTGACATTATATAGACGATTAGTTCAGTTCGTAATGCGAACATTAAACACAACACCAGCGCGTCCAGCACCTGGTGGTTATCAATTGGCTACTGGGATTAATCCACAAACAGTACATACTATTATGGGTAAAGTACCCGCGGAACGGGAAAAAATACCATTCTGGATTGCCCAGAAAACTAATCAGCTGGAAGCTGTGTTTCCCCATACGGGACCACAGGAAAAACATAGACTGCTCACTATGTACTTGCCTTTTGGGATGCTTCCCTCGGTGGATGACTGTGCCACATGGGGTACAGTCTTCGCTGCCAGATACAAAATGAGCATGGGGCTGCACCAGCCCTGGATTTGGGGATGAAATTAATGCGTAACTTTGACGCCGTATCCTCAATAATACTCAGTAACATTAAAGGGGAACTGGTAGCACTGGCAATTCGCCAGCGTCTCCGGGAAACTCCGCACCAGGAACAAGAGAGACAGCTACCAAAAATTATTTCCGATACCTATACCAGTATAGGATGGGATAGTTTGGGAGCCAAACCAAAGAAATTGGAATTACAAGGTACTGCCCATAAGGAGGGTACAAAGCAGGCACAAGAGGGCTTGAAGAAGCGCTGGGACAAACAAAATTATTTCAAAGAAAGAACGAATAAGAGAGCTGATTCTCCACACCCGGAGAACTCCGAAAGGAGATATAGGCCCTCATTCTGACCCTGGCGGTCGGTGATAAAGCGGCGGCCAACCCGCCAACAGGCCGGCGGTCCAAAATATGCAATTCTGACCCTGGCGGGAACCGCCAACACAGCCCGCCGCATTAACACTCCGACCGCCACGGCGGAACAAACAAACAGCGCGGCGGTCACCGCCAACAGCCAGGCGGCAGACAATGTACCGCCCACACTATCACGACCCACCAATCCGCCACCTTTTCCGGGTCGGGAGCACCGCCGATAAAAACACGGCGGAAACAGACTACGAACGGGAAAACGCTCACCTCTACGCACTCCACGCGAGATTCCGGCAGTATGGAACCCGAGTTACAGGTCATCCCCGCACTCCTATACCTACTCCTGTACCAGGAGCACGCCCGGCGGCGCGGAAGACATCGGTGAGTACTGCACCTACGACACAGGGGAGGGAAAAGACTACCGGCACACACCCACCCACCCACACCCACTACAACACACACATCAATGCATTCCCACAGATCACTGTCACAACCCACAAACCCCCCCCTCCGAAATAATGCAAAGACCAAAAGAAGAGATCTTAAACGGGCAGATATATTGAAAAATGGACAGCAGTAATCCAAATAAATAAATAAACTATGTACAAAATATATACATCTACTATATGTAGTCCAACCACTGTCCGTGGACCACAGGGGTCCTGAGCAAAGGGGCAAGGCCCAGTCCCACGACAAGAACTCCACGGAGAGAACACTGCAGGGGCATCAGAAAGAAAAAAGGACAGGCACCTCAGGGGGAAGGGAAGGGGGGGGCACCTCAGCCACTTGAGTACACGACGCCAGATCCACGAGGGGACTCCATGACCACTGGCCCATCCTGGGGAGAGCAAAGCCACAGTCCATACAGTGGGTGGCCTGCCCACTGGGCCATCCTGGGGAGTGCAAAGCCACAGTCCATACAGTCCATACAGTGGGTGGCCTGCCCACTGGGCCATCCTGGGGAGAGCAAAGCCACAGTCCATACAGTCCATACAGTGGGTGGCCTGCCCACTGGGCCATCCTGGGGAGTGCAAAGCCACAGTCCATACAGTCCATACAGTGGGTGGCCTGCCCACTGGGCCATCCTGGGGAGTGCAAAGCCACAGTCCATACAGTCCATACAGTGGGTGGCCTGCCCACTGGGCCATCCTGGGGAGTGCAAAGCCACAGTCCAAACAGTCCATAACAGACTCCACTGCCACTGGAGGAGGCATGTTGGCCAGAGGACATCCTGCAGCCCTGCCCGAGACAGATACTGCCCTGCCACGTCTGCCAAAGGGCCAGCGGTTCTTGGCTTGAAGGGCCCAGTTCAGCGGTTCTTGCCTCGAAGGGCCCAGTTCAGCGGTTCTTGCCTTGAAGGGCCCAGTTCAGCGGGTCTTGCCTTGAAGGGCCCAGTTCAGCGGGTCTTGAGACGGCGGTCCCCAGCGGAGCGGTGCTGGAGACGGCGGGGCCCAGTTCAGCGGTTCTTGCCTTGAAGGGCCCAGTTCAGCGGTTCTTGGCTTGAAGGGCCCAGTTCAGCGGTTCTTGCCTTGAAGGGCCCAGTCCAGCGGTTCTTGAGACGGCGGTCCCCAGCGGAGCGGTGCTGGAGACGGCGGGGCCCAGTTCAGCGGTTCTTGCCTTGAAGGGCCCAGTTCAGCGGTTCTTGCCTTGAAGGGCCCAGTTCAGCGGGTCTTGAGACGGCGGTCCCCAGCGGAGCGGTGCTGGAGACGGCGGGGCCCAGTTCAGCGGTTCTTGCCTTGAAGGGCCCAGTTCAGCGGTTCTTGCCTTGAAGGGCCCAGTTCAGCGGGTCTTGAGATGGCGGTCCCCAGCGGAGCTGTGCTGGAGACGGCGGGGCCCAGTTCAGCGGTTCTTGCCTTGAAGGGCCCAGTTCAGCGGTTCTTGGCTTGAAGGGCCCAGTTCAGCGGTTCTTGCCTTGAAGGGCCCAGTCCAGCGGTTCTTGAGACGGCGGTCCCCAGCGGAGCGGTGCTGGAGACGGCGGGGCCCAGTTCAGCGGTTCTTGCCTTGAAGGGCCCAGTTCAGAGGTTCTTGCCTTGAAGGGCCCAGTTCAGCGGGTCTTGAGACGGCGGGGCCCAGTTCAGCGGTTCTTGCCTTGAAGGGCCCAGTTCAGCGGTTCTTGCCTTGAAGGGCCCAGTTCAGCGGGTCTTGAGACGGCGGTCCCCAGCGGAGCGGTGCTGGAGACGGCGGGGCCCAGTTCAGCGGTTCTTGCCTTGAAGGGCCCAGTTCAGCGGTTCTTGCCTTGAAGGGCCCAGTTCAGCGGTTCTTGAGACGGCGGTCCCCAGCGGAGCGGTGCTGGAGACGGCGGCCATTCTATGGCCAACTGCTCATTGCCTGGTGGTGCCCTCCTGGGCAGCGGGGATGGTGCTCCTTCAATGCCCACCTGGGCTGTGGGTGGTGGGGCCCTCCTGGCCAGCTGGGCTGGGTCCTCCCTGGGCAGCGGCTATGGGGGTGGTGGGCTCTCCCTGGGCAGCTGTGACGGTTCCTCCCTGGGCAGCGGCTATGGGGGTGGTGGGCTCCTCCTGGGCAGCTGTGACGGGTCCTCCATGGGCAGCAGGCCTGCTGCCTGACTTCTCCGCCTTGCTGCCCTTGCCCTCCTTAGTCGGGAGTCTGTGGCCCTTTCCTCCCTTTGGAGCTGTGGCTGTAGACGGTGGCTGGCTAGTGTCCTGGGGGGATATAGAACCCGGGCTCCTGCGGCGGCCCTTCCGCCTTCTGCTCCTCTTCCCAGGGGGTGGGCTGGCTGTCCCCTTGCTGCTGGGCGAAGATCCAGACCTGCGGGCTGGTGGGCTCCAATACCCCTGCACCCTTGTCAAGGGGGCTGCAGGGCTGGTGGTGGCTGAGGTGCTCTTCTTACCCCGACGAGAAGGAGGGGGGGGCTCAGGGTCAGGAAAGAAGGTAGCAGTAGAGAGATAGATTTTCTTGGGACAATGGATAGTGGTAGGTACAGTGGGTATGGGAGTGGAGGGAGAGGATGTGGTTGTAGGCGAAACAAGTTTGCTGTCTTTGGGTGCAGGTGCAGGAGTGGGAGGCTGTCGTGAGGTGGATGGCTGTTGGGTGGGTGGGTGGCTGCGTTTGTGTGGTGTGGAAGAGGGGGTGACAGACACAGTGGGAGAGGACACAGGGGACGTGTAAATGGCAGTGGGGGTGGTGACTGCACGTGTGCGGACTGTACTGGAGGGTGTGCTGGTGATGGAAACACTGGCTGATGGTGAGGTGAATGAAGGTGTGAGTGTAGACGTCACAGGGAGGGAGGAGGGAGACGAGGAGGTGGGGGTCACAGAGGTGGTAGTGACTGTTGGCATGTCTGCATCGGAATGTTGCTTGTGTGAATGTCTGCGTGATCTGTGGTGCTTATGTTTGGATGAGCTGCTCTTGGGTGTTGAGGTGTGTGCAGGCTGGTCTGATGGTGTGGGTGGGACAGGCAGAGGAACAGGAGACTGGGAGGAGGGAGTTAGTAGAGGGAGGCAGGAGACAGGGACAATGGCTGCCGTCAGTGCTGAGGCCAGAGCCTGGAACGATCGCTGATGGGCAGCCTGACCTGAATGAATGCCCTCCAGGTACGCATTGCTGCGATGAACCTCCCTCTCCACCCCCTGGATGGCATTCAAAAGGGTAGTCTGCCCAACAATGAGCGTTCGGAGGAGGTCAATGACCTCCTCACTGAGGGCAGCGGGGGTAACAGGGGCAGGGCCTGAGGTGCCTGGGGCGAAGGAGATGCCCGGCTTCCTGGCAGAGCGGGCACGGGGCAAACGCTGAGGGGCTGCTGGGAGGGCGGAGATGGTGCGCTGGGTGGCGGCTGTACCTGTAATGGCGGGGGGCACGGATGGTGCCACCCCCGCAAGGGAGCTCCCTTCCGAGGACGTGTCCGTGTCACTGCAGGGTCCAGTCGTCCCCGTTGTGGAGCTCCCCTCGCCCTCCGTCTCACTGGTCCAGTCAGACTCTGTGGCATGGCCCTCCTGGGCCATGAGAGATGCAGCTCCCTCCTGCCCCGATGCCACTTCTCCTCCGCCTGATGATGCTGATGCACACAAGCACAGAAAGACAAACAAAAAGGGGGGGGGAGAGAGAAATAAAGAGATTTTGAGTACATGGATCACCGGTACAGTTAGCGGACATGACAGACACAGATGCCCCCTGCACTAAGTTGCGCACTTGGGGTCCGCTACGCATTCCGTGGAACATGCCCTACACGCCTAGAGTTGACAACTGCACCCATGGATGACACGACCCAGGGATGGCTGTACTGGCACACTACTGAGGGTGGTGGCTGGGGACACAGGGGCTTCCGGGGGTTCCCAGCCTACAGATATCGCCCTGGCCTAGGGGGACCCACAGCCCTCCTCCCCCACCCAGACACCTCCACTGCGCGACAACAGAGTAGATTATGCTTGTACTCACCCCCTTGTGTCTGCTGTGCTGCCCTCACGCGCCCATCCAAATCAGGGTAGGCCACCGCCAGGATCCGGAACATCAGGGGGGTCAGTTGACGGCAGGCACCCCGCCTACGTTGGGAGGCCATCCCCAGCAGAGACTCGGCGGTCTTCTTGATCCCGCGGCGGATGTCCTCCCACCTCTTGCGGCAGTGGGTGCCCCGTCGATGGTGGACCCCCAGGGTCCGGACTTCCTTGGCGATGGCACGCCAAATCCCGATCTTCTCATGGGCGCGGACCTATGTGACACGTACAGGGAGGGAGAAATACCACGTTCAAGTTTGTCTGCATTTTCGTTGCCAGTGGCCCAACGCCCCCCATCCCCGCCAGGCCCCCCGCCATGCCCCCCGCCAGGCCCAACATGCCCCCCCATCCCCGCCATGCCCCCCGCCAGGCCCCCCGCCAGGCCCAACATGCCCCCCATCCCCGCCATGCCCCCCGCCATGCCCCCGCCAGGCCCAACATGCCCCCCATCCCCGCCAGGCCCCCCGCCATGCCCCCCGCCAGGCCCAACATGCCCCCCATCCCCGCCATGCCCCCCGCCAGGCCCAACATGCCCCCCATCCCCGCCATGCCCCCCGCCAGGCCCCCCGCCATGCCCCCCGCCAGGCCCAACATGCCCCCCATCCCCGCCAGGCCCCCCGCCAGGCCCCCAAGCCAGCCAGTGGCCCCAAATCCATATTGAATTAAACTCACTTGTTGGTCTGGAGGACCGTAGAGTAGCGCATACTGGGGGAGGACCCCATCCACAAGTTTCTCCAACTCTTCTCCAGTGAAGGCAGGGGCCCTTTCCCCAGGCGCAGCAGCCATTGTCCCTTCCAGACCGAGGTCACAGCAACACTTGCAGTATAGGTCCTCTCCTGTGAAAGTTCAAGTCGCGAGTGAATAAGTAGATAGAAAATGGCGGTCACGCCCGCGGCGGTGCGTACCGCCACCGCCGGCGCCCTTCGCCATTGGCTCCTGAAACCCATAGGCATCAATGTTAACCAATGCGGCTTCGCGCCGCGGTCTTCGACCGCCGACCGCCGCGGTGTGCCACGCCAGCGCATTGACCTCACATCCCATTGTCACACTTCACAGGTCAGGCAGCCGCCATTTCGAGGGTCCACATGGCTCAATTTCAACTGCGTCACACAGGCCTAGGCCTTGCATAGCCACTCAGACACGCCATTCACTGCATAGAGAATCGTTTACTGTGCAAGCTGTGAGTACTTACCTGTGGGTTGCTTGACTGTGTGCTCCATGTTGTCCTTCCTAGGCACCGTCCGCTGGGTTTGGCGAGGAGACGGATGAATCCTCCTGTGTACAGGCTGCTGGTGGACCTGTCGACAATGGAAGCACGCCACATTATCCTGACCTACCGGCTTGACCGTGCCACTATACATGAACTGTGTGCCCAGCTGGAGCCCGACCTGATGTCCCCCATCCGCCAACCGACAGTGATTCCCCCTCTGGTGCAGGTCCTGTCAGTACTCCATTTCTTGGCAAGTGGGTCATTTCAGACAACAGTGGGAATTGCTTCTGGGATGTCTCAGCCCATGTTTTCGAAGGTGTTATCCAGAGTGTTGTCTGCCCTGATGAAATACATGAGGAGCTACATCCTTTTCCCTGAGGTGGGCGAATTGGCTACAGTGAAGGGTGATTTCTATGCCCTTGGACATATTCCCAACGTCATTGGTGCCATTGATGGGACCCATGTGGCTTTGGTTCCCCCAAGAGACAGGGAGCAGGTGTACAGGAACAGAAAAAGTTACCATTCCATGAACATCCAGGTGGTGTGTTTGGCTGACCAGTACATCTCGCATGTAAATGCCAAATTCCCTGGGTCAGTGCATGACGCCTACATCCTAAGGAATAGCAGCATCCCTTACGTGATGGAACAGCTAGAGAGACACCGTGTATGGCTATTGGGGGACTCTGGGTACCCCAACCTGTCGTGGCTACTGACCCCAGTAAGGAATCCCCGGACCAGGGCAGAGGAACGGTACAATGAGGCCCATGGGCGTACTAGGAGGGTGATCGAACGCACCTTCGCCCTCCTAAAGGCCAGGTTTCGGTGCCTGCATATGACAGGTGGATCCCTAATGTACTCACCTAAGAAGGTGTGTCACATCATCGTGGCCTGCTGCATGCTTCACAACCTGGCTTTGCGCCGCCAGGTGCCTTTCCTGCAGGAGGATGGTCGAGACGGTGGTGTTGTGGCAGCTGTGGAACCTGTGGAGAGTGAAGAGGAGGAAGACGACGGGGCTGAAACAGACAACAGGGACAGAATCATTGAACAGTACTTCCAATAGGACACAGGTAACAATTCAAACATAATTTAGTAAATGTAAACTACTCTCCTGCATCTCTGCTGCCTGTCTATTTGCCCCAGTGTATGATGACTGAGTTGTGGCTTTTCCCTCCCTATTTCAGATCTGGGGTCCCCACTACGAGTCCTGTGCTTCGTTTCCCCATGGACTACAGCTTTGTGGCAGCTGTTTGTTGACTTCACTATGTACAAGGACATATTTGCACTGTCATGTCAATTACAATATTTTGAAATCACAGCCAGACTCCAGATAGTTTTGTGCAAAATAGGTGTTTATTTCAGTGCTCAAAATGGGATGGGTGGTTTCAAGTGGGTGGGGGCTATGGTGAAGGAATGTCCATGGCAGAGTCCAGAGTAACAGTCACACAGGTGCATTGTCCATAGGCCTGTGGAGAGATGGAGCATGGGCAGTTCAAGGATGGACAGGGTGACAATGTGGGACAGTGGGATGACATCAGGTGGTATCCTTTGCTGGCGGGGGTCTTGACATCCTACTCTGTCTTCTTGCGAGATCTCAGGGCCCTCTTGCGGGGTGGTTCTTCTCCTGCAGGAGGTGGGGGTCTGGTGGGCTGCTGTTGTGCGGGGGCCTCCTGTCCACTAGCGTCGGCGGAGGTGGTTGGCTGTTCTTGGTCCAGGCTAGTGGCAGGGGCCCTTTGTTGTTGTTGAGTGTCCGTCCTGGTGTTGATGAGTTCCTGCAGCAGCCCTACCATGGTAACCAGGGTGGAGGTGAGGGCTCTGATGTCCTCCCTGTACCCCCGATAGTGTTCCTCCTGCAGTACCTGGATCTCCTGGAACCTGGCCAGTACCGTTGCCATCGTCTCCTGGGAGCGGTTGTATGCTCCCATGATGGTGGTGAGGGCCTCGTGGAGAGTGGGTTCCCTGGGCCCGTCCCCCCCCTGTCGCACAGCTGCCCTCCGAGTTGCCCTGTTTCCCTGGGCCTCTGCCCCCTGGCCGGTGTGCCCACTACCACTGCCCCCAGGTCCCTGTTGTTGTTGGGGTGGTGGGTTATCCTGGGTGCCCTGTAGTGGTAGACACACCGCAGATTGACGCGCCCTGGAGACAGAGGCATGGGCCCGCTGGGTGGGAGCTGTGCTGGTGTTCCCAGAGGGGTTTGGGTCTGTAGTGGCCTGTGGCTGTCTGAGGGGAACCGACTGTCCAGAGGTCCCCGATGGTCCGGGCTGGTCATCAGTGTCCAGGTCGACAGAGCTGCTGTCATTGCTGACGGCCTCTTGGGTGGGGGGTGTGGAGAATTCTGGGCCCTCCGTGGCGGTGTGTTGGCGGTCGGGTCCTGCAGGGGTATAGAGGTATGGTTATAGTTTCAATGTGTGCCATATGGGTGTATCTGTGGGTTCCCGTGTCCCCAAGTGCTGGCATTCGTGTGTGGGGGCTTTGGTGAGGGTGGCTTGTGGGGGGGATGTGTATATGCATTGGGCATGCTTTGGTGATGGGTGTCCATGCTTAGTGGACGCATGCAGGCCTAGGTTTTGGGATGTGTGGGTTGTGATGGTGAGACATTGGCAGGGAATAGGTGTGCTGGGGGTGAGGATGGTGGTGGGGGTGAGGGTGGGGGTGAGGATGGGGGTGGGGGTGAGGGTGGGGTTCGAGGATGGGGGTGAGGGTTGGGGTATGATTTGGCATGCAGGTGGGGGGGAAGCAGTATTGAAGCTTCAACTTACCAGAATCCATTCCTCCGCTGACTCCTGCGAGGCCGTCAGGATGCAGGATGTTCAAGACTTCCTCCTCCCATGTTGTAAATTGTGGGGGTTGAGGTGGGGGTCCTCCGCCAGTCTTCTGCACGGCGATGTTGTGCCTGGATACCATGGAACGCACCTTCCCCCGTAGGTCGTTCCATCGCTTCCTGATGTCTTCCCGATTTCTGGGGTGCTGTCCCACAGCGTTGACCCTGTCGACAATCCTCTGCCATAGCTCCGTCCTCCGGGCAATGCTGGTGTATTGGACCTGTGTGCCGAAGAGCTGGGGCTCTACCCGAACGATTTCCTCCACCATGACCCTGAGTTCTTCGTCTGAGAAGCGGGGGTGTCTTTGGGGTGCCATGGAGTGGTGTGTATGATGTGTGGGGTGGAGTATGTGTAGTTAAGTGTGTTGAGTGTGGTGGTGTGTGTTGTTTTGTGTGTGGATATTGTGTGGGTGATGGTGTAGTGTGCCTCTTTGTGATGGTGTTCTGTGATCGCTGCTGTGTCTCTCAGTGCTTCTTTTTAGATTTTGGTCGAAGGGGTTTGTGGGTGATGTGGGTGTGTGTTTTATATTGTATTGTGTGTGTGGGAGTGGTGTGTGTATGTGTATCAGGTGTGTGGAATTCAAATCGTCCAATGTGGCTGAGTTTTGTTCGTTTGTGTGTATTCTGACCGCGGCGGTGTGTACCGCCAATGGAAAACCGCATTTGAAGGACCGCCGCGTGGATTCGTGGGTCGTAATGGCATGGGCGTATTTCTGTTGGCTTGACGGTGGAGGTTTGGTCACCTCCACTTTTCCGCCGACCGCTGGTCTGGCGGTCTGTTGTGGCTGTCGGATTTTCAGAGGTTTGGCTGCTGCGGGTCAGAATGACCGTGGCGGATTACCGCGACCGCGGCGGAATTATGGAGGATTTCTGACCGGCGGTAGGCGCCTTTTACCGCCGAGGTCAGAATGACCACCATAATCTTAGAAATAGGGAGAACATTAAAACTCCAGACAGATACACTGATTCACGTCCCTCTCGTTCTTTTCAGGACATACCGGATAGACATAGCGAGAGAGGGGGCCGTCAAGATCGACGTCCTGAATACGTGAAAGAAAAGAAAGACTCTCCTCAGTCTACCATTAAAAAAGAAGAAAAGACTCCTCAGCAAAAGCCACAGTTTAAAAAGAAGAAGGTGGCAGCACTGACAGCTAAGAATGCCAGTATACTTGAGAACACTGTTGAGTAACAAGACGTGGGCAGTGACTCTGTTAGACAGCGCAGCAGAGGTCACGATATGTCACCAGAGTCTGAAAGATCATCTGGATGCGACAGTCGCAGTTGAAACAGCGGACGGCTGCGTACTCCCCCGCTATAGGGTTTATGATAAAAAAATTCAGATAGAGGTAAACGTGGAGTGCATTATTAGTGTGATATTTTGGGATGAACTTACTAGTGATATCCTATTGGCCGAAAGAGACTGGCCACCTGAACACGTCCGCAAGCTCCCACATGAGGAAGATGTCATTTTGCCTTCTTTCTCCAATCTTGTTCCAGAAGCAGACAAATAAGCCTATGGGCTTTAGCGCAAGCACCTGCGTTATATCGCAATCATGTAGGTTGGGACAAGGAGTCTCCTTGTCACGTTATTCCCGTTAGGTCTACACCCCAACCGCAGCCACAATATCCTGTTAAACATGAAGCGAAAGCTCCGGTGAGGGAAATACTCGCCCAACTTGAGTACCAGGGAGTGATTGAGCCCTTTACATCTGCAATGAATAATCCGTTATTCCCCGTTGCAAAGCCAGACCATTCATATAGAATAGTCATTGATTATAGACACTTAAATAGTCATACACGTACATATCCTATACAGAATTCACACAGCACAGCACTAATAAATAATATAGTGCGTAAAAAATATAAAACAACATTAGATATTTCTAATGGATTCTTCTGCCAGAATTTAGCACATGAAAGTCGGGACCTGAGCGCATTCTCATTTGGCTCTCAGAAACGCTTTTGTCGTTTACCTCAAGGCTATGAGAATAGCCAGGGCTATTTTCAGCCCGTGTAACAGCAATACTACACGATATCGATTCCGAGGCGTTATCCTATGTGGATGACATATATCTCACAGACGACGTCCTTGACATTCATCTTGCGAGGGTCGATCGGATCATTTTGGGATTTGCACATCTCGGTTACAAATTCAGTTTAAGAAAAGCAAGATAGCTTTTCTTAGTGTATTATTCCTGGGATATGAGCTATCAAACGAGGGAAAGAGCCTGGCCCGCACTTTCTAGAAAAATGTGCTCAACTGCACCCTCCTAACTCGCTGAAGAAACTCCAGTCATTACTAGGTTTCTTTAATTTTGGCAGAACATACATTCCAGATTATGCACAACGGATCAAGCCACTTTATGACTTGGTTCAGCCCAAATTTTCTAGCAGGCACTGGACAATTGAACACACGCACATCCTTAGGGAAATGCAACGGGACATGCTAGAAGCTAAACACTTGCACACACGTGACAATAAAAAAAATTTGGTCATCAGAATAATTGCTGGTGCCATAGGATTTACTTATGTCACCTTTAATGAGGATGACACGGTACCCATAGCATATAAATCACATTTATATTCCAATGCTAAACAGCGTTTTGCACCTACAGAAAAGATTCTGACGGCAGTTCAGATGGCCGTCATAAAAGAGAGGCCACTTGCCCAGGGGAAACGTATTATTGTTGTCTCCCCGGTGCCGGCCTTAGAGGCTGTCACCAAAGCAAGTGTTCCCAACGCTAAAGCACATCTACATAGGATTCAATGGGCAACGTCTCTGACCGCCACTGATGTCGATTACATTTTTGATCCAAAACTTCAGACACAAGAATTTCTCCAGTACGAACAAGAGTACCCCGCTCCTCTAAATATTTTGCCACTAGACAACTACCATACTGTCATATATACTGATGGCTCATCACAACCGGCTGTAGGTTCTAAACATCAATACTCGCAGCTTGCGCAGCTGTGAGCGGAGTGATGGAAGATGGAGTTTTCCACCCTCACAATACCTACATGCAGACCTTAGGGGACTGCACAGCCCAGTTGGCTGAGCTTAAAGCTCTTATTCTAGCGCTAGAACAGACTGAGCCAGATTGCCAGACTTTAATAGTCTGTGACTCTTATTACTGCGTCCAGTCATACAATGACTATCTCAATCATGGAAACTGAACGAGTTTAGAGATTCTAAAGGGTACACCATTAAACACAAAATACTGTGGGGGAGGGTGGCTGATCTTAAGTATAAGCTGCTGTGTGTCCATGTAGTCCATACATTGGGACACCAACGTGTAGGAGTACACGTCGCCGGTAATATATTGGCGGATGAAGCGGCCAAAGCAGCAGTAGCTACGGCTTCTGTGGCTGCAGTGACTCATTCTCAGACAAGATTGGATAGTGAAATATTGATTGCCGTTAAAGCTTCAGCTGCAGGCAAGCGCCTTCTCAAAGGGTACCCTACGAACTATACTTACCATATCAGTGCGCAGAATGTTGCTTACAAAACAATTCCTGGGGTTGGAGATCGAGTGATTTCCAATGAAGACCAGAGATTAGATCTAATTAAAGCAGCGCATGAGGGTGTCGCTTCTGCACATGCTGGTATACAGGCCACGATAACACTCCAACAGAAACGCTTCTGGTGGCCTGGTCTATGCAGACAAAGCAGTATGTCCTTTGCTGTGAAATTTGCCAGCAGATCAAGGGTTCTAATATCAAATGCCCACCGCAGACATCCCTCTTAGTGTCCAACAGGCCACCACAGTGTTTGTACCTGGACCATTGTGGTCCCTTACAGCCTGATGGTGCATACAAATACATTTTAGTCACTGTAGATTCTTGTTCTAGATTCCTGTGGGTATGGCCACAGCGGTCGGCTGACGCCCGGACTGTTATAAAAGACTTGCTGATCTTTATCAGTACATATGCGGTTGCAGCATTCCATTCGGACCAGGGCCCTGCATTTGCCTCTAAAGCATTCAGGGATACCATGGGGACGATGGGTGTTGAACTCCATTACTCCTCACCATACCACCCCGAGGGAAATTTGGTCGTGAAGAGGCGGAATCGTGATCTAAAGCAGTCCTTAACAGCTCGAGTATTAGGTTCTGGCCGCAGTTGGTTACATCACCTATATGGGGTCCAGAGAGCACTGAATAATCTGCCAAGACGGTCCTTGGGGGGGACGCACTCCATATGAGGCTCTCTTTCGGATACCCATGTATGTCCCAGATCTTGATGCCCCTGGTATGGTGGCAGCAGAAACACCATTTGACCTAAATGAACATCTCACTGTTTTACAGGAGCTTCAGCAATTTTGTGATGATAAATCATCTGCACGTGCTGCCACTTTAGCAATTAGGGATTTAGCGAAAACTTCGAATGGCTGGATTCCTAAAGTTGGGGATCTAGTTTGTGAGAAGATCGCAGTGAAGAAATAATTCGGTCCATCATACAGAGCACCTGTACCGGTCTTGGAAATAAAAGGCACCAGGGCTGTCATCTTACCACCACTGTTTGGTTCTAAAACGAACAGATTCATCTCCATTGATGACATCAAACTACACCATGTGGCCGATCCTTCACAGTAGACCAAGAGGTCCCTGGGTGGTTCCCGATCCCCTCTCACTACCCAACAGGACATACATCTAATTGTAGGATGAACATCACTACTACAGACTATGCAACAATGTCAACTGCTGTTCTAGACACCTCCTTGACCATGGGGAGGGCAGAAAATGAACTTTTGTTGGCTCCAGTCACTACTTCAGTGACCACCCCGCTTCAAGATCTAGCTGTTTTTTACACAAACACATCAGAGACTAACGACCCTGTCTATCAAGAGCCCCCACGTGAAGTGGACCAAAGTACGGATGGTGCACCGGCTCCCGTGTTTGCAGAGACTGCCTCTGGCTATTTCATTGACATTGATGATTTCTCTTCAGACTCATCCACTACTGTGATTGACAATGTTTCAAAAAGTAGTAAGCTGTATCAATGGCTTAAAAATAACTATTTGAAATACCCATGGAACTACTTATGGTTCTGTTTGACATTTTTTGCATTATTTTTATGGATTGGTTTTGTGACTGTTTTCTTTTTGCTTATAAATGGTCACTATATTCCTGATCGCTCCTATGTGGAGCCTGTTGATGAAGTTTTAACACCACATCATTCTTCACATAAGGTCCGGAGAGATTTGTCCCCTGTAAATATTACAGCAATACCGATTTCTGATGGGATTGTGTGGGACAAATTTCCATTCAATATATACGGGCCTACTGAAATTATTCAAATACCATATGGGTTCAAAATTTCAATGACTGATGTAATTACACCTGATGTTGTCTCTGATGATTGGGATGTCCAAACAGTTGATTCCATGCTAACTGAAATGAAGGACTATTCCGCTTTTGAAAGTGATGATGTATATGAATATACAATGAATTATGGGGAAATGTTCTGCTATAACAATTGGGGACATTACTACCTACACCGTGCCACTAGATACAGGCCAGTATTAAATTACACACAGTGGGAACACTGTTCTACACCACCGGTGGGGAGCCCACAGTATAATAATGATAAATTTACATACTTTTCTGGGCATGACACAAGAAAAGCAGAGTCATATTATGTTAAGATACCTCCGGCACAAATTAGGAAAATTTTGCTAACTGATACAAAACTGATTTATTCAGATCCTTTTGTTTCCCGGCTCGCAGTTGAAGGTTACGAATACTGGAAGAGCACTATTGATTTGAAAAGTGTGTGGGGAACACAAGATTGGCAGATACAGGGTAGGGAGGCTTTATTCCGAGCATGCCTGACAAACCTGGCATTCCTGTACAAACGATTTTCTTAAATGACACAATTCAGCAGACATCCTGTCTGGGGCTAGCAAAAATTAAAGACTTGAATACGCCCAGTATCCCCACCCCAGCAAAGTTTAAAGATTGGCAATACTTCCTCAATATCACAGAGGAAAAGCCAGATGCAATGGTTAAGGCTGGTACTTATAATTCTTCACTTTATAGTAACGGCGGGTGGTTAATATGGCCCACTAACACAAATGAGTGTCAAACGTGTTTTTTTAACTCTTCAGGTTTTTTTTCAATTAACAGGCCAGACCCTCGCTTTGCATCGGGTCAACATACAGGTATAGTTACGACATACAGTGTGGGTAAGCTGTGCCAGCAATGGGTACAGACCAACACGTTAGGTGCAGTTAAAAACCATCTGAACACTCTTTCTGAAGATATAGATTTGCAGGATTTTCTGCTGGGTCCTAGGAAACAGCGCTCAAAAAGGTTTTTATATGCTATGTATAATTACATTTGGAAACTTTCCCAGATTGAGGCTGCTGTGCGTTTAAGGCAATTGGATAAAGAAAATTTAGAAAAAGCATTAGCTGTTGTCGACAACGGCATGAATACACTGTCCAACAGGATATATTCACTATCAAATATAGTGTTGTCTGCTATTGATATCACTCAGACAAACTTGTCCCGGTTATATCATGGGCAAACACAGCTACGTTCCATGGCCGCATTCGATGGAAGTATATTAACGGGACTGAATTCTTCACTGCTTTTAATTTTTCAAAGGAACAACAGACAATGGCTAAAAGGGAGGCTAGTTTCACCATGCTTCGCGTAGAAAAGTTAGATAAATTGCCCTTCACGGTAGCAGAGAGTCCTTCAACTATCTGACTCTTGCATGGCATAATTAATTTGCCGATTTCGACCTTTCGTTTCTCGAGCTGCCTGAAACATCTTGCAGAGGGACGGTACGAGCAACTAGGAGATAGCTATATTAAGGAAGAGTGGGAGTTGCCCTTTGACTACAGATGTCTGAACGGCGAAACAGAGGTCTTTCTTAGTGGAAGCGAATGTGAGACTGCTGTTCGTCATTCCATGATATGCAAGCAGGTGTCTCTTCACGGTCTTTGCAATGCGGGAGTCGCGAATTTGGCCTGCTTGTTGAGATACACTCCCGTCCCTTTGATTCACCCTGTATTTCATGTACTTTCCAATGGAAGTTATGTGGTACTGAACGATCAAAGTTGTTGCGGCATGCGACCAGGAATTGCCTACGCAATCTCGGTCTCGAAGGTCGTTATGTGTTGTGGACATGTTTTGTTTCCCCCCACACGAGAGATAAAAGTATCTGACATGTGGCCCCACATAGATACTATTAATGTGAACTATGACAAGCTGAGCAGGTTAAAAGCGCTATTGTTTCAAAAACAGGTCGCCTTGACATCCACAAAAGAGAAGTATGCTCTCCAGATTGCGAGATCATCAGCCTAGATACAATCCCTATTAAATACCACCTTCCCCAAGCACTTTGGAGAACTGGTATCCAGAATATTCAATGCTTCAAGCACTACTGGGATTGTTCACTTCTTTAAGGCTGTCGGGTCAGGTTTCATATCCATGTTCCAGGCTGTCTTCGAAATCATCCCATCAGCCATCCACTCGCTCTTTTCAAGTGTGTTTGGTGGCTTTCCAATTATTTTGGCTTTGATTGGCAGACTACTACTGCTATTTCTTCTGATTCACAGTGGTTGTTTCTTTCCAGCAACACAGAGCAATGGAGCCGCTCCCACCAACTCCACTGTGCCGTGAGCTCATGGTTCAGCTCTTCGGTGCACCCTTGCTAGTGGAATTGGAGCATAACTGGTCATTGTCATTTCAGCCCCTTCTCTGGTGCGTACAACCAGTCTTTCGCTGCATATGGTGTCTCTTTGAACATCTGCCTATGGCCTGTCTTGCTGTTGCACCAACATCTCCTGTGGACCACGCACTGCTGATGTCCCCGATGAGGGTTCATACACGGTCATGCCCCTTGAGACTGAGGTTGCTTCGCGAGGACACCTAAGAGCCTTCCGTTTTGAGATCTACCAAGGATGAGGACACTGCAACGGATAACGTTACACCAGGAAATACTGCTCAATACTGCTCTGTGGATCCGTTTGTCCGCCCAGCACTCGATTTTACATCAGATGATGTTGACTCATTTTTGAGGTCCTTGGTTGGTGACTTCGATGACACTCTTCAAGATCATGCGCACAGCACATAATTTGATGATTTGATTTGCCATTCCCGTTTTAAAATTGTACACTTCAATTAACTTGCTTTGGCACGCTGTGCTTGTCATGGTTGACATTACCATCTCTGTATGTGTTTTAGTGACATTGTTTTTATTATCTTTTTAACATATTTTAAAGATTTTTTGCAGATTTTTTAGGCTTTTAGCTTTTAGTTCAGAGCAATTTTAGCTTTTGGGATCCTATACCTTTGTCATACCTGTTACGGCAATGGGGAGGGTGTAGTTAATCCTACTTCGTTTTAATGGGATAACAGGAGTTAGCGCAGCCTTTGGCTTGCAGACTCGTGCCCCTGTCACCTAGTGACTTTTAACCTACTTAGCTTGCTCTGTCTTAGCACATTTAATTATTTATTTCGTCTAAAATGGCTGCCTTGTTTAGAGTTAGGCCACTTGTTATGAGTTACATTATCAGTGTCACCACGCTAAGGCGTCCAGATCAAGCACCAAAGACAAACAAACAGTAGGTGTTCACACTTGCGGATTTCCCTCTCTATACTTTCGAGGGATTGTTTATATTAATTGCCGTCCCAAGCATGTCTGTTTTATATTGTTTGGGAACACACCTACGTCAGGGGTCCTTGAAGAGCTGTATAAATATATCGCACTTTAGACAGATAATCAGAGGGATTCCGACCAGAGGGCATCTCCACCATCGCTGATATCGATGCTGCAGTCATCTTGACGCTGACCCAGTCTTCGTGTCCCTGCGGAGTCTGAGATAGAGACTTCATTCCAAGGTAACGAGGGTTGGGGCCTCCTCTCATGGACATGGCATTGGCAGATTAGGTTTAACAAACCCGGCTCTCCTTTAGATAGGAGGTTAGGCCTTTCACATTAGGGTATTAGGGCATATTACATCTCGTATGTCTTTTCTATGCATTGCAAGATGGTGGGGGTCTTTGTAATAATGACTCTCGTCTTCACAATTCTGCTTCTTGCATTATTCATTATTATAATCATTGCAGCCCATGCAACTTATCGCAAATTGCAGTTATGTTGAATAAAAACTATTGAAACTTTACTGCATCTTTGTCATTGCCTGTGTTTGTATGAGACATGATATATCTGTGAGAAAGGGGTAATATCCGTTTAACCACAACACTCCCTGAGATGTCTTACTCTTGAGTCCATGCGTAAAGGCTGCCACAAATCACTTTTTACTATTGTGTTTCTGGTGAGGTGTTGCTAGTGAGCCAGTAAGGTTGGGACAACAGTTGCGACTTGTTATAGGAAAGACGTAGTCGACTACAAATAAATGTACTGTCATCCTTTAACCAGCAGTCTTGCCTAGAGCAAGAGTCCAAATTACGACATGGCGCCACCAATGATGGTGTTTAGGCACTAATTTATGGATACCCCGACTATCACTGTCTCACAGACAACAGGTACCCTAAGTACCGTTATACGGAGACGTCCGTGGTCTTTGGGAAAATTCTCCTCAGCTGAAAAGGTAACACCTGATTACGCCTTAGGTTGTTCGAGCTCGAACTCATAAAAGGACTTTACTCCCCATTTTTGGTGTTCCATTTTTCTAAACAAATATGGCTAACGTCATTAACATTCCTGAAAATGTTAGACAAGCACTAACACAACATTTATTAATGCATGGCCTTACGGATGAGGGCGGGATGTTACTCTTATAATAGAAGCTAATGAAGCATACCAAACAGAAACATTCTACTGTTGGGTCACCTTTCCTGAGGTCCACCAAAGAACACATACATTCCACACATATGAAATTGCGAACGTACCTCAGCGGTACTGAGCATACCAGTATCATGAAATATCGCTCACATACCAAAAGCATCAGAACTGGTTTGAAGGCACCCTACCACATGTACTACAAAGAGTGAGGTTAGGTCCCTTAAGTAACGACGGACCAACATGGCCTATGTTTGCCACATACACACCTCACCCAGGTATACAGAATATGCCACTAGCAGATCTGCGAGATTTATATAATGAATTAGTGACATTATATAGACGATTAGTTCAGTTCGTAATGGGAACATTAAACACAACACCAGTGCGTCCAGCACCTGGTGGTTATCAATTGGCTACTGGGATTAATCCACAAACAGTACATACTATTATGGGTAAAGTACCCGCGGAACGGGAAAAAATACCATTCTGGATTGCCCAGAAAACTAATCAGCTGGAAGCTGTGTTTCCCCATACGGGACCACAGGAAAAACATAGACTGCTCACTATGTGCTTCCATTTTGGGATGCTTCCCTCTGTGGATGACTGTGCCACATGGGGTACAGTCTTCGCTGCCATATATACTACCCTTGCCAATTTACCAGAAGTGTTAAAACAGATACAAAATGAGCATGGGGCTGCACCAGCCCTGGATTTGGGGATGAAATTAATGTGTAACTTTGACGCCGTATCCTCAATAATACTCAGTAACATTAAAGGGGAAGTGGTAGCACTGGCAATTCGCCAGCGTCTCCGGGAACAAGAGTCCAAACTACGACAGCACACCCATCATCCCAACAAACCAGTACCGCCTGTCCCAGGGACATCAGTGTACCTGAAGTACAGAGGCAGCCAGATATCTGCAGGAAAGGGAGGGGAGGGAGGAGCACAGCACGACCGGACTCCAAAGCTGAGTGAGACGTCTGCCATAATGAGGACAAGGAAAGTTGTTGATCTGAAGATCGGGTGGACTGGATGTGTAATCAAGGTCACACAATAGCACCTAGTACTGCAGACTGCACAGACAGACTGCAAGGAATGTTCATGTAGTAATTAGCTGGACACCAGAGGATTTCATCCAGGTTTCTTTATTCTATCATGAAGAAACCCCTCCCCCACTTTCATCAGCCAGGCACACCAAGCAACTGCCTTGACACCTTTCAAACTCTCCAAAAGCCAGTGATGCAATATAGACTCCCAACATTCTACTAATCCAGACTTTCACTTAAGATGAGCTACAGCTGAAGCATAACATTATAACAATATTCACCCAAACTCTTCTATTTGGGGGTAACCAGTGCTGGCTCCCTCTTACCTTGAAAGAGAGCACACACCTCTGTCTTCACAGTTTGGAGACTGGAGCACCTGGCAAGCAAGGGATTGGGAAGAAAGCAACTTGGGAAGCAGAGAAGCCTATCAGAGCAGTGTCCCTTTGTACAACAAAGCACAATTAGACTGAAAGAAGCCCTATACACTGACTGGAAGACATCTGGTAGAGGTAGTCTCCATTATAGTTATCTTGAGTGTGAAGAGATAGAGATACAAACCAGGTATACTCGTGTAAAAACATTGCTCAACTAGGGCTGGAATAGCCAATGCTGTCTCTGTTGGACAAGGAACATCTCCCTGTGTGGGGAGTGGGACAAGGAAGACGGACAAAAAGGTAATAACTGCTGCATTCACATGTGAGAAACAGTGCTCCAACCGAATTAATGATATTTCAAAACTGAGCAGTTCATAATCACGTTTTCAAACTTTCTTAAACTCTAATGGCTGAAATATATTTCAATTTGTGCATACTTACAACACAGCACAGTTTTTGTACACAAAATAACACTGATAAAATCCAGCAATCCTAGCCACAAATCCTAGCCAACTTCCCAGATTTGGGAATCTGTCATTCAGCATTCTACACTGGTCACTGAGCCAAAACATTCTACGGCAGTGTCATTGCAAAACCTCACTTTGGGAACCTGTTTATAATGCTGCAGCCCCTATCATAATAAAAACAGATTCACAAAGGGATTATAAATCTGCTTAAAAAACGACTCCCTACTCACATGTTTTAGCATTGGTACAGCTTCCCAGAAGTATGACTAAGGTGGTCATTACAACCCTGGTGGACGGTGTTAAAGCGGCGGTAAGACCGGCAACAGGACAGCGGTAAAAAAAATTGCAATTACGACCGTGGCGGAAACCGCCAACAAAGACAGCCACTTTAACACTCCGACCGCCACGGCGGTACAAACAAACAGCGCAGCGGTCACCGCCAACAGACAGGCGGGAGATAATGTACCGCCCACACTATTATGACAGGCCAATCCGCCACCTTTTCCGGGGCGGATTCACCGCGGATAAAAACACGGCGGAAACAGGAATCCCGAAGGGAAAACGCTCACCTCTACACTCCCCACGAGGAACGAGGACGCCATGGATCCAGAACTCCAAATTCTCCCTGCAATAGTCTTCCTGCTCCTCTACCAGGAGCACAAACGCCGGTGGCGAAGACCACGGTGAGTACAGCACCTACGACACAGGGGAGGGGGGAGGGAAAAAACAGGGACATACACACGCAACACCCCCCCCTCACCCACTACAATACACACACTAATGCAAATCAATACATCACAGTTACACCCCCCAAGCCCCCTGGAAGAATGCAAAGACAATAGAAAATGAGTGTAACCATTGTAATATATTAAAAGCAAGTAGGCAGAAATATATATATACACCATGTACAAAATATATACCAAGCATAGTAGTCCAGGTAGTGCTCTAAGAAAGTTAGTGGAACACTGGGACCACACGGTATTGGCGAGGCCCACACAAGATCCCCGACCATGACGGAGAGAACACTGCAGGGGCATCAGAGAGCAACTAAACAGGCACCTCAGGGGGAGGGAAAGGGGGGGCACCTCAGCCGCTTAAGTGCACGATGCCAAATCCACGAGGGGGCCACATGCCCACTGTTCAATCCGGGGGAGTGCAAAGCCACAGTCTCTCAAGTCTCTACAGTGGGTGGTTTGACCAACTGCCATATCCTGGGGAGTGCAAAGCCACAGTCTCTCAAGTCTCTACAGTGGGTGGGTTGCCCACTGCCATGTCCTGGGGAGTGCAAAGCCACTGTCTCTCAAGTCTCTACAGTGGGTGGGTTGCCCACTGCCATATCCTGGGGAGTGCAAAGCCACAGTCTCTCAAGTGGATAACAGTTTCCACTGGTTCTGGAGGGGGCATGGTGCCCAGAGTGCTTCATCCTGCCAAGGACTGAGGTAGTGGATGTGAATCTCAACTGGTTCTGGAGGGGGCATGGTGCCCAGAGTGCTTCATCCTGCCAAGGACTGAGGTAGTGGATGTGAATCTCCTCTGGTTCTGGAGGGGGTATGGTGCCCAGAGTGCTTCATCCTCCCAAGGACTGAGATAGTGGGTGTGAATCTCCACTGGTTCTGGAGGGGGCATGGTGCCCAAAGTGCTTCATCCTGCCAAGGACTGAGGTAGTGGATGTGAATCTCCACTGGTTCTGGAGGGGGCTTGGTGCCCAGAGCGCTTCATCCTGCTAAGGACAGAGGTAGTGGATGACAGTCTCCGCTGGTTCTGGAGGGGGCTTGGTGCCCAGAGTGCTTCATTCTGCTAAGGACAGAGGTAGTGGATGACAGTCTCCACTGGGTCTGGAGGGGGCTTTGTGCCCAGAGTGCATCATTCACCCGTGACGGACTCAGTTGCGTCAGTGCCCTTGCTGCTCATGGGCCAGCGGTGCTTGAGACAGCGGTGCCCTGTTCAGCGGTGCTTGAGATGGCGGTGCCCTGTTAGCGGTGCTTGAGACGGCCGTGCCCTGTTAGCGGTGCTTGAGACGGCGGTGCCCTGTGCAAAGGTGCTTGAGACGGCCGTGCCCTGTTCAGCGGTGCTTGAGACGGCGGTGCTCTGTTCAGTGGTGCTTGAGACGGCGGTGCCCTGTTCAGCGGTGCTTGAGACGGTGGTGCCCTGTGCAGCGGTGCTTGAGATGGCGCTGCCCTGTGCAGCTGTGCTTGAGACGCCGGTGCCCTGTGCAGCGGTGCTTGAGATGGCGGTGCCCTGTTCAGCAGTGCTTGAGACGGCGGTCTCCATGGCAGGGACTCAGCTGCTGGTGGTCCTTCATGGCCCAGCTGGGCTTGTGCTGGCGGTCCTTCATGGCCCAGCGGGGCTTGTGCTGGCGGTCCTTCATGGCCCAGCGTGGCTTGTGCTGGTGGTCCTTCATGGCCCAGCGTGGCTTGTGCTGACGGTCCTTCATGGCCCAGCAGGGCTTGTGCTGGCGGTCCTTCATGGCCCAGCTCGGCTTGTGCTGGCGGGCCTGTCCTGGGCAGCTGGGCTTGTTCTGGCTGTCCTGTCCTGGGCAGCTGGGCTTGTGCTGGCGGTCCTGTCCTGGGCAGCCGGGCTTGTGCTGGCGGGCCTGTCCTGGGCAGCTGGGCTTGTGCTGGCGGTCCTGTCCTGGGCAGCTGGGCTTGTGCTGGCGGGCCTGTCCTGGCCAGCTGGGATTGTGCTGGCGGTCCTGTCCTGGGCAGGTGGGCTTGTGCTGGCGGGCCTGTCCTGGGCAGCTCGGCTTGTGCTGGCGGTCCTGTCCTGGGCAGCTGGGCTTGTGCTGGCGGTCCTGTCCTGGGCAGCTGGGCTTGTGGTGGCGGGCCTGTCCTGGGCAGCTGGGCTTGTGCTGGAGGTGGCCTCCTGAGCAGCGGGGATGATGGCGGTCTTCTCCGCTGTGCTGCTCTTCCCAGACTTGCCGGGTTTCTTGTGGCCCTTCCCCACCTTGGAAGGTGTCACAGCTGACTCCACACTCCCACCTGTACCCCTGGGAGATGCTTTGGTGGCTGGACTCTTCCCCCTCTCCCGCCGGGCACTGGCCAACTTCTGATGCTTCACAGGTGGGGGACTGTCTGTGCTGTGGCTCTGTGCCACACTGGCTGCCCTGGTGGCCGGTGCACTCCAGATTCCGGTGACTACAGGCACCACTGGTCCCAGAGATGTTGTGGCTGAGGCGCTAGTTTGGGACCTATGAGACGGACGGGGTGGGGGAGGTGTGGGAAAGAGGTCAAGGTTGGGCAGGAAAAGTTTTTTTTTACACACTGGGATGGGTAGCTGGATGGGGTTTGGGAGTGGAGGAAGAGGTGGTGGTTGTAGGAGGTGTATGTTTGGTGACTTTGGGTGAAGGTGCATGCGCTGGAGGCTGTCGTGAGGTGGATGGCTGTTGGGTGGGTGTGTGCCTGCGTTTGTGTATCTTGGGAGGGGGCGTCACAGACACACTGGGAAAAGACAAAGGGGACGTGTGAATGGTAGTGGGGTGGTGACTGCACGTGAGCGGGTGTGGTGGTGGGTGTGCTGGAGAGGGACGTAGTGGCTGTAGAGGTAGTGCATGCAGGTGTGAGTGTAGATGAGACTGGGAAGGAGGAGGGAGACGAGGAGGAGGGGGACACAGTGGAGGCAGTGGATGTTGGTGTGTCTGCATGTGTGTGATGCTTGCGTGAGTGCCTGTGGGATGTGTGGTGCTTATGTTTGCCAGAGCTTCCCTTGTGTGTTGACGTGTGTGCATGCTGGTCTGTAAGTGTGCTTGGGATAGGCTGAGGTACAGGGGATTGGGTCGGGGTGGAGGAAGTTGGAGGGGGGAGGCTAGACACAGGGACAATGGCTGCCTTCAGTGCTGAGGCCTGAGCCTGAAAAGCTCCCGGAAGGGCCACCTGACCAGAATGAATGCCCTCCAGGAATGCATTGGTTTGTTGCAACTGCATTTCTACACCCTGGATGGCATTCAAAATGGTAGACTGCCCAACAGTGAGGGACCTGAGGAGGTCAATGGCCTCCTCACTGAGGGCAGCAGGGGTGACTTGGGCAGGGCCTGAGGTGCCTGGGGCGAAGGTGATGCCCATCCTCCCGGGTGAGCGGGCACGGGGCGAAGGCTGAGGGGCTGTTGGGAGGGCGGTGCTGGAAGGGGGGGTGGCGGCTGTACCTGTAGATGGGGGTGGCACAGATGTTGCCGCCACCACAAGGGAGCTCCCATCAGAGGACGAGTCCGTGTCACTGGTGTCAGCTCCTGTCCCCGCCGTGGAGCTCCCCTCACCCTCCGTCCCACTGGTGAAGTCCGATTCCGTAGTGTGGCCCTCCATGGCCATGTGGGATGCAGCCCCCTGGTGCTCCGGTGCCACTGCTCCTCTGCCTGATGATGCTGATGCACACAAGAACAGTGAGACCACAAAAAGGGGGGGACGACAGAAGAAAGACATGTTGAGTGCATGCATTACCGCTATTGTTGGCGGACACGACAGACACAGAAGCTCCCTGCACTACGCCGCGCTCTTGGGCTCCACTGTTCAATTCCTGGGAAATGGCCTACAAGGCTATGGACGACATCTGCACACATTACGGAGGGGCCTTACCTACGGAACTCGCCCTGGCCTAGGGAAACCCACAGCCCACCTCCCCCACCCAGACACCTCCATTGCGCGCAAAGTCAGCAGAATGAGAGTGTACTCACCTTCTTGTGGCTGCTGTGAAAACCTCAAGCGCCCATCCAACTCTGGGTAGGCCACCGCCAGGATCCTGAACATCAGGGGGGTCATGGTGCGACGGGCACCCCTCCCACGTTGGGAGGCCATCCCCAGCTGAGCCTCCGCCGTCTTCTTGCTCCAGCGGTGAATGTCCTCCCATCTTTTCCATTAGTGGGTTCTCCGTCTGTGGTAGACCCCCAGGGTCCGGACGTCCTTGGCGATGGCACGCCAAATATCTTTTTTCTGGTGGGCGCTGACCTACATGAAATGTACAGGGGAAAAAGAGAAGTTTTTACCAACTGCACTGTCAAACTGATTGGCCCCCATCCCTACCCTTGCCATGTGGCACATGCATTCACCGTCGTTCATGCACGCAGCACTCTCCCCCCTTCCTTCTTACATCCAGCCCTCTCCACACAGGCATAGCCCATACAACATGCTCCCTGTGAACTTACCTGTTTGTCTGGAGGACCGTAGAGTAGCGTGTACTGGGGGAGGACCCCATCCACGAGTTTCTCCAACTCCTCCGATGTGAAGGCAGGGGCCCTTTCCCCAGTCGCACGAGCCTTTGTCTCTTCCAGAACGAGGTCACAGCAGCACTTGCAGTGTAGGTCCTCTCCTGTCGAAGATCAGGTATCGAGTGATTGAACAGATAGAAAATGGCAGTCATGTCCGCGGCGGTGCGTACCGTCACCGCCAGCGTACACCGTCATTGGCTACTGGGACCCATATTGTCCAATGTTAACTAATGCAGCATTGCGCCGCGGTCTTCGACCGCCTACCGCGACTGTGTACAACGCCAGCGCAGTTACCTCACATCCCATTGTCCCACTTTAGAGGTCAGGCAGCCGCCATTTCAGGGGCCCACATGGCTTCATTTTCAACTGCGTCACACATACCTAGGCCTAGACTCAACACACATACAGGCCACCTTTTGTGTATGAATGGAGTTCTGTGTAAACTGTGGGTACGTACCACTGAGTTGTTTGACTTTGTGCTCGCTGTTGTCCTTCATAGGCACCATCCGCTGGGACATGTGAGGAGATGGCGGCATCCTCCAGTGTACCGACCGTTGGTGGACCTGTCGACAATGGAGGAGCGACATGTGATTATCACATACAGGCTTGACTGTACCACAATCCAGGAACTGTGTACCCAGTTGGAGCCAGACCTGATGTCAGCAATCCGCCATCCCACAGGGATCCCCCCTCAAGTGCAGGTGCTGTCAGTGCTCCATTTCCTTGCAAGTGGGTCTTTTCAAACAACAGTGGCCATAGCATCAGGGATGTCCCAGCCTATGTTTTCCAATGTATTGTCCAGAGTGTTGTCTGCCCTTCTGAAACACATGCGGAGCTACATCGTTTTTCCTCAGGTGGAGGATTTGCCTACAGTGAAAGGTGATTTCTATGCCCTGGGACATATCCCCAACATCATAGGTGCCATTGATGGGACCCATGTGGCTTTGGTCCTCCCCCACAGGAGTAAACAGGTGTACAGATGGTATGTTTGGCAGACCAGTACATCTCCCATGTGAATGCCATGTTCCCTGGCTCAGTGCATGACGCCTTCATCCTGCGGAATAGCAGCATCCCTTATGTGATGGGTCAACTCCAGAGGCACTGTGTGTGGCTATTAGGTGAGCACCTAGAAGCAAGATAGTGGGAATGGTTGTCTGGGTCTAGGGATATCCCTCCAGGTTAGTGCGTGTCTAACAGTTGTCCCTCGCCATTTGCAGGTGACTCTGGTTACCCCAACCTGTCATGGCTACTGACCCCAGTGAGGAATCCAAGGACAAGGGCAGAGGAACGCTACAATGAGGCCCATGGGCGAACTAGGAGGGTGATCGAGCGGACCTTCGGCCTCCTGAAGGCCAGGTTCCGGTGCCTCCATATGACAGGTGGATCCCTATTCTACTCACCAAAGAAGGTGTGCCAGATCATCATGGCCTGCTGTATGCTTCACAACTTGGCTTTGCGACGACAGGTGCCTTTTCTGCAGGAGGATGGTCCAGATGGTGGTGTTGTGGCAGCTGTGGAGCCTGTGGACAGTGAAGACGAGGAAGCAGAGGAAGAAGACATGAACAACAGGGACTCAGTGATCCAGCAATATTTCCAGTGAGACACAGGTAAGAGTACAGACCTGCCTACTACATGTATTTTAACACTACTACCTCTCTACTGTCTGTCGTTTTCACCGAGTGTATGGTCACTGAGTTGTCACTTTCCCTTACGATTTCACAGATGTGGGTCCCACTGTGTGACATCTGCTTAGATTCCTCATGGACTAGAGCTGTGTGACATAGGTATGTTGACATTACAATTGAAAGAGCATTTTGTCACTGTAATTGCTAATACACTATTTTGAAATCACAGACAGACTCCAGATTGTTTTGTGCTTTAAGTGTGTTTATTTAAGTGCTCTATATTGGAGGGGGTAGTAAAATGGTGAGGGGTGATGGTGGAGGAATGTCCATGGCAGAGTCCAGTCTATTAGTCTCACAGGTGCATTGCCCATATGGGCATAGGAAGTGGAGCTGGGGCAGTTTAAGTATGGACAGGGTGACAAAGTGGGACAGTAGGATGACAATCAGGGTGGTCTCATTTCTTGGCGGGGGTCTTGGCATCGTGCTCTGTCTTGTTCCTGGATCTCAGGGACCGTTTGCGGGGTGGTTCTGCCTCTGCAGGGGGTGGCGTGCTGGTGTGGTGGTCCTGTGGCGGGGCGTCCTGTCCACTAGCGCCGGCGGAGGTGGTGGGCAGTTCATCGTCCATGCTAGTGTCAGGGGCCCCTTGTAGTGCCACAGTGTCCCTCCTGGTGTTCACAAGGTCCTTCAGCCCCCCTACGATGGTGCCCAGGGTGGAGCTGATGGTTCTGAGTTCCTCCCTGAAGCCCAAATACTGTTCCTCCTGCAGGCGCTGGGTCTCCTGAAACTTGGCCAGTACCGTTGCCATCGTATCCTGGGAGTGGTGGTAGGCTCCCATGATGGAGGAGAGGGCCTCGTGGAGAGTGGGTTCCCTTGGCCTGTCCGCCCCCTGTCGCACAGCAGTCCTCCCAGTTCCCCTGTGTTCCTGGGCCTCCGTCCCCTGGACCGTGTGCCCACTACCACTGCCCCCAGGTTCCTGTTGTTGTTGGGTTGGTGGGTTAGCCTGGGTTCCCTGTAGTGGTGGACACACAGCTGATTGACGTGTCCTGGGGACGGAGGTATGGGCCCGCTGGGTGGGTGCTGTGCTGGTGGTTCCAGAGGGGGGAAGGTCTGTGGTGGCCTGTGACTGGGTGAGGGCAACCGACTGTCCCGAGGTCCCCGATGGGCCAGGCTGGTCATCTAGATCCAGTTGGGCAGAGCTGCTGTCATCACTGTGGGCCTCTTCTGTTGGTGGTGTGGACATGTGTGGACCCTCCTATCCGGTAACGTTGGGTAGGGGTCCTGCAGGGGTATAAAAGGATGGTTATTACATCTGTATGTGCCATGGTGTGCAATGGATGGGTGACCGTGTACCCCAGTGCTTGCATTCCTGTGTGGGCCCTTGTGTGATGATGGTTTAGGGGTTTGTGTGGGTATGCGCAGTGGGCATGCTTTAGTGATGGGTGTCCATGCTTTGTTGATGTATGCAAGGCTTGGTGTTGGGATGGGTGGTTTGTGTTGTTGGGACATATGTGAGGAGTTGGAGTGCTGGGGGTGAGAGTGAGGGTGGGGGGTATGTGATGGCATGCAGGTAGGGTGGGGGATGTAATAGTTAAGATTTGTCTTACCAGAGTCCATTCCTCCACCTACTCCTGCGAGGCCCTCAGGATGCAGAATCGCCAAGACCTGCTCCTCCCATGTTGTTAGTTGTGGGGGAGGAGGTGGGGGTCCGCCGCCAGTCCGCTGAACCGCCAGGTGGTGTCTTGAGACCGCGGAACGCACCTTCCCCCGTAGGTCGTTCCACCTCTTCCTGATGTCCTTCCGATTTTTTGGGTGCTGTCCCACTGCATTGACCCTGTCCACTATTCTTCACCATAGCTCCATCTTCCTTGCAATTGAGGTGTTCTGCACCTGTGATCATAATAGCTGTGGCTCTACCCGGACGATTTCCTCCACCATGACCATGAGCTCCTCCTCCGAGAACCTGGGGTGTCTTTGCTGTGCCATGGGGTGGTGTAGGTAATGTGCGGGGTGGAGTGTGTGGTGATAAGTGTGCTGATATGTAGTGGGGTGTTGTGTGAGGTGCGTGGAAGTTCTGTGGGTGATGGTGTTGTGTGCCTGTGGATGCTGTTGTTCTTGCTGGTGCTGTCTCTCTCTGGGCTTCTTTCGGAATTTTTGGTCGTAGGGGTTTGTGGTTGATGTGGGTGTGTGTTTTATATTGTAATGGGTGTGTGGGAGTGGTGTGTGTATGTGTCTCAGGTGTGTGTATTTCGAATTGTCCAATGTGGCTGTGTTTTGTATGTGTGTGTGTATTTTGAGCGCGGCGGTGTGTACCGCCAATGGAATACCGCGGTTGAAAGACCGCCATGTGGATTCGTGTGTCGTGATAGTGTGGGCGTATTTCTGTTGGCGTGACGGTGGAGGTTTTGTTATCGCCAGTGTATCACTGACCTTTGGTGTGGCGGACTTGTGTGGGTGTCTGAATTTTGGCGGATTCCGTGCTGTGGGTCATAATAGCTGTGGCGGAATTCCGCGGCCGCGGCGGTGTGTTGGCGATCTTCTGCACGGCAGTAAGCAGCTTTTACCGCCAATGTTGTAATGAGGGCCTAAGTCACACAATTAAAAAAAAAATGTTGTTCACTCCCCAATGCTATATGGAGTGTAGGGTACAATAACACATTTGGAAAAGGCAGGTTCAATGTGCAATTGCACATTCTTTCTTTTTGTATTATTCTTCCAAAAGAAAAATAGTTTTCACCATAGTGACAACTCGTACCCTCCCTGGAAGCATGGCATGTTCCCTTTCCCTTCCCACAAGGGCACTATTCCTAAGAAAAATAGTGGGGGAACTAATAATCAGGCAATTGACAAAGACATCACGAGAAGTAAATTTATATCAGATGATACTCCCCACGTAAAAGATCATAGGCCTATTTTACAAAAATAACACAAAACAACACATTTAACATGATCACAGAGACGTCAAAATAAAAATGTTAAGCTTCACTTTTAATAATCGTATTTGCATTTACCAACAGAAGGGTTGATGGTGTGAAATTTTCCTTTCCTCAGATAACGCATTAAAACTAAGGGCCAGATGTAGGAAGAAAACATTTTGCGAGGTGCAAATTGCGAGTATTAGCGACTCGCAATTTGCACCACGCAAAATGTTATGCAGAAAGGTGTCTCAGACACCTTCTGCGACTCGCTATGGGGTTGCAAAGACCCACCTCATGAATATTCATGAGGCGGGTCGCAGTTTGCGACCCCATAGCGAGTCTAGGCACTCACGGGGATGGTGGCCTGCTGGAGACAGCAGACCACCATGTCCGTGACTGCTTTTGAAAAAAGTAGTTTTTTTTTTTCTCTTTGCAGCCCGTTTTCCTTAAAGGAAAACGAGCTGCAAATAGAAAAAATACCGAAACCTTTTTGTTTCGTTTTTTTTCAGAGTAGGCAGTGGTCCACAGGACCACTGCCTGCTCTGAAATAAAAAATTTTTTTGCATTCACAAAGGGGAAGTGGTCCCATGGGGATCCCTTCCCATTTGCAAATGAGTTACCATCCACTTCAAGTGGATGATAACTGCGAGTTGATTTGCGACTGCTTTCGCGGTCACAAATCAACTCAACATCGCGATGCGGTCGCAAATAGGAAGGGCACACCCCTTCCTATTTGCGAGTCGGAAACACATTTTGCGAGTCGGTACCGACTCGCAAAATGTGTTTCTGCATCACGTGAGGCCTTTTGCCCCTCGCAAACGCCATTTTTCACCGTTTGCGAGGCGCAAAAGGCTACCTACATCTGGCCCATAGTCCCTTCGTGCCCATTCCCACAAACAAAAGTGGAAGAAGCAAGTGAGACAGAGGCTTGCAAGCAGACGGAGGCCCGGTTAAACTCAGCAGTGTTTGCAAATGCAGGCAGCTTACGCTTTGGGGCACAACTTGGCATTGCTCAGCCTGGGCTAAGGGGCGCAGAGTCCATTTTCTACAGATAGTGGGGGGACTGTACGCCCGTGTCCATCCCCAAGTTGTGCCCTGCTTCCCATCCCTAGAAGCAGATGTTCTCCAGCCCTTTTCTGGAGCATATCTCTGGCTATTTCCAGAGTGGGAAAGGGGCATTATTTAGTTTCTGAGAGTTCACAAGCTCTGAGGGCAAATTGCGCCTTGATTTGACCCCCACCCCGTGTAATTGCAAGCAGTCGTAATGTACAATTAAACAGTAGTTTATATAATTATGTTTTCTATGCATTCTTTTGGGGATGCCTTACAGGCGTAAATGGAGTCGGTTTCAATTGTAAACATATTTGTGGACAGATATGGCTTTACGATTTAGGCAGTCTGAAAGTCTAAGGGCATATTTTGCCCCACTTTTTGTGATGCTTCAGTAGGGCAAACTACAAAATCATATCTACTTTGCGTGGCTTTGAGTGGCCTTATAGATATGGAAGAAGGCAAGGCAGTGCAAATCACAGCATTGCCTTACTCTGTGCTTGGGGGGGTTCCATAGGCGTTGCAGTGGGTGTTCCCAAGCAGCTCCCATGGATTTTGACCCTTCCCCAGATTTAAAAAAACATGTAAACCTGGGGTTGTGCCAAAACCTTATGCTTCCCAAGTTGAAGCGTAACAAAGAGAACTAACTTTATTTCTTTATTTCTCCTTGATTTCCCATGTGTTCTGCATTCTGCAGCATACATAGAAAAAGGAAAATGCCTCTTAGGATTGTTTTTGTGCAGGAAGGTGCACCTTCCTGCACAAAAGCAATGCTGCTGACAACACAGACTTCTTTGCACTGTGGTGCAAGGGTGCCTGTGTTGGCGCTAGGCTACTGAAACGGCGCCAGCACAGGGGGAAAGGACAGGAATGCACCGTATTGCATAAATACAGTGCATCCCTGCCCTTTCAATTCGGCGTAAGGCAGTGCCGCAAGTCAAATCCCCATAAGTGAGAGCTCAGGTGAGTAAACCGTATTTCTTGGAAAAAATTGGTGGCGAAAAATCAGCAGGGCCTTGTGATGGGATAGCACAGACAGTGATGGGCACGAGGCCTCTTTCTATGGATTATGGGGTGTAACCTCAACTACGAAGGGGACTGACTGCATGCAGAGGGCATTAAATAATAAACAAGAATTTATTGTCTTGGGGGCAAATGAGTAACATACATCAGAAAAATGAAATAGTAGAAATAGGCAAAATACAAGTTTCAAAGCTGGAAACAAAGCCTGTTTCTCTCAAATGGGTGATCTATTGAGCAAAAGGTCAGTGTTTACAGGTCTTTTCTGAAATATGCAGCTACTGGAGGCCATTTGTCAAAGAGTACTGAGGAGGGAACATTGCACCACTGTACACATTCACTGTTTTAAAGCCATTAACAGCTCTGTTTGCTGAAGAAGCCCAGAGGTCAGACATGGTTAACTCTGCAAACATCAAGGCAAGCACGGGGAACACATGGATTCTGTTTGCCTCATCTGGTGGGAATGTCCGCAGAGTAAAACGGGCAATATTGAAGAACTATATATCATCGACACCTTTTTAGGGCCTTGTAATTCACAGGACCCGTTGCGGTTTGGGGCCAGTTTTAGAAAAAGAAAATTAGAAGTGAAGACAAGTACTAGGTTCACGGTCGACGCTGCTTAAATCGTTTTTCACCATAAAAGGTCTATAATAAAACATTCATAAGCAGCAACTGCATCCAGTAGAAACCATTTGTAACTGATCAGTTGCAATTTCAGCTATGGTTTCCGATGGGTCTGGTTCACAGAACAGTGTACGATCGTACTTACATCTTCACTTAGCACAAATATAACTGTCTCCCCATCACAGTAGTACTCCAGGGAAAATTACGGTTTTCAAAAATGTACAGGCATATGATCTGCACCTTAATTCTATGTCTGCGTACCCACCATCTTGAGATAATCCAAAAATACAGGGTTGGGGAAAATATTAAATTTCACATTACATTTTTTTCCTTTTTTCTTCAGACGCCAAGCAACGTTCCATGTGAACACCTTCATCCCTGTGCCCCTCACGCCCGCCACAAACATTGGGGTGCCTCAAGGTATTTCACACACTTTCAGTGCGGCTTGGGCCTAGGCCCTGCAGGCATAAAGTTAGAAATACAGTGAGTGTGTTTTAGTGTCCAAAACTACTGTGGCATTGGTACTTTCTTTGGGTGGGCCGCGCGCTCGCACACGCACATATTTTTTTTGTTTTTATATATATTTACACACACACACATATATGGGCATAGGAAAGGTTAGAGATAATTTACAAAGGTACGGTTTTGTGCCCTGTTCACCATGTTTATTAATAATATTCTGCATTCTAAAGCAGTTCGTGACACATTTCGGACCATTCTTAGCACTGGACTGAACAGGAGTTACTATTCCCCGATGTAATAATGCTCAAATTATCACCTTCGGAAGGATGTATAGGCTAAGGAGTCCCTGCGAGTTTTCACGCTATTGACCTGCTGATGTCATCAAATGCCGGAAAGATATACCTGAGTCACACTGGCAACATGAACCACTGACCCTTGTGGTACCATCTTTACTCATGAAAGGCAATGGACCCTGACTTTGTAAATCAAAATATTCAATTTATGTGTCAGTGTTTCAACTACCAGGCACAGCGGTCGGTCCAGGGTGTTGGGTGGGAGGAAGGGGTGGGAGGAGTAACTTCTGTAGGTTGCTATGGATCTCAAGTGTGTTCTTACCATGGTTCTCAAGATATTCAATTATTTTAACTTGCATGGTAAAGAAACTGCACCCGAAGCTATGTTTATAATTTATAACAGACCTCGTAGGAGGAACATGCAATCTTTTGTTTTTCATGTAAGTTGCTTTTTTTTCTTTTTTCAAAAATTGACTTTTTTAATGACCGCTGGGGATATTTTCTATACAAGGCTGATAGTTATGGAATTTTAACACCCAGATTGAATGGATAAGCGCCAGTTCCTTGGTACAGAAAATGAATTTTAAAACAAACCTGACCTTTTCGAGCCAATATAAAAGCAAGCATAAGCAAAGCCAACTTGGGGGGCTTTTGTCTTTGTCAATGTAATTTCTTTTAGCCATGTTGTGCAGCGGCGCTGCCGCAGTGTCGTGTTTACAATTATGAAGAGGACACTGGAGCAACTATAACCTGCCTCCTCGAGTCAAGGAGGACTGGGCGCCTGACAGCTCTCTGTTCTACTATCTGCATCTGTCATCATGACTGACACAGGGACAGCAGTCAGCTGCCTCAGGAGCACTTTATTTTGGAAAGGCAACAAATACCTCCCTCTACAGCAGGCAATGTCCATGGCGTCATTTACCACCCACCGGGGCCTTATGCAAGGTCGGGAGGATGGGTGAGCATTGTGGTCTGTAAAGGTATGACGTTCACAAGCACTGCCAAAGCCTATAGATGTACGCATTGTGAGCCATATTAAACATGTAAACATGCTTCTGTGAACAAATAAAGCAAAATGATTAATTTATGTGTACAATGTATCTATAAGATATATATTTAATGAGTGGTGATGCAGAATACTTTTGAGATGTAAATATAGCCACTCATGCATTGCTCCATACGAGGTTGAATGACATACTAAACAACGCATTATCTGATAGATAAATACTTCACCGGGTGGAATCATAGTCCACTCAAAGTATGCTTTATACAACTGGTAGCAATAGGCCATGCAGGCAGCTGCATTGTCAAGCCAGACCTAAAAAGTGCACAGGTAACCTAATAAAATGTTATGCAGAGATTCCCCTAACCAGAGTGCATTATAACTTTGAAAACATTAACTAAAATACATGATTTTACTTTTTACAACCTCATTTGAAGGTGCCAAACATTGTAATCGATTAAAAAAGAAAAACATGCAAGTAAGTTAAAAGTGCACAACTACATCCTGTTCATGTATGTCTCATAGTTCAGCACTAATATTAATCTCTCCATGTTATGTAAACACCTAGAGAGATAACATTTCTAACAAATGTTCAAATTCCTTAAAAGCTAGCTTGAACTGATTGATACCATATCTTCTAACTGTGAAATATTTTTGGTTATGGAACTACGGCCCATATTTAAGAAAAAGTGGTGCATTAGAGCTGATGCGCCACTTTTTCTGCGCCCCCTACCGGCACCTAACGACACCATGTTTGCGCCATATCTATAATACAGTGCACATGGCAGTCGCTAGCACAATAGCATCAACATTTTTTATGCTATTGTAGCGCTTTGCTACACTAGCGTCAAAAATGTTGAGGCAAGGGTAGCAAAGTGCAAGGAGGCCCGTAGGTTTCTATGGGAGTGTCACTTTAACGCTTGCTCTGAGCATGTGTTAAAAATGACACCAAAAATGTCGCAGTGAAATCTGTTAAATTTCACTGTGCCATTTTTGTGGGCCTCCTAACGCCAGAACTCCCCCCTTGCATACATTATGCCTGGCGCAGGCATAACATGGTCAAGGGTTTTACAAAGTGGCACAGTGCATGCATTGTTTCACTTTGTAAATGTGCCACGTGCAAAAAGCCACTTTAGTGCCACCTCAGGGTAAAATAAAAAATGACGCTATGGTGGTGCTAAGATGGTGCTAGGGACTCTTAAATATATCCCTACAGCTCTTAGGGCCTGATACAGAATTGCAGTGGGCAAAATTCATTAGCGTTGTAAGTGAAAATTCGACTTGCACTAGGTTGCTTTTAGACATCTGTGCCACTGTGGTGCAAAAGAACAAATTGCACTGAATAATATGCACCATTTCGCCAAAGTTGGATGGCATAATGTCTGCCAAAATTCGAAAATATCCCAATAAATCCTCTTAAGAAAAGGCATGCAGTGCCCAGCGGTTCCATGCCCCTCCCCTTCAGCATTTTACATGGAACCCATGTGTTCTTGTTAAACACGTGTAGTTAACAATGCCAGAAACTGTATTGTGCGATATTTGGTACTGCCCCAAATACTTTCTCCTCTCTCCTATTCTCACCACTCACCATCACATCCCAGTGTTTAAAATGTACTCTAATCCAAACCTGTGCTTGTATTAAATTAGAAGTGGCCCGATGCAGAATTCTGTAGCTTCATGACGCTAGCAACTAGCCTATTTCATGAATAACGATCCGGGTTTTATGCTATGCAATTTTTCACCTTTTCATCTGTATTTAACCATATTTTTTTCCTTCATTTACGGGTACTTGTTCACATGTATTTTTGATAGTGCAATTTTTTAAGTTGCAACTAGTATTTTAACACTTTAATTTTTATGAAAAATATACCCACGGAATTGGACTTCAGTAAGATGTTAACGCTTAATTAAACGGACATATAGAAAAATGCATTTTATTAGGTTTTCCTGAACACACATTGTGAGGTTTGATGTAGAAAAACAAGCAACAGTCGTTCTACTCTCTTTTTTAATGAAATAAACGGTGTACAACTACTTATCAAGAGATGTAGGTGAAGGAACTGTTAGTAATAAGTCAGGTTAAACCTGTCAACATGTACCTGGGTGGGGGAATCCCCGCACATATGGATTTTGCAACAGAAAGCTCCAAAATATTCATGTCATGCTTCAATTTTGGGTAAAACTCGGAATAGGGCCTACTTATTGCACCCGCTAAATTTCTAACCCTGTATTGATAAGGTATGATAAATATAGAATACTCCTTTCGGGCAATCATAATACAAATTGGAACTGTATGCCATCAGGCTTTGCATGCTGGAGTCTAAACCAGCATACCCTGCACTTCAAGTGCAAAATACGTTAATATCAGTTAGTGGTGCAAATCCATTTGCATCATCTCCTAAACACGGATGTCATTTAGGGGTTTCCAGGGACCACAACTGTGACCCATAACTTGCCTCTCGTAGCTTGGTCAGTAAGACTGGGAGGGGGAGCTTTAGATTTTCTAACGATTACACTGGCATATTATGTTAAATTACATTAAACAACCACCAGGGTGCATGAGAGGGGTTTAAGGGGCAGTGAAAAGGGAGATGAATGCAGATTGGTAGGGATACAAAGTGGGAGGAAAGACAATATTTTGTAAAGTAACTAACATTTTTTAATTCTTTCAAAACAGAGAAAGAGAGTGAGTGTGTGTGTGCGTTTTTGTCTGTGTAGGGAAACTTCCTGGTGCAATCCAACAGACACCTCACTATTCCAAAGAATCTATAGCCAACTATTGACCAGAAAATGCATTTATTAGAGGGGGTGTAACGTCCCCTCTGAAGCTACACCCTTGGCTCTTGTGACCCCCTGGCACTGCCTTTGCGATTCCTGGCCTCAGAGGTGGCAAAATCAGTGCAAAACACAGGGGTAGCTCCATGTTCATTACTGTTAGAAACGGGGTCTCTAGTTGGCAGTCGGTTTGCAACCTGTCCTAGTAGGGACCCTCAGTCTAGTCAAGATAAGGGAGATATCCGCTTGGATAACCCTTGTTCACCCCCTTGGAAGCTTGGCATGAGCAGTCAGGCTTATCTCAGGAGCAATGTGTAAAGCATTTGCACAAAACACACAGTAATACAGTGAAAACACTACGAAAGGACATCACACCAGTTTTAGAAAAATAGCCAATATTTATCAATATAAGACAAGACCAAACTGAGAAACACCCAATATACAGTAATAAAGATATGAATTTTGCAAGAATTACTTAAATATACAGTTTCTTGAAGTCGGTAGCTCCACGTGGGGCCATCACAGCAGCCTGATCAACAAAACCAACAGTTCAGGCCAGCTGCGGCATCACGGGCCAACTACACTGTCGGGAAGACCTGCAAACTGTACCTTTGGAATTGCAGGGTGTCGTGATCCTCGCAATGAGTTCCGGAGAGTGATGTCCCTGCGTTGTGGTGTCGGTTCCGGAGGTCGGTGCGGGGATCGTTGGGCCCTTGAAGTCAGACACGTTGCAGATCGAACTCCGGGCTGATGAAGTCAGGAGCGCTGGTATGGATGGCGTCGGGGCTGCGGTGCGAAGCGGGAAGATGTGACTTGCAGTGCCCACAGGTTGTGGTGGAGGCAGTGACTCGATGACGGCATACGGTGGCGCTGGTGAGACCAGGGCTGCGATGTGAAGTGGGGCGGTGCGACATGCGGTGTCACCAGGTCACGGTGCAGGCAGTGTCATCAGTAGGCTCAAGTCAGAGGTGCAGCACGGGACGGGCTCCGTGCGGCATCTCCGGGTCACTGAGCAGACAGGGACATCTGTTGATGACACTGGAGTCGTCGATGGTGCTGGTGTCGGTGGACCGGGGCTGCGGTGAGGGATGGGACAGTGCTTCGTGTACCTGATGAGGGGTGTCCACGGGCCACAGTGCAGGCAGCGGCGGGGATTCCCAGGCTGCGGTGTGGGCCAGGCAATGCCAGATTGCGGGGCCCACAGGTCATGGTGCAATCAGAGGCTCGGTGGTGGCATCAGATGTTGGTGAGTCCAGGTTTGCGGTGCGAAGTGGGGCAGTGGGGCAGTGTGACTTTGTGCGGCGCTGGAAGGTCATGGTGCAGGCCAGCGGCATAGTTGGCAGCATGGCAGTGGTTGTTCTTCTTGAACAGCATAAAACACACAGTTCCAAGTCCTGTAGGCAGATGAAACTGAAGTCTTTGATATCACTGAGACTTCCAACAGGAGGCAAGCTCTACTCCAAGCCCTTGGAAAACTTTCTCAAGCTGGATACACTGCAAATTTCACCCTTTGCTCTCTTTTAAGATAGAAGCAGCAACTGCAAGCCAACCCAGCAAAGCAACACAGCAATGGGGCAGTACTCCTCCTCCAGCTCTTTGGCTCTTCTCCTTAGCAGAGGTTCCTCTTGATTCCAGAAAGATTCCAGAAAGATTCTAAAATTCTGGGGTTTTGGTTCCAATACGTATACCCCTTTCTGTCTTTGAAGTTGGCAAACTTCAAAGGAAATTCTCAGTTGTTTGCAAGATCCTTCCTTGTCCAGGCCAGGCCCCAGACACACACCAGGGGGTTTGAGACTGCATTGTATGAGGGCAGGTACAGTCCTTTCAGGTGTAAGTGACCACTCCTCCCTTCACTCGAGCTCTGATGGCTTATCAGGATATACAGGCTACACACCAGCTCCCTTTGTATCACTGTCTAGAGGAGAGCTGTAAACAGCCCAACTGTCCCAGGCAGTAAATCCACAAACAGGCCAGTCACAGAATGGTTTAAGCAGGAAAATGCCTACTTTCTAAAAGTGGATTTTCAAACTAACAATCAAAAAAACAACTTCACTGAAAGATGTATTTTCAATTTGTGAGTTTAGAGACCCCAGAATCCAGATTTACATCTGCTCTCAAAGGAAATCTGCACATTTACAGTTATTTAAAGTGAGCGCCCATGTTAACCTATGAGAGAGATAGGCCTTGCAACAGTGAAGTCTGAATTTAACAGTATTTCACTGTTAGGACGTGTAACACACATCAGTACATGTCCCATCTTTAACATACACTGCACCCTGCCATGGGGCTACCTATGGCCTACCTTAGGGATGCCTTATATGTATAAAAAGGAAAGGTTTGGGCCTGGCAAGTGGGTGAACTTGCCAGGTCGAATTGGCAGCTTAAAACTGCACACACAGACACTGCAGTGGCAGGTCTGAGACATGTTTACAGGGCTACTCGTAGGTGGCACAATCAGTGCTGCAGGCCCACCAGTAGCATTTAATTTACAGCTCCTGGGCACCTCTAGTGCACTTTACTAGGGACTTACCAGTAAATCAAATATGCCAATCATGGATGAACCAATCAACAGTACAATTTATATAGGGAGCACTTGCACTTTTGCTCTGATTAGCAGTGGTAAAGTGTGCAGAGACAATAAACCAGCAAAAAGAGAGTCCAGTATACTATAAAAACAGGAGGTCAGAAGGCAAAAAGACAGGGGAGACATGCCAAAAAGCTGCCAGGTTTAACAATTACTGTCTGCCCATTTTTCATTTTAGAAATAGTAAATAATGTTCTATTCTTCACTATTAGTGTATTAACAAATGGAGCACCCTTAGGACCTTTGGTGGCAGCTGTGGTAAGTAAAAATTATTTTAAATGTATGTTTAATGCATGCATGCTTGTGGTTGGGCGAGAGTGTATTTAAGCAAGAGAGAGCGAGGGTATGTGTGAATAAGTGTGTTGGTATGTGTAAGCATATTTGTGTGAGTGAGAATGAAGTGACAGGTAGTGTGAGAGATTGTGGCACAGATTTTGTATTCTTTGATGCAAGGCAATGCTGCACCAAACTTGCTGCATTAAAGGGAGAGAGAAAAAAAATGCCATATCCAATAAGATATGGCACATTTTTCCTCTCCCCATTCACTGGGAACCTTCAATCAATCATTCAATCACAGATTTGTATAGCGTGACTACTCACCCGTGAGGTTCTCAAGGTGCTGGCGGAGGGAGGGGGTGTTCAGGATCAGTCGAAGAGCCAGGTCCTGCGGTCCTTTCTGAACTGCGACAGGGTCGGAGACTGCCTGAGGAGGATGGGAGGGTGCTCCAGATCTTGGTGGCAATTTAGGAGAAGGATCTTCCTCCAGCTGTGGTCTTCCAGATGCGGGGGGCGTTGGCAAGGGCCTGGTCGGTGGAGCGAAGTTGTCTGGCAGGAGTGTAGAAGGAGAGTCTGTGGTTGAGGTAGTCTGGTCCGGGGGCGTGGCCAAGATGGTGGCCAGAGCGGACGCCTGAACAAAGAGCTCCGCTCACGGCCCACCTTTAGTACAATAATCCTGGTCCCTGCTGTGCAATTCAGCGAGGAGGCTTATCCTCTAACCTGGGGACAGCCTCTAGGATTAACGAGCTGAGTGAGTGGACTCCGTGTTGAGCCGCCGGGGAGAACAAAAGGAAACGCGTCCGGTGCCGCAGAGTGGGAGAGCCGGCTGCAGGAATAAAGGAAGGAATAACGGCAACGCGACACTGGAGTGACCCCATCGGACCTCCCCGAGTCTTTCCCTGGACGCTGGGGCTGTGACGCCTGATCGACCGCACGGCGGTGATCCGAGCCGTCCTTGCGGTGCGGGGCCCGCGGGCGCCGCGCCCCCGGCCGCACCCTGGCTGGATTGCCTCTGGATTGAGGTGCGCAAGGTGAGCGGGCGCGGCCTCCGGTCGGGGGGCGACGCCCGGGGTGTCCTGCCTATGCGGCTCTTCTTGTGCGGGGGCGGCGGGCGAGCTCTGGGCCCCGCGGGTGTGGGCGCCGGGCGCACCGGGGCTTTGGCCGGGTGTACTGGCTCGCTGGTGCCGGCCGCGCCCTTCAGGGAACAGTGTGCTGATCGCGCTCGCCCGCGGGGGGCTCGAGCACTGGGTTGCCCGCTGGGGCGCTTCCCCCGTGAGGGGTCTGCGCGGGCATCAGTCCCGGACACGTGTGGCCCTCGGGCCCCCTCCTGGTGTGGGCGCCGACAGCACTGGGGCTTGGGCCGAGGGGTACCGGCCTGCTGGGGGCGGTCCCCACACCATCAAGACGAAGGACTGATCGTGCCTGTCCCCGGCCCTTGGGGGCAATTCGGCTGATTGCGTCGTCCTGGTGCCGCAGTTTTGACCAGGCGGCGAAATAAACAAAGTGAAAAGAAGACTCTGGGGAAAAACCAAAAGAAAAGAAAACAAAAGTAGAGGAGGAAAAAAATAAAAATAAATTAAGTACGATAGAAACATAATAGAGACTGAACAAGGACATAAGCGGAAAAAGAAACATCTCAATAAACCACAACAAGCAGAAACGATTGCTACTGGGGCGGGGCTGGTGGTGATACCAGTAGTTAAACAGCTGGAGGTGAAAAATAATTTCTCAAGCAAAATAAAGAAACAAAGCATCAAGAAGTGACGCTCAAAAGCTAGGCCCCGGACAGCCCTCGGGATAGCTCCACCACAGTAGCACCCACCGGCCCCCCCGAACTATCCATCTATTGCACGCAGGCCCTCTGTTCCGATTTGTCCGGGCCCGCTGGTGACTTCACATAACCCGGTCTCACCCCGTGAAGCAGGAGTCGCCATGGTCAAACCGAAACACCCCAAATTGGGGACCCCCACTGACGGGGATCACCCCCCTCCCACTGGTCACCCGGATACGCAGTCAGCAACACTGCTTCAACTGAGCGAAACACTGCGTACACACTCCCTACAGTTCGACAAAATCATGCAAGCAATAATGGATACCAAAACCTCGCTGGAGGGGAAAATTGATGCCGCAGCCTTAGAAGTCTCGCTGCTTCGTGCTGACCACCGCAAATTAACAGATAGAGTCCACAATACAGAATTAGTGTTAAAAACTGTACAACCAGAGGTAGCAGACATGAAAACCAAAATCCAACAAATGGAAACGGACCTGGCACAGCTGCAACGCAGGGCCGAGGATGCGGAAGGTCGCTCAAGATGCAACAACATCAGATTAATTGGCATCCCGGAACACTTGGAGCTACCTAAAGCTGAGGACTTCATAGAGAACTGGCTGAAAGACATAATGAAAATACAAGACGCCACCAGAAGCTCCAGTGATAGAAAGAGCTCATAGAATCCCGGGCAGACCCCCTACGCCCAGAGCACCACCTCGTCCTCATGGAGAAAGAGACTCAGTCCTCCAACACTTCAGAACCGCAAACCAAATCAGCTTGGAAAATAGCAATGTAACTGCCTACCCAGATGACACGATGGAAGTGCAACGTAAAAGAGCATCATATATCAAAATCAAACAACTGCTGCGGGAACATAGTATCACCTACTCACTCATGTTTCCAGCCCGCCTGCGTATAATCATCGATGAGAAAACGCTCATGTTCCCCACACCGGAGGACGCATGGACTTGGATCCACGCTAAGGGATTGGTCAGCTCGCCCAAAGAAAAGGTAGCAACCGAAGAATGGATCACCCCCAGCGCCAGAAGGAAAAAAAAAGCTAAGGCAACGTCGCGTCCAACAAAATCACAAATGGAAGCGGATCAAGTGCAAATTCTAAGGGAAACCAGCACATTCACCCGGTCGCAAACCGACACCAGGAGTGAAGCAGACGTCACCGACAGCGGCTCCCCCGGAAGGGAATCCAGCCCATCCCTCTCCCCCTTCTGGTTGGCCCCGACCTAACTCAGCGCTCGGCGAGCGAGCTCTAGGGCCCCAAAGGGCGTGCCCGCCGCGCCCTCCCCGGGTGTGGTGTGTAAGGGGGCGGGGCACCCCTCTCCCCGTCGCGCGCATGGAGGCTCGCGACTCTCCAGAGATGAGGCCCGCCGGATTGCCGCCCTGGAGGAGGCTCTTTGGACCTATACTGGATGACGCTGCTACAACGAGGAGCACACAGGGAAAGTACTATCCTGGGGGTGGGCCATTTGGTGCCCGTCCTTAACCAATCCACGTTCCTCACCACCCTAACTATACCCGTATGGAACTTAACCACCCAGACAACCGTTTAGGCACCGGTTGTGCCACTTTGTTCAAGTCCGGGCTTTACCCGAAATATCCTTTTTTTGTAATTTTCTCTCTTTCCCCTTTTCCTATCACATCTTTGCAGTATCTTCCTTCTTCGGGGCCGGGGTGGCTCGTGGGCGGGGGCGGGGCATGCGGGGGGTGCGAAAGGGGGGAACGCGTAATGGGCTAACAGCGTTTAGCGGTCGAAACTGGGACCCTGGGATCACATCACAAGGCGCCCCATAACTCCATACAATACAATGAATAAGGAACCAATATACAATATAATATCCTGGAACGTGAAGGGAATGGCGGGAATAAATAAGCGCAATAGGATACACGCACATCTAAAACGACACCGTATTCACATAGCCATTCTTCAAGAAACTCATATCACACCTGAAGATAACCCATGGCTTGAAAGGAGATGGGCGGGACAGGTATATGGCTCTGGAAAATCATCTTTCGCCAGAGGGGTTCTGATCTGGATAGCTCCAGGGGTCCCCTATGTGGTTCAGAGCAGCATAATTGATAGCGAGGGCAGGTATATACAATTAGTGGGTCATTTGGATGGGGAGATGTTAGTGATTAACGGGTTATACGTCCCGAATGTCGGACAGGGCGAATTCCTACAAAGAACGATCTCTCACACTTATCAAACGACTTACCCTCATCCTGCACCTGGGGCGGGGACATGAACTGCGTTCCACAAACGAACATGGACAGATCGCATCCCCCCATAACGGCCGCCCCAATAACTAAAAATTCACAGATGCTACAAGCATGGATGACGGACCGCCGCCTGACAGACTCATGGAGACACCTACACCCTCAGGATAGGGAATACTCCTATTACTCCCCGGTACATCTCCTCCACACCCGCATAGATCTTATTCTCACCTCACAGGACTTAACACGCAAAATAACAGGCGCGGAATATACCGCCAGGGTAATCTCTGATCATTGCCCACTTATTGTCCACATCAGATGGGGCAGACCACGCGCTTGTATCCCAACCTGGTGCCTTCAAACCCAGCGACTACAAGACCCTCCTTTTAAAAAAGAGATAGCCACACACCTTTCCTCTTACTTCACCCAAAATGATGGGACAACGAGCACTAGAGCAAACGAGTGGGATGCACACAAGGCAGTCATAAGAGGAGCGTGCATATCAACGACAGTAGGAGTACGTCAAACACTAAAACGTAAGCTCCGTAGACTAGAAAGTGAAGTCCACTCCTCTGAGTGTAACTTCGCAAGGGGCACAATCACGCAGGCGGAGCTAACTAGAACACGTACGCAATGGAACGAAGTAGACAATCGGCTCAGGCACTTTGACTATCGTCACTACATGGCCCGCACACATGCGGAAGGGGATAGATAAGGCAAACTTCTGTCATGGCTCACAAGCAACGAACGCCGCAAGGCCACCATAGGGGCCATCTGCCTCGAAACAGGACTAATAGTAAATACCCAAGCAGATATTAACAGAGCCTTTAGGGAGTATTATAGCACACTCTACACAGCTCCACCTCCACCCTCCGCAGCACTATTAAGCGAGTTTTTCAACGGTATTAGCTTAAACTGCCTAACTGCCACTCAGGCAGTGGAACTAGATAGACCGATAGATATAACAGAAGTACAACGGGCTCTACAACAACTACCACATGGCAAGGCACCCGGTAGTGGCAGCTTACCTATTGAATATTACAGCACATTCCCGGCTCAAACATTAACCCCATATCTTGCGATGCTATCTGAGGCCTTAAAACGTGGCCAGCTGCCCGACATGTGCCGCAAGGCGCTGATAGCGGTACTGCCCAAAACTGGTCGTGACCCACTAGATGTACGCTCATACAGGCCTCTATCGCTACTGAATACAGACTGCAAACTACTTGGTAAAATCTTAGCCAATCGCTTACTCCCATGCATACCAGAATTGGGCCACCGAGACCAGTCCAGCGTTATACCAGGACGTAATACCTATAGCAATAGACGGAATCTTTTAAGCCTGATGGCAAACTCACCAGAGGGCGATCAACACCAAGTAGCAGTGTCACTAGACATAGAAAAAGCGTTTGACACGCTAGGGTGGCCTTTCCTGATGGAAACACTCCGTCGCATGGGATTCGGACGGACATATATTGACTGGGTAAAGGTACTTTACACTAGCCCCTCAGCGAGGGTCAAAACAGGTGACACGATCTCTCAATCTTTCAATATAGAAAGAGGAACCAGACAGGGATGCCCATTGTCCCCACTCTTATTTGCTCTTGCCATCGAGCCATTAGCTGCTCGTCTGCGCGCGGTGGCCTCAGAGTGGGGCGTCCACGATGATCATGAATTCCGCATAGTGTCTCTGTACGCAGACGATGCACTTATCTTTCTCCGAGATCACACTGAATCCTTGCCCGACTTGCTGAAGCTACTGCATAAATTTGGCTCAGTGGCCGGGCTGAAGGTGAACTGGTCAAAATCGTGTATATTTCCCATGTGCCCAGTTCCTGAAGCACACAGGATGCCCTCTAATCCGGGCGACCTGAAGTGGTGCTACACCACTTTTAAATACCTGGGAATAAACATATACCATGACGTGCGGGACCTTAGAGACGGCAACCTCGGACAAGCGATCAGATCCATTAGGGGCTCTTTGCCCTTCTGGTGCTCACTTCCACTCTCGCCCATGGGCAGAGTGGCCATAGCAAAGATGATAATACTACCCCGCCTGTTATACTTTTTCATGGCCCTCCCACTGGCTTTACCCGCCTCCTTCTTTAAACCTCTGAATAGCTTATTAACAGCTCTAATCTGGGGCAATGGTCGGCGGCGCGTGGCGTTAACTAAAATATACCAGCCACTTACAATGGGCGGACTAGGGGCACCCAGATTCGAATTATATTACGCAGCGGCCCACCTGCAATGGATATCTACTTGGCTCGGATGCCCCGACAGCGCAGAGTCACAGTGGATCCTCGCGAGTCTGGGAAACACGGGAGTACTGCAATACCTCATGAATCGCGAGTGCCCCAAACACCCGCGCAACATCTTATTAAAAACCACGCACTGGATATGGGGCCGATACCCTCTAACTGGCAATAAAACACCACAGTACTCGCCCAGGATCCCACTACTGGCCATCCCGAAACTCGCCACAATATCTACCAAGGTGGGCATGGGAGGATGGTAAGACAAGGGCATATGCACAGTCGGCGACATATACAACGAAGGTCACCTCCTAACTTACAAGGCTCTGTCTGACAAATACAACTTGAGTCAAGGTAGTTTTATAACATTTGGAGCAGTGCGACAGGTACTATGCTCTCGCTGGAAATGCGGAAACTCTGAACCAATTGTCTCCCCCACACTACATGACCTGTTAGAAAACATAGTCGCCCCAATAAAAGTATAGCATACATAATCCTAACCACCCACCTTGAACATAGACAAGAACAGGCAAAAAATAGATGGGACTGCATGCTGTCAGAACCCCTCTCACAGCCTGCATGGAACCAGGCTATGAAAACGATACACGAGGTATCACGCAACCCGCGTTTCCGTTACACCCAGTTCAATTATCTGCACCAAACATACCTATCACCCCACCGCATTACACGCATGTTCCCTCAATCGCCGCAGACGTGCCCCAGATGCGGAAACACCAATGCCACCTTCTACCACATGACTTGGGACTGCCCCCCAATCCGAAACGTATGGAATGACATAATAACATTGCTGACCGAATGGACAGCTGTTACACTGTCCCCCACACCTGAGTTATGCTTACTGGGAATAGGCCCATGTCCCAAAAGACGGAAACACACACTCAGATGCATAGCTCTAGCGCTGGTGATGTACAGACACCTCATAGCTATGCACTGGAAAGCCCCGGCCGCTCTGGGCACTGATCAATGGCGCTCTGAACTACTGCGCTGGGCCAAGGCCGAGGCGCAAACGCTGCAGCTTCTCCGAGACAAAGGGATCCTGGTCAAGGGCCTAAATACTTGGAATTCCTTCGTGATAGCTATAGAAAGTAAAGACGACGAGCGACCTCCCTGAATATTCTCTTAAGGGGCAATGCTCGAGCGCAAGATAAAACTAACACATTAAAAACAATTAGACTTCACTACAAATACCATAAAGTCGTATTCCAATTCACAAAATGCGACACAGCCACAAAGGGAGGCTCAGTCACTCTACCAGCAAATAAATACACAGCTGGAACGTAAAAGGGGGACTGCGGTCTTCTGCCCGTGCTTGCCCCCCCAGCCGCCCTTCCCCTTCCTCGCTTGCGCTCGCTGGGCCCCCGACCCTCTCACTGCGCTCCTCTCTTGTTCTCCCATGTCTGTAGACTATCATTCCACTAGGTAGATTAACATGATGCTTTGCTCTGGCCCTGCCCCCTGGGCCTAGCACACGCCTGCGTGGGGGCTTGCGCGGGCTGGCAGTCGGGCGGGGGGGGCTCCGGCCAGGGAATGGTGAATGTGGCCGCCAGGGGAAGAGTGGAGTGTATTACCCCTTGTACCGCAATATAAACTACCTGTATCTTTCTTCTGTGTTATCTGTTGGTTGACATAGCAATAAAAATATATTAAAAAAAAAAAAAGAGGTAGTCTGGTCCTGCGTTATGTAGGGTCTTGTAGGCATGGGTCAGGAACTTGAAGGTGATTCTCTTGTCGATAGTCAACCAGTGAAGGTCTCTCATAAGGGCCGAGGTGTGCCTGTGTCGGGCGTTCTTGATGAGATGGGCGGTGGTGTTCTGGATGTGTTGCAGCATTTTCTGGGTCTTGGCGGTGGTTCCAGCGTAGAGTGTGTTGCCGTAGTCGAGGCGGCTGCTGACGAGGGACTGGGTGACTGTCCTTCTGGCTTCGTTTGGGATCCATTTGTAGATTTTTCAGAGCATGCGCAGGTTGTGGAAGCATTCTGATGAGACAGCGCTCAACTGTTGGTTGATTGAGAGCGATGAGTCTAGGATAACGCCGAGGTTGGTGGGGTAGGGGTGTTTCTGGGGCAGCGGGGTACTAGGAGTCGTTCCAGGCAGTGGGAGTAGAGCCGAGGATGAGGACTTCTGTCTTGTCCGAATTCAGCTTGAGGCAACTGTCTTTCATCCAGGCGGCGACTGCCCTCATTCCTTCGCGGAGGTTGTTCTTGGAGGTGGTCGGGTTGTTGGTGAGGGAGACGATCAGTTGGGTGTCGTCGGTTCTTGAGGTCTGCTGGGTCAGCTGAGGATTTCTTCAGCAGAAGGTTGATCTCGGCGTGTTTCCAGCTCTCTGGGAAGGTGGCGGTTTCGAAGGAGCGGTTGATGGTATGTCAGAGTTTGGGTGCGATGATGTTGCTGGCTTTGTTGAAGATGTGGTTGGGGCAGGGGTCAGTGGGTGCTCCTAAGTGGATGGTTGCAATGATGTTGCAGGTCTTATCATCGGTGATGCTGTTCCAGCAGAGGAGGGCAGGGGCACAGTGACGCTTCGGTCGACGAGCTGGTGGTGGGAGTAGTGGGGGTGATCTTGGGTGGTGAAGCTGTCATAGATGTCTGCGATCTTGTGGCGGAGTTAGATGGCAAGGTTTTTGCAGAGTTCCTGCAACGGGGTGATGTCGGTGGAGTCAAAGCTGGGATGGTGAATTCTCTGATCACTGTAAAAAGTTCCTTCCTGTTGTGGGCATTGCTGTTGATGCGTTGTTGCAGGGTGAGTTATTTGGTGGTCCTGATGAGCTGGTCGTGATGTTTGATGGTGCTTTTGAAGGTTTCATGGTTTGCGGGGGTCTTGTCGGTGTGCCATTTCTTCTCTGGATGTTTTCAGGCCTGCTTTGATTCTTTGAGTGCAGGTGAACCAGTTTGCCTTCTTGTCTGTGCCTCTGTTGTGGGGTATTTTGAGGGGGTGTGGGTGTTGGCGCAGTCGTGATCCATTTGTGGAGGTTGTGTGCATCAGTGTTGACATCGTCGTCTGCTTGGCGGGGTGTTGGATTGAGGCTGGCGGTGAGCTGTGGTTCGTGACCTTGTTCCAACTTCTGTGGGGAAGCTGGGGCGTTTGCTGGCGATCAATGGGTTTGCTGAAGGTGAAGTGAATGCAGCAGTGGTCGGTCCAATGGGATTTGGTGGTGTGGCTGATGGAGACCTGATTGCTGGCGGAGAAGATGGGGTCCAGTGTGTGTCTGGCCGAATGAGTGGGTGCGGTGACGAGTTGCTTGAGTCTGAGGTTGGTGAGGTTTTGATCAGATTGATGGAATTTTTGTTGTTTGGGTTTTCCAGGTGGAAGTTGAGGTCCCCCAGGAGGATATAGTAGTCCTTGGATGCGAGTACGTGGGTACTGCCGAGGTCGGCGTTGCAGAATGGGTGGGGGAGTCCTGGAGGTCTGTAGATGAGGGTCCCTCGGGGGTTGAACCAGGTTTCAGTGAGGAAGGCAACATCTGGGGAAGTTGAGTCGAGTAGGTTCCAGACTTCGACGGCGTGCTTCTGTACATAGCGGGTGTTGATGAGGATGCAGCTGAGGTGGTTGCGTTTTGTTCCTTGGGTCCTTGGGGCGGTTCTTTGGAGGCTGGTGAAGTTGCAGTTCCTGCAGGTGAAGGGTCCCTTGGTGTAAGGAAATGCCTCCTTGGCATGGTTACCCCCTGACTTTTTGCCTTTGCTGATGCTATGTTTTGAATTGAAAGTGTGCTGAGGCCTGCTAACCAGGCCCCAGCACCAGTGTTCTTTCCCTAACCTGTACTTTTGATTCCACAATTGGCACACCCTGGCATCCAGGTAAGTCCCTTGTAACTGGTACCCCTGGTACCAAGGGCCCTGATGCCAGGGAAGGTCTCTAAGGGCTGCAGCATATCTTATGTCACCCTGGGGACCCCTCACTCAGCACAGACACACTGCTTACCAGCTTGTGTGTGCTGGTGAGAACAAAACGAGTAAGTCGACATGGCACTCCCCTCAGGGTGCCATGCCAACATCACACTGCCTATGCAGTATAGATAAGTCACCCCTCTAGTAGGCCTTACAGCCTTAAGGCAGGGTGCACTATACCATAGGTGAGGGCACCAGTACATGAGTACTGTGCCCCTACAGTGTCTAAGCCAAACCTTAGACATTGTAAGTGCAGGGTAGCCATAAGAGTATATGGTCTGGGAGTCTGTCAAACACGGACTCCACAGCACCATAATGGCTACACTGAAAACTGGGAAGTTTGGTATCAAACTTCTCAGCACAAAAAATGCACACTGATGCCAGTGTACATTTTATTGTGAAATACACCCCAGAGGGCACCTTAGAGGTGCCCCCTGAAACCTTAACCGACTATCTGTGTAGGCTGACTAGTTCCAGCAGCCTGCCACAACCGAGTCATGTTGCTGGCCCCATGAGGAGAGTGCCTTTGTCACTCTGAGGCCAGTAACAAAGCCTGCACTGGGTGGAGATGCTAACACCTCCCCCAGGCAGGAGCTGTCACACCTGGCGGTGAGCCTCAAAGGCTCACCCCTTTGTGCCAGCACCGCAGGACACTCCAGCTAGTGGAGTTGCCCGCCCCCTCCGGCCACGGCCCCCACTTTTGGTGGCAAGGCCGGAAAAAATAATGAGAATAACAAGGAGGAGTCACTGGCCAGTCAGGACAGCCCCTAAGGTGTCCTGAGCTGAAGTGACTCTAACTTTTAGAAATCCTCCATCTTGCAGATGGAGGATTCCCCAATAGGATTAGGGATGTGACCCCCTCCCCTTGGGAGGAGGCACAAAGAGGGTGTACCCACCCTCAGGGCTAGTAGCCATTGGCTACTAACCCCCCAGACCTAAACACGCCCTTAAATTTAGTATTTAAGGGCTCCCCTGAACCTAAGAATTTAGATTCCTGAAACTACAAGAAGAAGACGACTGCCGAGCTGAAAAACCCCTGCAGAGGAAGGACAGAAGACACCAACTGCTTTGGCCCCAGTCCTACCGGCCTGTCTCCTGCCTTCCAAAGAAACCTGCTCCAGCGACGCTTTCCAAGGGACCAGCGACCTCTGAATCCTCTGAGGACTGCCCGACTTCAAGAAAGACAAGAAACTCCCGAGGACAGCGGCACTGCTCCAAAAGAACTGCAACTTTGTTTCAAGGAGCAGACTTAAAGACCCCTGCAACTCCCCGCAAGAAGCGTGAGACTTGCAACACTGCACCCGGCGACCCCGACTCGACTGGTGGAGAACCAACACCTCAGGGAGGACCCTCCGGCGACTCCGAGACCGTGAGTAACCAAAGTTGTCCCCCCTGAGCCCCCACAGCGACCCCTGCAGAGGGAATCCCGAGGCTCCCCCTGACCGCGACTGCCTGAACTCCATTTCTCGATGGCTGGAAAAGACTCTGCACCCGCAGCCCCCAGCACCTAAAGGAACGGAACTCCTGTGCAGGAGTGACCCCCAGGAGGCCCTCTCCCTTGCCCAGGTGGTGGCTACCCCGAGGAGCCCCCACCTTGCCTGCCTGCAACGCTGAAGAGATCCCTTGATCTCTCATTGATTTACATTGAAAACCCGACGCTTGTTTCTACACTGCACCCGGCCGCCCCAGTGCCGCTGAGGGTGTACTTTTTGTGTGAACTTGTGCCCCCCCTGGTGCCCTACAAAACCCCCCTGGTCTGCCCTCCGAAGACGCAGGTACTTACCTGCTGGCAGACCGGAACCGGGGCACCCCCTTCTCTCCATTGAAGCCTATGCGTTTTGGGCACCTCTTTGACCTCTGCACCTGACCGGCCCTGAGCTGCTGGTGTGGTAACTTTGGGGTTGCTCTGAACCCCCAACGGTGGGCTACCTTGGACCCAAACCTGAGACTTGTAAGTGATTTACTTACCTGACAAAACTAACAAAAACTTACCTCCCCCAGGAACTGTGAAAATTGAACTGTGTCCACTTTTAAAACAGCTTATTGTGTTTTATGTAAAAAGTATACATGCTAATGCAATGATTTAAAGTTCCTAAAGTACTTACCTGCAATACCTTTCAAATGAGATATTACATGTAGAATTTGAACCTGTGGTTCTTAAAATAAACTAAGAAAAGATATTTTTCTATAACAAAACCTATTGGCTGGATTTGTCTCTGAGTGTGTGTTCCTCATTTATTGCCTGTGTGTATGTACAACAAATGCTTAACACTACTCCTTTGATAAGCCTACTGCTCGACCACACTACCACAAAATAGAGCATTAGTATTATCTCTTTTTGCCACTATCTTACCTCTAAGGGGAACCCTTGGACTCTGTGCATACTATTCCTTACTTTGAAATAGTGCATACAGAGCCAACTTCCTACACTTGGTGTCTCTCAGAGAGGTGGAGTGGCAGGTAGGTGACCTACCGGTTTTGAGAGCGAGGAAGGTGCGGGCATTGTAAGAGTGGATGTTCCGGGGGCCAGGGCTCCTAGCGCTGGGCGCAGTCCAGGCACGGATGGGTTCAGACGGTCATGCCAGTGGGGCGTGCTGCACCCTTGCGCCAATGCACACACCCTTGCGTCATAGTGCAAGGGTATGTGAATCCTCTGAAGCATATGTTTTGTACTGGAAGTGGTCCCTCCAATACAAAAACTATGCTTTAAGGCTTTTCCCAGTTTCTATATGTGCTGTACAATGCAGCACTAATGCTAAATTTGAAAAACAAGGAGAAATAAAAAAAAATATTCTCATTAAGCCTGCCTCGCAGAGGCGTAAGATTGTGGCGCAGAATCATGTCTACCGATGTTTGTAGATAGGGATTGGCATCAAAACCCCTGGGTGGTTGCCTGGGAACACCCATCACCACCCACAGAACGCCCTTGATACAAAAAAACTCAAAGCAGCGCATTGCGTAACTTTGTGTTACTTTGGGATGCTATCCAATGCAATCCTGAATTATTCTGATGTTAGGGTCATGTGACATGCTTTCCTAGAAAAAACCAGGGTCAGGGGGGTCATATGATTCCACTTCGTGTGATGTCATGAAGGTCAAAGGGTAGGTGATGTCTTTTCGGTACACCCTGACATTTTGGTAAATCGATGTCTATGCTCCTAAATTAAGTGCTCCTCATTTACTGTGGGAAATGCACACTAGTATTTACTTATGACCATTACCTGTGTACATAGGATATTGCTGAAATGGTATGACAGAGAATTCAGTTTTTTTCCGTTAACCCATATTGTATTTTTATGTTGATTTTGTAAATGCCCACGTTTAATATATGCCCAAAAATGGTGTGGCTGTTAGATAAGTGTTTGATGCCTTCATGTAACAGATTCCTATACTCATCACATGACATGGGAGCTTGCTTGACAGATGTATTAAATGCCTTCTTCACATGGTGCACATGCCTCAGCGGTGATGTTCATCGTATTCTGTCATAGCATTCCACTGTGGACGACAGACAACACAAACAATCCTCAGTGCATCGTATTTTATGAATTAGTCTCCAACAAGCAGGCATTACACAAAGTGTCTCTGGGTACTGCAGGGCGTAGAAATATGTGGCGTTTTTATATTCTGAAATCAGCATATACATTAATATATGTGAGACAGCAACATTTGTTTTCACAACTTTTCATGAAAATTATGGAAAATGTCAAGCAATTTACTTTGCGTGTTCTCATGTGACAAGTGAACACAAGGCTAAATCTCACCTTCAAAAGCCAGACAAGTTACCTTCGGGGTGACTTGTTTCAGGAGAAAATGTATACAGCTGAACAAAATTGTACAAATTTCACAATCATAACATACAAAGTTTGCACACCCTTTCTTATGACATGATGACAATGGTTGAATGTGTGTCACACACCTTGTAAGTCCATTGATTATGGGTATAGTAAGAGGGAAATGAGCAGAAGGTGTGCTGTGCAATCATACGTTTAGAGTGTCTCACTTTTGTTAACCCACTCTACTAAGTACACTTAACTCATATTAACGTAATACACCGCCGCTTGCAATAGGAGGAAATTCTTCAGTTTTCTTAGAGCAGAAAAGTAACACAAAAACCAACAAAACTACAACATTAATGAATAACCACTCGATTAACCACTAACGTTTGTCGATGGATTAGCATACCACCTGCCGTAAAGTGCTTCAACACCTCAGAAGGGCGAGTAAGCACTATATGTAAGCATTTACAACATCATATAGAACACGTGTGCAGTTGATTACCTGGCACCTTTTGCATGTTTTTTGATGGTGGCATCGGTCTGACACTGCGCTCTGGTTGTGCGTATGTTTTGCAGAACAGATGTATGTATGTCAGTGCTGATGTGGCCTCATTTTGAGCAAGCAGACAACATCCCACACATCCACAGTTCAAAGGGTGCTTTGCACCTCACTACAATATATCATATTTATTTACCTTGCAGTCTATCTTGGTGCTTTTCTCAGTGTAAGCTCTCCCAATGACACAACTTTCATTTGTGAGGTTTTTAAAGGGGAACGAATCGGCCACTACCATTACTTGTGTTCCTTAGCTTGTGCTACTTCCATATCCTGGGAGGCATTTTTACAATGAATTTCAAGGTACTAGCATTTTGCAAAATTAAGATTTTGGTGCAACATGTAAAGTGATGCGTGCTCGGCTGTGTGCCACCAGCTTAAATCTGCGGCCATTTGGGACTATTGGGAGCACCTTGGAACTGTGTGCTCTCACTTGTTTTTCCCTACTATTGATGAAAGGTCACTTTTTTTGTTTCTACCTTCAGGTAGCCTCTGCTAGAAGGCAATTTCAGAGTTTTAGGGGATGATGTGATGGGTTCTAAGAATCAAGAGAACCACCTTCTCGCTCGCTTTTCTATCTTTCCCTCCTTCCCAGGATATCCAGCTATAGAATCACAGGTAAGGACGAAGGCAGCAAAAGATATTTCCCTATTTGGCAATGAAGGGATTTGGGTCCCTATTTGGTCTTTTACTATTTCCCTATTGGGTCTTGAAGGCCCTGGGATTACTTAGGTTCAGTTCCTCTACATATATCTCGTCTTTAAATGCAAAGAAAGGTAACCATGGCGTTGATGTAGGACACCCCCCTTTGGAGCATAGTCACAATAAAGATAGGTGCTTGTACCCTACTGTCACGGCCGTTGCCACAAGGTGTCTCAATGAGATCCCGGAAGACCAGTAACCTTAACTCAAACTATAACACAGAATAAATAATGGTGCACTCATTGTACTCATGAGTAAGTTAATTTGTAAGATGGCGCTCCAGTGAATACAGCTGCAGCAGATATATATAGTCCTTCATTCCTTTTGAAATCGAAAATCCAGAATTCGTCTGGAGTGATAAGTTGTGTTGTTTACTTCCGGTTGATACAGTTTGACTGTATCAAGACAAAGTAAAAAAACAAGTTATCAGTTCATACGAATTCTGGATTTTTTATTTCGAAAGGAATGAAGAAGGACTAGATGTATCTCATCTTTGCCCTAGTACCTGCGGGCATAACCACCTCTGTCCAGGTCTAAAGTTGTTTTTAGGAGCCTGCTGCTAGCATTGCCAAATACAGCGACTGCTGAATACAAAGGCTGCCTGTCTTGATTCCAGTCCATGCTTCTTTCTTCCTCTACTCTACACTTCCTGTCTGTTCTTCTGACTCTTGCAGGTTGTTTTTCATCCCTGCTTTATCTGTTTGTCAGTGTTTTCCTATCTTTCTTCCTGTCCTTCCTTCTCACTCTTTGGCCATTTTCTCCCTTGGTCTATGTCAGAGTCTGATGATGAAAAATACGTTCCAAGTCCCAAAAATGAATGAAGGCACCCAAGGCCTCCACCCACCAGTACAAATTAACACTTTATGTGTAAGGTAGGTAAGCCACTGAAAGCTTGAGCCAAGCTCGAGCCTGCAGCCCGGCCCTGGCTCAGCTCGAGGTCCCATTGGAACCTCGGGTCCAGAACAAGCTGAGCTTTCATGCGGCTTCTGCCTGCATACTCGCTCTATCGTCATCCACTAAAAGGTAGAAACAAAGCATTAACATCTGAGATAAAAAAAAGGTGAGATAAACAGATACCCTTTTAGTGGCTGCTTTGTACAAAGAGAAAGCAGAAAACTTGGATTAATTGTGGCTTCAGTACTTAAGTAAATTGCATGATCATAGGCAATTATTTAATTTTACCAATTTTCCTTTTTCTTCAATATCACATATGAAAGCACCAATAAAAACACAAGGTCAGAATACCAGCTTTACAAAAGCATGTTGTGTTTGATTTAACAGGCTATTATCTATAGGAATCTGGGCAACATACAGAGTTCACATGACAACTGTCTTGCCTCTTAGTTCAGTTATGGTTCTGTCGCCAGGGTTGAGGCGGGGCAGGAAATATTCTATATTTATGTTCATTTTTAAAAACTATTAATTTCGAAGGTTTTACATATTACAGAAATGCACGTTTCTGACTTTTGGAGAGACTTTATCAATGATGTTTGTTGTATGACTTAGATGGCAAGCATTATCCGGGCCCAGCTCGTGTATAGACTCTAAAGCCCGATTTACAAGAATCTGGCGCATCAGTACTGATGTGCCTGATTTTTTGCACCCCCCCACAACCCCGCACCGCCACCTAACGACACCATGGGTGCGCCCTATTACAATACGGTGCACCATGGCACACGTTAGGCCAATAGCATCAAAAATATTTTACGCTATTGTTGTGCTTTGCTGCACTAGCATCAAAAAATTGGATGCCAGTGCAGCAAAGTGCAAGGAGGCCCATTGATTTTAACAGGTGCGACTTTTAATGCCTGCTTTGAACAGGAGTTAAAAATGACACCAAAAATGGCACAATGAAATCTTGTTGATTTCATTGCACCATTTTTGCTGGCCTCCTAACGCCGGAACACCCCCCTTTGCATACATTATCCCTGGCGCAGGCATAATGTGGCGCAAGGGGTCGCAAAGTGGGGCAATGCATGTATTGTGCCCCTTTGCAAATATGGTACAGTGATTTTTGCCTTGCTGAGCCACATTAGTGTAAAAAACTTGATGCTAATGTGGCACAAGGAGGAGCTAGGGCCTTGTAAATCTGGCCCAAAGAGCCAAGCCAGACCCTTGGCTCGGCTCAGCTTGTCCTGTTATATTGTTGGCTCACCCACTTCTACAGCATGTGATGTAGTATACACTTTATACATTTCTTGTATCTCTTGTCTCTTCTCACCGTTGCTTATGTCATCTTTATTATGTCACCATGGTCTATGGACCATTCAGTGGGTGACCAGAATTTTGGGGCACTCTGCCAGCAGTCTGCCTGCCTACTGGATGTTCTCCTGGTCATGGGTTCTACTATTTCAAGAATTAAAGAAGAAAAGTACTTTAATTTCTGCCTCGGTGACTCCTGCAGTTTCATGTGTGTGGAGCTTAAGCATCTACCCTTGTAGCACACCAGACCCTTGGCTCGGCTCGTCCTGTTATATTGTTGGCTCGCCCACTTCTACAGCAGGTGCATCCAATCACTGAACTGCACTACTCTTCCAATCCTAAGCATTCACGCCTACACCTAGCTGTGCATGCTGCTCACTACATCAAATTCACAGCACATCTCAGGCCTTCAATGGCGTCACACATGCATATACTGAGGCTGCCTACCCAGCGCCAGTCACAGTATACAAAGTACTATTCGGCCAAGAAAAACACGTGGCAAACATAAAAAACAAATGAAGTATTTTCTAATGATGTTGATGCTTTGGTTAAACACAGACTTAACACATTATCTGTGGTGATGGAACTATAATCGGGAAGTTTAGGATTACGATGGTTATTTTAATCAATCTGCACATGCAATGTAAGCATTAGACTGGGCCAGAGCATCTGAATAATTCGCATATACTGCATCCGATTCACAACAGCGTTGCAAACCTTATCTCAAGTTAGGTGTGCAAATAAACAAAATTGTGTGGCCAAAAACCTAAACTGAATCATATGAGGCGAAAGTGACACGTCCAAAAGGGATTTGCAAATATGGAATATCCCGAAGTATGGTGTAATTGCGCGGTCCCAAATTTAGGTTTAGGGTTGATTTATTTTGTGGGCATTCTTATCTACTAAGAATACTTGTGCAATTGCACATTTGTATAAAAAATTATTAATGCATGTAGGCAAAAATTTAGGTTAGGGTTGAGCCTTCTAGAAAAATTCACACAAAGTGCTAATTCCGTTGTGAGTCAAGCAGTGCAGACTTCTGTGTATATAACCTTGTTCCAGGGTCTCCTGTGTAGTAATTCCAGCTCTATGTGTTTAACTTATGAGCACATTCTACTACATAGGTGAGGAATGACCGAAAGACATCCATCTTTAAAATTGCCTGTCTCTGAGAGCGGAGCAGCCGTTGGACAGTAAAACGAGGGCAGACATGACTTAGCGATGCCAGGAAATGAGCAGACGTCAATTTCTGAAAAACGTCTTTGTCAGCGGATTTAATTCGCACCTAACCAAGTCAGGCGAATTTCTTCTGAAGGAATAACGCGCTTGTTTTTGATACATTCTCAGCTTTGGGTACAAGTTGTCATCTTAACAAATCGATGCAAATTGATTTACCGAAAATAGCGACGTGTGTATTGGGACCTTTGCATGGGTAATGCCCTTCTCCCCACCCCGCCACACTCACACAACCTCCGCCAAGCGTGATGTATTTGAAATAAACTGTACAAAAATAATTTGAACCATATGATGGGCTTCACCACTGGTTTAACGACTAGAACGGAGCCATTTATTATTTACATTGCTTTATTAACCGATACTCAACTACATGAGATTCTCAGTCTTTGACCTTACTCCTCAGAACTCAACGCATCTTCTTGAGTGAGCTACCTGTAAATCCATGAAAACATTCCGGCTGATTTCTGCTCGTTAATTTAGTTTCACGCTTCTGACCCTCCCCTAAAGTACGATAACATGCTCACACGTGCACTTATGCGGACAAATAGCAAATGATGTAATGCAACATAATATCATTTAATGTAACATGAAAGACAGAGCAGTATCTACAACACAGGATAAAATAAGCATCACCCTATAAAACCTCCTCCTTTTGGGTACAGGGTTGGCTGGTGTAGAGTGGAGTGGGGTAGAGTGAGATAGAATGGACGGGGTGGATTGGGGTAGATTGAAGTGGAGAAGTTGGGTAGATTAGCGTGTTAAATAGGAGTCGGGTAGCTTGGGAAATATTGGGGGGGAGTGGGGTAGCTTGGGATAGATTAGAGTTGGGTAAATTTGCATGAGGTAGATTGGAGTGGAGTGGCGTAGATTGGAGTAGGATACATTGGGGTAGATTAAAGTAGGGTGGGGTAAATTGGCAAAGAGTGGAGTGCAGTGGTTTGGAGTAGACTGGAGGGGCCTAGATTGGAGTGGAGTGAGGTACATTAGGGTGGAGTGGGATAGACTGGAGTGAGAGAGGAGTGGAGTCTATTATGGTAGACTGGAGTGGAGTGGAGTAGGTTGGAGTGGAGTGAGGAATCTTGGTGTGGGGTAGATTGGGATAGAGTGGGGTAGATTAGGTTAGGGTAGGATAGTTTGGGTTCGGATGAGTACATTGGAGTGGTGTGAGGTAGAATTGAGTGGTGTGGATTGGGGTAGATTGGAGTGGGGTGGATTGGAGTAGGGTAGTTTGGGGTAGAGTGAGGCAGGGTAGATTGGGGTGGGGTGGATTTGGGTGAAGTTGGTTAGATTGGACTGCAGTGGGGTGGATTAGAGTGGCATGTAGTAGTATGGAGTGAAGTGGGCTTGGTAGAATAGAATGGCGTGTGGCAGATTGGAGTAGAGTGGAGTGGGGTAGTTTGGGTGGATTGGAGTGGGTAGATTGGAGTCCGGTAGAGTGCAGTGGGGTAGAATGGAGTGTCCTGGGTGGAGGGGAGTTGGATAGACTAGAGTGGAGATTGGAATGGGGTGGGGTAGATTGGGGAAGGGCTTAGAATAGTGGGGTAGCTTAGGATGGAGTAGAGTAGTCTGGGTGGCTTAAAGTAGGGTAGATAGGAACAGAGAGGGGTAGTTTGAAAGTTTTCAAGAGGGATGTTTGGAGTGGGGTAGTTTGGAAAGATTGGAGTGGAATGGGGTTGATTGGAGTGGAGAGGAATGGATTGGGGTGGAGTGGGGAACACTGGAGTGACGAGGGGGATATTAGGGTGGAATGGGGTAGAGTGGAGTGGAGTAGATTGAAGTGGAGTGGGGTACATTGGAGAGGAGTGGTGTTGATTGAAGTGGAGTACAGTGGGGTAGATTTGGGTGGAGTGGGGGAGATTGGAATGAGATAGGAGTGGAGTAGATTGCAGTAGATTGGAGTAGAGTGGAATAGATTGGAGTGGAGTATGTTGGAGTGGAGTGGGATAGAGTGGTGCGGGGTAGATTGGGATGGTGTGGGGGTAGATTAGGGTTGGATAGATGGGAGTGGGATAGATTGGGGTAGGGTGGGGTAGATTGGGTTAGAGTGGGGTAAATTGGAGTGGTGTGAAGTAGAATTGAGGGGTGTACATTGGGGTAGATTGGGGTGGGGCAGATTGGATGGGGTAGATTGGAGAAGCATAGTTTGGGGTGGAGTGGGGTAGGGTAGATTGGCATGGGGTGGATTTGGGTTATGTGGGTTAGGTTGGACTGGAATGGGGTAGATTACAGTGGCATGTGGTTGTCTGGAGTAAAGTGGACTGGGTAGATTGGGTAGAGTAGGATGGAGTGTGGTAGATTGGGGTAGAGTGGACTGTGCTAGTTTGGGTGGATTGGAGTGGGTAGACTGGAGTCGGGTAGAGTGCAGTGGGATATAACTGACTGTTTTGATGTGGAAGTTGAGTGGGTAAAGTAAGCACATTACCATTTGTACTGACTTGAGATTGATGTTAGATGTTTAGTTCTTTGATTTTATAGAAAATGATTGGAAAGATGTGGAAACTAATGTTAGTAGACTGCAGCCTAATTGTTCCCTTTTTGTACGCACTAATGTGAAATTCAGACTTCTGATTTTGTGTTCTAAGATCCCATATTTTCACCAAGGGGGAAATCATATAATTGTTAAGGATGTCAAATATTTGACAAAAGGGATTTCCAAATGCCTTGGTACCAGGTGGAAGGAAATTGAGTCCAATTTTATGCCATCAGTGTTTTGGTTACAATACTCGTCTACAGATAATTGCTCATGCTTAACATAGAGAGGCCTGTTTTTTAAGTTTTCAGCTGTGTTTTTAGAAATGCCAGAAGGGCGCTAAACTGCTGAATTTCTTATTTTTTTCTGGGAAGAACCTCCCCCCTTCTGTTTGGGAGCCATGAGAATGAACTGGAAAAGTTATGAATCCTGGTCGATAAGTACACTGATGTGAATGTAGGGTTGTGACCATCTCTATGGTGGAATTGGGAGTGAACTGTGAGCAACCAATGTGCAGGCAGTGTACCAGGAGGGTATAACAGTGCATTTACCAATGTGTAGTTTTAAACAAGAAGTGACCATAAAGGAGTAAAAAGTCAGCAGGATAACAAGGTGCAGTTATCATTGTTCAATTTAGCAAGTACATCAACACTACAACAAGCTGTGTTTATGATGATGCACCAGAGAGCACTATAATGTTGTCTCTTTATCAACGTGCAAGCAAAGACAAATGGGGGATAAAACAAGACATATGTAAGAAAACAGTGGCAGAGATGATTGGAAACATTCCACTCATCATTTTTTTGTTTTGGTTTTTCTATGTAAATGAATATCACCCCTGATTTCACAACTTTGTTATAGAAGGAGGGGAGACATTCCCAACCTGATGTAAAAATTAAATGTCATGGTTGACAATTTTATTAAAGAGTTACCATTTGAAGAAGAGACATTGATTATGGAAATGGGTACATAACTTGTGTTGATGTAAAAAATTTGCTAATGGTAAGAGAAACAGAGAGGTGATCTGGGCTGGGTTTGTGGCCAATGGCCACTAATGTGGTCCTCCATAAAGCACAAATAAGGTACATACAGTCTTGAAGAAAGTAATTTGAGATCATTTCATAGGGAAGGATTTTGCTGCACTATTGGCCAATCCCTTGATTTAGGATGGGTAACCCATACCCACTCTTAGGCGGCATGCTTCATCGTTGGGTTCCTCCTCGAACCAAACATGTTTCCTGGCATGGGCTGCAACTCCCTTGAATAAGGGAAAAATAAGGAAGGAGCTCTTTGGAGTGTTTTTTATAATAATAATAGGTACTATGAGAGTCAATAGTGAGGGTAAGCTATGCAGAGTGCAAGGTGAGTATAGAATAGGATAAAACTACCTCTTGGTGGGCTCAGCATCTCTTATTCTGGTGCCCAAAAGAAATAGGTTAGAAGAGGGTAGTGAACTTCAACCCAATCTGAGAGGGATAACATGCCTTTGCTTGGCTTGTGACCTTACCAGGATGCTCTAGGCGTTCTTCAGGATCATTATTTAAGAGAATAGTCACTGTACCAAATATAAGAGCTGATGTGGTATGCGAGTAAATGAAGTGGCCGTTGTCACTAGGTAGTTATAGTTTGAATCCTATTTCCAAAGGAAAAATGTTTTTAGGTGTGCTTGTAACTTTGGTGCCATTTGACAAATCTGCATGACACTTTCTAGAAATAAAGTTAATCTACCTCAGATCCCTCCTGGAAAGCTTTGGGTTAATCAGTCAATTGGAGTCTGAGAAAAATGGGGGTGGTCCCAAAATGGGTTCACCCATTCATTTTTCCATGGGAAAAAGTAGATGCAGCTACAGTCAAAATGACTGAATGGAATTCCACCAGATTTGGCATAAAGCTAGATTTTTGGCCAGAAAGTGTGCTTTTTGTGTAAATTGGTTTGGGAGTATTAGAAAAATGAAGGTATATATATGTCACCCAGAGGATTCGCAGATCCAAAAGATCTAAAGATTTAATCTCATTGGCTGCCACCACATCAACAAAGATGTGGCAGCAGCCATTTTGGACTATCCTGGGAAAATGGAACAAAAACTTATGGGGGGCAGGGTAGGGATACCTTGACCCCCTAGCCCTCTTGAAGGTGTCCTAGAGGGACCGCCCTCCCATCTGAGGCCAAAAACATCTATATTTTTGAAATGTTTCTGCAAATTCACAGGGTATCAATGGATCTGCAGCAAAATTTAAACATAGAAGCTGGGGCTACGCGTATTATAAAACCCCCAACCACTGGGGTGGGCCAGGGCCGGGGGTGGTGCAATCTGTTTAGTAGGGGGAAGAGGTGTACAGACCCCCTCCCTGAGCTTATTTGAGTCCTTGGAGACCTCCTCCCCTGAGGCCAATATTTTATTAAAAGGGCAACAGCAACCGTCCCTCCTCCCTGAGCCTTCATCAGGCCCTGGAGGTCTCATTTCCTGGGGCCAAGATATAATTATAGGAGAGGAGGGCATACAATCTCCCTCCCTAAATCTCATTGACACCATGGGGACCCCATCCCCTGGATCAGAAAATGAAGAAAAGTGGATGGAGTTTGTGGCCCCCATCCCTGAGCCTTTATATGGAACCGGGGACCCATTACCTCGGGCCAGCTCTTGTACAGTGTGCCCAGCATCCCAATGAAAAGTAAAAAAGCAAACTTCTGGCTCTTGTAGTATCATAAAGCAGGTGGGGCTCTCCCTGCAGTCTCCAACAAAAATAATGGTGTGCGCACAAATGGAAATCAGGGCACCCTAGATTATCAAAAGAACATCAAGAAAACATGTGCTGCCAGCTCCTGTGCGGCCATGGACTTCTTGCAGGGAACATCAGGGCTGCAGGGGCAGTTGGAATCCTCCCTACAACTCCCAACAAACTAGAATTGGTTGCCCCAGGTGGGTACCAGGGCTCCCAAAAAAGAAATTAAAAACATAACTAAGGGGAAAATAAATGATCAATAGGAGCCACTCATTGATTATTCATTGAAAGGAGCGCCCCATAATGCCCTGCAAGTTCTTTGTTAACATATTTTTGGGAGTCTGGGGATGTCCCTAGAAGGGACAGGGGCACATCAATAATCTTTTCTTAATGTTGTAGGGGCCTGCAGGGAGTGCAAAAAACCTCCAGCAATTTAAAAAACAGTCAGTCTCCTAGATTATTTAAATCCATCACTCCAGGATAGCTTACCATATTTTTTAAAGCAATTCTAGCTGGAGCCCTATGCTTGTCAGCTGGAGTGCAGCACTCTCTTGCGGTCGGTTCTATTGCTGCACTTTGTAGCTTGAAAAATGTTTTTAAAAACTTAACGTTATGTTGATGATTTCTTTAAATAAAACTGTATTTTTTTTAGACAACTGCTTATACTAAACATTGCACTATGTAAAAGGATGAAATATATAATTCATGAAAATGATTGGTGATTTTGTGACAAAGACAATACATGTGCATTATATATGTTGGTATCATGACCTCTTCATAAAGCTGATATGCCCACTTTTTTATATTTTGGTGTTCTGACTCTTTGACAGGGTCAGTAGGTCTGCCTTACTTAAAATGACACCCTTTATATTCAGCTGTGTGCACCCGCAGGGCAATGGGTGCAAGGCTTGTGCGCAGTGAGGAGGGGGATGGGACACAGGACATGCCTGAAGATTATGCAAGACATGGGTTCCACAGGGCACAAAGGTTTGGATGCACAGCCTGGCCGCAGAGTAGAGTTTGTGTTAGTAGTACCTATGGTAATAAAATGTTTCTTTATGTTAAAAAAGAACCTCTAGAAATTCACTTAAACATATAAAGATTAAATGTAAGTTATAGTTAGCTATAGTAATAATATCTTACTTCGCATTAAAAAAAACGAGAAATTCACTGATACAAAACAAAAGTTAAGGGGGTGTTACAGTTGAGTGAAAATGTCAGTTAAAACATAAAATTTTTAAACTAAAAAAACACTGACATTTACCAGTTTACAGTTATCTAAAGTAACTACAACTTGTAACCTAAAGTAACTATAACTCATGCCCTCACCATGCACTCCTTATGACCTAACATATTACATCATTCATGACATATTTTACGAAATCATTGATAACATCACTACAACATTTGAATTGACATAATTGATTACAATACTGTGTATGGCTTTGGGTTGTTCAATGAATTTCTAGGATTTGTTAATGTAAGAATAATATTTTATTACCATATGTAATGCCAACGCTTGTTTCCAGTATTGAACCATTGTGTGAAGCCAGGTTTTGGGTCTATGGTTCTTACTGGAACCTCTTTCCCAATTTTTAGAGTGCTCCCTTACACCAATGGTTTCTAAACTGCCACCATACATACAAGACACAAAAACACGTACTCAACATCTTGAAAGAACTACTTTTTGATTCGGAAAAATATTATTTGGTGAGCTGAGATGTTGAGTCATTGCACACCAATATCCCACAAGATGAAACCCTACATACAATAGAAGCTCTAGTACGACAACAACCAAGCGATGACATCACCCACACATCCTTCATAATGGAATGTGCTCCCATGAAAGAGATTTTTTTCTTATTCCAGAACCAGTTGTATAGGTAAACTACTGAGACTTCTAGGGGCAGTACTTTTGTCAAAACTATGGCTTCTTTACATGCACAACTTTGAAAGTATAAATTTCTATCCAGACCACAATCCATCAGGCACATCTCAGGTTATGGAGAAGATATATTGATGACATATTAGTGATATTAATGGTGAACCTGAGTCAATCATTTACATCACACACACACAACTATATAAGATTTAACCACAAATATGGCAATATAGCACAACTTTATGTACATATATATGTGTGTGTGTATATATATATATATATATATATATTGATATATATATATTCACTGAAAAAAAAGGTTACAGGGACGTTATAGTTACAAAACAGAATTTACAAAAAACACAGACATTCACTTAAAAAAACCAAAGGTCACAGGGAAGTTATAGTTAGGCTCCCATTTTAAAAGTACAAATCCATAGAAATTCACCTGTTAGAGTTACCTCAAGTAAGTATAACTCTCCCCTAAGGTAACTAGAACTCGCACCTCCACCATACACACTTTTTTCATCAAAACTTTTACAGCAAATATTACATTGATATCAATAATGTTACGATAGATGGCATTGCTGTAATTTGTGGGTAATTTGCAGTGCATGGTGAGGGCGCCATGCACAGAACTATGCTTGTCCTTCACCCATGCCCAGGGGAGGTTGCCCGCAAGGCCTAGCATGCAGCCAGACCCTGTGGCCAACACCTTCCAACCACCCAAACCAATGCTATGCACAGCCCTTTCGCTGTGCGTGGTGGGAGTTAGCCGCAGCATCTCTGGGTGTGAGAATATGTGTGCGAGGGTGTGTTTGGAGGTGAGAGTGGCTGTCAGATTGTCTGTCTGGTGTGAGCGTGCGTACATCAGTGTTTTAGTGGGTGTGTCAGTCTGTGCGCGGGTCTGTGAGTGGCTGCATGAGGGTGTCAGTGGGTCTGTGAGTGTATACGTGAGTGTCTGATTGGGTCTGTCAGTGGGTACGTGAGTGGGTCTGTGAGTGGGTGCATAAGTGTTAGAAATGGGGTCTCTGGTTGGCAGTCAGTTTGCACTCTGTCCAAGCAGGGCCCCTCACTCTAGTCAGGGTAAGGGAGTTACACTCTTAAGACAACCCCTGCTCACCCCCTTGGTAGCTTGGCACAAGCAGTCAGCCTTATCTCAAAGGTAATGTGTAAAGTATTTGTACCAACACAAACAGTAATACAGTGAAAACACTACAAAATGGACACCACACCAGTTTAGAAAAATAGGCAAAATTTACCTAAATAAATCATAAAGACCGACATGACAAAAATCCAACATAAACAAGTAAAGTTATTAATTTTTAAAATAATGGATTCTTACTCCATAGAAAACAATGGAAAAGTTGTTGTTACACAAAGTATCTGGTTTGCATAAAAAATAAAGCCGTCCGGGCAAGCGTGCGTCAAAAAAGTCAGCAAGGCGTAGTTTTCTTACTGGTAAGTGAGAATGTGCATTGTTTTCCAGATGGGGCCTTTCGGGTCTGCGCAGGTTTATGTTGATTTTTGATGCCCAGCGATGATGTGTGAGAAATCCGACCACACAGTGATGGTAAACCACGCTGCGTGGGGTTTGCTTTGTTTTCAGCATTTTTAAGCGGGTATTGCAGCCTTTCTCCAGCTGCAATACAGGTAATGGGTCGATTTCCCACCTGCGATGCAGGTGGTGCGTTGTTTTTAAAACCGAATTGTAGGTGGTGTGTCAAAGTTTTCCCCGCACGCCATCCTGTGCATGGATTTCAGCCTTTTTCTACCAGCTTCACCTTTCAAGGGCCCATGGACTGGATAGCGCACTACTTGACAGGAGTCTCAGCAGAGAGTTGAGGTGCTGGCAGGGGAAGTCTTTGATGGCCCTGAGACTTCTAAACAGGAGGCAAGCTCAGTTCAAGCCCTTGGAGACACTTCACAAGCAGGAATATACCACAAAGTCCAGTCTTTGTCCTCTTTTAGGCAGAAGCAGCAACTGCAGGCCAACCCAGCAAAGCACAGTCACAGGCAAAGGGGCAGTACTCCTCCAGCTCTTCTCCTTGGCAGAAGTTCCTCTTGGTTCCAGAAGTAATCTAAAAATCTGGGGTTTTGGGTCCACTAGTTATACCTCTTTCTGCCTTTGAAGTACGCAAACTTTAAAGGAAAGTCTCTGTTGTTCACAAGATCCTGCCTTGCCCAGGCCTGGTTCCAGACACCCACCAGGGGGTTGGAGACTGTATAGTGTGAGGGCAGGTATAGCCCAATCAGGTGAAAGTGACCACTCCTCTCTCCATTCTAGCCCAGATGGCCCATCTGGATATGCAGGCTACACCCAGGTCCTTTTGTGTCGCTGTCTAGCGGAGATTCACAAACAGTCCAGCTGTAAATCTGACCCAGACAGGGCAAACACAAGCAGGCTGAGTAACAAATGGTATAAGCAAGAAAATGCCCACTTTCTAAAAGTGGCATTTTTAAACTGACAATTTAAAAACGAACTTTACCAAAAGATGTATTTTTAAATTGTGAGTTCAGAGACCCCCAACTCTCCCTCTCTATCTGCTCCCAAGGGGAAACTACACTTAAAAGTTATTTAAATGTTAAACTATGGGAGAGATAGGCCTTGCAACAGTGAAACCTGAATTTGGCAGTATTTCACTGTTAAGACATATAAAACACATCAGTACATGTCCCACCTCTAACATACACTGCACCCTGCCCATGGGACTACATAGGGCCTACTTTAGGGGTCCCTTACATGTATAAAAAGGGAAGGTTTGGGCCTGGCAAGTGGGTACACTTGCCAGGTTGAATTGGCAGGTTAAAACTACACACACAGACACCGCAGTGGCAGGTCTGAGCTATGTTTACAGGGCTACTCATGTGGGTGGCACAATCAGGACTGCAGGCCCACTAGTGGCATTTAATTTACAGGCCCGGGGCACCTCCAGTGCACTTTACTAGGGACTTCCCAGTAAATGAAATATGCCAATCATGGTAAAAACCAATTGCACATACGATTTACACAGGGAGCACTTGCATTTTAGCACTCTTCAGTAGTGATAAAGTGCCTAGAGTAACAAAAACAGCAAAAAGTCCAGTACACAGTCAAAACATGGGAAGCACAGGCATAAAAGACAGGGGAGACCAAGCCAAGGATGCCAGGTCTAACACTTGTACCCCCTGTCTGAAAGTGGGGAGAACTACCCAACCTCATGGGAGTTCTCATCACTAAGGTGGAAAACTCTGGACAGACCATCAGCATTGGTGTGTTCTGTTCCAGGTCGATGTTCCACCATAAAGTCAATTCCCTGTAGGGAGATAGACCACCGCAACAGTTTTGGATTCTCACCCCTCACCTGCATTAACCATCTGAGGGGTCTGTGGTCTGTCTGAACCCAGAAGAGTGTCCCCAAAAAGTAGGGTCTTAGCTTCTTCCTCACCCAGACCACAGCAAAAAGTTCAAGCACAATTGCACTCCACCGATGTTCCAGTCGGAGTAACCTCCTACTAATGAAGGCTACAGGCTGGTCTAGGCCCTCTTCATTTAGCTGTGACAACACTGCCCCCACACCATGCTCTGAAACATCAGTCTGCATGACAAATTCTTTAGAGAAGTCAGGTGCCTTCAGCACGGGTGCCATGCATATGGCTGCCTTCCAGGCATCAAAAGTGTCTGGCAAGCTTCAGTCCAGTTCACTTTCTTTGGTTGTTTCTTGGGAGTACATTCTGTAAAGGGAGCAATTATGGTGCCATACTCCTCAACAAACCTATAAAGTAACATGTGAGACCTAAAAAGGCTCTCACCTGAGTCTGGGTCTTGGGAGGCTCCCAAGCTGGAATGGTTTCAATATTTGGCTGTAGGGGTGCCACCTGACCACTCCCCACTTGTTGTCTCAAGTACACCACAGAACCCTGCCCTATTTGGCATTTACATGCCTTAATAGGGAGGCCTGCCTTCTGCAGGGCCTCAAACACTTTCCAGTGGTGCTGCAAGTGTTTCTCCCAAGTGGATCTGAACCCTGCAATGCCATCCATGTAGGCTGCACTGAAATCATCCAATCCAGCCAACACCTGGTTAACCAGCCGCTGAAAGGTGGCAGGGGCATTTTTCATACCAAAGGGAATCACCCTAAGCTGGTAGTGCCCATCTGGAGTGGGAAATTCAGACCTCTCCTTAGCCCCCTCAGTCAATGCAATCTGTCAATACCCAGACATTAAATTAAATGTGCTGAGATATTTGGCAGCCCCTAACCGATCAATGAGCCCATCAGCTCGGGGAATGAGGTGCACATCAGTCTTTGTGACTGCATTGAGTCCCCAGTAATCAACACAGAACCTGAGTTCTGGACTGGTACCACAAGCAGCAGCTTTTGGGGCCAAGACCACCGGACTACTGGAAAACTCAATAACCCCAAGAGCTAACATTTTGGATACCTCATCCTTAATGTTAGCCCTAACCTTGTCAGTCACTCTGTAAACTTTATGTTTCACAGGTGGACTGTCCCCAGTGCCAACTTCATGTGTACACAAATGAGTACCCAGAGGATCAAGGAAAACAATGAGGCAAACTGCCCCAACACCTGGCGACAGTCTCTCTGTTGCCCTGAGGTCAGTTAGGGGGAGAGGTTCACATCCTCCACAGACCCATCTTTCTTCTTTGCAGACAGGAGATTAGTGAGAGGCTCACTCTCTTCTTCCACCCCATCATCTGTTGCTAGGTTTCCTGGGAGTCTGCAAGTTCACCAGATAGGTGACATCACTATTGCACTCCACCACCTCAAAAGGCAAAGTTCACTTATCTTGGAGAGCAAGAGGCTCCACTAAGGCCATGACTCACACTTTCTGTCCAGGATGAAACTCATCCAGAGTTTCATTCTGGTCGTACCACTGTTTCAGATCTTCCCTGCTTGCTTCCAGGTTCTCTTGAGCAAGCTTCCTGAAGCAGGCAGTCTGGTCCCTAAAAGCCAGCACGTAACTGAATACATCCTGAGGGGACTTTCTGGAGGCTTTATCCAAGCCATCCCTAACCAGACTCAAAGGTCCCCTGACAGAGTGGCCATACAACAACTCAAAAGGGCTAAATCAAAGGCCCTTTTGTGGCACCTCCCAGTAGGCGAAGAGAAGGCTTGGGAAGAGGACGTCCCACTTACGCCTCAAGGGCTCTGACAGGCCCATAATCATTCTCTTCAAAGTGCGGTTGAATCTGTCAACCAGACCGTTTCCTTGGGGATTGTAAGAAGTGGTAAACTTGTAGGTTACCCCACACTTCTTCTTCAGAGACTTCATATAAGTGGATATGAAGTTGGTACCTCTTTCACATACCACGTCCTGGGGGAAACCCATGTGGGTAAAAACCCCCATCAATGCACGCTCCACCACAGGGACAGTGACTGACCTCAAAGAAAAGGCTTCTGGGTACCAGGTTGCATGATCCACTAAGACCAGGATAAACCTGTTGTGCATGGCTGTCTTGGGATCCAGAGGCCCCACAATGTCAATACCAACCCTTTCAAAGGGGGTGCTGACAACAGGAAAAGGTTAGAGGGGGGCTTAAATTTTTTCCCACTCTTACCACTTGCCTGACAAGTTTGGCAAGACCTACAGTGTGCAACTGAGTGTCTGCGTACTTGGAGCCAGTAAAAGTGGGTGACAAGCCTCTCAAAGGTCTTGTCCTGCCCCAAATGTCCAGGTAAAGGCACGTCATGAGCCAAACCCAGAAGGAAGGCTCTCAAGCACTGGGGTACCCACCAGCACACGGGCTGCCCCAGGCTCAGCAACCTTAGGCTCGCTATATAGGAGGCCATCCTCCCAATAAATCAGATGTGAATCAGACTCCTCGCTAGGCGCCTTGCCTGCAGCCTGCTGACGCAAACCCTCTAGAGGAGGGCATGTTTTCTGTACCTTAAAGAATGTTGCCTTGGTGGGTCCCCCTTCCTGCTGCTGCTGAGTCAACTCGGGGACCTCCCCAAGTTTGGCCACCTGTCCCCCTGTAGGCTCTGGGGCATCCCCCTCAGGTTCAGCCTCCTCCCAGACTGTTGGAATTTCTGGGGTGGGTTTCCAGTGCCCTTCCTCCTTCTGGCAGACACCTTGGCCACTCTTTCAGGTTGTAGGGCCCCCTGATCACCCTGACGGGCTGCCATTGACCCGGTGGACACACACACACACACACACACACCCAGGAAGACCCAACATCTCACAGTGAGACCTGTGTTCCACCTCCTTCCAAGGGGAATCCTCAGGTCATTGCCAAGCACACAATCTACAGGTATGGTTGAACTCACAGCTACCCTCAAGGAACCTGAGATACCCCCCCTCACTCAAAGGGAACTTTTGCCACTTTGCACAGGTGCTCAGCGTTGTCTACTGTAACTACTTGGTGAAGTGCCTGAGGAACTGCCTGCTCCTCAGACACCAGGTGATGTCTCACAGTAGTCACACTGGCTCCTGTGTCTCTCAGAGCCTGCACCCTCTATCCATTGATGGTCACCCATTTCCTGTACGTTATGGTGTTCTCAGGCACAAAGGTTCTCTTGACCATCTCACTGTCCCCTTGTAAGAAAAGAGTCATCTCAGCTGGCTCCACCCACCTGGAACCAACTCCTCCCCAAGAGCTACATTGGTCAAACCCTATGACTGAGCACCAGTGGGGCAACAAATGCAAAAAGAACAAGTGATGGGTGGAATGCTGAGCAATATCAAATATTCACCCCAGTACAGAGATCGGGGCCCAAATCCAATATTTTTTTTGCTACCCATGCCATTCCAGTTTGGGCCCAGCCATATACAAATCAGTCTTGACCCTGCTGCCCATGGGAACAGCCCAGTCCGTACTCAAGTCAGGTTCTCCCTGGACTGGAAGCAAGCATCCTGAAACACGTTTCAGGGTATCACCCTTCATCCGCCAGGCTAGCTTGACTCCAGTGGCATGGGGAGTAAGAGACCCACATCTGGGCATACCCTTCCCACTTAGAGCGACAAACGCACAAAGAATTAGTGATGGACGGAATGCTGAACAATGTCAAATATTCACCCTAGTACAGAGATCTGGACATAAATCCATCTTTATTTTGCTACCCATGCCATTCCAGTTTGACCCAGCCATATCCAAATCAGTCTTGACTGGCAGCAAGCATCCTGGGACCGGTTTCAGGGTATCACCCTTCATCAGCCAGGCTAGCTTGACTCCAGTGGCATGGGGAGCCATGGTGCAAGGGTGCCTGAGTTGGCATAAGGAAGCCCATTGTGCACCAGCGCAGGGGGAAAGGACACCAATGTGCCATATGCCTTTAATACAGCACATTCCTGCCCTTTCCCAGTGACGCAGTGCAGCACAGCAAGGTGATGTGCTGTGCTGCACTGCACCACTTTGCCATAAATATGGCCCTTAGGTTGTAAAAGTGCAAAATGAATAAGGGACTACCACAGGGATGCCCTTCTTGAAGATCATAAAGCATCTGCATCAAACAGACTGGTATGCGTCAGCAGGTTCAGTCACTTGAGAGCTACAAAAACAAGGCCATGCTAAAAAAGATTGGCATATTTTCAACACGGGTGACATGGACCTGGAAAGACCTAAGTTCACCTTCAAACAGAGTAGAAATCTCAAAGACATGATGGTACACACTAGACCTAAAACAACCAATAGAGATGAACGAGTGACACTCTGGGCACATCTTAGAATTGGGGGCAGTGTCCATGTGGCTCATGTTCGGTATGCCATTTCACTCAGTGTACAATTGAGGTTGATTGAGGTCTAACCACCCTCAATCAACCTTATTACTTGTAATTCCAGAAATGCCATTTATTTGATCTGTTTCCCTTCCAACCTACTTTCTATAGGAATGATCACTTACAAGGTCAAGACAAGGATTATTGGACATCGAAGCAAACTGATACGCCAAATATTAACCCATTAACATAGCGAAAATGACCTTCTGTGGACTTGTCTCAAACGTGATTGACAAAGCTTTTTGTTTCAGAAATAACAGTATTAGGTTTGGATGAACTTGTTTTAATTCTATCAATCTCACCACTCATCACCTTGAACATGAATATGACTTTGTCCTGAAACTAGGCTGTGTACCTACCTCTCACTGCAATACACTATAGAGGCCTTCACATCTGTCGCAATTTTTCTTTTACATTTTTTTAAATAATTAGAAGGCGGCCATATATAACTATACAGAGAGCTCACCTTCCTTCTCATGATCCAACATACAATAGTAAGCATGAGTCTTTTGTTTTGACCCAGTTTGACGTACAATGTGTCAATTCTTTTTTGCAATGATCAGATGTTGGCCGTTTGAAATATTCCTCTTTATTTAGACCATACTTTCTATTACATCGTTTGATACCGGATCATTATAAACACCCAGGGTCCACTAGGGACTACAACTCCCATGTTCTCAGTGAGGCTCAGCTGTCTACGTCAGGCACCCGGCTCTTCAGTGTCCTTTCAAGTCACTTTCTTCTATGGTACGCATTGTCTCCTCGCCTCTCAAACCACCCTAAGTGCAACAGTGGACCGTAGCTAGTAAGTTACAGCCCCATGCCCCATGCCAGTCTCTGGATACACTCATTTTGTGAGCATCCACAATAAGTAACAACTCAGGGCAATTGTTTGTATCTGAAATGCTTACAGTGCCCTCCTGATATTGTCTGCAGTGTAAACGATTCATGCATGCATTATATATACTGGCCATTGTATGTGTGAGCCTATTAACCTTTAATCTTAGCAATTTCAAAACCTGCTTGAATATTGCATTATCTTAATTTTACTTGGAAGTCTTTAAACTCTTTTTAACTGTTCTGTCTACTCTGTCATATGTAGCCATGTTCTCTAGTTTGCAGAAGAAGGCTTGAATGGAAGCATAATACCCAACTCATTTGAGTAAAGAGTGATAGTATCAAGATATTCTCTTTTTTGTGACACAAGAGTGGCCACAGCTGCATCACATGTTGAAGCACATATGCATGACCACCACACCAAAGACACAACTGTGCACCAGATTAATGTATATATTAAATAATCTCTGTATCGTTGTATCGCCCTACGTAAACATGACAGTGGACACCTACCACAACTATTGTGGGTTACTATTTGTAATATTTTTGTTACTTGCACATCACTTCAGCTCTAGTATTTCACAGAGTGGCAATCCTCTAAAATAATAGCCCTAGGGAATGCCTAGAATGTCCTTATGAAGTTCCAAGCAGGCAGAAAAATGTTGACCCCTCTCAAATTGAGTTGAAGTTCACTCCCCTCACAGGTTTAACCTATCACTTAGGGGGAACCAGAATACATGTTGTTCAGCCCACCAAGAGTTAGGTTTATCCTATCCTATTATTACCTTGTGATCTCCATACCTCACCATTAACTCTCATGGGGTTTCTAATATTATAAAAATAACACTGCAAAGATCTCCTCTGTTAAACAAGGGAGGGGCAGCCCACGTCAGGAACCACTGGTCTTGGTTCAAGGACGAAAAGGATGATGAAGCATGCCACCTAAGGGTGGGAGAGAATTACCATCCTGAATATAAGGTTTGACAAACAGTAGAGCAAATCCTGCCCTGGAGAATGAGCTCAGGTGACTTCCTTTGAGACCATGTGTTCCTTATATGCACTTGATACTGTATTTTGGGAGTGGTGCAATACGGAAAAAATCTTCCTCGGAGAATGATCTCAGGTGACTTTCTTTGAGACCATATGTACCGTATTTGTGCTTTCTACTGTGTTTTGGTCTTTTTAAACATACCCTTTAGAATCTCTTTGTGATTCACTCCAATGTGGCCAAAATAGTACAAACAGACAACGTTGTTTGCTGTATCCTTTCACTGCAGTTCCTGGGATGAAACACTGTGGGGTGCATAAAACATGAATAGCAGATGTGGTTATTTCATCTTAGTATTGACTCCAGAATATTATGCTACCAAAATATCCTGATCAAAATATCAGTGACCAAAATATCGAGAAAGTAAGTGTCTGAGTGTGAATTTTAAAGTGTAATAACTTGATGCTTTTAATTAATAATAGAGAGACACAAATGTAATGTTTGTACGGTATTAATAACAACGTTTTATTAGGTTGACATTAGTAGGCCTAGTCATGTTTTAATTGAACTTTAATATGCATGTAAGGTGCAGTGTTTTACATTGTCTTATTGTCTCTTTCTCTGCCTGCGCACTGAGAAGCCTCAAATGTGGCCTTTGGTACTATAATAATCGTATATAATTCGGTTAGCTTTAGGGTCCTGCTTGCACTGTAACATTTTCAAAATGTATTATTTTCTGTTTCTGTTGTTCTTGAGGAAAGGGCAGCTTTCAGCTGTTTATAACTGAAGGCCGCAAACGGAGGTGTTGTTTATGTTTTTGAATGTGCTTTTCTTCTGTTGTAGGGCACAACACAGCATCCAGTACAGCAAAGGTTATGTTCATGTGATGTGTTTTCTGTTTTACTGTTGGATAGGTCAGTGTAACCTTAGCATTATACCACAGTGACTGTATAATCTCTCTAACTAAAAGTGTATAAAATCTCTGCATTTGGGAGAAAAGCCAGGTCATCCACTACCCCTCTTAGACATCAGAGTCCATCTCACTCGGCTGATCAATCTACACTTATTTTAAACTTTCCCATGTGGATTTCCTATAGTGTATTCTTAGGGATTATTGTAATTTATGTCAACAGCTTACCTCCTTTGGGACTGACACATAGCCATGGTCCATCAATCAGTGTTTTTTATGTAAAATGCACCAGCAAGTGCATATAGGTAAGTATAGATACACTATTCTTAACTTCACATCCCAAGGGAATGCAAGCTAGTATCCGCCCATGTGGATAATAATAAATGTGAGTGCTAGCAGTACTCAGTGGTACAAACGCTTCCCTATATTCTGGTATTGAGGGATGAGATTAAATAACCCTCAGTCAAAAAATGGATACTGGAACTGAGGGATCACTGACACAATATCGGAAACACAAATATCGTATGGATCGAATATCCTGTCAAAAATTTCAAGGACTAAAATATCATTACCATTCTTAACTCCACATCTACGTACCGTGAAACTATATATATCATCAAGGTACACATATGTGGAGTTATATATAGTAAAGCTTTACTGACCTATAGAAACTTACCTCCACAATATTTTTGTCCTCAATATTTTTGACACAATGGGGGTCATTACGCCAGGGTCACGGTCGCGATCGGACCGCTCCCAAAGTGGCGGTCCAACCGCGACATTATGACCGTGGCGGAGCGGGCATGGTCAAACCACCAACACCGCCACACTGCCGCCAGCCTGGTGGTCCAGGCGGTTGTAATCCGCCAGGGCAGCGCTGCAAGCAGCGTTGGCCTTTGGATTATGAGTCCCCATCTGCCAGCCTGTCCACGGCGGTAAACACTGCCATGGAAAGGCTGGCGGTATGGGGGCCTCTGGGGGCCCCTGTACTGCCAATGCACTTGGCATGGGCAGTGCAGGAGCCCCCATGCACAGCACCAGTGCGCATCCCACTGCCCGAATTACAGGCAGTGGATTGTGCGATGGGTGCTGCTGCACCCGCTGCACCGCCACATTTCCGCCGGCTCCATTAGGAGCCAGCTGCAATGTTAAGGCCCTGTTCCCCGCTGGGCGGAGTTTCAGCCCACCGGCCCTGCGGGGAAGCCATAATAGGTTGGGGGGGGTTCCAGCCGCACAGGCAGCCTGATGGCGGGATGGCTTTGGCGGAAGTCTTACTGAGGGCCACTATTCTGTCTCATGATATTTGTGTTTCCAATATTCTGTCTAATTAGGAGAACTCAGGATTCAACTCATGGGAGCTGTCATAGAAAGAAAGGACCGTAGTATATGCAAATGTGAGATAGAAAAACAAGCAGCATGTTTTGATAAAGTCCAGAGTATGCCTTCCTCCTGCCATTCTAGGTCTGAATTACAGTTTGACAGCACTCTGGTAGCACTGTCCCTGTTGGTTCCACGGCACACTCTAACCTGGATGTGCTTAGTTCAGCCTGGAACTGTGCCTGGTTGTCAAAAAATGTATTGCTCACTGCGCCAGTTCAGACTCATGCCTGCATTGTGAGTAACATATTGGTGAACGTCAGTCCAGTTAATTGAGATGCTGGTCCTCCTTTCACTACAGGTGTGGCCTGGCCTCACTCTGAAAGAAGAGCAGTGATTCCCTTGCAGTGGGATGCAGTGTATGACTGCATCAGCCTGCAAAGTGATGCTAGAAGGGTTCAAATTATCCCTGTCCCCCTCTCCAAGAGGTGCTTTTGGGGGGGCACTAACCAGATGCCACCTCCTATGTGATGCTTAATCACTGCTCCTCCTGATGGTTTCTTTGACCTTGAGTCTCTAATATGGGACAAGCATATCGGCAAAAGGTTTCGTTATTTGTATTGGACAATACTCCACTGTGCAAATGACAGTACACCCTCTTTTGATCTCGCTGGTTCAAGATGCACCCTTTTTGTTATTTCATGGTGCCACCAGGGAGCTAAAGGTGGTGCAAATGCCTGTTATGCCCCTGTGCACTATGTATAATTTGGTCTCTATAGTTATTAGTTTGTAATCAGTCACATAATTAGCAAAGCTCTGGAGACCAAAGATCTCCAGTAACCTTTTCAGAAGCAGAACAGGATGCATCATATCAGGACACTGGAAAGAGGAACTCAGCAGAATCTACAATTTGATGAGGAAAGTCAAAAACCAGAACGGGAATGCAAAGGGTGAAAAAACATAAACAAAGATGTAAGAATCTGAAAGTATGGACCACATAGCAGTGTGGAAAATCTGTACAACTTTAATGTTGCCAAATGATGACCAACGGTTCGTGCTACTACTTATGTTGCTTCAGTACATTGACCGAAAAGCATTTCGTACAGTGTGTCCCATCTACACTGCCATGTTGGTATGTGTTTCCTGGGTGTCCTTTAATTGGTTTCTCTTTCTAATTTTCAAGGTGCAACTCTCCCCTCAGGAACGTTCAACACGTGGAACATGGAGAGCCCAAGCTTTAGAGGCATGAAGCATCCTAGAGATGCCACAACTGCCTTCTTGTACCAGGGAAACATCAACAAAGGAGCAGGTATGGACTGTGTCCTGCCAATACTTCATAAACAAGTCAAGCTGATATCTTGGGACAGATTAGTGCATGTACTGTAAAAGATAAACTGTTATTCAAGGATAAAGGAGTATATTGTCAAATAGGTTTTGAAATTGGGAAAAAGCGCTTCTTTATTAAAAAGAGAAAACTGGTATTTGAGATCAAAGCTAAGCTAATTTTCAGGAACTCTAAAGCTGGTGTTTAGGGGAAATTAGCTTCTGTAACAACACATGATAACATTCGACTCCGCTGGGTCAGAATGTATTTGGTGCAAAAATTACCAGGCCAGTACAATTTTCTTCTCTGGTAATAGGGCATAAAGTGTAGATTTTGATAGGTACTGCACCAAAATAAGCATATCCTGGTACATACTGGACATTTTGTTCTGTGATAATTATCAGCAGGTTTGACCTGTCAAACCTTATTCAGGGGATGCAATTTTTATTTGAATGTAGTAAACAACTTGTAATGACGGCCTGAGCTGCATTTTCATTGTCAAGTGCAACAAGTAAATGAATCCATCGATGCTCTTTCATCACAAGGTTTGACACACCGCTATGATTCTTGCCCAATCCTCAATTGTATATCTGCTGTGCATAAAAGCAGAATCCTAAAGGAGAGATTATTTTTAAAGCTCAATTACTGTGTAGCTAAATACCTTACACACATTAACATCGATTGGGGGGTGCCAGAAATAGTGTATAGTGGTTGCTATACCAGCCATGCCTTTGGGTACCCTGGCACCTCCCTTGATACCTTTGGTTCACAGGGCACATAGGTAGAGTCATTAACATGGAAAGTATCTTCTAAAAGCTATCCTTACCTTTATCAGTTAATACTTTTCAGATATCCTGTATCCCCTTTTCAGTTTATGTTCTTAAGGTTCCTCAGTTGTTTAATACCGGTGAAGCTGAGTAATGGGGCTCTGAAGAGGCAAGAGAGCTCACAGTACTTTTGCCCTGTTTCGCATGTTGCTGCATACCTCGATTTTACAATTCTCACTCTAAAAGTGCCCTGTTTAACACCCAAAAATAGAGGTATGTGTGCAACCTGGAGGTCAGATGTTGCACCTATTAAGGGGCAGCACTAGCTACATATCTGTTTGAGATAAATAACAATGCACCATTATATTGGGCAATATAAATGTAATACTACTGGTAGCAAGCTGCAAAACTATGTTCTACATAAAAAGTTCTACATAAAAAGTTGATACCGTATTTTCTTTCAAAGCACTGACAACATGCCATAACAGAATAAAAATCAGTTGTTGTTTAAAACCCAGGCAACTCATATTTAATTCTTGCAGCGGCCCCATGCTTTGGCTAGTCTTGGGTTTAGTGCTCTCACTATCTTTACTCAGAATAGCTGGATACTCTCTCAATTATGTCTGCTCTCCACATGTTCTGTTCTGCCTTCCATCTAGCCTCTGCAAGTGTCTTGACTGCTTTCTGTTCTCATATTTTGTTGTCATTTTCTGGCATGCTATGAGCTCCCAAATACAAAGGCCCATATTTATACTTTTTGACGCAAACCAGCACCGGTGCTGGTTTGCGTCAAAAAATGTACCACTGGCTAACGCCATTCCTACACGCCAGACGGGCGCCTTATTTAAGGATTGACATTAGCCGGTGCTGCAGGCTGATCAGAGTAAAAAAAAATTACTCAAATCAGGCAGCGCTGGCGTAGGGAAAAATTGGGGTTGTGCGTCAAAAAATGGTGCAAGTCAGGTTTGAGTAAAAAATCATGGCTCAAATCGGACTTGCAAAGCTAGCGTAACTGGATGGACGGAATGCGGAACCAATCAAACATTCACCCCCAGTCACAGATCTGAGTTTAATCCATCCATTATTTTGCTCACCGTGCCACCCCAGTTTGAACCCAGCCATATGCAAATCAGTCTTGACCCTGTTCCTCATGGGAACAGTCCAGCCCGAACTGCCAGGCCAGGTTCTCCCTGGACCGGAAACAAGCATCCTGGGACCGGTTTCGGGGTTTCACCCCTCATCAGCCAGGCTAGCTTGAATCCAGTGGCACAGTGAGCCCGGGATCCACGTCTGGGCATACCCGGCGCACTTAGGGCGGCAAAGGCAAAGCAAAATATAAACGCTGTGGGATAGCGTAACTGGATGGACGGAATGCGGAACCAATCAAACATTCACCCCCAGTCACAGATCTGGGTTTAATCCATCCATTATTTTGCTCACCATGCCACCCCAGTTTGAACCCAGCCATATGCAAATCAGTCTTGACCCTGTTCCTCATGGGAACAGTCCAGCCCGAACTGCCAGGCCAGGTTCTCCCTGGACCGGAAAAAAGCATCCTGGGACCGGTTTCGGGGTTTCACCCCTCATCAGCCAGGCTAGCTTGAATCCAGTGGCACAGTGAGCCCGGGACCCACGTCTGGGCATACCCGGCGCACTTAGGGCGGCAAAAGCAAAGCAAAATATAAACGCTGTGGGATAGCGTAACTGGATGGACGGAATGCGGAACCAATCAAACATTCACCCCCAGTCACAGATCTGGGTTTAATCCATCCATTATTTTGCTCACCATGCCACCCCAGTTTGAACCCAGCCATATGCAAATCAGTCTTAACCCTGTTCCTCATGGGAACAGTCCAGCCCGAACTGCCAGGCCAGGTTCTCCCTGGACCGGAAACAAGCCTCCTGGGACCGGTTATCGGGGTTTCACCCCTCATCAGCCAGGCTAGCTTGAATCCAGTGGCACAGTGAGCCCGGGACCCACGTCTGGGCATACCCGGCATACTTAGGGCGGCAAAAGCAAAGCAAAATATAAACGCTGGGGGATAGCTTGACTTGCACCATTTTTTGACACACAACCCCCATTAAAATGACTCCTGTCTTAGCAAAGACAGGAGTCATGCCCCCTTGCCCAGTGGCCAGGCCCAGGGGACTTCTGTGCCCTGGGCATGGCCATTGGGCACAGTGGCATGAAGGCAGGCCCAAGTTAGGCCCCCATGCCACTTAAAAAAAATAAAAATTATACTTACCTCTACTTACCTGGGATGGGTCCCCCCCTCCTTGGGTGTCCTCCAGGGGTGGGCGATGGTGGCAGGGGGTGTCCCTGGGGGCCAGGGAGGGCACCTCTGGACTGCTTCCATGGTCAGAGACCATGGAAGTGAGGCCACTGGCCCCTTAACGCCTGCCCTCGCCCAGGCGTTAAAAAACGGCGCACATCAGGCTGTGCGCTGACTTTTGAGGCCCGCCCCCTCCTGTGCGTCAAAATGACGTGGGAGTATAAGTAAGGAGCACAGGCCTTAAAGTCATTTTTTGGACGGGAACGCCTACCTTGCATGTCATTGACGCAAGGCGGTTTCCAGCATCCAGAAAATGAAGCACACACTTGAATTTTGAAATTCGCGGGGTCAGGCTTCATTGTATAAATATGAGGCAAGGTTTGCGCTGAATGTGCGTCAACATTTTTGATGCACATTCGGCCCAGACAGAGTATAAATATGCCCCTAAAAGCTTCAAATTGTGCATGTCTTGGAGGCTGTTTCATGTCATACAATATTCACCTCAAATTGTCTAGAATTCTAAAATTAAACGTTCCATAATGGGGAAATGCTATAGCACCTTCTTTCTCTGTAGTCTTGCACCATTGTTTAAGCCACAAACATGCATGAAAACAATTCACATATGAGACATGATGACCTAGAGTTCCTTTGGGTGCGGTTTATATACCTTCTCCAATTGGAAAAAACACATCTCCTCTTAACGTATTTTAAAGAACTTCATTTTTAATCAAATTCAATTAATCACAATAACTTTCCAATTGAATCAGTAAGTAACTTCAATCCCACAATCCTTTTCTGTCATTGTTCTAAACCAATACCAATGCGGCACTGTCCAGCGCGTCTTCACACCAACCGACCTAGACACACAATGATGTCACACTCACTTCTTTCAGCAACACAGTCACTTCACAATTGTCACTCACACAATCGCTCACAAACACCTGATGCAAAATATTGCGAGCAAAAACCAACAACCTGTCTGTACACTTCAGGGTAGGAACTCAAATACTTCAAAGCTGTATGGATATACACTTTCCGGCTGTAACAATCACAATTATACAACAAGTGAAATTTGACCAGCAATTCTCCACTCCTGTTGATACAGATCCTCCATGTGCACTCAGGATTCACTAAATACCAACCAAAACTCACACTAACTCAAGGAAACCTATTAGAACTGACAATGATGTCTCATGACAAGCACCTCACTGCACGCAATAAATTAACCAAGGGTCTTCTATACTTGTGCATTATCCTGGGATTTTTGGCCACAAGTGACCTATCAACAACAACTGCGGCAATTTTTTAGCAACAAATGCCACGATCAAATGAGTATGATGACTCCGCAAAACACTTCACAACCTCACACTTTACTGCAATCTTCAGGTCGAAAGCAAGGCAAAACCCTATTAAAACTCATACATCCATCTCTCATGGGAACGATGCTTGAACTTTATCAGTCTTTGGAACAGACCATGGGACAGAATTTCGGTGGGCAAACTTTGGACTGGGCAATTGCACAGGACCAGTCCTATATCCCTAGCACTTTACTTGCATGGTTCTCCCCTGTTATGGGACTAACCGTCCTCTGATACCAGAACTGCTGGAGCATTTTCATCCTTCTCAGCAATCCATGCTCATTGAGGACAATGGATGTTTGGACCCATCATAGAGTGTGGTAGAACCATACAACCTAATTTCAGTACAAATCAAGTGGATTACATTGTATGACCAATGCCTTAACTTTACTTCTGACTGGAATTTCCCTTGAATTGCCTAGAAGTAAAGTTAAGGCATTTGTTACAAGCTCAAACTCAAAGTCATATAGACAATTCTCAAAACAAAGTTATAAAAATACAGAACTACCAAGGGTTGACCACAGTGATGAAACAAATTCAAGCGAGCTAACATTAAGAGAACTAGGCATTCAATAAAGATAACACAGAAAATCAACAAAATGACCTGAAAGATAGAAAACAAGTGTTGATCAGATTTAACAAGCATCACAACAGTTCAAATCATCAAAGTACAATTTGACTGAACACAAGGAAACCTTACAGTTTAGCCAATCAGGGAAAACCATGTGTGGGGCGGAACGCATGCGGGCAAAAGACAAAAAGTGCAAAGGGACAAGAAGAATTTGGAAAAGATAATCTTGGACATCAGACCACTAGCTAAGGTGGGCAAAAAGTAAATAAAAAGCAAAGCGCCACCTGTCAAGAGTCTTCTTCTTTGGGCGAGGGAGAAATTTATAAGACTCAGCATGGCATTTTGAAGGGACAAAGACAGAGAGGGCAATACCTCTCAGAGTCCTGGGGGTTCAGCAAACATTGTCAGGGTAAGGGCAAAAAATGATTCCTCTGTGAGCTCCAGAGATTCTGCCCAAAGCCCAGCTGGGTGTCAATAGTTTAAAGTTCATACACCAATCTGATTTGTCAGAGTAACAGTTCATTTGGCGTTGACAGGGCATCATCCAAGAGCATACAGTCATACGTCTCCAACTTGAAATAATATTGAATATTTTCTCAAGTCTGTCATGGGAACAGCATCCATCCATGTAGCTCCACACAAGATTGAAACAAATGTTTAAATTATTAATCCACAGTCCAGGATATTCCCCATCCAAGGTTGAATACTTACAATGCTCTATGTGTAACACTAAAGGCATCTATTACCAAACTAGTCTTCTCATGGGAACAAAATCTGAAAGAAAGGTACACGTTTACAGAATGACTTGACATTTTCTGCACAGTCACAAAATACAGGGCCTAGCAGACCTCATTTAGGCTAATGCAAATGAATTAATACAGCACATTAATACACTCAAATAAAACTAATTTTAACACGCAAACTGTGAATTCTGCATTCATAATTTTCCATTACCATTCAAGTTATAGTAACTTTAAAGTGAAATACCTTTGTCAATACATTTACATTAGTGTGGGGCAGAACTGCACTTTCTATATCTTTGCACACATATTTAAAACACTATTTATTAGAGATTCAATATTGTTTTAATACAGACCATTAGTTCAACTCTGAAATATAACAGAATATCAGTTTATTCCTTCAAACATCAAGTTAAACTTCAATAACCCCTATGTTGAAGTCTATAGTCTAAATGAATGCACACTAAAAGGGCTTCTCAGTGCATCACTTTACAAGCAAACTACTACTGCTGAGATTTACATACCGCATAAACTATGACATATATATATATATATATATATATATATATATATATATATATATATATATATATATATAGGGGGTGATTCTGACCCCGGCGGTACTAGACCGCCGGGGCCAGGGTCGGCGGGAGCACTGCCAACAGGCTGGCGGTGCCCCGCAGGGCATGAACCGCCGCGGTCAGAAGAGGAAAACCGGTGGTCTCCCGCCGGTTTTCCGCTGCCCTTCTGAATCCTCCATGGCGGCGCAGCTCGCTGCGCCGCCATGGGGATTCAGATACCCCATACCGCCATCCTGTTCCTGGCGGTTCGCCCGCCAGGAACAGGATGGCGGTATGGGGTGTCGTGGGGCCCCTGGGGGCCCCTGCAGTGCCCATGCCAATGGCATGGGCACTGCAGGGGCCCCCATAAGCGGGCCCCACTTTGAATTTCACTGTCTGCATTGCAGACAGTGAAATTCGCGACGGGTGCAACTGCACTCGTCGCACCTTCCCACTCCGCCGGCTCAATTCTGAGCCGGCGTCCTCGTGGGAAGGGTTTTTGCACTGGGCTGGCGGGCGGCCTTTTGGCGGTCGCCCGCCAGCCCAGTGCAAAAGCCAAAATACCCTCAGCGGTCTTGCGACCGCGGAGCGGTATTTTGGAGAGGGGAAGTCTGGCGGGCGGCCTCCGCCGCCCGCCAGACTTAGAATGACCCCCATAATCACTGTGACATGAGGAACTATACTAAAATGTCTGTTACATCAACCTCTAATCGCAGACACTTACATCACAGATTTTTGGTACCCCTGCCACAATAATGGTTATGTATGTTTCCTATGTAATAGACCCCCAGCAATTGTAGAGGCGTCTGATGGTTCCCAAGGTTAATCAGAAAAGAGCAGACCACACCCTACCTGCACCATCAACCACTGTCGATATCAGGAGGCACGATGGGGTGGGGCAGGTGGGAATGTTGGGTGGGTTAGTAATGTTTTGATGGCACTGGTGAAACTGCAATAATAACTGTACAACCAAACACTCCGGAATTACCAGGAATGTTTGATGTTTTAGTTGATTAAAATCAATAAAATTTGTTTTAAAAAAATTAAGAGGCCCCATGCACTGAAGCTGTAACTTTTATATATCGGTGTCTCTGGAAGAGATCCACAAACACCAAAGCATGTGTTTTGTGGGTAACAAGGACACATGTTTATTTAAATCAATTGCCTTGGTACCTCGGTTACTAGTTGTGAATGAGGTGAGTCCTTTACAAGTATTCGGTCCACAATTGTATCTTTACATGGAACCAAGTAAACTATTCTAGCACTTGACTGTTTCAGGGTTATGAAGCAGAGCAGCCCAAGGCCTACTTAGAGGAGGTAGTGTAGACTTGTAATCTCCTTTCACTGTCACACAACCACAATACATTATTGTCCAGTCTGTACTTTTTCTTTGTTTTGAACCCCAGAAGCACAATACCTGCACCTATAACCGATGCAACATCATAATACAAAGGGTGTGTGATTTTAAATAAGGAAGGCCCAGTATCTTTCTCAAGGGGTTACCTCATTAATTATAACAGTAATCATGTTTCACCATTACACCCAATGCACACAATAACCATTATCAAATGCAGTCATTATCAATATATGCATTGCTATGTTCATCAATATTTACCTATAAGACATCATGATAAATACAGATCAATTCAAGACAACCACAAATATATTTGAATCTTTCTTTTACATTCTCTGGCCCCTTAACACAATCATATAGCCCACTACAAGGGGTTCCTGCACTCCAGTTAAAGAGCATACAGCTTCAGCTTGGAGTGCTTTAAAATGATAAAAACCTCTCCTGAGGTCATGTATTCAATCACACTGGAGACTTAGGTCTGATTTACTTATTGGCAGTTGACCCGTCCTCCACCATGACAACGGAGTAAATTACACCATAGTCTTTAATGAGGTCCTAATGGCCAAACCTAGAAATATCCACTAACCCAGGGGACATTTCTAGCATTGACAGGAACTACTGTTACAGTTACAAGGTTGCTCCCATGGTGAGGGGGACATTGAGCACTTTTCAGTCCCCTTACCGCTACATTTTTCCTGGCTGCACAGGCATTGAGAAATTAGGTGAGCAGACATACAGCCAAACCTCTAACCAATGGCAGAGATGGAGTAGATTTTGCCATCGTCAAACTATGATCCGCCCAATTTAAATCAGGCTCACAAACCATAGTCTTGGCACAACACTCCTTCTATGCCAAGATATAAATTGAGCACTTAATGTTTGTTTTTAAAAATACTTTGAAAGGGACCTTCTCCACTCTGTGAATATTTATGCCAATACTGGCATAAATATTGATGGCACACATGCCCAGATTTGGAGCACTACAACCACTATCAGAATATGGAAATGAGCCCACCCGGTGCATTTTGGGGTATTCCTCCCTGTGGCAGTGAATACTATGTAAGCTTCACTTGCCAGTTTGTTGACTGCACAACCTCACACTGCCCATCTGTTTTTGGTTTTGTTTTCATTTTAGGTGCCTTGGATACCCACTTCCTCCTAAAACATTGAAGCAGTAAAGTGAGCCCACTACTGCGCTACCCTGTCAGCACCCTGGCCATCCGATACTGTGCTGTGCCAGCGCAGGAGTTGGTATTTTCTATCCCACCGATGGTCTATGCAGGCAGGAAGAATGCTGCAGTTCAGTGCACCTGTCCCCCACAAACATGGGCACCGGAGGTGGGAGCAGTACCTTGGGAAGGCTCTTCTTCAGTATCGTGGTCCTGGGTATTGGGTCACAGGCCCCAACAATATTGCATCAGTCCTCTGGGAGAATGAGGCACCCTGGGGCAGTAGATAGTGTGGAGAGGTTGCTCCACACATGCCCCCTTCCCAAAGGGAACAACATAGCTCAGATCCCCAGGCCCTTGCCAACACTAGGAGACAGGTCCTACAGAAAATGGCAGTGAAATCTTTCCAGGTGCATAACTCTTGACCTATTGGGCCAAATTCATTGAACGTCCGCTCATGTTGCTCCGGTTAGGGTTCTACATCCACCAGGAGCATTTTAAACAGTGCTCCTCACCCCTAAAAGGGCGTAACTTGCTTGGACCTGGACTTATTGGCTCCCTGAAAGAGCATTCTCCCCCTGCCTGGCTAATCCTGCTTCTCTCCTACTGATGGGGGCATCTTACACAGCACCTCCGCTACTACCCAGCAGAGCACCCTCCTGCCTACACTACCGGGCCCTATAGCCTCTTGGCTGTCATGAAATACAACAAGAGGGGCACTGGAGTACAGGTCTTCTCCCAACTTTTCCTCAGGGGACCTAAAGAGGCCAGCACTAATAGTCTTGGAGAGACTCATCTTAGTCCTGAGGCACAGCTAGTGACAAAGGTCCTGATTTAGATCCCAGCGGAAGGATTACACCGTCAAAAGCATGACAGATATACTGTCTACCATATTCAATCCCTGTAGACTATAATGGGACCGTAATACAGAAGACAGGATATCTGTCATGTTTGGGACAGAATAACCCCCTACGTCAGGATATAAATCAGGCCCAAAGTCCCTAGTTCATCTAGCAGGACATGAGAGGGCTCCTCTTTCTAGCTGGCCCTTTTTCCACTGTTGTTGCTGCCCAGATTCAGCATCTTCTTTACTATCTCTTCCTTGTTCAAGCGTTTATAAGTCGGGATGGAAAGTTCTAGATACCAGGCATCCTTGGCTAATCCTTGGATGCCACATCTTCCCTGTACCCCTTTCCAACTCTGCTGCACAGCATTCTGGGACAATCAAGTATAACGTTGTCAATTGTTCTCTGTATGGAGCTCCTCTTAGAGCCCCAACTTCACCTCTGGCTTACATCACTGTCAACTTTCTGAATTTCTCCTATGCTGATGATTTTTATGATTCACTTCCTATGGTGTCATCAGTGTAAAATGTCATGCCATGTCACTTCCTCTGATAGCACCTTGGAACAAAGTACACATGATGTCACTTCTGCTACTCTTGGCATTTTGGTTGATTGCCATCCATGCTTAAACATCAAGATGGTTTTCCTTTGGAAAGGCATTTACATGGCACAGCTTATGATTTTAAACTGAATAAGCAATTGTTCCATAGAGTTAATCACTACACCAAAACTGTGCAGAAGCCTGCATGAACTGTTAATGAACATTCACTGAACCGCAGTTTTCGCCGATGCGATTTGAATAGTGCACATTGCTCATGGAACATTCACTTCAATGTAAAATTGATGTACAACTACAATCAAGTAAACATTTGTACAATACCCAATGCATGTTCAGAAGTTATGATAAATGTGAGTGTGCTTATTTGAACTGCAGCCAATCGTAGGCACTGTTATTCCAAATTGACACATTCACATGACCAAGCTGAGTACGTACATAAAGAGATGGGCTATCTGCTCATCCCCAGTTTCCTATGTCCTGCACTGCACAAGTATCAGGGAAAACAACAATAACCCATAATTGGAGAGAGGTTGTCTGACCCCCAAAAGCAAACAGACCTTGTGTCAGATGCGATTTGGGGACCAGAGGGTGGATGAGTTACTGGGCCTCACTCTTGGTGGTTGCGGATATTTGCCTTGGGTGTCCTTGGGTCTATCCTACTAAGGCTCTGCAAAGTGGGCCAAGTACACCCCTTCTGCACCTAATTCTTGGGGTAGCTAGGGTGAGCAGTCAAATTAATCTTCGGGAGGTAGAGTAAGAGGAAGAGACTCAGATCTCAAATGATCAAATAGCAGACATAATAACTTACTATCCAACCCAGTGCTATTCTTTATGAAAAGAGGAGTACTGCAATATCACAGCAACAGAAGATGCTACACATAGCAATAATGGTTTAGGCACACGGTTTTTCTAAATACATTGATGAGGCACTAGCCAGTTCCTACTGTTCACACACCAACTATTAGATCTACGGTGTTTTAATGCAACAAAATGATCATGGGTAGGGATCTGGCAAAGGTGCAAATTCACCAAAAACACTGTGCAAGCAAATTCTATGATCCTGTTAATCTATTAAATTCATATTTTCAACGAAAAACTTCACAATAACTAACCTGAATCATTCTAATGTTAAGATTCTACCCTCTTGGTTTAAAATACAATCTCTCAGGCACACACAGAGCTCTAAATTTGTGCCTCACAGGACTTGCAGCATCCTGGAGGCCACAGCAGACCAGGTCCCGCTGGTCATGTTGCAGTGATGAAGAATGGCATAATGTTGCTTGGGCTTGTCAATACTTAATGCAGTTCACCAAATGAATGATCCAGGTAGGCCAGACATCAATCATTGCTGATTACACTCCACGTCTGCTCTTCTGGGTGCTCCATACTCTGGGAGTACAGCTGGGCTTCTTCTCCTGGACATTCATACTTTCCTGCAGGGCCAGACACACACATTTTATCTATGAACAGACAAACTATATTCCAGGTACTAGAGAGACCCATAGCTCTTCAATAAGTTGTACAGGCATTAGGTGATGATTCATCACCTCTCAGAGACTGACTGTCATGCATTCAGAAGGCCTGGAGAACAGCACCTCTTTGAGTACTCTGCTGATCACTCCAATAATTGGTGAAAAAGTATTGGAAATGGCACAAACTGAGATGGCTTGGGGCTTCCCTTAATACTGATTTGCCAGGCAGAGGATGTTGGTCCACTGTCCAAACTCTGAACAACAGGTTTGGGGTAACTCCTTTTCAAATTTAATTTTCTGATCACAGTAGAGGCACAGCCTTTGTGCAAGGTGAAGGCTTACACAGTAGATATTAGTAATGTTGGCTCCAATCACAATATGAGCGCAATGAGTTCTGGAAAGTGTGTACTTGGCTGTCATCAGTCTTTCTGAAGTAAAGCTCATAGAAAGGCAATGAGGCAGGCCCTAAGGTGACATTTCCTTACACCTTACAACTGAATCTGGTGACTCACTTAATCTCCTAACATTAACCAAATCACAACTTTCTAGAAGTGCTAATCAGCAATACGCTGCTAAAGGATCCTCGTAGAATTTCAAAGGGTAGCTGTGGGACTTCTCCCTCTAGCTCTAGGTTTGCAGACAATAGAATGTTATTGTACGCAGAAACTGTACCCCATCCTCCATCTTGTGTTATGTTAAACCAGCGGCATTAGAAAATGGAACACGCTGGTCACATTAACCTACTCTAACCACAGCATGGAATCTTGCTGCCATCCATTTTTATACACACTTACTTGCCATGCATACAGGATGTCAAAGTTGGGGTCTGGGTGTCACATATAAGCTGAATTTTATACGAGTGGGGCCCATATGCATCCTGCTCCATCTGAACTAGGAAAAAGAGCTGAGCAGGTCCATAATCCACAAACGTTGGTATGTTCCTAACTCTTTTTTATGTCAGGAAACCAAGACATGAACACTAGTTCTATATCAAGAGAGAGATCATGGTTAGTGCACCTTCCAGCTCACTGAGAAGGTTCAAGACCTCAGAATAATTATGGAACCAATTAGCCATCACAATAATTGCTGTACTAGTGGGTTAGTTTGTCCAAAGAAAAAAGTCTAGATATGAGTTTCACATGTAGTCAAGTCACTCAGGTCAGGGGGACACACCTGTTTACCATACAGGGGACATTTCTGTACCAACAACTTTGTAGCTCGTTGACATGGATAGTGTGACAACTAAAAAAAATGCATCCTTAAACAATTGTCTCCCTCCTGTGGGTTGAGGCCAATGTTTACTCTCAGTTGAATAGCACCCCACTGCAACTACATTTCAATATAAGCTACCCATTTAGGATAATCAGACTTCTCTTTTTTATCTGGAAGAGCTCTTTATACCTGTGCAGGGAAAGCTTGCAACCAGAGGCAGGAATATTTGGAGGTATACCCTGAGAAAGCAAGGAACTTACTCCAGGTCTAAGGAAAAGACTTTGCGACTGAAATTTGAAGAAGAGGGGCTAAACTACCCAGGGTGGAGATAATATGCCTTGTTTCAGCCCTGAGTTAAAATGTTCAGTGCACTGCCTAGTAGAGCCTGGTTCTTCTGACACTGCCAAGACCATAGGCATGTACCTGCTGCCCAGCCCGGTCAGAAGAGTAATATCAGGTAAGTTATAGGGTGTACATACAAACTGAAGAAACTGATAAGTGGCGCCACACCCAATTGTAAGTTGCGTGTTGGCTATTTCCTTTTCCCTTTTTGGTGTATCCAGTGTGAGTGGGAGGGCATGTGAGCCTCTGCTATGGTGCTGTGCCATGAGTGCAGATGCTGGGATTTGTCCGCTGTGGTGCTGTGCCCCACTGTCTCCTCACCATGAGTGTGAGGGTCTGTGAGTCCCAACTCTGGAACTGTGCCACAATCTTCTCCATGCTGTGGTATCAATATGAGACTAAGGGCCAATGAGCCTCAGCTTTGTACCCCTCACACACCATGAACCAGTAGCCCAAAAAGCAAGAATCTGTGGTGCTGTTCTCTGCCCTGGTGCTTCCATATCCCTGTGGATGTACCTTGTGAGAAGCTGTGCCTTCCTTTTCTGAAAACTGCTAACTCTTCTGCCTCCACACATGAATAGAGTGTGAAGAGAAGATAAGCTCACACAACCAAACACCAGCACAACAAAAGACGCTGTGAAACAATGGGTTCCCCAGTCTAAATGATGGCCTTCAAAGACCTGCATGAAAGGGAGCTCAAATAAGGATGTGATGCAAAGCTATATAAATGCTGGTTGAATCTATACAATTACAAAAAATAGAGCATAACTAGTGTATGAGACATGAGGCCCACCATGTAGTCTGATTCACATCCCTCAACATGTGCAACAAGTAGGCAAAAAATAAATCGCTCCCTAGAGCAAACACTGCACTTTGACATCACAGATAAAACTAGCTTTTAAATGTGTATGCCTGCCCCAAATGCGCACACGACTTGCAAGGGCATTGGCTAAGATATAAAGTGTTCATTGATATCCCTCAATAATGAACATTTATTGCTGGCAAGAGACTTCCTGAAGTTATTACGCCTGTTTTTTTAACTTGACCAAAGGGCCTCATTGCAGGTGTGGCAGTCCGAGGACCGCCACATTCGAATTGACTGTTGGACCATCGCAACTTTGGCGGTCCGACCACCCAATTAAAACCCTGGTGGGTCAACCCGCCAAGGGACCAGTGTTCATTCTGGGAGACATGGTACACGATGGCGTGACATGGTCGAGCTTGTAACCAGCCAATGCAGCACTGAACTCAGTGCCGCCTGGCTGATTACAACCCCTCTTTCCACCAGCCATTTTATGGCAGGGAGCCTGCCATGAAAAGACTGGTGGAAAGCCAGTGCTGGGGGCCACTCTGCCCAACACCCTCAGAATGCACACTGTCTGCTTTGCAGACAGTACGTACTCCGAGGGTGCTGGAGTGTTAGGATATTTGCCACAGCTTCCTTAAAGGAGCCAAGACCAATATCCTAACACTGTTCCCGCTGGTCAGTCCATCAGGAATGTGTATTACAATGTTCGAGCTGGTCAGCCCGGTGGGAACATTGTAATACACTCGAGGGAAACGTCACCACTATGGCGGTGGCATCCTCCTGGTGAGTCTGGCGGTCCTGTGGTGGGACCGTCAAACTTCTAATGAGGCCCAAAACATTTCACCTTTCTCTAAAAAAAGTAATACAATCCATACAGTTTATTTATGCTTATTTATTGATAAATATACTGATTGAACTACGCATTCTACACACACACTATCCTCCAAGAGCATGCTTTGACTGTTGGACCTTGCTATTTCCTAAAAGTCTAAAGTTAAAATTAGGAGGTACTTGTCATTCATTGAGCCTGGTCTCTGCAGTTCCACAGACAACAACAATATATTTAGCTGCAAAGGAATTGGCAATAAATGTCATAAAGATTGTCTAGATGCCCTTGAATCCCACAAACCCTGAAGTCCCTAAATGTGTAGAGTGTAACTAGACACCACTAAGGAGTGCACACATGTCTCAAAATGTTGTGTCAGGGACCCTGGCATGTTGGTGCTCTTGATATACGTGTTGCCCTTAAATATCAAAGTTACAACCTTAATGGTACTAAATAGTGAAGACAGAATATTGGAAGTATCACTATATCAGTAGTATAGTTGGTAAGCACATTGTTTTCCTATTTTATACAATAATATTGAAGTTTTAAATTTCGAAAACTTAAATAGCACTGTATATTAATATTGTTTATTAGGGTTTAACCCCTTGAGGGCCATGGACGTAATGATTACGTCCATGGCTGCACCTCTCAGGTGCCATGGATGTAACCATTACGTCCATTTACCGGCTCTCGCTTCCCCTTCCACCCCCGTTCTCCCACCCCCCAGCGCGTCTACGACAAAGGATGTATGTTTTACCTCCGGGCGGGTGGGGGGGAATCCCTCTGAAAGAGGCATAGAGGGAAAGGAAACAGTTTTCCTTTCCCTCGATGTCTCTTTGAGCATTCCTGCTGCCTGTTCGCATCCAGGAATGCCCACTAGACACCAGGGAATTAGTGTGTGTGTGTGTGTGCACGTGTGTGTTTTTATTGTGTGGGCAAGGGTCGCTCTCCTTTGGGGGCAATGCATTTTTCACCATTTCTGCCCCCCTTGGGGGCAGATCGACCTTCTTTTTAGGCCAACGTGCTCCCAAGGGGGGGCAGAAAGCCACTAGAAATCAGGGATTTTTTGGGGGCGCTGATTTTTTTTTTAGGCCTTTCTGCCCATAAGTGGGCAGAATCCACTTAGCGCCAGGGATCATGTGTGTGTGTGCTTTGTGTGGGGGGTGGCCCCCGGGGGTGGGGGGGGGGGGGGGACAGAAACCTTATAGACACCAGGGATTTTTTTTTTGTGTTGGGGAGGAAAAAGTGTTTTTTTAGCCACATTTTGAGATTTGCAAAGGATTCTGGGTAACAAAACCTGGTGAGAGCCCCACAAGTCACCCCATCTTGGATTCCCCTAGGTGTCTAGTTTTCAAAAATGCACAGGTTTGGTAGATTTCCCTAGATGCCGGCTGAGCTAGAGGCCAAAATCCACAGGTAGGCACTTCGCAAAAAACACCTCTGTTTTCTTTGGGAAAATGTGATGTGTCCATGTTGTGTTTTGGGGAATTTCCTGTCGCGGGCACTAGGCCTACCCACACAAGTGAGGTATCATTTTTATCGGGTGACTTGGGGGAACGCTGGGTGGAAGGACATTTGTGGCTCCTTTCAGATTCTAGAACTTTCTGTCACCGAAATGTGAGGAGAAAGTGTTTTTTTAAACCAAATTTTGAGGTTTGCAAAGGATTCTGGGTAACACAATCTGGTGAGAGCCCCACAAGTCATCCCATCATGGATTCCCCTAGGTGTCTAGTTTTCAAAAATGCACAGGTTTGGTAGGTTTCCCTATGTGCCGGCTGAGCTAGAGGCCAAAATCCACAGGTAGGCACTTTGCAAAAAACACCTCTGTTTTCTTTGGGAAAATGTGATGTGTCCATGTTGTGTTTTGGGGCATTTCCTGTTGCGGGCCCTAGGCCTACCCACACAAGTGAGGTATCATTTTTATCGGGAGACTTGGGGGAATGCTGGGTGGAAGGAAATTTGTGGCTCCTCTCAGACTCCAGAACTTTCTGTCACTAAAATGTGATTTTAGCCAGATATTGAGGTTTGCAAAGGATTCTGGGTAACAAAACCTGGTGAGAGCCCCACAAGTCACCCCATCTTGGACTCCCCTAGGTGTCTATCTGTAAAAACAGTGTCATAAATTCTTTATTCGGTCTCCATGGACCATAAAAGCAAAAGCATACATTTCCATTACAATCAATATAAAATCATCTCATAGTCACTTATATATAGAAGGCCATATTAGGACCCTAAATGAGTCCCAATTCAATCAATAGCTTGTCTAAAATACAATTTATACATTATAGTTCATAGTTAAAAATCCATTTAAAATATGCTTACATATAAAACATAATATTTCATACTTCTATAAAGGAGCTCCTCACCATTTCTATGTCAAGACACAATTATTTAACATTTGGTTATGCGCAGGCATAAATTATACATTACTAACATGTTATTCAATTACGAAAAATCTAAGAACCTAACATTTCATATTACTATTCTGTCCATACACTTTTTCTGAAAGATTATAGAGCTTAAAAAGTTAACTAAAATACCACATATTTCAATAGAGGGTAACATATGAAGGTATAAATAGGCGGGACAACATTGTCGAATGTGTGAAGATCTTAAAAAAGGAATTAAAAGACTCTTTCTCAGTTTTCTATAAAATTTACAAAAGAGAACCACATGTATTGTACTGTGTGCTGACATTAGGTCAGAAGGACAGACCCTTAATATTGGACTCCAATCATTCATAATAGGAAAAGCTACCAAACGGTGAAACGTGTCCAGCCTCAGCCGAGTAAGAAGAAAAAGATGTCTGGGTTTTACTACATGCTTCAAATAAAATTGCATTTGATCCGTGGTCAAAATCAATTGATTGGTCATAACACTACTTTTTTTAGACTCTACTAACCACCTCAAATCTTCTAAATACTTCAAGGACAGGGACCTCAGCTCTTTCCTACTTAAGGTATCTAATAATTTTGGCTTATTGTAATATTCTTTATGTCCTATATTTTTGAAAAAAATCCTGGTGTAGTTCAGCCATGGGAATCTTAAAGAATATGTCAAAGCCATAGATGCCCATAAAACTGACCTATTTAGGCCAGCGTGTTCTGAGGTCCAGATTTTTTGCCATAACAATATGGGTTGTATCTTTATTAAATCCACCAGATAAGAAGCCCCTAATTCAGCGTGACTAACATATGATGAAGTGCCCTTTGGTACCATTAATAAATATCGCAGAAAATCATTTTCCGCAGTTTGAATCACATTACAATTAATATATCCCCATAAACCTGCTCCATATGTGACAGAAGGGATGCATTTAGCTCTATATACTTTTAGCATGTTCTGTTGTGTAATCGTCCCTAACCGCTTAGAAAAATTCTTCAGGGCCATAGTTGTCTTAATAAACTGTAATTTCTTAACCTTTACACAATGAGCCCATGATGTATCTTTATCAAACATTATTCCCAAATAGGCAAATGTTGAGGTGCTATCAATCTTCCCACCTTGCATGGTAATATCTCTGGACTTGATGGGTTTCCTGCCACATTTTATCGTAAAGGTTTTAGAACGATTAATATTTATAACATAAGTTACACAAGTTGTTAAGAGTCTTTGTTGGGCTATCGGGGTCCGGGCCATGAGAACCACGTAATCTGCATAAAGTAAAGCTGGATCGGGCGATGACCTACTTGCAGGAGATCTTTACATTTACTTATTGGTTCTAGTTCCAATTTATTTATATATATTGAGAATAGGAAGGGTGCTAATACGCAGCCTTGGCGTACACCTCTATGTATACAGAATGGTCTGGTACATTCCCCCCATCCCGTATCTCACCCTCGCCCTACTTCCTGAATACAATTACCGTATAAACTGGATTATTGTAATTTCTACCCCCAGTTCATTTAGGATTTTCCATAGTTTATCATGGGCTACACAGTTGAATGCTGAGGACAAATCTATGAAGGCCAAATACAAATTACCTTCTCTAATCTTTGTATACTTCCCAATTATAATATTTAAATTCAGTCCCTGTTTGACAGTGCCTATTCCTGAACGAAATCCATACTGTAATTCAGACAAGATGTTATTTTTTCCAGCCCACTCTTGTAGTCTATTTAAAATGATTCTCCCAGCAATTTTAGCTAATGAATCAAGTAATGAAATGGGTCCATTACAGGCTGGGTTGAGACAATCGGCTTTTTAAATATGGGGACAATAATAGAGTCTAGCTTTGATGGTGAAGGACCTAAAGTACAACAGGCCCTCAACATCTGGGTCAATAAGGGGCCCCATAATTGTACGTCTGCCTTATATACTTCTACCGGGACACCATTAGGGCCCGGAGCATTTCCAGCTTTACTTGCATTAATGGCTTCTACTACTTCCTCTAATCCAAAGTGAGGTGTTACCGTCATAGGTAGATTGCTTTGAGTAGAATCGCTAGTTAAGAGATCGAATAATTCTAGCTCAGGAGCCGGGTCATATATCTCGCAAAAGTGGCCAATCCAATCCTCTTCTGCTATTGCAATCACCATTCTGGGGTCTTGTCTGACCCCTGGAGTAGGAGAATTAATTATATTCCAGAAGAGGATATTATCTTTCATAAGACTAGCATTATGAAGGGATTCCCAAGTTTCCTCCTTCAAACTAATTTTCCTTTTCCTAAAGGCCTCCTTATATTCATATCTTCGGATCCGTACCTCACTTGGGCATCTTGGTGTAGTGCTTAGCGCCTTTTTTAGTTTTTTATGTGCTTTCGTACATTCCGAATCAAACCAGCCAGTTTTATCCCGTTGTCCCACCTTTCCTCTTTTGTTAATCAAAGCTTTTTTCGCACCTATCAATTTAGAAGAAAAGGCAGTAATACCTTTAACTGGGTCTATGTCTTCAGTAAGGCAGTCCACAAAATCTGACTTTTGTTCGCAAATTAACTGTTTCTAAAGACCCTGTGGCTCTATTTGGGACCATCGCAATGTATAGCCATTGCACAAAGCCAATTCAATATCATTTACCAAGGCATCATTGTCCTTCTGGGGCTGTAAAATAGATGTTAATGAAATCTGTAAACTCTGGGGAAAATGATCACTTATTGCTAAATCATGAAGTGAATATTTAGAAAGATAGTGTGCAAAATGAGTAGAAATTAGGACATAATCAATCACTGTATCTGCTCCCCTACCTTTGAAAGTTGGCCTAAATTGCGGATCATCAAAATAAATTTCATTTATAAAAGACAAGTTAAATTTATGCACCAATACGTTCATAGTATTGCCTTGGGAATTATGAGTGAAGTGAGCCCAGGGACCCATATCTTCTTCATACAATCCACATATCTTAGTAGAGGGTTCCTTACAAAGATGGGTATTAAAATCTCCACCCCATAAGATAAAGCTTTCTCTCCTGGATTCTGTACAAACTTCCTCTAGATCCTCTCCCAATTGTATTAGGACAGTAGAGACCTCTCCCGAAGGTATGTTATTATAAAAGTTGATGACCACTAATTGGATCATCTGGTAAGGTCACTTACAATCACTTGATAATATACATTTGAGATTCGCATCTTTAGATTTGTTAGGGTGAGCTTATTTGAGATGTACGTGCATAAACACCCTTTAGGGCGTCCGTGTCCTAAAGGTACTGCTGGTGTGTGATATGTTTTATACCCATTTATATGTATGGGATTTAGGAGCCAAGTTTCCTGTAAACATAAAAAAGAAAAGTCTCCAATGAAATTCATCCATTCCTCATTATTAAGCTTATTACTGAGGCCGGCCACATTCCAGAAAAGTACGGCTATTTCTAATTTCTGTTGACTCTGGTCCCGAACATTATTTATGGTCAGAGGGTTTAGACCACTATGGGCTATAGGGGTTAATACACTGGACGGATCTTCCTGCCTTGTCTTTCCCTCTTCCATGTTTGTCACTAGTGCCATCTTATTAAAGATTCCTATCTCAGCCCTACTGAGTCAGTCCAAGTCTTCGGGGGTTGACAGGACTTGGAACCTGTTACTAGTAAAGGTGGGATCCAAATTAATTAAATCTATAAAATGACTTGATCGACCTCTGTTAAGGTTTTGACCCACAGGGCTTTGATAAAAGTAACCCAAAGGTAATAATGAAATACCCTGGTTAGTAACATGCCTTGCCCCAAGTTCATAAATACCTCTCTCTACTAATTCAGGGGATTTAAATGAAAGTAGCACACAATCTCCATCCAGCATTTTCTGACTAGTACCTATCCATTTAATTTTCCTCACCATTTTTATATTGTCAAAGAGGAAACCCACCATGCCAGGATGCAGACGAGTTCCAATCCAATTAAGGGACTTATTTCTCAAACTTGTACATGTTTCCTGATACTGGTTACCCAGGGTAGGAACATTAGCCAGGATCACTACATATGGTGTCACTTCTGGGGGGAGATGTAAAAAGTCACTTGGTGTATAAAAAGATTCCGGTGTTATCCATCGTGTATGCTCCTCCCCATTAGAATTTACAACATCCCGAATCACCCTATCTGAGGACATCTTTCTATTTAATATCTTAGCCTGTGGTTGACTAGTGATTACTGCTTGCGTTGGGGGTTGTGTGTTACACGTAGAGCTTGAAGATAGATGTGAAACAATGGAAGCTTTCCTAATGTGAGTTTGAGGTTGTTGGTTACTCACAGTATTTTGGATTGGGTGTGATACGGTAGGAACTTTTCTAGAGGGTTGTAATTCCCCAGGCTGTATGGATTTCATCAGGACTAAACCTTCTTCAAGATTACTCTCTACTGCTCTTAATCGATCTGAAAAAAAGTCCAGTGAAGTCTAGACCAATGATTTCAAATCATTTATTGCTTTATAAATATTAAGAAGGGAATTTGAGGTTACTTCAACTGGTTTATTTGAAGTTTTCCTCTGGGTTTCTTTTTTTGACAGATGCCTTCCCGAAGTGTTTGCTGGATCATCTTTCTTTAAATTGATAACAGAGGAATTATCCGCCCTTCCCATTACAGGTTTCCTTGAACGCTTAGGTGAAGGCGGGGACACATCTTGAACTGATATTATGTCTGAGTTATTTTGGACACAGCTGTTTTTAACATTCTTCCTTTCCTGATTTTCGCCCATCTCTATACTAATGCCCCTTTCAGGATCACTAAGCTCAGCCTGTTTTTCCAAATTCCTTGGCGGAGGTGGAATACAATCACCAACAACAACAACAGTTGCTCTTCAAAGCTAGAAATTTGCTGATCAATCATCCCCATTGCTCCTGAAATATATTTTAATATGCAGGTTCTATTCTCTGTATTGGAGGTAGGATTCATCATTAAGTGCTTTCTCTTACCCATATTTAAAATAGCTAAGTATACCTTGTAAAAGGAAAAAGTGGGATCTATAGATCTATATTCCTTTACTTTTGTACTAATCGGTAGGTTTATACAATGTGATTCTCTGTCTCACACGTCCCCTATAAAATGATTATACTGGGCCCTCACCCAATGTACTGACTAATTGCTCCAACTCTAAATGAGCAATTTTCAATAAAAGACCATCGCTGATACTTAGCAGTGACCGTGTGTTTAAAGGATATAAGACGCTCTCACATCAAGTTTGTGTACCTTCCTTCAAAGTCCCATCGAGATGGGTAGTTGTTGTTAGGGGGGTGGCCCTGCTCGGACTCCTTCGGGCGACGACGGGCTCCCTCCCAGCAGCAGCACAAGCGTCCCACGATACGGGAGACCAGCGGTGCTTTTGAAGCGGTCAGGGCAGTGTCTGGCTCCGCCCCCTGGCCTCCTCATTGGATCCTGGGACTTGGAGACCCTCCCAGCAGCAGCACAAGCGTCCTGCGATGCAGGACACCGGCAGTGCTTTTGAAGCGCTTCGGCAGTGTCTGGCTGAGCCCCCTCGTTGGTTCCTGGGACTTGGAGTCCCTCCCAGCAGCAGCACTAGCATCCTGCCATAGAGAGAAATCCGGTTCTGGGCAACTAGACAAGAAGCTAGCTTTCTTCAAACATGTTTCAGCTTGCTGCTAATTTTGCTTCTGGGACATTTGATGAAACCGTGTAAGGACACTACAACACCTCCCACGGGCCCAAGTTCCCCCAGTGGCACAGTCACTTGGATTTCCCTAGGTGTCTAGTTTTAAAAAAATGCACAGGTTTGGTAGGTTTCCCTAGGTGCCAGCTGAGCTAGAGGCCAAAATCCACAGGTAGGCACTTTGCAAAAAACACCTCTGTTTTCTTTGGGAAAATGTGAGGTATCCAAGTTGTGTTTTGGGGCATTTCCTGTCGCGGGCGCTAGGCCTACCCACACAAGTGAGGAATAATTTTTATCGGGAGACTTGGGGGAACGCTGGGTGGAAGGAAATTTGTGGCTCCTCTCATATTCCAGAACTTTCTGTCACCAAAATGTGAGGAGAAGGTTCTTTTAGCCAAATTTTGAGGTTTGCAAAGGAGTCTGGGTAACAAAACCTGGTGAGAGCCCCACAAGTCACCCCATCTTGGATTCCCCTACGCGTCTAGTCTTACAAAATGCACAGGTTTGGTAGATTTCCCTAGGTGCCGGCTGACCTAGAGGCCAAAATCTACAGCTAGGCACTTTGCGAAAAACACATAAGATTTCAATGTGAAAATGTGATGTGTCCATGTTGCGTTTCCTGTCGGGAGCATTAGGCCTACCCAAGCAAGTGAGGTACCATTTTTATCGGGAGACTTGGGGGAACACAGAATAGCAAAACAAGTGTTATTGCCCCTTGTCTTTCTCCTAATTTTTTCCTTCCAAATGAAAGACAGTGTGTAAAAAGACGTCTAATTGAGAAATGCCCTGTAATTCACATGCTAGTATGGGCACCCCGGAATTCAGAGATGTGCAAATAACCACTGCTTCGCAACACCTTATCTTGTGCCCAATTTAGAAATACAAAAGTTTTCTGATACCTATTTTTCACTCTTTATATTTCAGCAAATGAATTGCTGTATACCCGGTGTAGAATAAAAACCCATTTCAAGGGGCAGCTCATTTATTGGCTCTGGGTACCTAGGGTTCTTGATGAACCTACAAGCCCTATATATCCCCGCAACCAGAAGAGTCCAGAAGACATAACGGTATATTGCTTTCAAATACTGTAATCGCAGGAAAAAGTTACAGAGTAAAACATTGAGAAAAATTGCTGCTTTTTTCACCTCAATTTCAATATTTTTTTATTTCAGCTGTTATTTTCTGTAGGAAACCCTTGTAAGATCTACACAAATTACCTCTTGCTGAATTCAGCATTTTGTCTACTTTTCAGAAATGTTTAGCTTTCTGGGATCCAGCATTGGTTTCACACCCGTTTCTGCCCCTAACTGGAAGGAGGCTGGAAACACAAAGGCCCACATTTATACTTTTTTAGCGCAGCATTTGCGTCATGTTTTGACGCAAAAGCGGCACAAACTTACAAAATACAACTGTATTTTGTAAGTTTATGCCGCTTTTGCGTAAAAAAGCGGCACAAATGCAGCACTAAAAAAAGTATAAATATGGGCCAAAAATAGTAAAAATGGGGTATGTCCCAGTAAAATGCCAAAATTGTGTTGAAAAATTGGGTTTTCTGATTCAGGTCTGCCTGTTCCTGAAAGCTGGGAAGATGGTGATTTTAGCACTGCAAACCCTTTGTTCATGCCATCTTCAGGGGAATAAACACAAGCCTTCTTCTGTAGCCCTTTTTCCCCATTTAAAAAAAACAAAAAACGAAATTCTCGCTGTATTGGCTAATTTCTTGTTCTTCTTCAGGGGAACCCACAAAGTCTGGGTACCTCTAGAATCCCTAGGATGCTGGAAAAAAAAGTACCCAAATTTGGCGTGGGTAGCTTATGTGGACAAAAAGTTATGAGGGCCTAAGCCCGAACTGCCCCAAACAGCCAAAAAAAGGCTTGGCACCTGAGAGGGAAAAGGTCTGGCAGTGAAGGGGTTAAATGTGTTATTTATATGTACATTTTACATTGTCTCTTTGAAATTTAAATATGTTTATATATTTTTAAACATGGTTGTTGTATTGCGTATATATATATATATATATATATATATATAAATATATAAATATATATATATATATATAGCTATATTACTAGATTTATAATCACCTTTAATTCTGAGATCAATTGGAAATTATAAGAAGAAACTGGAATATGATCACGAATGGCAGCACACTTGGTTCCTTGGTCAACAGAGAACCTGATTTTTCTTACAGGAGGAGCAGAAGTCTAAGAGATATGCTGGTGAGTAGTTATATTACAGTAGATATCTCCACCGAAAATACCCTAAAATGTTTCCATCTGTGCCTTAATTGTAAAGCATGCAGATATAGCACTACTAAGAAAAACCACACTGTATCTTATGGGAAGGGCGATAGGAAGGCCAGTCAATTCCTAACCAGTAGCACCCCTTTTGTTATCTACATTTTGGAATGCCCCTTTAATAGAAGATATGTCAGTAGTAAAATCTATCCTGTGAAGAAAATAATTTTGGAACATATGCATTTTATTGACAAAGGGGACCCACACTATCCCACGGCAAGACACTTTGATGAGGCTCACTACAGGGAAAGAAGCAAATTATAATTTTTCGCTATTGAATACATTCCCAACAGTATTAAGGCTGAGAGAATCACACCATAGAATAGATTTGGAAACCAAAACACCAGGTTGCTGGAATACAGAAAAGGAAATGAGAGTTCACCTTGTAGGAAATTAATGATATCCTGTATAATATCAGATTAGTCTACTTCTCTTGATATGTTCTGCTAGGTCAGAAGATGGATGTTTGTATGAAAAAATATCAGACATGTGTAGTGCATATACTTTGATTTAATGGACATTATATTCTGTCTTTTACTTTTTTCTTTTTTCTTTCCCTTTCTCATCTACAGGAGTAAAGGGAATCTCTAGAATGGTATGATGCTGCTCTTCTGATTCTATTTATTTCTATTTATTTACTTTTCATATGTGGTCCTTCTGTTTGTTTGACTATAATTAGGGATATGGGAGTGATAGACTGTAATTCTAAGTTAGACTGAGAACAATGTTATCATGTTAGGTCTGTTAAACACCAGATTGGGACAGTGCACAAGTACCATGCAGTTTCAAGATGATATTCTAGGTCTTTCCCTTTTGTTTTCCCTCCTTTACCCCGTTCTTTTCTGGTTTTCTAAACTTGAAGTGGAACAGCTCCTTATTTTTTCTTTGATTTCTTTGGATGCCTCTGGTGATAACATCATGATTATGATTGGCTTCATACTTCCTGGGTATCCTCTGCAATTGTGATGTATTTTGATGTATTAATTCAACCCTTTCTTTTCTGGATGAGTTGTATCATTTACTATTGAAGTGTGACAATTCAAGAAGGCACCTAGATAGGTAAAACACAAGTTTATTACTTCCTTTATGTTCAGGATATGTGGGGTATATATGATGGTTGGGGAATTAAGTTCCAGTGATCAAGGCTGATAGACAAACATTTCATGGGTGGACATGAGCAATTAAGGTGTGCTGCACTGAACTGTATCTTCCTGGGATAACTTTTTTGTTTGTGTTTGTTCTGTGCATTTTCTTCTTCTGATTGTGGCTCCCTAAGCAGTTGTCACACCTCCAAATGTGGTCGCCACTCTGTAGTTATAATTAGGACGACGTTTCCATAGGAAACAGATTTTTGTGTTTGCTAATGCCTTTGGCACCATCTGACAAATCTTCATGGAATTCATCTACCTCAGCTCCTCCCTGGAAAGTTTCTGGGTGATCTGTCAAGTGGGCTGAGAAAACGGGTGTCCCAAAAGGATTTTCCTCAATCAATGTCCCATAGGAAAATCAGGCACAGCTACAGCCAAAATTGCTGAATGGAATTATACCAAATTTAGCAGAAAGATAGATGTTGATCCAGAAAGCATACCTTTTGTGATTTTGGGTACATCCATTCTGTAGTGTTTGAGAAATTAAGGTTTAAAATTTATGTAATACTCTTGCAGACAGGGAAGCACAGAATTGCTTCTGCCTGGCGGGAGCAAAAAAAACAAGCTGCTATTGCAGGGCAAGAGCAAAGTTAGCCCCATCAGCAGCAAGATTAGCGCTGACAAGTGAAGGGCCACGAGTGCCATAAGCCCACCCCTGCAGCCCTCAGTGTGTTAAAAAGTTGTGGGAACCGCAGGTGGAATGGGGCACCCACATAAAAAAGGGGTTGGCAGTGCACCAGTAGTTTACCAATAGTAATAATAAAAAAAGGCGCAACTGGCAGTGCAAGGATTAGTTTCCCCTTGCTGCCCGAAAAAAATAAAAATATTGCCGGTGGGACTAGGGCACCCAGAAAACCAGATTAAAAAAATGTATGTGGCCCCAGTTCTTCAGTAAAGCTCATAAAATCTTCACTTCTCTCTTCCAGACGTGGCTCATTATGCCCTGCAAGGTCTTTGTTTTACAATATTACAAAAGAGGGGCAGGGCCACCATCAAATATTTTTAAGTGTTGTGATGTACTTCAGTGAGGCAGAAAGGCTAGTGGGTCATTGAATTCATGGCCCCTGGATAGCTTACCATATTTTTCAAAACACTTCAAGTTGGAGCTCAATGCTCTTCGGCTAGAGTGCAGGGATCACTGGTGGTTGTTTCTATGGTTGTATATTGTGGGCTGCGCAGTATTAGAGAATGATGCAAACACACAGTTATGGTTGTTTTGATTAGAATGTATTTATTTTATATATTTTATGTCAATTATTATTATGTATTGCTATATGTCTATTTAAAAGGAATATATTGGAATAGGGTATTGAAAAATTATTGTGGTGAATTTTAGACAAAGCCAATAAGTCTGCTTCATATATATTGATGTGCTGACCCTTGATAAAGGCAATAGGCCTTCCTTTTATATTTTGGACTTCTAACCATTTGTTAATCACATTAGAAAAAAAACCTAAATAATTCTCTAAAACTACAAGGATTAACGTGACATTATTGTTGGGTCTGGTGATGAAATTTCACTCCATCTTAGAAAAACCTCAGAAATTCCCTGACAAAAACAATGAATATTGTTAATGTTATTTTTTGCAATGTGTTTTTGTTGTGGGGTTTTGGGTATTGTATGAAATTAGGGTGAGCAGTGTATTAAATATAATTTAATATATTTGTTTTTAAATGAATATATTTTATTTGTATTGATTGTTTACTCTTTATTCTTGCTATTCAGGGTGTAGTTACTTTGGGGTATAGGAGAGTAGTTTATTTAATTATATCTTTTAAATATATATTTTTTAATGGGGGATTTGTGGGTGCAGAATTACAGTTTTAACCCCTTTATCATAAATTCTATTTTTTTTAATTTGGAATAATTTATTAATGACCTTTCATTTTTTTAAATTATTCTTGGTGTGTGAAATTCATGGAATTTTACTTTTAAAATAGTATTTTTTAATGTTATAATTTTATGCTTTTAAGTTGTAATGTGATTACTTTGGGGTATGGGAGGGTATTTTATTTACCCATATCTTTAGAAATATATTTCATTGGGGGTTTTGTGGGTACTGAACTACATTTTTAATACAGTTTTAATGGTATTTACCTTTTTTTATATTTTGGTTTTGTAATTTTAGTTTAATTTATGTTTATGTTGTTTTATGTTATTTATGTTAGTTTTTACTTGTGTTGTTCCATTTTGTAGGTTGTTTTGAGTAGCCTATTGAAGTGCATGATTACAATGTTTAAATTTATATCTATATTTTGTAAATACATATATGATTTTAAATGTTTTTGGAGGGTTAATTGTGGGTGTCGGTTGTTTTAATAATTATTTTTTTGTATGCAGGCATGGGTGTTTTACTAAGTTACTAATTAGTTTTTAGGATGCTGGTTTGGTGTGGCACCAGGTTACTGATAAATGTTTAGGGTGCAGGGATGGGTGTTGCATCAGGTTACTAATTACTGTTTAGGGCACCAGTGTAGACATTGACCCTGATTACTGGCTAGTTTTTAGTGCACCGGTGTGACTGTTGCACTGAGTTGCTTCTTCATTTTTAAGGCACAGGCTTTGGGTGTTACACTGGGTTACTGACTCTCTTCTAGGGCACAGAGATGGGAGTTGCACCGGGTTACTAAATAGATTAGAGGGCAGTGGTGTGGATGTTGCTTCAGCTTACTCATTTGTTTTTGGGGTATAGGGATTGGTATTGCACTGGATTACAGGATAGTTTTTAGGTTACTGATTAGTTTTTAAAGTGCAGGAGTTGGTGCTGCACCTGGTCACTGATTAGTTTCTACAAGGAGGGTATTCCACTTGGTTACCAATTATTTTTTAGCACACAGGAATGGGTATGACACCAAGTTACTGATTAGTGTTTAGGGCCCAGAGATGAATGATTAGTTTTTAGAGCATAGGGAGGGGTGTTGCACCTAGTTACAAATTTTCATTTTTTTAAATTTTATAATTATCTATTTTTTAAATTGTAATTATATTAATTATAGTTCAGGATTTTTTGTTTTATAGGAATTTTAATTGTATTTGCATTTTTAAATTTAGTTTTGTAATTTGAAAATTGAATTTATGTTTTGTTACTTTTTACACATTATTTATATTAGTTTTTACTTGGATTGTTAATTTTTTGGGATGGTGTGGGTGACGATTTGGGTGTTGCACATGGTTACTGTTTAGTTTACAGGGTGCAGGGATAGGTGTTGTACCTAGTTACAGTTTTTTACGGGTTCAGTAGGGGTACTGTTCTGAGTTACTGATTAGTTCTTTGAGTGCAGGGATAAGTGTTGCACTGGGTTACTGATTTGTTTTTAGAGTATCAGGATGGGTGCTTCACAAGGTTACTGATTAGTGTTTAGGGCACAGGAATGGGTGCTGCACTGGGTTATTAAATAACTTTTAGGCTGCCAATGTGGGTGTTGCATTGGGGTTACTGATCAGTTTTTAGAGTGCAGGGATGGGTGATGCACTGGGTTGCTAATTAGTTTTTAAGGATACAGGAATGGGTTTTGAACTGGGTTAATTATTTGTTTTTAGGTCGTAGGGATAGGAGTTGCACTGTTTTAACAACTAGTTTTTAGGGTGAAGGGATGGATATTCAATAATGGTGTTAATGAGTGGTATTATAGATTTTTACAATTCAAGGATGGATGGATAAAGACTAGGGCTAGGGTTTTCAGGCTCTGGGACAGGCAGAGGATAGTATTATCTAGAAGCTCAGGGGACTACCACCTCCCTGGGGCTAAGTATGGTGCCACTGATGGCCCTGGGTACCTCCATCCCACAGGGCCGGCTCCTGCTATATGCCAGGGTGCCCGTCCCCAGGACATAGCTGTTTGCTGTGACTTGGTGGCAACTTTAAAGCTGCCACCAAGTCACAATAAATACTGTGCTCGGATGAAGGGAGAGCTGTAAATCAGCTCTTCCTTCATCGGAGCTCAGGCTTTCTCTGTCTGCCTGTCTGCGGAGATGCAGGCAGACAGAGGAAACTGCTCTTACAAAGAAGGAGTTGCTGTAGCAGCTCCCTTGCTGTGACAGCAAAGCTGGTTCCCACGGGCGGTGGGGAGCCATCTGGGACCGTGGGGGCCTTCAGGCTCCCCCCACGGTCTGCCCCCACGGTCCACAATGTCATTACCAGGCCCTAGTAATGAGGTCCCTGGGTCTGAGATCTACCCTGTCCAGGGGGGCCCTGTGCCCCCTCAACTCTCCTGAAACAAATTAGGCCGCGTCTGAGGATGGCGCTAAGATTGGCCTGGGGGCCATGTGGTCCCCCCCCAAAATAAAAAAGATAGACTGTGCTGTGGGGGATGGGGTCACCAGGGCTGAAACTGGCCCTGTGGAGGGTGGCCATATGGCCCCCTCCCTCCAAAGAAAATAAATTAGGCTGCACCCCTGGGACTGGGGTCCCCGGGGCCAAGATCAACCCTGTGGAGGTCTCCATGCGGCAGTCCTCTACCAAAAAATAAATAAATAATTGGGCTGCGCCATGGGGGATGGGGTCCCCAAGCCTGAAATTTACATGGGGAGGGGGGGCCTCGTGGCCCCCATCCTGTAAAAATTTTTAATATTTAGGCTGTGCCCCGAAGGAAGGGGTTCCCGGGGTCGGGATAGGCCTGGGGAGGGGGGCCATGCAGGGTTGGACTGTTACAGGATTTGGCTGCAGGCCATGCACCCAACTCCAGCTGCGCACAGCCAAAGGCCATGCGCAGGGCGGGATTGGGTGGTTATAAAGGTTGGCTGCAGGGCCTGGCCGCAGGCAGCCATCCACCTCCACACACGGTGGTGGTTGGATTAATGTATAGTAATGAAAATTACAAAGAAATTCACTTAAAAAAACGAAGGTTACAGGGACGTTATAGTTAGGAAAAAGAATTTAAAAACCATAGAAATTCACTGAAAAATCAAAGGTTACAGAGACATTATAGTATGGAATTTGGATCGCTGTTCTCTTTGAGACTGTATGGAGGAAGTGAAATTATAATGCTGTAGTAGCCAAGTGGCGTGACATCACTACCAGCGATTAGGAGCAGTGCGGCGTCACCAAATTGAGAAAGTGAATATACATATATAATATTATGATCCACAATGCCGTGACTGCGTGATCCCAAGCGTTAGTGGTGCCGCTCTGCGCTTGCCAGCACGTTCACATGCTCACTCCTCTCCATCCTTTATTTAAGTCTGAAGACCAGCACTCTGACAGCGATTCTAGTATATTTATTTTCCAGCATTTTAGGAGGAAAAACAAACTAATGAACGCATTTTACAGCACTCATGACATCTTTGATAACATCAGAGATCATATCAATGTAATATTTGCACTACATTTTTTGAGGAAAAAACTGTGCAAATAGTTACCTTAGGGCACAAGTTATAGTTACTTGAGATAATTTTAACAGGTGAATTTCTATGGTTTTGCACGTTTAAAATATGAGCCTAACTATAACGTCCCTGTAATCTTTGTGATTTTCAATGAAAAAAGTAAGTATATATATGATGAAGGTGGCCTCCTTGTGAGAGGGTTACTGAAACGCATGTAGGCATTGTTTTGCAAATTTTTGTTCCAGCAATCATCATTGTGATGTTTCTAATTATGTTGTTTTGTATATCATGGTTGGACAAGAAGAACTCATCAATTATTGTTTGATTTTTGAATCTGTACATTCTCTGTATAGGACCTATCCTTGAAATGAACTATAGGAGATTTTTCTATTAGTCTTTGGACTTTTTATTGTATGGATTTTATAGTATTGGGTTTGAGAGGGTGTGAATGAGGCCTTGGCATGATCAGTATGTGTTGTTTATTGTCCTCTGTGGGGTGGGATGTTGCTTTTTATTAATTTCAAGATTTGTGATTTGTTTTTTCTTATTCTTTCATTGTTAGAAATTATCATTAATTAAATAAATGTATCAAATGAAATATATGTTTGTCTAGTAATTATAATTAAGCATACAAAAATGGTTAAAATAATTAGGTAAACTTCGTTTGCCATTAGATGCACTATGAATGGAGTGAAGAAAAGTGCCATATATATATATTAGGAAATGTTATGTTGGGATTTGTTAGACTACTTTTTTGACATACCTATAAAGAGTATACTTATCAATATCTGTTTTCTATGTAAACTTGTTTAGTAAGATTGAAAAGTAGCTCTATTTAGACTTTCACATGTTATTTCCCTGGAGGAGCTACTGTATCATTGCAGGGACCCTCGGGTTTGTTGTTGATTTACCTGTTCAGCACGTTGCCGAGAGGGGCTTTTGTGTTTTATGTGTATGTTGTAGGTTATGTAGGGCTGTAAATGATGGTTCTTGGATTGGACTGATCATTGGGTCTATGGTTTATCACTTTGGTGGTGGAGTTTTTTCTCCCTAACTACGTTCTACACTTGGGATATTAGAGATCAAGGACTTCTGTTAGTGGGCACATTGTATAGAATGGGTAGATTATCTAATTTATGAGGCAGTGAGGTATCAATGCTTTTTGCATTAATACCTTGGTGGTTAATCCATCATCTTTCCTCATATTTAATATAAATATTGATAAGGGTTTTGTTCTCCCTGATTTAGGGATAGTGGAGCACCAATTTTTTCACCTAGACTTAAGCAGTGTGTGTGCCATTATATCATTATAGATTGTGAATTCTGAGGAATAGGGTTGTTTCTATTATGGACAGCATTAAAACATTTGCGTTTAGTGATGATGATCCATCTAAACTCCTGGGACAATCCAGGACTGGAATGAGTGGAACTATAGAATTTAACCAACCCAAAGAAGGATGGTATAAGTTGGTAGAACTGAAGAAAAAATCTAAACGTACTGAATTACATGCAGATATTATGTTAGAATATCTGAGAGCAGGGGTCATACCAGCGGGTCTAAGAGTGAGAAATGTCCCTGCCTTATTAACTGAAATTAAACAATTCCTGGAAAAATAGTCACTGATATCGAACCGATGTTCACGTGATTGGATGATCCTGATATGGAGACGGCTAGAGAAATTATAGAACTATTGGCCAAGGAAATCAAGACATTGGAAGATGAGTTAAGAGCTAAGGATTCCTTGGAGGAGGCTAAAAAACATTTATCTCATTAAGAGAAAGACCGATAAGTTGAAGAAAGATATCAGATGGTTCTCGCAGGAACGAGCTTTCCCATATCTGTCAGAGAATTACTATCAGAATACAAGACAACATGGATCAGAACAAGATCGTCAGTTCTGGATCAACAAGAAGATCATCACCTTCTCAGACACTTCTGAGTCAGACAGAGAGGGAAACTCTAACCAGTTTGACCAATATGGGAATAGGACAGGACAGACTGGAGGACAAAATCGCACCAATAATTTTTTATCCAGGAGAGGGACATTCAGGACCAGGTTCAGAAATCAACAAAGAGGGAGGTATCACAATGTAGACAACTGCCAACATACACTATAGACCCGGAGACAACAGTATGGGAGGGATTGAATTCCATTCTTGTATTCAATCTCAGCCTCTCTCAGATGGATATTGACACTAGGACCTTGCTCAAGAAAGGACTCTCCTTCATTCCTAATGCTCCAGTGTACAAATTTGGATTCATGAAGTATTTGTTTTCCTTCTTCAGACGTATTAGATTGAAAAGATTCTTTGAAGGAAGACTAGATAGTACTGACATCAATTTATCGGGATTGAAACCAGTATCTACCTTTACACCAATCCTGGACCTGGTGGGACCTGAGATTAGAATTTTTGAGAATGTGGTCCTAGAGAAGATAAACATTATGCTTAAATCTATACCGAAACCCCAATACAATCTACCTAAAAATGAATATGAGGCACTTTGTAAACTTCAGAAAGATAAACAGATTACTGTCAAACCAAGTGATAAAGGGGAGGCATAGTACTCCTTGATACAGACAAATACAAACAAAAGATGCGATTGATGCTAGACATCCCAGAACATTATGCCAGAGGTAGAGCCAACTGGGAAACACATACTAGATGTGAAATTCAGAAAATCTGCAATGAGGCACAAATGGAGGGCTTCATATGTGATCAGAAATATGAATATTTGAACCCTCAACATACCAGGACCCCAGTACTGTATGGGGTACCCAAGATCCATAAAAATGAGGTTGACCCTCCTTACCGCCCTATAGTAGCTACAGTAGGTTCAATCACTGAACCATTATCGAAATATGTGGAGACGTCCCTTAAACAGAGAGTTGTATGTCTCCCAGCCTATGTCAGGGATACTGGGCATATTATCTCCAAACTTGAAGGTATGGCCTTTGACCCAGAAGTCCAAATCTTAGTGACGATGGATATTGAGGCACTTTACAAGAATATCCCACAGATGCAAGCTTTGGAAGCAGTCTCTCGGATATTCTAGAAGGAGGTGATGTCGGACCATCTAAAATTTGTTTTGCAATGCCTCAAGACAGTACTTAAAGAGAACTATTTTGAGTTTGATGGTGAGATCTATCAGCAGAGAAAAGGAGTTAGTATTGGGGCAGCTTGTGCCCCAAGTGTACCTAACATCTATATGGGCTTGTTTGAGGAAACCCATATATACAAAGAAGTGGCAACTTTTTATGAAAATGTCCTGTCTTGGTCCATATATATAGATGACATCTTCTTTATTTGGTCAGGATATGAAGAGCAGATTAATGAATTTTGTGATTGGATTAATCCTTGTGATCCCAATCTCAAATTCACTATCCATAAAAGCAGGGAGAAAGTTGAGTTTTTGGATATCTGGATAGGGAATAAGAACATAGCTTTCCTTCTCTGTCCACCTCTGTCTATGTGTGCATTACATCATCTGGTGAAGGAGGAAGGGCACTGGCAAGTGGGGATGCTGCATTCCCACGGGACCCAGGAGGCTGGCACCAGCGGAGCAGAGGAGACCAGTGGCACGGAGGGCGAGGGGAGCACCACTGGGGAGACTGGGCTACTATGTCATCTACTTCAGATTCCTCTTCCAATGGCGGCTTCCTGGTGGTGGCAGACCCACCTGGGACCACCCCAGCACCATCCTTGTCCACCACGCCCCTTACCTGCTCTGCCCTCCCTGTAGCTCCCCACCCAGGAGGGTGGGCGTCTCCTTCACCGCAGGCAACTCTGTCTCCGCCCCTGTCAGCCCTGCTGCCCTCAATGAGGAGGCTATTGACCTTCTGAAGTCCATCTCTGTGAGGCAGACAACCATTGTGAATGCCATCCAGGGACTGGCATCCCAGATGCAGCAGTCAAATGCCTGGAAGGCATTCATGGTGCCTTGTCTGGCCTACAGAGATCGTTTCAGGCTCTGGCCTCCTCGTTGATGGCAGCCAGTGTCTCTTCTTCTTCCATCCCCCCTCCAGCTACCTGTTCCCAATCCACAACCCCTCTCCCTTCACCCATCCAGAGCACACTTACAGACCAGCATATACCCCTACAAGAGACAAGGTGCGTAAAGACAAACACAAGTACCACAAACAAACCCACAGGCATGCACACACACAACACACATCTGCATATACAACAGACACTTCCCACACTGCTTCCCACCACCTCCTCCCTTACAGTCGCATCACCACTCACACCTGCTGTCACTGCATCATCACACCCTGATTCCTGTCATACCCTCAGTCACCACAACAGCAGACTCACAAACACCCACCCCACACACCACATCCGCACTCACCTCGATCACCTTCTCTACCACCTGCAGCACATCCACCTCACTTGCACACACCACCCCAACATTCACTCACACGTCTTACATTCCCCTCTCTCTACATCTCTTCCCCCTCCTCCCAAGAGACGCACATGTGCCCACTCACCCACCAAACATACATCCACCACACACATCACACCAACACGTCACACGAGCACTCCCTCTACCTCTATTCCCATCCCTTTTTCATGTGTCTGCCCCTGTGTACCTAAAAAAGTGTTCCTTGCCGCCCTTGACCTGTTCCCTACTCCTGTCCCACTCTGTGTTGCCCCTAAACTTCATGCCCCTACCTGGCCCTTCCACCTCCCATTCTTCCACTGCCCCCTCCGGTGTTGCCCATGCTCCTCCACCCAGTAAGAAGTCCACCTCGCCCAGAGTCAAAGTCCCCCCCTCCCAAGCCCAAACAGAAACACCCCCATCCGAGCCCAAGCCATTCCCACTGCCCCCACTCCCACGTCCTTGAGGTGCCTGCCTGTCCTATTTGCTGTCAGAGGTCAAATTGGCAAGTGACATGTGAACTATGTGCTTTGTGCACTTCTGCACGTTGGACTTGCCATTTGGTACTTTTTGTAAAAAGTTCTTTTTTAATATTAGGGGCCTCATTACGACCCTGGCAGCTGGCGGTACACCGGCGGTAACACCGCCAACAGGCTGGCAGTGTACCGCTAGTGGATTATAACTGTGGTGCATTAGCCACGGCCATACCTCCAGCCCCTGCAACTTACCGGCAGGCTTCCGTCAGGCGGTCATAATCCCCAGGGCAGTGGTGCAAGCATTGCTGCCCTGGGAATTATGAGTCCCCAACCCCCAGCCTGTCCATGGTGGTAAACACTGCATGGAAAGGCTGGTGGTAAGGGGGTCTCGGGGTGCCCCTGGGGGCCCCTGCACTGCCCATGCACTTGGCATGGGCAGTGCAGGGGCCCCCAGGCGCAGCGCCATCGCGCATTTCACTGCCTGAATTTCAGGCAGTGAAATGCGTGACAGGTGCTGCTGCACCCGCTGCACATCAACATTGCCGCCTGTTCTATTATGAATCGGCTGCAATGCTGATGTGACTTTTCTGCTGGGCCAGCGGACGGAAACGCTGTTTCCATCCGCTGGCCCTGTAGAAAAGTCATAATAGGGAGCCACCAATACCGCCAGCACTGGTGGCATAGTGGCGCCCGCAGCTTCGGCGGTCTTTCTATAAGACCGCCGAAGTTGTAATGAGGGCCTATGTTTTCTATCACATCTGCCCACATTGCTGTGGTTGGCAAGATGAGAATCTTGTCCTTGTTTCTTTCTACATGGTACTGTGACATCTGTGTGCAACAGTGTGTGATGTTTGTGTATGGGTTGTGTCTGTGTTGTTGCATGCGCTGGGTACATGGGTTGTGCCATATGCATGTTGTGATGTGTCTGAATGCTGGCTTGTCGGATTGTATGGGGTAGTGTGTGCGTCCATGTGTATGGTGCTGCATCTGTGAATTTCTTTGTATGTTGGTTGTATGTGACATGTCACCTGTGTCATTGTTTGGATATCAGTTAATTGATAATGATTGTATGTCATTGCTACATACAGCTTTTTGTTTGTGTGGATGTGTGGTATTTCGCAATGTGCCAATCTTTGACAGCATTTAAGTGCTTGTGGTCTAGTTGTCGTTGTGTTATTATGGGGTTTTCAGTATGGATGTGTATGACTATGTTGATAGCGTTTGTGTGCTGTGTGTTTGGCACGCATCTGCCTGGCATTGTGTGTGTATTAGGGACTTGGCTTTTTCATATTTTGTTTGTACGTGTGTGTGTGTAGATGTGTGCGCTGGTACGGTATGTTTGTTTGCTTGTGGCCTTCGCTGTCCGTGCTGGGTGTGTGTGTGGTTGTGTATTGCTGCCCTTTCCTCCAGTGTGTGCTAGTCATTCTTAAAGTTGTCGTCTTTGTCATTGTCGCTGGTCCTGAAGGTGTTGGGTGAGATACAATGCTGGGAGGACCTGAAGTTAGTTTGCCATGGCGGACGCGTCTGTGTACCTGGATATGAGTGTCTGCTTTTATACTTTCTGTTTCTGGCAAGCTTTTCGTGGACATCTCGGCCCGCCTCAGAAATCCTGGCGATCTGGTGACTTGTGATATGGTGGGCGGTACATTGGTTCCTGCCAGCCTGAAGATGGCTACCACCGGAAGCAGCTCGACCGCAGTGGCGGTACTGGTAGAAAATTTACCGTGTTGCATTGGGTTCACTGCCGTAGTTGTAATATGGCGGTCTGCACCACTAGTCTGGCGTCGGTCTCACCGCCACCACCAGTGTTGTGGTCATGTTTCCGCCAAACTGGAAATGAGGGCCTGAATTTCATGTACAAGCACCTTATGTATAGTCATGTATAATCTGTTTGTACTTGGAATTTTCACTGAGAAGCCTAGCGTCAGCATGGTATGCGTGTTGTTACATATTTGCAATTTCTCGAGCTCAGTAGCCATTCGATGTTCGATGTGTGCTTAGTTTCTGTATCATTCTTGGCACTTAGTGGCCAAATTCACACTGGAATTCATATCTAACCCTGTTGTTTACACTCATTCAAGATGGTTTACAAGTGGTGACACTCAGTGGCCGATGTAATTGAAGCACGATATCCTGCATACTAGTGCCATTCTGCAAGCCTGTAGGATTTATGCAACAATCAAAAAGGCATCAGCTTATGGCTTAATACTTTGCATCAACGATAACTGCTCAGGTATGTACAATGACCACTGAAAGTGACGCTATAGTTAGGTGAATATGTTACTGAGAACATTAACATTTTGAACTAAAAAAACACAGGAATTGACCAGTTATTGTTAGCAGAGCTACTTTTAACTTGCGCCCACGCCATGTACTACTTATGACCTCACATATTACATCACCCATGACATGTTCTATGACCAAGATATATATAAAATATATAGACAATCTATTCTTAATCTGATAATCTAGACTGGCACAATTGAAGAACTTATGATGTATTTGATGCCTTAAATGACAACAACCTTGGCCTCAAGTTCACATGTACCACAAGTCAAGAGAGAGTGGACATTTTTTTAATATCACAGTTTATGTACAAGATCTGCCGGGTTGAGACCTATTTTGTTCAGAAAAGCTACTGCTACCAACAGCATTCTCCATGGCACAAGCTTCCATTCAAAATCCCTAGTCAGAAGTATACCATATGGGGAATTATTTCCAATAAGATTAAATTGCGCAAATGATGCAGATATGAAGAATGCATGAAGTGATCAAGAAAAAATGAATATCAATTGAGAATCTGAAAGGAGGTCTGGAAATAGTTACATTGAAAACATGCACAGAGACCCTAATCACCAAAAAGAGCTAACCTGCAATAAAATGGATTCTACAGACATAGGATTTGCACTAACATATAAGAAAGAAAGTCATGACATAAAAAATCTCTTCATTAAACATTCTCATTTGTACTTAAGGATCCAGATATAGGAGACAAATTAGGAAAGAGGCCTCAGGTCACATTCTGAAAAGCACCCTCTCTATAGGACAAACTGGTAAGGATCCTCTTCTCAGAACAAAGTACGACAAACTGGTTGAGCAATCTACAGTCTCACAAAATGTTACAGCTGCAAAGCTTGAAAATTGGTAACAATTTGAATACCATCACTGACAGAAACAATTGCTCAACAATAATCAAACACAATATTAGAGGTGAATCCTAGTTTGTTGTATATGCCATGGAATGTGAATGAGGCCTTAAATACATAGGTAGTACTACCTACATGCTCAAATAGAGAATATGGTCACAACTGGACTCAAAGTATAGCATTCGACTAAGAAATAAATCCCTTTTTGGCCTTAATAATGATGAAAAACTATATGTAAATCTATGATAGCAAAAAGGCATTTATAATGATGAACTCCCAGCCCTGGAATTTAAATAGATTTAAAACTAGGATAATGCAAATGGGTTTCATGTGTTGTGACTCTATGTTAAAATGTATCACCGATAGGAAGTTCATCTAATGAAGCTACAGAAATGGATTCTGACCACCATACATGTATTTAATGAAATGTACAATATCACATCCGGTATAATTATGATGTATGAAATTGATTGTAAAGATCAGCTTTTCTGTCCATATAATAGTGTAACTCTAATTTATAAGACCACAGAGATCCTGAATCAAAGTGAGGATATGAAAAGACTATCCATGGACAGTAATGAGATTTAAGTACACCTAGTACTGACATGAAAATGTGAAATAATTGATCTTTTTATTTAGCTTAACACACAAGGTGGACGAAAAAACACTACTGCTGCCAAATATGTGAAAATATGGATGTAATTTTGTTTTTAAAAGTTTCATTTAACTAAGACTTGTTTGTATAAACTACAGGGCCCAGAATGCTCCATTATAAGCAGGAGGGGCAGATTGAATAAATCAAGAAATGAAAAATACAAAATTTCCAGTTCATGGAATGCAGTGATTACCATGTTGAAACATGTTCTGTGTAGTGTCTTATGTATATGGACTGGTGCGCTGTAGGTCTTTATCAAATTTCACCCGATTGGGTAATTATTGGCCCATTTCTCGGCTGGAGAAAACTATTTTCTGTTTCTGCTTCACACTCATGGTACATAATTATGAAGTGATGTTGTGTGCATGCAGGTGTGGTATGTTTATGCTGGTTTTTAACCAAATGATTCTAGGGTATATATTGGCATACTGCATGACAGTACTGTTGGTTTGGCAGCAGTTTGCAATCTATATGGATTTGGTGCCCTCGGCTGTGGTTGAGTGTGTAAAGGTTCCTTTCATCATGTCATCCAAAAACCATTTTTAGGTTGTGCACCCTGATTATCGAAGCCAAAATATTAAGGGGGGGAAATATTGAGTACACAATAATAAATCCAAAATATCAAAAGGTAAGGGTAAGTAAGTATAGATTTTCTGTACCTAACTCCACACACATGTACCTTGACAAAATATATATATATATATATATATATATATATATATATATATATATATATATATATATAGAGAGAGAGAGAGAGATAGATAGATAGATAGATAGATAGATAGATAGATAGATAGATAGATAGATAGATAGATAGATAGATAGATAGATAGATAGATAGATCTTCAAGGTACATAAATGTGGACTTTGGAATAGTAAATCTATACTTTTTCTATGTGCACATGCCTTTGGATATTTTGGTCTTTGATATTTTGTTTACAATATTCTTGAGCAACAATTCTCCACTTCAATATTCAGTAGTACAATGCATTTGAAGGTGCTTGGAATGCTGGTGTCTGTTGATCTTGTTGAATAGAGATTGCTGTTACATATTGATGTAACCCCTCAATGTTTGTTGACTGTATGAAATAAGTACTGGCTTCAATGTATTGATAGGGAAGTCGTGTAGTGGATCTTGGAATGTGAGTGTGATATGCACCTAAAAATAGCTAAGGTTCAAACCAGAGCTGCTCCATATGCATGAGTGATATTAACCCCTTGAAGAGTGAGTAGTCAGAGATGCTGGTTGAACATGGCGTGCAAAGTGCAGTTTTAGCACCATCAGAACCTTTTGAGAAGAGTTAGAGAAATCAGTAAGACTAGATCCTCGAGATGACATTGCCTTTCCTAATCAGTGATGTTTTGTGATGTAGATTCTCTGTACCCTATGATATGCTTGGAGCAGGCCTCTCCTTGGGGGAGAAAAGGGCAAGGAGAGATAATGTGGGCTCTAAAATCAAAGACAAGCAAATGAAAACTGTAAAATCTAGTGTAGCTTGAGATGTTAAAAAAAATCTTAGTGTGTGACTATCTTGGCACTGGTTGCCTTTCCCTTGACTGTTGGGCATGCGATCTTGATATAGCGCAATGCTGAATAAACCTGCTGGACAGGGTGCCCAAGATCTTAGCTTTCTTGAACAGCAATTTTTCTTTAGGTAATCATCTAATTCAACTCTGTTATGGCATGGGTTGTCATCCGAGAAGGATGGCATCTAAAGACCAGGAATGAAAAGCTGCACAGTGTGTGGATTTGGATTCTGAGTCAACCCGGACAACAAGGAGGCTAGAGCAAAAACGGTTCCAGTACTTGCCATTCTGAATGCACATTTTACATTTATTGCCAATATAGGAGGAAGGCACAGGCAGTAATTCCAGACACATAACATGGACATTCAGAGAAAAGATGAAGCTGATGTTCTAAGACTTGCCTATGAGTAATGCAAGGCACACAGCACTCAACAACAGTCAGCACAGTGAGAAGGTTCTGAAGTGACAGCTCATCTTCTGCTTGTCAATGCTATCCTGGAGGGTAGTAGTTAGTATCCCATGGAAATAGCCCCACACTATGACATGAAATGGACCATGACAGTGGAATTATCATTTCCTGTCTGCAACATGACTATAAATGTGGGACTGAAACTTCCCCACTTGGTTTCAGATTTCTCACTGACCAAAGAGTTGGTGCTAGGCAGAGTTCCAGAGGAATTTCATAGAGCCCGGTCTGAGGTCTGCTGATATCAAGCCTCCTAGAGGTGAGGGAAGATCACCTGGAAAGACGCAAGTAGTTGCTGGAAAGTGTCATGGTACTCGATCATGTCTGGTCCGTTGTGAGAGGGAAGGGGAAGATATCCTTGAAGGAGGTGACTAACCATAGGAGCCCAGATGCTGCCTCCAAGAGGAAGGGACTGCCCAGAAGTACAGACTTGTATGGGAATGATATGAGGGCTGACTCAAGTGATAGTTTATTTATCTCCCTAATTGCTGTTGAATCACCATCGGCTCAATGCACCCAAGGAGAGATAGCAATTCAGGAGCTTGGCCTAGTGCTGGCGAGGGGTCTTCCTGCCTACCGGATTGCTGTGAAATTACCATTGGCATGCTAAGCCTAACAAAAAGGAGAAGAAACAATGCAGGAGCTGAGCAAAGTGCTGGAGTGGGTGTTCCTGCCTCCTGATTGCTACATAAACCATAACCGGTGCACTAAACCAAGGAGGTAGAAGGGAAAGCGAGAGAAGGTGACTGCATTTCCTGCCTCTAAAGACTGTGCCTGCCACCAATATCCTGTGCTGACTCAGCTTGTGTGCAGAGGATCGCCAAAGACCAAAGAGTCACTGGCACTAGAGGGTGGGTGCTTAATTTGTTTGGGAAGCTTTGGGCGGTTCCCCTACTGGTTCCTGCAGCTGCACCTGTAGACCATTTACAGTCTGCACTGAGCTCCTAAACAACATCAGAGGAAGGCAGGCCATTGAACGTGCACTCCAGTGGCAAGGTCTCTCCCCAGTGACCATGCTGCTGCTGAGCTCTGGTAACTGACACTTTTGAACTTGTGCTCATCAAACATTGGGACACTTTTGGATTTAAGCAACATTATGGTGAGAGTTGCCTGACCTGAGGCATTGAAGAACTGGCCTAGGGGCTACAGGCTCAAAAGTCTGCTTACTCTATTTACTGTGAGCTTGCTCCTGGGAGGTTATTCTAAGCCTGATACCTTTTTGGCTACTTACCCTGTCGTATTAGTTACTGAGTCCTATGTCCATGGGTATATTCTCTTGTGTGGTATCTCATTTTGGTATAATAAAGTACTTATATTTTATGAAAGATAAAACCTGAAATGGACAATCATTATGGCATTCTATTTGGTAACAGTTTAGGTAAGAGTCTCTACCCGCCCATGCTACCTCCATGGGAAGCCTTGGACTTCTGCCCCTGGTACCCTGAGGATGAATAGCTGAATGGTTGTACTTGGCATTCAGTTTGCAGTTGTCACAAGCCCCTCTTGTGCCGTCTGTACTGTGGGTTTTGAGCACAGGTATCATGTAGCTTTTCCACTGTGGCACCTCACGGCCTCCTGCAAACCATTGTTCCCCTCCCCGAGCTCTTCATCCTCTTGAACCTCCTGTACCGTTGCTGCTACTGGTTGCGCTCTTGTAAAAGTACCACATATTTACTACTTTATTGGCTCCATCTGCCATTACCTATTGAATGTAACCATTTAGACATCTGTTTCCACCTGCCTTGGCTATTGGCGTGACCTTTTGCCTTTAACAGCTAATGCTCTTTGGTTCCAGCTGTTTTGGTTAATTGACTCCAACCGTCACTTGCACTTGCCTTCTTCAAAGGTCACATCCATTAGGTTAACACATGTTGTCTCCCAGGTTTCCACTGGCCTTCTGGAATAGTCTTCCCATCGGGTATAAATACCCCGTCTGAACCTGAGTTGAGGCTTTGCCTTGTCCCAGGCATTCGCAAGCATCTTCTCTTCACTCACCTTCTGAGTTACCAGAACCTCCAGTGCTCAAGTCTTCCAAGCCTCCCTGCTGATCCTGTGATCCTGACTCCATCGACATCTCGAGTCTTCGCATCCACGTCTACGATTCCACCTCCTCTTGAGCTTCTTACTCCTCAGCCTTCAGCATTCCTCCGAATTCCAGCTGAAGAATCAAAGACTAGACTAAGGCGGTCATTATGAACATGGCGAGTTGGCCCGCCATGCCGGCGTTGGTGGGTGAAACCGCCAGCCGGCATGGAGGGCCAACCCGCCACATAATGACCCCGGTCAACGCCAGGCTTCCTCCGTCAGGCAGCCTGGCGGCGGGCAGAAACATTATCCGAAAGGGCAAACTTTCCCTGGCGAAAGGCTGGCGGAAGGGGTGCACCGGGGCACCCCTGGGGTCCCTGCACTGCCCATGCACTTTGCATGGGCAGTGCAGGGGCCCCGGTGCAGTACCCTGTCGCACAGGTCACTTCCCAATTTTCAGGGCAATGATCTGCGTGACGGGTGCTGCTGCACCGACCACACAGAGGCATTGGCGGCGGCTCCATGTGGCGCAGTCAATGTCCCGGCCAGGCCTTCCTGTGGGCCGGCGGGCGGAAACAATTCCCACAGGAATGTTCATTATTTGGCCGGCGGGGATCCGGGGACGCTGGCGGTCAGTGTTTTGAACACCAGCATGAACACGGCGGTTGTTACCGCCGTGTTCATAATGAGGGCCTACGTGCTTGATTCTCATGTTAGTGCACACTAATCCGTACTTACGTTTTGAGATTTGTCTAAGACTGAGTTCCTTCAAGGAGAAAAACCTGTTCTTGAAAATCAGACATTATGTGCTTCTAGGTTTTGAACGTCCTAGCGCTCCGAACACCTTACCTCCTGGGCGCTCCAAACTTTTACTCAGAACTGAAACTGTCAATGTTTGTATTTCTTGATACATTTTTGTATTAAGAACACAGAAAGACCCTGAGCGCACAATCTATACTTTCGAATTTCAAATTGAAATTGTTCTATTAGACATTTGCAGACTACTAGAAAACTCTGGTATTCCTTTGCATTGTATCTGCTCTTAAGCTTTAAATGTGATAAAGCCTGTAAGTGATATTGTTGTAAAAAACTGTTTAACCCCTTCAGTGCCTTGGACATAACGGTTACGTCCTCTGTAGCGCCGCTTGGTTGCCGAGGATGTATCCTTTACGTCCTGCACCAGGCCCTCGGGGGAAGCGCTAGTGCTCCCCCTGAGGGCCTCCCACCCCCCTCCCCTGGGCAGGGAAGGAAGGGGAATCGCTTCTCCTTCCACCCCCCACACCCCCACGCCCCGTGATGTCTGTTGATCGGGAATCTTGGGGGAATGCTGGGTGTAAGGAGATTTGTGGCTCCTCTCAGATTCCAGAACTTTCTATCACCGAAATGTGAGGAAAAGGTGTTTTTTTTGCCAAATTTTGAGGTTTGCAAAAGATTCTGGGTAACAGAACCTGGCGAGAGCCCCACAAGTCACACTATCCCTGATTCTACTAGGTGTCTAGTTTTCAAAAATGCACAGGTTTGGTAGGTTTACCTAGGTGCCGGCTGAGCTAGAGGCCAAAATCCACAGCTAGGCACTTTCCAAAAAACACATCAAACTTCAATGTAAAAATATGATGTGTCTATGTTGCGTTTCCTGTCGCAGGCATTATGCCTACCCACACAAGTGAGGCACGATTTTTATCGGGAGACTTGGAGGAACACAGAATGGAAGAACAAGTGTTATTGCCCCGTGTCTTTCTGTACATTTTTTCTTCCAAATGTAAGACAGTGTTAAAAAAAGACGTCTATTTGAGAAATGCCCTGTAATTACCATGCTAGTATGAGGCCCCCGGAATTCAGAGATGTGCAAATAACCACTGCTTCTCAACACCTTATCTTGTGCCCATTTTGGAAATACAAAGGTTTCCCTGACACCTATTTTTCCCTCTTTATATTTCACCAAATTAATTGCTGTATACCCGGTATACAATGAAAACCAATTGCAAGGTGCAGCTCCATCATTGGCTCTGGGCACTTAGGGTTCTTGATGAACCTTCAAACCCTATATATATCACCGCAACCAGAGGAGTCCAGCATACGTAATGGTATATTGCTTTAAAATATCTGCCATAGCTGGAAAAGGTTATAGAAGAAAACGTGGACAGAAATGGCTCTTTTTTCACCTCAATTTAATTTATTTTTATTTTAGCTGTTATTTTCTGTAGGAAAAGCTTGAAGGATCTACACAAACAACCCCTTGCTGAATTCAGAATTTTGTCTACTTTTCAGAAATGTTTAGCTGTCCAGGATCCAGTATTGGTTTCACATCCATTTCTGTCACTAACTGGAAGGAGGCTGAAAGCACAAAAATGATAAAAGATGGGGTATGTCCAAGTCAAATGCCAAAATTGTGTTGAAAAATGTGATTTTCTGATTCAAGTCTGCCTGTTCGTGAAATCTGGGAAGATGGGGATTTTAGCATCGCAAACCCTTTGCTGATGCCATTTTCAGGGGAAAAACCACAAGCTTTCTTCTGCAGCCCTTTTTCCCATTTTTTTTTTAGTTTTACCTGTATTGTTGGCTAATTTCTTGTTCTCCTCCAGGGGATGCCACAAATTCTGGGTATCTTTAGAATCCCTAGGATGTTGGAAAAGAAGGACACAAATCTGGCATGGGTAGCTTATGTGGACAAAACGATATGAGGGCCTAATTGAGAACTACCCCAAGTAGCCAAAAAAAGGCTTGGCACAGGAGAGGGGAAAGGCCTGGCAGCGAAGGGGTTAAACACCATATGCTGAGAACTGTTAGTAAACAACTCTTCTTGTTGTTTCTAGTGCACCACACCCACATCAAAACTAAAAGGGCCAGGGAGAACAGACCCTCATGTGCAGTGTTGCAAGGCAGCAGAGCAGCCCCAGAGAGATGAAGGTCTATCTTTTTCTTGTTATATCTCAACCACTTTCCCCTCTGAGGCAGTTAGTGACTTAAGGTTGCGGCTACTTGATTTCATTCCCTGCCTCTGGTGGGATTAGAGGTCCAACATCATCTCCGCAGTGGCAACCAGGTGAGTGTGTGACAGCAGTGTTCTGGTAGGTTGGGCTCTGGGATAGCAGTGGTTAAAGGACTCAACTATAGTTGTAGCCCAATAACCCCTACTTGTTGCATGGCCCCTGGTGAGCTGTTGGCACCTGGACTCCTGTACACTTCCCCTCTTCTCGAACTAAAAATCCTACTTTTTCTACTCTCAACTAAGTGTTCCATCTACCCTCATGTAAGCCTGTACTAAGGACTACCTCCCTCTAACCCCTCTCTACCACCATCTCCTTGTACACTCACCCATACTCCCTGCCACCAAACCCATCTCTTCTCCATCCCTGCATGCAAATCTCTTTCTCCTAGTCCATCTCCTAAACACATGCTTGGTGGGAGTCAGGAATGTAGGAGATTAAGGCATTTCTCTGTCATCAGTACTTGCTGTCTGTGGACACATGACCCTGCTTCCCCCACTCTCTACTTCTCCTCGCTTTTCCACTGCCTCTCCTCTCATCTCCACTCATCCTTGTTCCACCTCTCAAAATATTCCTGCCAGAATCCATCCTTCTACCTCTTCCCTAACTAACCCTACAAATCCTATCACATCTCTTCTCAACCTTCTGAGGCATGTGGTAATTTCCACTTCTGTGTCCCTCCTTGCTCTGTCTCATCCTGGCTCTCCATCCCAAACCTTCTACCCCTGCACCCTGTCCCACACCATTCTCATTCCTACATTTCATTAATATTGCTCCATGAATAAGAACCATTTAAACATTCACGGCCTATTCATGGCATCCTACTAGAACCTCCCTTCCAAAATAGAAGTCTGGCTAGGTGAAGTTCCAGCTCTAACTCTCACAGAGGTAATCTCCAACAGGTAGAAACTCCTGCCAAAAAAAATAACAAAAAAAACAGCAGAGTATTGAACCTGCATCAGCTGGTTCCTGGCCCAACTCACTCGTACATAGACACTCAGGATACAGTCATCACCCCCCAGATCCATCATAGAAAACCAGCCCCTGTCTTAGAGGGGCAACTACAACATTAGCCTTAGCTACTAACCCAACCTTCTTACCTCATTGACATCTACAACTAGAACCACCTCAGATGTCAAGACTCTAGGTAGACCTTTAGAAAATCCCAACCTTAAAACACTGCAAATTCTGTTCATATATTCAATGCATGACATCTGTCGGACTTCATTGCAACAGTTGTATTGCTGGCTAACATCTGTCTTCCACACTTGAATCCCTCTCAAAACCTCAACCGTGGCAGGGAAGCAGGTAAAGATAGCCCTACATTTTAAAGACGTGAAGGAAGTAAAAGCTGGAAATATATGCCTTCAAAGACACATCACAACAGAATGACAAGATTTGTTTCCATCAACCCTGTAAACTATGTGCAGTTCCACAGAAATTATGTGATTGTGCGGCTGCAGTGTTTTTTGCATGATTATGGACTTGCTGCATTTGTCACATAATCCATCATCTGTTGAATAATCTGCAGATTTTATTTAAAAAAAAAATCCTGCTCAAATGATTCAAAAGTTACTGAAAAATTTGTGACACATGTTGCCGCACAGCTGAAGCCACTTTGGAAAGATTGTCTAGTCATCTTTCAGTTACTTATTGTTAGTTTTTTTGTGTCAAACTGTTACTTATAAGGATAGCCCGGATAGTGTTAACCAGTGTAATAATGCAAAAATAATGAAGCAATACTAACACAAAAGGGGCCACATCATGAGACACAATTTAGCTTTTTTTGCAGCACATTTTAGTAAATTCCTGCCGCATAATTTGATTGACACTCTCCTGCTACATAATTCCAGTGGCCCTGACTATAAGACACCACCATTAAAAGAAGTTAGATTGCTCCACTAGAAAGCACGCATCTCCAAAGCAATTTGCCCATCTAGAGATCTCCACAAAAAAATCACCAAATTCTGGAAACCATAATGCGCCTGCTGTAGCTTCAGGTGTTTGCAAGATCTCTGAGACTTATTGACAACTTATTTCATTTCTACAGATGAAGTAGTGCACAGCTACCCCAACACCACATCCCATGAAAGTCACCTACGTCATCCTTCACCACCCAAGACTTCTCACTCTAGCTGACTCATCACAGTCCTCTCTTTCAACCTCCTCATTACCAATAGTCTCACAGAGCTCATCAAAACCAGTGGCACTGTGGATTTACTGGCAGACTGTTGCCCTCCACAGATCTGCAAAGATATTCTCCTCTGCATTTCAGTCAGAAACCTCTGTCAGAACCATCATCAAACACTCATTTACCCTCATCTCTTCCCAAGATATTTTAAGACATCCCACATCAAACTAATCCTTAAAAGAGCAAGATACTGGCCCTGCTGTCCATCAAACCTCACACTTATCTAGAGTTGATCCTTCTTAGACAAGCTTTTTGAGCAATCAAATTTCACACACCTATTTCCCTACTTTGAAGGAAACTACTTCCTGCCTCACTATCAGGCATAAAACCATACTGCGTGTGGCATGAAATCTCCCATATTTGCACACAGGGACAACGTCAAGTCTACTACCCACAAGAACAGAAATGCTACTGTCCTGCACCTCTACTTTGTCTTCAGCACAGTAGATGACACAATATGACTAGAGAGACTGAGAGACCTTAGAATTCCATGAACTGCCCTGGATTGGTTAGCACAGTATCTCTACAAAAGATCCTACATAATGTATTTTTTTCTGTTCATGTCTTCACTCTTATACTCTGATGCATGCGTCTCTCTAGGCCCTACCATTACACCACTTTTATTTATGGTGTGCTGCACCCCAGTTCTAGATAAAATTGAAACCATCTACCTCACTTACTATAATTATCATCAGAACACCCTGATCATACTCAAACTAGAAAATTAATTTCATCTTGCCCTGTACCTTAGCAATATACCAATGGATGTTCTGCAATAACCAAAGCCAAACTTTTCAAAACACAGATAATTACATGGGGAAACTGGTCCCTGCACCACCCCTCTGCCTCTGCATCCCAGTTCATCCCATTCCAATCCACCACAATCTACACCACACCAATCCAATCCACCACAATCCAGACCACTCCAATCCACCCCAATCCAATCTACCCCATTCTAACCCAATCCAATCTACCCCACCACAATCCAACCCACTCCACTCCATTCCAAACCACCCCACTGCAGTCCATCCCACCCTACTCCAGTCCAACCCACGTCACTTCAATCCATCCCATCTCACTCCAAACCACCGCTCCAATCCAAACCACCCCAATCTAATCTGACCCAGCCCATCTCACTCCAATCCACCCTCCTCACCCCAGTACCTTCCACTCCAATCCACCTTACTCCGCCCTAACCCAATCCGGTTCACCTTAATCCACCCCACTCCACCTTAATCCACCCCACTCCAAACCAATCCAGTGCACTGCACTCCACACCAATCTAATCCACCCCTTCAATCTAATTCATACAACTCCAGTCCAATCTACCCTACTCCAGTCCACCCACTACAATCTATTTTGTCCCACTCAATCCAGCTCACCCCACTCTAACCCAATCCACCCCACCTCAGTGCAATCCAAGCCACCTCAATCCACCCTTCCACTCTACCACGCCCCAATCCAATCCACCCCATCCACTCTACTCCAATCCACCTCACCCCACTCTACTCCAATTCACCCCACCTCTACTCCAACCCACCCCACTCTAATCCAAACCTATCCACTCTACTTCAATCCTCCCCACTCTACTTCAATCCACCCAATCCAATCCACCCCACGTCACTCTACTCTAATCCAACCCACTGTACCCCAATCCACCCAATTAAATCCACATCACTCCAGATCAGCCCACCCCGCTCCAATTCAACCTACTCTAATCCATTCCATCCCACTCCAAAACAGTTTGCTGTAGCCCACCCCACTCCAGTCCAATACAATCCACCTTAATCCACCTCACTCCAATCCAATCCACCTCACTCCAAACCACCTTAATCCACCACATACCAATTGAATACAACCCACACCAGTCCAGGATACGCAATTCCAGTGCAATCGACTACAATCCATCCTACTCAAATCCAGTCCACTTCAATCCGAGCCACCCCACTACAAAAAAACATTCCACTGCAGGCCAACTCACCCCACTCCAATCCACTTCAATCCAATCCACCCAACCCAATCTAATCCACCCCAATCCAGCCCACCCCACTCAATCCAATCCACCCTCTTCATTCAACCCCACTCAATTCCAGTCAACTCCAGTCAAACCCACCCCACTCCAATTAAATCCACCCCACTCAGGCCAATCCAGCTCGCTGCAGTCCAATTCACGTCACTCCAGTCCAATTCACCCCAGTCCAATCCACCCTACCTCAGTCCAATTCACCCCACCCCAATCCACCCCACCCTACCACAATCTGATCTACCTTGCTCAAATCCAAACTACCTACTCCAGTCGAATTCACCCACTCCAACGTACCCCACTACAGTCTACACCACCCCAATTCAATCCTCCCTACTTCACTCCAACCCACCCACTCACCTCTAGTCTAATCTACCCCACTGTAGTCCAATACACATCACTCTATCCGAATCCAATCCACCCTACTCCGGTTAGGTACACCCCACTCCAATCAATCCAGCCCACCCCACCCCAGTCCAATCCACCCACCCCACTCCAATCCATAAACTCTACTTCAGTCCAATCCACTCCATTCCAATCCACCCCACTGAATCCAATCCACCCCACTCCAATCCTCCCTATTATTGTCCAGTCTAATCCACCACACTCCAATTCACCCCACTCAAAATCACCCCAATCCATTCAACCCACCCCACCCCAATCCAATCCATCCCACCCTAGTTCTAGCACTTCAGTCCAACCCACCCACCCCAATCTAATCACCTCACTCCAATCCACCTCACCCCATTTCAATCCACCCCACTCTACTCCAGTCCAATTCACACCATTATACTCCAATCCACCCCACTACCTCTATCCACTCCAACCCACTCCACTCTATTCCACCCTACACCGCTCCACAACACGGTACTCTCTGCCACTGAACCATTGAACTCTACTCTTCTACACTCAACTCTATGACACTCCACTCCCCCTATTCCACTCTATGACATTCCATGCCACTAACTTTTACCCAATGCTGAACAGCAGCCACACTGATATACAATACAACATGGCAAAAACACATTGCCAAAGCCAGCAGCTTTTGTATAGGTGAGAGCTATTGGCTTTGCCAAAGCTTGTTTCACTTTATTGTGTGTGTCCTTTGAAAACTATGCTGCGGAGAATTCTCGTCGCTCTGTGGCAGCGTTTCCACCTGGTCGAATCTATTAATAGTATAGACATAAACCTATTTATTCTAACTTGCTCATTCGATCCGGTATAGGGTCGCTACAAAGCTCTGTAAGACACGACATACTCAATACATAAATTCCTAGGAATAAGTAAGGGTTTCCTAACGTTTAATGGTATAAAGTTGGATAAAAGCTTCCCTAACAGAATATCACTTGTAGCAGAAATGTTACTTAAATGCGGTAACGTTCCGAAAACTGTATGGCTCTCGATACAATAACAAGATAATATAAATTTGATGAAGAAAAACATCAGGATGTAAGGAAGATATCTGTATTATCCATACCTCTGAGGTATAGAACATGCTGGTGAAGTACGACTGAATGATGTTTGTAAAAAGGTTTGGAAGACTGTGGGACATATGCAAATATCCGATAGCCCTGTTCAGCGCCGACCACATCCTCCTGTAGCGAAGGAGAGTCCGTTTTCAGGGTGTGTGATCCTTCTTCCTTACACCTAGGTTTTGTGACTTCCTCCTGGCCAGGAAGTCCTCTGATGGGCGTTTGTTTTCAGTTCTAAATGAACTCGCGCATAATCATTCACTGTGGCGAACGACAGCGCTTCTCTCACGGCTGGTGCTCCAGCTGAAGTGCCCCAGGCCCCGGTCGCTCCAGGGAATCCACAAACTTGTCTGGCTCTCTCCGGGAGCAAATGAAGGGCGCCGAGAAAGACAATGGGAGCCGGGATCAAAGGCCTCTTGTAAACTTGGGCCCCGAGCCCCGGGGCTCAGACCAGTACTTCCGGTACACTGGTTTACGTGTTTGCTGCGCTTGTTTCACAGATGGGTTATTTACCTAGACACCTTCTATTGTTTCTCATTGTTTCCGAAAAGCAAAATTACGTAGGATTATGGAATTATGCACTTCATATATCCTTTATAAATACACCAAATCAATTAGATATATATGCACATATTTTGCGCCTTTTGTGGTATTTCCGTTTGTATGAAGTATACATCGACTGCAGCTGTGCTGCTCCCTGGAAAGAACTAGCAACTTTAGCAATATCCGAGTGCAACCCAAATCATAATGTTGTCACTGTAAAATGCTTTGTAAAGTTTCAGAAATAGCTTGCTTATTTGTATATTATGCGTCAATATCACCCTACTATCACCCAATCTAAATGCTAAAATGTTGAACGCACTCAATTTGTCGACCTTAGAAGAATTCATTTTATGTTGTATGCTGGATAAGCAAATGAAAATGTAGGAGGCATGAGAGCAGGTGTAGACCTTTGAATCAGTGTGACATTAACGTTTTGAACTGAAAAAAACAGAGAACTTCACCAACTAAATTCACCAAATAAATATAAATAACATTCAATTTACTCTCTAGTAAGCTTTACTTTGTCTCCCCCATCACCCTACGTCTCTATCAATCTATCCTCCATCCCCACTCTGACTGATCCCAAACCCACTCTATTACTTTGATCTCCAAAATAAACCTTCCTAAGCCCTTCTGTCCTCCTCCACTCCTGGCTCACCCTGCACCTCAGTTTACTACTATGATCTCCCAAACAACCCTACTAAATTCTCCCTAATTTATTTCACCTTTGACACATCCCTTCTGCTACTATGATCTCCCTAACCCCTTTCCACAGACTCCTCCCTCATCCATCTCTCCTTTACTCATCACAAGCCTCATCCTATTACTACAAACTCTCAATTAACACTTCTGGATTCTTTCCTCCTCTATCCCTCCATTACTCTAGTCAATCCAACTAACAAACTCACATATCATCAGCTCAAATTAACTCATACTAATACTAATATTGGACTCATATTTGCCTATACTAATACACCACTAATTCCTCTTGGGTTCCAGAGTAGCGTGCTCTGAGGGTAGTAAGCACTATATGAATACAATTACAATTACAACTTGCGTCCCTGCGATGTATTGCTTATGACCTCGCATGTGACATCACGCATGACATGTTCTATAACATAATTTATGACATTTATCAGTGGGCCTGCCTTTTTTCTATTAAAGGGGAGGGGCTACGTGGACTCCCACCCTGAGCCTTACTAGGTCCCGGGGACCCCGTCCCCTAGGGCTTTTTTTTTTAAGGGGGGTAGGCAGCCCCCTTCTTTAAGCCGAATTAGGCCCTGGGAACTCCACCCCTCAGGGCCTTTTGTAATTAATGGGGAAGTGGGAAAATGCAGCCCCACCCCTCTCTCCAATCCTTATTCAGCCCCGGGGAGCCCATCCTCCAGGGCTATTTCTTTTTAACTGAAGGGGAGGGGGACCACACGGTCCCCCTCTCTGAGCTTTGTCAGGCCCTAGGGACCCCACCCCCCAGGGCCACTCCCTTGAAAAAATGGAGGGCAGCCCTGCAGCCTTTCTGCCCGAGCTTTATTGGACTGGGGTCCCCAGACCTAAAGGAGAGGGGAGCACGTGCCCCCCCATCCCTGAGCCTTGTCAGGCCCCGGGAAACCCATCCCCTGGACCTTTGCTTTGAGTAAAGGGGAGGAGGGCCATAACCCAACCCAAAATTAGGCCCTGTGGCCCACCTCCCTCAGGGCCTTTTTTGTTTTGAAGGGGAGGGGCCGCATGCCCCCCCTCCCCGGCCTTGATAGACCCTGGAGACCCCATCTCCTAGTGCCACCCATTAAAATGAAGAAGAGAGGGGGCACGCAGCCCTCTCTCTGAGCCATTATTGGCCCCCAGGACCCTATCCTGACTTTTAGGGGAAGGGCGCACAGAGACCCCCTCCCATAGGCCTCCAAGACCTGGAACTCCCTCCCCACCAACCTACGCAAGACCCAGGACCTCCTGACATTCAGAAAACACCTCAAGACATGGCTTTTTGAGCAGTAATCGGTATCCCCCTCCCCCCCCCCCCCAGCGCCTTGAGACCCTACCGGGTGAGTAGTGCGCTTAATACATTTTTTGATTGATTGATTGATAGTACAATTTGAGCTCAGCGGACCTCATTCCGCAGGTCCTTTACACTTAAAGGTGGGTGCTGTGGTGCCTACCAAGGACACCCACGTTACTCTTGTTGGGGTCGGCGGGGGAGCCTCAAGGCTCCTGCAGCCCCAGCTCGCTCCCCACATACAGCAGGAACCGGCTTTGCATCGACCTCAGGGAGCAGTTATTAATGCTTCTCCCTGTGGATGGGAGAAATATATTGATCTGTCTCACTGCCTGCTTCAGAGCAGGCAGGGAAGCTGATCAGAAGTCCATTTCCAGCAGGTGGGATCATTTTTGATGCCCCTGCCCCTGGCAGCAGACTTGGGGGGTTATTACAACTTTGGAGGAGGTGTTAATCCGTCCCAAAAGTGACGTTAAAGTGACGGATATACCACCAGCCGTATTACGAGTTCCATAGGATATAATGGACTCGTAATACGGCTGGTGGTATATCCGTCACTTTACCGTCACTTTTGGGACAGATTAACACCTTCTCCAAAGTTGTAATAACCCCCTTGGTGTTTGCTCCAGCTTGGCAGGGGATTTCAAAATGCTCTCGCCATGTGACAGTAAATACAGGTTTCCCTGCCCTTGCAGCTGCAGGTATAGAAACTGCTATTTCCTGGGGGTGGGCTCCCTGGGACATAGCTAGTGAGCAGGCCCTGGCGAATGAGTCCCTGGGATAGATCCAGCCTTTGCCATGATAGCGTCGTGGGCATGGGCGGACTGAAATGTGTCACCTTTGCTGATGGTAGAGAATTAAATGAGGCAGCAGGGGGCCCCTTTTGTTTTCACTGGTCAGTACCTGGATGAGCAGCGACTGGGCCCTAAAAAGAAAAATCTCAAGTCCTCCCCCAGCTCACCTGAATCACCAATAGCTTAGCTGCCTCACACAGATGATGATTTTGTTGATGTGTGTCAGCATGTGTCAGAGGGGTCAGAGGGTGAAGGGAGGGCAAGGGAGGGAACTAAAGGGGTGTTATACACATTGCCTGCAGTATAATGATGAAGGACCACTTTAAACTGGCATATCAGACAGAAATGAACAGGCAGGGACAAGGACAAGGCTGGAGCAAGATTAGAAGGGCACTGTTGTTTACATAACCTTAATTCATACAGCTCCATGCACCCCTCAGAATGTTGGTGCCATGGTCCTGGGCCCAACTCGCCCATGCTAAAGGTCGGCCCTGCCCCAGGACCATTCCACAACTCAGGGAAGGGGCCACGTGGCTCCCTTCCCTGAAAGTATTCTCCCCTAGGTATGGTATCCCTGAGGCCTTTTGAGGCTCAGGGAGGGGTCACACGCCCCCTCCCAATTTTCTTAAATTTCAGCCTCAGGGTTAGGCTCCTGGGGCCTTTTGTGACTTGTGGAGGGGGGCCGCATGCCTCCCTCCATGTATACAGTAATATCAGCCCCAGGGACGGCCTCCATGGAGTCTCTAGGGAGGTAGGGGCAGCATAGCCCCTCCCCATTTAAAGTAATGGTGGCCCTAAGGGTGGGCTCTCTGGGGCTTTTGGCAGCTTGGGGAGTGAGGCTATGCATCCCGTGACCCATGTAAACAATTTTCAGCCCTGGGGCTAGGCTCCCTGGGGTCTTTGGAGACTCAAAAGGGTTGGGGGCAGGCAGATTCCATCCCCAGGGTTTAAATACAAGAAATTCTACACAACTGCCATTTTTTTTCGATCACACAAGTCTCTTGCGGGATCATAGCATTTTTCACAGTTTTCTTTTTCTTTTTTGGCCACAGAAGGAGTCCCTCTGGGTCCCCACTATGATGCTTATGGGGTCAGGGTATCCCTTCCTGTCCCGTATATATACATATATATATATATATATATATATTTAGATAGATATGTATATATTTTTTCTTTTATCTTCGGACAGGGGATTAAGTCCCTGAGTCTTGTAATGGCTGCCAGCAACATTCTTCTCTTGTTGCTGGCAGCCAAACAGAGCGCTCGCTCATGTGAGAGTCTGGCTCTTCCGCAAGAGTCTCATGAGACTCTCACAAGCCCAACCATCCAGATATGCAATAATTATTTACCCTTGATTTCTCAAACTACTGAACTGATTTCCACCAAATCACAAAAATCAAGGTGTGTGAATCATGATCTAAGTTCCTACTGAATTTTGTGAAATTCGGATCACAGTGAAAATTTCCATGCACAAACTATTCAAAAAGTAGCATCTTTTTTTGAAATTTTCATGGAGATTCGTCAAATGGTGCTAAAGTTATTAGCAACAAAAAGGAATTGCCCATGGAAATGCTGACCTAACTATAAGTGCCTGCTGGTGGTTGCCAGTTGGTAGTTATAGTTAAGTCAGCATTTCTAAAAAAATTTTTTTTTCTGTTGCTAGTAACTTTGGCACTCTTTGACGAATCTTCACAAAGATTTGCTGGTCACTTCAGCTGGTGTCTGGAAAGCTTCAGGGTGATCCATCAATCAGGGGCAGGAAAAAAGGGGTTAGGGCAAAATGTATTTTCCCCTGGTAATTTCCAACAGAGGTTTTATACATGACAACAGCTGGAACTTTTGAGCGGAATTACACTAAATTTGGCAGAAAGCTAGATCTTGGTCCAGAAAAAGTGCTTTTTTGCGGTTTTGTGTAAATCTGTTCTTTAGTTTTGGAGTTATTAAAGTAAAAAGAGTTATGTATTTCTAGAGATGCGGATCCCCTGCAGTTCCACCGCAGTGGATCTGCCGATCCACCCTGTAACAGCAATGCCATGATTGGTTGGCTGCTACCTGAGAGGAAGGTTGCAGCCAGCATTTTGTGTACCATGACTCAGATCCTTCCGGGGGGAAATAACATTTAAAAGTGAAGAAAGGGGTCAGGGTAGAGGTACCCTGACCCCATATGACTGATGTAGGGGTCCCTGAGGGACCCCTCATGGGCAAGAAATTGTCCAAAATCTTTTTTACTGAGTGCAAAAGGATCTGCGGATCCACTGTGGCACTCAGTGCAACCCTTTGTGAACGCTGTAGCATTGAAGTGAGCAGCGATGGCACTAACCATGTCATGAGTTATGTATTTGGTAAGGCCATAAGCAATGCATTGCGGGGGTGTTAGTTATAGGTAGCTCAGCTAACTATAACTGCTGAATTTCAGTGGTTTTGATGATTTTGTGTGTATAAAATCTGAACCTAGCTATATCGTCCCTATAACCAGTTATGCTTTCAGTGATGATATATATATATATATATTTTTATATATATATATATATATATATATACATACAGAATATAGTCACTGGAAAAAACAAAAGTTAAAGCAAAATTATAGCTAGGGGAAAATTTAATTCACAAGCATATGTTTTAAACCTAAAAATCACAGAAATTCGCAGAGGCATAGTCAGTAAGATTTGGGGGGGGTGAAAATATCAAATTGCACACTGAAAAAGCAGTTAGACGCATGGGTGAGGTGACAATGTTTTAGGATGGATTGTTCCCATGTGGAACAGGATCAGTACTGACTTGCGTTAAATGGGTCTCTGGTGCTGATGTAGATTTTGGCAGACAACGACTTCTTTGCAACAGAATACCCTGTTCACCAACTCAAGGCTCGCCCATCCGCGTTAAGTCGAATGGTTTGTAATTGGGACACAAACAGAGGAAAATTTTCTCTGTCGGAGTAAAGTTTCCTTCTACTCCCTGACAGAGTAGTTACAGTTGGAGGGAAGCCAACTGTCCATTTGTCCTATTTGGGGTTGGTCAGAAGTCTTTTTTTTTACTCTCTGTCACTGCCAGGTATATCCTGGTGGTGAGAGGCAGTAAAATAAGAAACAATACCCCCACACCATGGGTAGAAGCTTCTGTGGTGTGGGGGTCGGTGTTTGAACAAAATATTACATTTTTAATATTGTAATACAAAAATATGGAAAAAATGCTGTAACACAGAAATATCGCTGTCAAAAATATTGTTTTTTTAGGTAAGAATTATTGCTAACAAGAATATTGTTGGTATTAATATAATTTTCAGTAATTTAGTTGCACAGAATATAATTTTTAAAATTATGTTAATGTGCCAGTTCATGTATTAATTTTATGTGTTCTTGTTGTTTGTATAATTGTTATAAATTTTTTTAAATTTACTTTGTAATTTTAAGTGATTTAGAATTTTTAATCTAGTTGTTAATTTAATAGTAATTTATAGTGTCATTGCACATTGTTGGATTTATAGGGGGACAGGGTGGGAAGATCACTAAGTAATAAATAATTAATAATTCCTTAATAATTTTTAATTAATTATATGATGGTTATTAAATATGTATATTATGTTATACTCACTTAAATAATTATATTTTAGATGCAGGTTGCTGGGTTTGTAATGGTATAAGGTGGAACGTTAATTAGGCAATAAACAATAAAAAAAATATTTTTAATCAATATTATTTATTTAATTGGGGGCGTGGCCTGCTGAGCAGCGAGATGGCCGCTCTCTGAGTGAGCTCCGCCGGCCGGACCGAAATCCTGCAATTATCCTGCACACCGGGGTGTGCCTGAGCTGCCAAGACCGGCAGAAAACATACAGGTGGCGGTGAGGCATCAGCGGAGGTACGATATTCCTGCCGTCCATCGCCTTGGAGGAGCTCGGGACCCGCACAGCCTGTGGGTGGACCTGGCGGAAGCGCCTGCTGGAGCTCGTTTGGGGGTGAGCCGTGACTCGAGCCCGGGGCGTGTGCTGGCGGCGGGGCCTGGGCTGGAGCGGCGCCGTGACGCTGATGAGTCCCTACTTTGTTGGCGCCGCTTGAGGGATCCTGTGAGCCCTGCAGTGTTGAGGCGGTCCTTGGGCTGATTACGTGAGGAGTTGCGGTGAGCCGTGCAGACGGGTGACAGCTCGGAGATCGGAGCGTTGCTCACCGACGTGGACGGCGCCAGATAGGAGTGGGACCCTGATTAAAGCTGTCTGTGCGGCATTTGAACTGAGCTCCGGCGGGCGGGGGTGGCCCGCAGGTTGTTGATGCTGACCCCGCGGCGGGTGCCCGAGTGGCAGATTTTGGAGGTGGCGGCCGCCATTTTGGGATCAATCACCGGAGCCAGAGCGAGGTGGTGCGAGGACCGATGAGCGGCGGGGTGCTGACACGGGGTCTCACGGCTGCCGCGGGCACCCTGCGGGGGACATCTGGAGCTCTGGAGGTGGTGGAGAGTGCCTGATCTGCCTGAGCGCCGCTGGTGGCATGCTCTGATGAGACGGTGGTGAGGCGACTGGGAACCTGTGCGCAAACACCGCGGTGCAGGAGGAGGAATGTGGATTACAGGGACGGGTGCTGCTGCGGTCTGTCCAGTTGACTTGTGAGTACGGGGGTGAACGGAGGGGCTTCCCCCCCTCCACCCTGCGCCTGCTGAGGGCTTGGTGGTCATCTGCCTACAACTTGGCTGCAGCTTTGGTCCAACGCGAGGAGTCGGTCTAGGGTAGCCTGGTGGAGGTGCTGGCGACGCTCTCGAGGCCTGTGAGTGTGGACCTGCTGCCGGGAGGATTGCACGGTGGTCGCTGCCTGTGCCTCCGGCTTCCATCTTGGGATCGGTCAGCAGGAGTGCCACAGCGGAGGTGGGGGTGTCCTGCTGCGGCTCATCGGTTGTGGAGAAGGCTGGGGGCCTTTGCTGGTGGTTCACGGCGGGACCCGGTGGGTCTCTCTTCACCATGGGTAAACATGATTCTAAGCAACCGAAGCTGAACTTTGACCATAAGCGCTCCACACGTCAGGGAGAGTTGGAGCAGGGGCCCCAGGCGGCGGAGGGGCGCGACCTGGCCGCTGACGATCATGGCGAAGATTTACGCACGCTGATGCTTGAGATGCGTTCTAGCCTCCGCAATATTGACACTAAACTGGACAGCCTCACCAGTCAGTTAGACTCTGTGAAAACACAGGTGGCGACGCACGAGACGAGGTTGGACACGCTTGAGGCTCGCCAGTCTGAGTTTCATGAGTTCCAAGTGGAAACGAAGGACCAGCTCCTGCATATGGACAAATTATTGGGAATAATCCGTGCGAAGAATGAGGACTTAGAAGCGCGGTCCCGGCGCAATAATCTACGCGTCACGGGGGTCCCGGAGACCACTGCCATAACTAAAATGGAAACCTATGTCACTGAACTCCTACACGAATTGTTTGACCCTAGTCTCTCAGCGGTGTTTGCGGTAGAGAGGGCGCATAGGTCGCTGGGTCAGAGGCCCCCTGTTGGAGCGCCGCCCCGGCCCATAATTGCGAGAATCTTGAACTACCAAGACCGAGATTTGATCCTTAAACTGGCAAGGGAAAGAGGTACCATCAGGCACAAGGGCAATAACATCTCCTTCTACCCTGACTTCACCTCGGCTGTCCAGGCTGCCCGCCGGGAATTTCTGCCTGCAAAGCGACTTCTGCAGGCACAGATTCCGTACTCGCTCCTCTATCCGGCTAAGCTAAAGGTGTCCTTTGAGGGGTCTGCCCACATATTCACTGATGCCAAGGAGGCGATGAAGTTCGCCAAACATGTGGGACGCAAATCCGCACAACGACCCAAGGATGCTATGGAGACAATGGATAACAGGCTCTGCGACAATGAGTAAACGCGGGTCCCATCTACTATATCCTGAGGGGAATGGCTCCTTTTTGACTGTGGACTTTTATCCGCTGGAAGGGGTAGTGCACTTGTGATGCCCGGTGTTCAATCGTTGACATCTGCTATCCTAGATAGAACTAAATTATTAGGTTTTGAGTGGCCAGGATCCCCTGCAGATCTTCCGGCCACCCCGTTTTACACAGGGGAGTAGCCGGCATCGTCACACCCCCTCGGGAATGTTCCCTTGTTTATTTAAATGTTGATTTGGGGATAATATGGGGATGGCTTCTCTACGACCCGGTTGGGGGGTTGGAGTGGGTGGAGGGCGGTTGGTTGGGGTTTTTGTTTTGTTGTTTACTGCCAACTTTTATTGTATGCTATCTGCGTGGTGTCTTGAACGTACAGCCTGGTCATTGTCAACATGTCTTACTGCACTTTACATAATGTGTGTGGGGAATGCCCAGAGTGGATAAAACTTTGAACTGTCTTACCTGGAATGTTCGGGGGCTCAACGATCACAGGAAGGCCAGGTTGGTACATGCATATTTGGTGCGGCACTGTGTGGATGTCTGCCTATTGCAGGAAACTCATTTGAACACCGCCCCTGCCCAAAGACTGCGTCACACCAGATGGGGGCCCGTTTATTCAGCTATCTATTCCAACTTTGCCCGGGGGGTGGCGATACTGATACGTCGCGGGTTGGATTGGCGGGAGGGCTCTGTTCAATGCGACCCAGAGGGTAGATATGTTTTGGTACAGGGCATTGTGTGCGGAGTTTCGGTGGTATTCGTGGCTGTGTATGGGCCTGATGCTGACTCCCCAGATTTCTTCCATAAGCTTTGGGGGCAAGTGAAAGCCACTGGATGCGATACAATTGTATGGGGAGGTGATTTCAATGCAGTACTGGATGACAAAGCAGATAGGAAAGGGGTAGCTCGCACATTGAATTCGTTGGCGAGTTCCGCGGTGCGGGAAATACTGCTGGATGGTGCGCTGGTTGATGTGTGGCGGGGTAGGCATGGGGACCTGAGGGAGGGCACCTGTATATCGGCTTATAGCGGCGCGTGGTCCCGTCTTGACTTCTGGCTGGTGTCGCGGGACGTCGCACTGTGGACGGCGCAGGTAGAGCACTTGCCCCGCTCGTTGTCCGACCATGCACCCTGTATGTTGAGGTTACTACTCCCTGGTGGTCCTTTTCCGGCGTTCTCGTGGCGGCTTCCGCCTCACGCATTACTTGATGTTGTGTTCAAAGAGGAGATACGGACTGATATCACTGACTACTTTGAGCGCAATGTGGGATCGGTGGACACGGAGGCGACTTTATGGGAGGCCTTCAAGGTCGTCATCAGGGGCCAGTGTATAGCCCGACAGGCGGGTGTACTGAGGGCGATACGGGGCACCCTGGTAGTGCTGGAAGCCGATATAAAACGAATTGAACGCACTTTCTTAGAGGCTGGAGAGTCAGGGGTGGCGGGGCTGCTGAAAACCAAATTATTGGAGTACGACGAGGAGGCGATGCGGGAGGTTAAATTTCTAGGGAAATATGCGGAGGCGAGGCGTTACGGCGAGGGTGGGAGACCGGGGAAGGTCCTGGCAAATATGGTTAGGCCGCCGCGTCCCGCGACGTATATTCATGAACTGCGCACGACGACTGGCGAGCTGCTTCATGACAAAGGGGACATTGTAGGAGCATTCTCCGAGTTTTACTCTCGTTTATATACCAACACCCAGGATGAGTGTCCGGAGGGGCTTGCATCCTTCCTGGATTCCATTGCGTTGGCGTGGTTCAATAATAACCACAGAGAATATATGGACCTCCCGATAGACGCCGGAGATGTGGCACAAGTTATCAAGAGCTTGCCGCCTGACAAGGCGCCGGGACCTGATGGTCTGACAACAGCTTTCTATAAGGCGTACGTGGATGAGCTGTCGCCCCGGTTATTGGCAGTGTACGAGGAGGCCTTAGAAAAGGGGGTGTTGCCTGCCACCATGCGCGAGGCGTTGATCATCGCGTTGCTGAAGCCGGATAAACCTGCTGACGACCTAAACTCCTATCGGCCCTTATCTCTGATTAATGTAGATGTGAAAATCCTGGCCAAGCTGCTCGCGAACCGGGTGCAGCCAATGTTGCCGATGATCGCACTCCCAGACCAATCCGGTTTTATACCGGGAAGAGCGACCTTCCACAACCTGCGAACGATCTTCGCCGCATTGCATTACCTACACCCTGAGGTCAGGGCTGCCGTGGTGTTTTTAGATGCCACTAAGGCCTTTGATACTCTTGAATGGCCCTATTTATTCCATATATTGGTAAGGATGGGTTTCAGTGCGCTGCTGCTTAGGAAAATTCGCCTGCTTTACACTTTGCCTACAGCCAGAGTGCGGGTAAATGGCCTGGTGTCTGAACCGTTCCCTGTCTTGCGTGGTACTAGGCAGGGGTGTCCTCTCTCCCCACTGCTATTTGCCATAGCTATGGAGCCGTTGGCAGCTAGGATTAGACAACATCATACTGCAAGAGGTATTCAGTTCTAGAAACCTTCTCATATCACTATACGCGGACGATGTGACCCTTTATCTTATCAATCCTGCAGACAACTTGGATCCCATCTTGCGGGAATTTGTCCGCTTTGAGGGCTTTGCGGGCATCTCCATCAACTGGTCTAAATCGGTAATCTTTCCCCTCACGGACAGCACTGCTGAGGTGTCCTCCGAATACCCCCTGCGCTGGGAGGCGGAGGAAGTCAAATATTTGGGGATTTGGATTAGCCGGAACCTTCAGGAGATCTGGAACCTTAACTTTGGCAGGGCTATGATGTGGCTGAGCGAGAAAGTGAAATTGTGGGCTTCCCTGCCCCTGTCGCTAACTGGGCGGATTGCGTTGACAAAAATGATAGTGCTACCCAAATTCCTTTATTTATTCGTCAATATACCTATACCGCTTACGTCGCACTTCTTTGCCACTCTGCGGTCCTGCCTGGTGGCGCTGGTGTGGGCAGGTGGACAGGCCAGGGTAACGTGGGAAGCGCTGGCACTACCACTGCGACAGGGAGGTCTGGGGGCCCCAGATATGAAACTGTATGCCCTCTGTGCTCAGGCTCAGTTCCTGCATTTTTGGACCCACCCTGTCCCCTTTCAGCCTCACGTGGCAGTGGAACGAGATGTGGTGGCGCCTCTTCCACTTGGTGTGGCGATATGCACCAAGGCACGGCGCCCTAGAGCAGATGTAGACACTGCTGGGATGCTGCAATGGGTGTGGGAGGAGTTGCGCAGGAGGGTGGGGGTCCCATTGTTGTATGCTCCATTGCTCCCTCTGTTGCATAACCCGTTGCTGCCTTGGGTGGCTGATGGGATAGCCGGTCACCTAATTGACAAGCTGCATCTTCGCACCTTTGCGGACCTCTTTCCCAATGGCAAGTTCATGCCTCCCCCGGCGCCGGAAGAGGGGGGTACGGTGCCTTTTTCCGAATTATTTTTGTACCATAAACTACGTGCGCCTTGCCGGGTACTATCCAGAGAGTTCCCTGGTGCACCGCCAGTCTTTACAGCTTTAGAGGCGGTGGTGGGCTCCCCGTCTCCCCGTAAGCTGGTAACTCGTATTTATCGCCATATGCAAAACATGGCACCGGGGGTGGCGCCTAAATCTATGCTATATTGGAACGAGGAGCTCCAACCTGAGATATCTGAGGAACAGTGGGAGTTTTGCTGTGGGCAGCTTACTGAGCTTTCGCCAAACTACAAGTTGCGTTTAATACATTTTAAATACCTGCATAGGTTCTACAGAACCCCCATCAGCCTGAAAATAATGGGGCTTAGAGAGACGGATGAATGTTGGCGATGTGGGTTGGCCTCGGCCTCTTTTATACATATAGCATGGTCCTGCCCGAGGTTGGAGGGTTATTGGTCTCAGGTTTTTGTACTGGTAAACCAGATTGTGGGCCGCTCGGACGTCCCTTCCCCTCTGCTTGGGCTACTAGGATATGTCAGAGACACTCCGCCACCATCGCGCAAGCTGCATGCATTGCTTCTACTGTTTGCTAAGCGACGGGTGGCGATCCACTGGGGTAGACGGAGGGTGCCCGTGGTGAGGGACTGGCTGGCGGATGTAACTTATGGGCACACGCAGCTAACCACGTTCTGGGAGTTACTGCCGGCTGCATCCAGGCCCCAAGACATCTGGGATCCGTTTGTGAGTTGGGCTCGGGAACATCAGAGCAGGGAATCAGAAGGAGATATTTTGAGTGAATGATCCCTGGGAGGTGGGAGGCGGTAGGGGTACGTCGCACTCTTTTCCTCTCACATTACGGAGGCAATGCCTGTAATACTGACATGACCCTGATCGCTGCCCCTGTCTTCCTCCACGGCTGCCCTCTCTATGCACTAAGGCAGAGTGTTGTGGCCCTCTGAGCTCCTGTATCCAGTCTAGTGGCTTGTAATTCCTATTGATATGGACATGATGACTATTGCAATATGTTCCTTTCTATATGACACCTAATAGCATACTGTATGTAACACACTAATGATGTTGACTGGCAGGTTTGTTGGTTGTATTTTTCTGTATCGCAAAATGTTTAATAAACAAACAAAAAAAAAAAATTATTTATTTAATTGCTTATTAAATATGTACATTATGTAACAATCCTTTATTTTAGTTAACTTGTGGGTGTTGGTTTCTGGGTTTGCAGGGGTATATAGTAGGAAATTAATTAGATCATATGTAATAAATAATAATCATTGTTGTATAATTACATATTTAATTGTCTAATAGTTAGGTGTGGGCTGCTGGGTTTGTAGGGTTGTTGGCTGGGAAACGAAGAAATTGCTAAATAATTAACAATTAATTTTTAATTGAACACTATTATTTAATCATTTATTTTAGTTAAATTTTGAGTGTAGGTTGCAGGGTTTGTATGGGTATAGAGTGGGAAGTTAATTAAATAATTGATAATATTCATGTATTATTATTTATTAGAGTGATTATTAATTTTGTACGTTATGTAATCCTAAATTATTTTAGTTTATTTTAGTTGCAGTCAGCTGGGTTTGTATAGATATACGGTAGGAAGTTAATTAGATCATACTTAATAAATAATAATCATTATTGTATAATTAAATATTTAATTGTTTATTAGTTAGTTGCAGGCTTCTGGGTTTGAAGGGTTGTTGGGTGGGAAATTAAGTAATTATTAATTATTAATTAATAATAATTGTTAGTTCTAGTTATGGTTTGTTGGACTTGTAGGGTTAGGGTTATGGTGACAAGTTAATGAAATAGTAATTAAATGACCATCATTTCTAACCCCTTCCCCGCCATGGATGTAATGGTTACGTCTGGTGGTGCTGCACTGAGGCGCCACGGATGTAACCATTATGTCCTGGGACCGGCCATCGGGGGAAGCGCTACAGCTCCCCCCGAGGGCCGAAGGTCAGGGTTGGAAGGGGAATCGCTTTGCCTTCTACCCCGACCCCCGCCTCTTCCAATGACGTCATATTGGTCTATTTGATGGCAACTGCTATATTTCCTGCAATCATGAGTCGTAACCGGTATGAGCTTCTTCAGGTGTTGCATTTTGTTGATAATGCTTTAGCTTTGCCACAAGATCACCCTGATTCTGACCGTCTTTTTAAGATTAGACCTGTTCTTGATTATTTTGTAGATCGTTTTTCAAAGATCTATGTTTCAGGCAAAGGAAGATCTGTAGATGAGTCTTTGGTCCTGTTCAAGGGTCGTTTGGTTTTTAAGCAGTACATTCCTAACAAGAGGGTTCGGTATAGAATTAAATTGCATATTCTGTCTGAAAGTAGTACAGGATATGTTTATAATTTCCGGGTCTACACTGGTAGGGATTCCAGTATTGACCCCCTGGTTGTCTGCACACTTTTGGAGTTAGTGAGAAAATTGTGTGGGAACTTGGTAGACGACTGTTTAACAAAGGTCACCATTTATATGTAGATAACTTCTACACTGGAGTTCAGTTATTCAAGGAATTGTTCAGAGTGGACACTGTTGCTTGTGGCACAATCCGCTCTAATCAGAAAGGCTATCCAAGAGAGCTTATCTGTAAAAAACTTGAGAAGGGGCAGTGCCTTGCAGAATGATGAGCTGCTAGCTCTGAAATTTGTAGACAGGAGGTATGTGAACATGCTAACTACCATCCATGATGAGAGTACTTCACCTGTGGCTGTTTGCGGTCAGGTTGCTGAAATGTGCAAACCTGTGTGCATTTTAGACTACAATAAGCACATGGGTGGTGTTGATAGAAGAGATTAGAGGTTGGAACCTTACACTGCTGCTTGTAAGGCTTATTTTTGGTAAAAGAAATAAGTGGTTCACCTGTTCCACTTGGCAACTTTTAATGCTTTTGTTGTGTTCAAGAATAGTTCTCCAGAGTCAAGGATGACATTTGTGAAATTCCAGGAGTCTATCATAGCGAGCCTTGTTGAGCTGGAACAGGCAAGAGTTCCTGGAGAAGCAGTGGTGGAGGATGTGACTAGATTGAAAGATCGTCACTTTGCTGAGCACATTCCTCCCACGGCCAAAAAATACTTTCCTGCTAAGAGATGTAGAGTTTGTGCTCAAAGAGGTATCAGGAAGGAGACTAGGATGTACTGCCCTGATTGTCCTTCAAAGCCTGGGCTGTGTGGGTGGCTGTTTTGAGGAGCTACCACACACAGAACAATTACTGGGAAATACCGTGAGCGTAAACTGCTGTTTTATATTTTCATATGATTAGTTTCACGGTTGGCATTACTGTAATGTATTCAGTTAGAGCTTTTGTGTTTGTAGTTTTGTACTTATTTATAATTGGTGGTTTGTTTGTTGTTTAAAAACAAAAAAAAGTGATGGCGGTGTGCATGGACTGGAACTTGGCTGGTGGTGTGTGTGGAGTGGCGCTTGACTGGCGGTGTGTGTGGAGTGACGCTTGGCTGGCAGTGTGTGTGGGGTGGCGCTTGGCTGGTGGTGTGAGTGAAGTGGTGCTTGACTGGCGGTGCCAGCCAAACGCCAGTCCACACACTCCCATCAGCTAGTGTGATTGCTGTATCAAGCATGTGGGAGTATGAAAATGATGGGCCCTTGAATGGCGCTGTCTGTTGATGCTAGTGTTGTAATGTCCTGGGCCCCCGGCTGGTGGTGTGAATGGTCTTGTGCATGTCATATATGAAAGGTGTATATATGGACTGTAAAGCGGTTGGTGCGTTGATGCAGCTTTACAGCTCATGAGCTGTGAGTCATTGGTTCAGTTTTTTGGCCTTTCAGTTAATAACAGTACATTTCACTTTTGTGTAATCTCTTGTTAATAAAATTTGATCTACTGAACTATCACTCACCATCGTGCCAAATCCAACCAATATGTGTGGTAAAAATGACAAAACCTGCTCCGCTGTAATCAGGCGTCGCAGCACACCTGTGACATACTAGGGTCCATATTTATACTTTTTTAGCGCTGCATTTGCGTCATTTTTTGACGGAAAAGAGGCGCAAACTTACAAAATAGAATTCTATTTTGTAAGTTTGCGCCTCTTTTGCATCAAAAAGAGACACAAACGTGGCGCTAAAAAAGTATAAATATGGGCCTAGGTGTCTCGAGTGGGACCCCGATGATGAAGCATGCCACCAACTTGGTTCGTGAGTGAAGGGGTCTTTTTGACATAACCTAAGTGCATTTCTTTTCACAATTTTAGTGTTTGGAACATCACAGAAGTACTTGGACACATCAAAATGATCTATGACAAAACTACCTGTGTTTGAGGGGGGCACCTATGTTTTTGGTCCCAGGTGTGGCCTTCATCTAGGGAAACCTACCAAACACAGACATTTTTTTAAACTAGACACCCCAAGGAGTCCAAGGAGGTGTGGCTTGTTTGGATCCCTCAAAATGTTCTTACCCATTCTCCTAAGCATACACATTTCCTACCACCCAGCATTCCTCTCAGTCTCCCAAGTAAAATGATACCTCACTTGTGTGGACCCCAAAGCAGAGTCAGCCTAAAGATGTATAAAAAAAATATGGGGGTCATTCTGACCCCGGCGGTCATGGACCGCCGGGGCCAGGGTTGGAGGGAGCACCGCCAACAGGCTGGCGGTGCTCCACAGGGTATTCTGACCGCGGCGGTTCAGCCGCGGCCAGAAAGGGAAAACCGGCGGTCTCCCGCCGGTTTTCCGCTGCCCTGGGAATCCCCCATGGCGGCGCAGCTTGCTGCGCCGCCATGGGGGATTCTGACACCCCATACCGCCATCCTGTTCCTGGCGGTTCGCCCGCCAGGAACAAGATGGCGGTATGGGGTGTCGTGGGGCCCCTGGGGGCCCCTGCAGTGCCCATGCCAAAGGCATGGGCACTGCAGGGGCCCCCATAAGAGGGCCCCACTTTGTATTTCAGTGTCTGCCTTGCAGACACTGAAATATGCGACGGGTGCCACTGCACCCGTCGCACCTTCCCACTCCGCCGGCTCAATTCTGAGCCGGCGTCCACGTGGGAAGGATGATTTGCACTGGGCTGGCGGGCGGCCTTTTGGCGGTCGCCCGCCAGCCCAGTGCAAATCCCAAAATACCCTCAGCGGTCTTTCGACCGCAGAGCGGTATTTTGGAGGGGGGAACTCTGGCGGGTGGCCTCCGCCGCCCGCCAGGGTGAGAATCACCCCCTATATGTGCTTATCAACTCGCTGTGCTATCCCCTCAATCTCTACATGTTTTTGGCCTTTTTCTGTTGCAGGCACCTGGGCCACCCACACAAGTGAGGTACCATTTTTATCGGGAGACTTGGGGGGAATGCTGGGTGGAAGGAAATTTGTGGTTCCTCTCAGATTCCAGAACTTTCTGTCACTGAAATGTGAGGAAAAAGTGTTTTTATGCCACATTTTGAGGTTTGCACAGGATTCTGGGTAACAGAACCAGGTGAGAGCCCCACAAGGCACCCCATCTTGGATTCCCCTAGGTGTCTGCTTTTCAGAAATGCACAGGTTTGGTAGGTTTCCATAGGTGTGGGCTGAGCTAGAGGCCAAAATCCACAGCTAGGCACTTTGCAAAAACAGCTCTGTTTTCTTTGGGAAAATGTCATGTGTCCACGTTGTGTTTTGGAGCATTTCCTGTTGCAGGCACTATGCCTACCCACACAAGTGAGGTACCATTTTTATCGGGAGACCTGGGGGAACGCTGGGTGGAAGGAAATGTGTGGCTCCTCCATTCTTTCCTTCCAAATGTTAGACAGTGTGCAAAAAAGTCTTTTTGAGAAATGCCCTGTAATTAATTTGCTAGTATGGGCACCCTGGAATTCAGAGATGTGCAAATAACCACTGCTTCTCAACACCTTATCTTGTGCCCATTTTGGAAATACAAAGGTTTTCTTGATACCTATTTTTCACTCTTTATATTTCAGCATATTAATTGCTGTGTACCTGGTACAGAATGAAAACCCATTGCAAGGTGCAGCTCATTTATTGACTCTGGGTACCTAGGGTTCTTGATGAACCTACAAGCCCCATATATCCCCACAACCAGGAGAGTCCAGCAGACATAACAGCATATTGCTTTCAAACATCTGACATCGAAGGAAAAAGTTACAGTGTAAAACGTGGAGAAAAATTGCTGTTTTTTTCACCTCAATTTCAATATTTTTTTATTTCAGCTGTTATTTTCTGAAGGAAAACCTTGTAGGATCCACACAAATTACCCCTTTCTGAATTCAGAATGTTGTCTACTGTTCAGAAATGTTTAGCTTTCTGGGATTCAGCATTGATTTCACACCTATTTCTGTCACTAACTGGAAGGAGGCTGTAAGCACAAAAAATATTAAAATTGGGGTATGTCCCAGCTAAATGCCAAAATTGTGATGAAAAATTGGGTTTTCTGATTCAAGTCTGCCTGTTCCTGAAAGCTGGGAAGATGGTGATTGTAGCACCATAAACCCTTTGTCGATGCCATTTTCAGAGAAAAAAACACAAGCCTTCTTCTGCAGCCCTTTATTCAATTTTTTTTAAAAAAAACGAAATTTTTGCTGAATTTTGGCTAATTTCTTGGTCTCCTTCAGGGGAACCCACAAAGTCTGGGTACTTCTATAATCCCTAGGATGTTGGAAAAGAGGACGCAAGTTTGGCATGGGTAGCTTTTGTGGACAAAAAGTTATGAGGGCCTAAGTGCGAACTGCCCCAAATAGCCAAAAAAGTAAGGTTTATATTAAGACATCTATGGCTTTTCTAAATTAATACTGTTATGCAAATATGTAATGTGTTTGAAGTGAAGTAGTTTATCTGCTATTGCTTGGATAAGAGTGGGAATAGTAAATCATACCTCTCGGAAGTCCAACACTTTCCCAACCGTTGCAAAGACTGAAGCAGGAATAGTAATTTAACCCCCTCCCCTCCGAAGTCCAGTACTTTCCTTATCGTTGCACAGACTAGAGTGTGAATAGTACATGTTACCCCTCAGGAGTCCAACAATTTCTCTACTGTTGTATGGACTGGAGTGGGAATAGTAATTTTAACCCCTCCAAAGTCATTCGCTTTCCCTACAGTTCCACAGACTGGAGTGGGAATAGTAAATGTTACCCCACCCTAGAGAAATAATAAGTTTAACCCCTCTGAAGTCCAGCATTTTCCCTACTGTTGCTTAAACTGGAGTGCAAATAGTATATGTGTTGTTCCCAGACTTAAGGCCTCATAATGACTTTGGTGGTTGGAATGATCCGACAGCCAAAGCCATGGGGAGGAGGCTGCCAGCAGACTGGCAGCCTCTCCCCCTGTTGTATTATGATGTTTCCACAGGCTGACTGGCGGAAACATCGTATTATGACATTTCCGCTGTTCAGATCAGCAGTAACAGTGCCACTGCATTGGCCTCGGCTCCCTTAAGGAAGCCGAGGCCAATGCCATGGCACAACAGCACCCTCGGAATGCGCACTATCTGCACAGTAGACAGTGTGCATTCCGAGGGTGCTGGCAGAGAGGCCCCTGCATTGCCCATGCCTTTGGCATGGGCAGTGCAGGAGCCCTCCTGTGGTCCCCAGCACTGGCTTTCTACCAGCCTTTTCATGGCACCATGAAAAGGCTGACAGAAAGAGATGGCTGACCACGACTTTGACTGCCGCCACCCCACCGGTATCAATGATCCTGGTGATGGCTGGGGCCCCCTGTTGGTCTGACCACCTTAAATACATTTCACAATATTGTTTAAATATATATGTGTGTGTATTATATCTCTCTCCATAATTATATATATATATATATATATATATGTATATATATATATATTTTTTTTATATATCAGCTAAACCCTGCTCACCACCTTGGTAGCTTGACACAAGCAGTCAGGCTTATCTCAGCAGCAATGTGTGAAGTATTTATACATACACATATAGTAACGCAGTAAAAACACCACAAAAGGATGCCACACCAATTTAGAAAAATAGCTAATGTTTATTCAAATAAAGCAAGACAAAAATGACAAAAATCCAACATACAAAAGAAAATATATTACTTTTTAAAATTAAAACTGTCTTTATCCATAAAAGTCAATGGTTGAGTTGTTTTAGCACAAAGAACCTGGTAAGCGTAAAAAACAAAGCTGCAATCAGAAAAGCAAGTCATGCATCGATTCCTTACTTGCAAGTGAGGCCGTGTGTTGATTCTTTCCCTGCTGGGTTGGCGATGCAGCAATTCTTTCCCCTCAGGAGAACAATGCGTTGATTTCCAGAGACGGAGCCTTGGATTTGTGCGGTGATGTTAAAGATTTGACATCCAGGGACCATGCTTGGAAAATCAAGACTCACAGCAATGATGGATCTGCACTGAAACAGGCTATGCATTGGTTTTGCAGCCGGGAGACATGTGCTGCATCGATTCTTCTACTGCAACGGCCTCTGTAAGTGGATTTTCACTCAGGTTACCAGCATCCACTTCTAAGGGCCCAGGGACTAGATTTGGCACCACTTAGTCCGGACTCTAAAGAGAAGAGCCCAAGCACTGGCAGATGAAGTCTTTGATGTCCCTGAGACTTTACATAAGGAGGCAAGCTCAGTTCAGTCCCTGGGATTACCTTGGAAAGCAGGATGTAGAAATCAAAGTCCAGTCGTTTTACTCCCAGGGCAGAAGCAGCAGTAGCAGGCCAGCATAGCAAAGCAACAGGCAGAATGGCATGTCCTCCTGAAGAATCCAGCTCTTCTCCCTGGCAGAATGTCCTCAATCCAGGAGTGTTCTGAAGTTGTGGTGTCAGCAGTCCATTACTTATACTCAGTTCTGCCTTTGAAGTAGGCAAACTTTACAGGAAAGTATTTGTAGTGCACAAGACCCTGCCTTTTCCTCTCTTGCCCCAGACACACTCTTGGGGGTTAAAACTGCTTTGTGTAAGGACAGGCACAGCTCTATTCAGGTGCAAGTGTCAGCTCCTCCCTCCACTCTAGCCCTGGAAGACTCATCAGGATTTACAGGACTGTGATAGGGGGGGTCAGTGGTACAGAGGACTCGGACTCAGACTTTTAGGGCCCCATAAGGGCGTAAGTACCATTTATTTAGTTTGGTAAGGAGATTGGAATAATAATAATAGCTGTACTTCTTCACGATTTCTCTTTGGAGACTTTCTGGCGAAAACGCGGGTGGCTTTTATGAGTCTTTAGTGGTCTTTCTTTTTCCTGTTCTTTAGGTGGCGTTCTCCAGACAGCTTCTTCTTGGTTCCCGTCGGCGCCATGTCTGAGCGTCGGTAGGCGAGGTGGACGACACCCGCCTACACACCCCATTCCATGAACGGGACTGGTATAGGACCGTAGAATCCGGGCAGCGGGAGAGAAAGTCAGCGGGGCACTGGCTGGATCCAGGGATGTGACGGACCTGAAAGGTAAAGGGCTGGAGTTCAAGGAACCAGCGCAACACCCGGGAATTAGTATCCTTATGGGAAGCTAACCAAGTCAGAGGGGCATGGTCGGTATAGAGAACGAAAGGGCGTCCTAAGAGATAATACTGGAGACACTCGATTGCCCATTTTATGGCAAGGCATTCCTTCTCAATAGTGGGGTAGTGGGCTTCCCTGGATAACAACTTACGGCTAATATAGACGATGGGATGGTCATGCCCTTGATCGTTGGGCTGTGTCAGGACTGCTCCTAGGCCGACGTTGGAAGCGTCGGTAAAAAGATGGAAGGGTCTAGAAAAATCAGGACATCTCAAAACTGGTTCGGTCGAGAGGGCCTCCTTAAGTAATTGAAAACCTTGAAGTTGAGAAGGAGAAAAAGAAGGGAGAGTGGCAGGATATTGCTTCTTTAGCAAGTCTGTGAGGGGGGCAGTAATGGTAGAATATTGAGGAATGAATCTACGATAATACCCCACCAATCCCAGGAAAGAACGAAGTTCCTTTTTGGTTCGGGGAAGGGGTATCTGTCTAATGGCGTCTACTTTATCTTTCTGAGGACGCAAAACTCCCATACCAATGACATACCCGAGATATGCTATTTGGGTTTGTCCTAGGACACACTTTGTAGGATTGGCGGTAAGCCCTGCCCTTGCTAGGGTGGAGAATACTTTTTCTAGGTGTTGGAGATGTTCTGCCCAGGTTGTACTAAAAATGACAATTCGTCAAGATAGGCTGCAGTGAACTCTTGAAAGGGCCGTAGGAGTCGGTCCATCAAGCGTTGGAATGTAGCAGGTGCCCCGTGGAGTCCAAAAGGAAGGACGGTGAACTGATATAATCCAGAAGGGGTTGCAAACGCTGTCTTTTCTTTGTCTTGTGGAGCTAAGGGAATCTGCCAATATCCCTTCGTTAGATCAATAGTGGACATAAAACGTGCATGTCCTATCTTCTCTAGGACCTCGTCTACCCGGGGAATAGGATAGGTATTGAAGAGCGATATCTCATTGAGCTTTCTAAAATCGATACAGAACCGGACAGAGCCATCCGGTTTCGGAACCAGGACGACGGGGGACACCACGGACTCGTGGAAGGTTCAATAACGTTTAAAGATAACATCTTTGTTATCTCTCCCTCTATAAGAATCTTTCTTGCTTCGGGAATTCGATAGGGCCGGAGGTGTACGATTTGACCCTCGGGTGTTCGAATACGATGTTGGATCAGAGATGTTCGCCCGGGGAGTTCAGAAAGGAATTCGGAATGTTTTTTTATTAACTCAAGTAATTGACATTTCTCAGTGTCAGGTAGGGAATCATTGACACAAGGGTTTCTTTGGTTTTCTGGTTGGAGGGTGGGACAGAGGTTTAACCCTAGTGAGTTGGTCGGTGTAACTAGGTATCCCGTAGCAGGAAGGTCACTATTGTTCCCAGGATTTTCCCATTTCTTTAATAAATTAATGTGATAGATTTGAGTCCGTTTAGGGTGATCGTTTAGTTCAATCAGGTAAGTAACAGGGGTGACTGCTTTTATTACTCGATACGACCCCTGCCATTTTGCCAGTAACTTATGTTCAGAGGTAGGTCGCATGATTAATACCTGGTCGTTGGGTTGAAGAACCTGCAAATTTGTACCTTGATCGTAATAGTTTTTTTTAGTTTCTTGGGCTTTTTCTAAATGATGTCTTACATCCTCCCAGACCGTCTGGAAGTGTGACTTTAAATTGTGGATATAGTCTAGGAGGGGTCTCTCCTCATTGTTCTCTTCCTCCCACAACTCTGCTGCCATGTCCAGTAAATTACGGGGCTGTCTCCCGAATACTAGCTCAAACGGACTATGCTCAGTAGAGGACTGCTCGTGTGTCCTTATGGCATAAAGCACTAGGGGTAGTTTTTGATCCCAGTCTTTTCCCGAATCGCTTACTATCTTCCGCAAGAGAGTTTTAATGGTGCGGTTATACCGTTCCACTAAACCATCTGTTTGTGGATGATATACTGCTGTCTTTATTTGGGTAATCCCTAGGGTTTTACATATCTGTTTCATAAGCCCAGATATGAATGGTGTCCCTTGATCGGTAAGAATTTCTTCGGGGAACCCAACCCGTGAAATTTTTTTTATCATGGCTTGTGCAACGGCCTTGGTAGTGGTACTAGTAAGAGGGATTGCCTCAGGATATCTGCTGGCATAATCAACCAGAACGAGGATATGGGTGTGGCCCTTAGTAGATGGTAAAAGAGGTCCGACCAAGTCCATGCCTACTCTTTTGAAGGGAGTATCGATAATTGGTAGCGGATGTAATGGGGCTCTCCTAGTGGCCCCTGGTTCTACTAGTTGACATTTTGGGCATTGGGTACAGTACCTTCGGATATGGGCATAGACTCCCGGCCAGTAAAAACGTCTCAATAAGTATTCCTCTGTTTTCTCTCGGCCACAATGGCCTCCTCCCTGCTGGTTATGAGCTAAGAACAATACCTGAGTCCGGTAAGGCTCAGGGACCACTAGTTGTCTCTTCTCGCCATTTTACGTAGTGGAAACTCTATATAGTAGGTCCTTATGTACTATAAAGTGTGGACCTACCTCTCCGGTAGAGTCCTTTTCGGCACTTCTCCAGGCGTGCTCGAGGGTGGGATCCTCGCGTTGGCTTACTCTAAACGACACTGGAGCGCTGGTTATATTGGCCACTGTTTTTTCTGGATTCTCTTGTCTTGCCTTAACAGCATATTTTTGTTTTTCTGCCCTTTTCTCTTTCCGGGTTAATTTTCTCCGCTCGGGGGGGCTATAAATGGGGGTATTCATAAAGGGAGCATCAACCCACCAGCCGTCGATAGGGTTGGACTTCCGTGTTTGGTCTAAAATGTCATGAAATCGCGGATAATCAGTCCCAATGACACAGTCTCTGCTCCAGCACCTCTGTTTCCAAGATGGCAGAGGTCTGGAGCACACTGGAGGAGCTCTGGACACCTCCCAGGGGAGGTGCAGGTCAGGGGAGTGGTCACTCCCCTTTCCTTTGTCCAGTTTCGCGCCAGAGCAGGGGCTAAGGGGTCCCTGAACCGGTGTAGACTGTCTTATGCAGAATTGGGCACATCTGTGCCCAACAAAGCATTTCCAGAGGCTGGGGGAGGCTACTCCTCCCCTGCCTTCACACCATTTTCCAAAGGGAGAGGGTGTCACACCCTCTCTCAGAGGAAGTTCTTTGTTCTGCCATCCTGGGCCAGGCCTGGCTGGACCCCAGGAGGGCAGATGCCTGTCTGAGGGGTTGGCAGCAGCAGCAGCTGCAGTGAAACCCCAGGAAGGGCAGTTTGGCAGTACCAGGGTCTGTGCTACAGACCACTGGGATCATGGGATTGTGCCAACTATGCCAGGATGGCATAGAGGGGGCAATTCCATGATCATAGACATGTTACATGGCCATATTCGAAGTTACCATTGTGAAGCTACATATAGGTAGTGACCTATATGTAGTGCACGCGTGTAATGGTGTCCCCGCACTCACAAAGTTCAGGGAATTGGCTCTGAACAATGTGGGGGCACCTTGGCTAGTGCCAGGGTGCCCTCACACTAAGTAACTTTGCACCTAACCTTTACCAGGTAAAGGTTAGACATATAGGTGACTTATAAGTTACTTAAGTGCAGTGTAAAATGGCTGTGAAATAACGTGGACGTTATTTCACTCAGGCTGCAGTGGCAGGCCTGTGTAAGAATTGTCAGAGCTCCCTATGGGTGGCAAAAGAAATGCTGCAGCCCATAGGGATCTCCTGGAACCCCAATACCCTGGGTACCTCAGTACCATATACTAGGGAATTATAAGGGTGTTCCAGTAAGCCAATGTGAATTGGTAAAATTGGTCACTAGCCTGTTAGTGACAATTTAAAAGTAATGAGAGAGCATAACCACTGAGGTTCTGGTTAGCAGAGCCTCAGTGAGACAGTTAGGCACCACGCAGGGAACACATCCATGCACACCTATGAGCACTGGGGCCCTGTGTGACAGGGTCCCAGTGACACATACATATAGGCCACAACCTTATGAGCACTGGGGTCCTGACCAGCAGGGTCCCAGTGACACATAACAAACATACTGAAAACATAGGGGGTCATTCTGACCCCGGCGGTAAAATGCACTTACCGCCGGTCAGAAGACCGCCATAACACCGCCGCGGCCGCGGAAACCCGCCACGGTCATTCTGACCCACAGAAGGCAAACCTCCGAAAATCCGACAGCCACAACCGACCGCCAGACCAGCGGTCGGCGGAAAGGTGGAGGTGACAAAACCTCCACCGCCACGCCAACAGAAATACGCCCATGCCATTACGACCCACGAATCCACGCGGCGGTCATTCAAACGTGGTATTCCATTGGCGGGACACACCGCCGCGGTCAGAATACACACAAACAAACAAAACTCAGCCACATTGGACGATTTGAATCCCACACACCTGATACACATACACACACCACTCCCACACACACAATACAATATAAAACACCCACCCACATCACCCACAAACCCCTACGCAAAAAAATTCTGAAAGAAGGCCAGAGCGAGACACCAGCATCCACAAACTAACAGCCACAGCCACTCAACACCATCACCCACACACTATCCACACACAAAACAACACACACCACCACACTCAACACACTTAACTACACATACTCCACCCCACACATCATACACACCACCCCATGGCACCCCAAAGACAACCCCGCTTCACAGACGAAGAACTCAGGGTCATGGTGGAGAAAATTGTTCGGGTAGAGCCCCAGCTGTTTGGCACACAGATACAATACACCAGCATTGCCCGGAGGACGGAGCTATGGCAGAGGATTGTCGACAGGGTCAACGCTGTGGGACAGCACCCCAGAAATCGGGAAGACATCAGGAAGCGATGGAACGACCTACGGGGGAAGGTGCGTTCCATGGTATCCAGGCACAACATCGCCGTGCAGAAGACTGGCGGAGGACCCCCACCTCAACCCCCACAATTCACATCATGGGAGGAGGAAGTCTTGAACATCCTGCATCCTGACGGCCTCGCAGGAGTCGGCGGAGGAATGGATACTGGTAAGTTGAAGCTTCAATACTGCTTCCCCCCCACCTGCATGCCAAATCATACCCCAACCCTCACCCCCATCCTCGAACCCCACCCTCACCCCCACCCCCACCACCATCCTCACCCCCACCACCATCCTCACCCCCACCCCCAGCACACCTATTCCCCGCCAATGTCTCACCATCACAACCCACACATCCCAAAACCTAGGCCTGCATGCGTCCACTAAGCATGGACACCCATCACCAAAGCATGCCCAATGCATATACACATCCCCCCCACAAGCCACCCTCACCAAAGCCCCCACACACGAATGCCAGCACTTGGGGACACGAGAACCCATAGATACACCCATATGCCACACATTGAAACTATAACCATACCTCTATACCCCTGCAGGACCCGACCGTCAACACACCGCGGCGGAGGGGCCAGAATTCTCCACACCCCCCACCCAAGAGGCCGTCAGCGATGACAGCAGCTCTGTCGACCTGGACACCGATGACCAGCCCGGACCATCGGGGACCTCTGGACAGTCGGTTCCCCTCACACAGGCCCAGGCCACTACAGACCCAAACCCCTCTGGGAACACCAGCACAGCTCCCACCCAGCGGGCCCATGCCTCTGTCTCCAGGGCGCGTCAATCTGCGGTGTGTCTACCACTACAGGGCACCCAGGATAACCCACCACCCCAACAACAACAGGGACCTGGGGGCAGTGGTAGTGGGCACACCGGCCAGGGGGCAGAGGCCCAGGGAAACAGGGCAACTCGGAGGGCAGCTGTGCGACAGGGGGGGGACGGGCCCAGGGAACCCACTCTCCACGAGGTCCTCACCACCATCATGGGAGCATACAACCGCTCCCAGGAGACGATGGCGACGGTACTGGCCCGGTTCCAGGAGATCCAGGTACTGCAGGAGGAACACTATCGGGGGTACAGGGAGGACATCAGAGCCATCAACACCACCCTGGTTACCATGGTAGGGCTGCTGCAGGACCTCGTCAACACCAGGGCGGACACTCAACAACACCCAAGGGCCCCTGCCACTAGCCTCGACCAAGAACAGCCAACCACCTCCGCCGGCGCTAGTGGACAGGAGGCCCCCGCACAGCAGCAGCCCACCAGACCCCCACCTCCTGCAGGAGAAGAACCACCCCGCAAGAGGGCCCTGAGATCTCGCAAGAAGACAGAGTAGGATGTCAAGACCCCCGCCAGCAATGGATACCACCTGATGTCATCCCACTGTCCCACATTGTCACCCTGTCCATCCTTGAACTGCCCATGCTCCATCTCTCCACAGGCCTCTGGACAATGCACCTGTGTGACTGTTACTCTGGACTCTGCCATGGACATTCCTTCACCATAGCCCCCACCCACTTGAAACCACCCATCCCATTTTGAGCACTTAAATAAACACCTATTTTGCACAAAACTATCTGGAGTCTGGCTGTGATTTCAATATATTGTAATTGACATGACAGTGCAAATATGTCCTTGTACATGGTGAAGTCAACAAACAGCTGCCACAAAGCTGTAGTCCATGGGGAAACGAAGCACAGGACTCGTAGTGGGGACCCCAGATCTGAAATAGGGAGGGAAAAGCCAAAACTCAGTCATCATACACTGAGGCAAATAGACAGGCAGCAGAGATGCAGGAGAGTAGTTCACATTTACT